>NC_071336.1:24522500-25722500 GCF_027744825.2 Synchiropus splendidus
AAGGAAATGACGTTTACACTCCTTGTTAATCACTCTGAACACAAACACAAACCTATGGTTCCATCACAAGCTCCACATAGCTTTGACTCCCCATCTCATGGGTCCCTTCAAATCCATCTGACTCGAAATGTGACCCATTTCTGATCCTAATTCTAACGCCGTTTCGCAAGAAGGGTGACAAGTCCCGACTAAGTTGGGGTTGTCTTCTAGAAAAAATGCTCACCAAAGATCTGGACACTGGTTTGTCCGAACCCCAGTTCACCAAAGACAGATCCTCCAATGGTCTTCTCTTTTATTTTTTCACTGTGCTAGTAATGATTGTACAACCTCAGTGTGCGCCGACTTAGCAAAACATGGCACCATATTTATTCACTGTTGTCTTCTCAAGACGGGCAGAGCAATCAAGTTTGCAGTGGACCACGTGTTTCCATCCTCCCAGCGAGCCAGTAAAGTCAAGAACCGCATTGCTGTGGTGGTGACCGATGGCAAGTCTCAAGACGATGTGGTCAGTGTGTCGCACCAAAATAAGCATGTCAATGTCGTTCAAATCTTCTTAATTCTTAAAATATTTTCCAGCATTTTTCATCTAAACAAAGCCTTCCTTTTACACTGCCTTTCAATGGACGATTACTTGTTTCCCTAGGTGGACGCCAGCATGGAGGCGCGAGCTCAAGGCGTCACAGTGTTTGCAGTCGGAGTTGGCAGCGAGATCACGACCTCGGAGCTTGTGTCTATTGCCAATAAGCCGTCATCCACCTATGTCCTGTATGCAGAGGACTACACCAACATTGAGCGTATTCGAGACTCCATGGAACAGAAGCTTTGTGAAGGTCAGTTAGAAGTTGTGAGGGGTTGGATGTTTACAATGATCAGACCACCAGATAAATTAAATGGATTTCTAAATGATTTCTCTTTCTTCCTAGAGTCTGTGTGTCCAACAAGAATTCCGGTCGCATCTCGAGACGAAAAAGGCTTTGAGCTGATGCTGGGTTTGAACATCCTGTCGAAGTCGGAAAAAATACCTGGCTCCCTGCTCACAGAGACGGCCTACATGCTCTCTACCTCCACTGATATTACTGAGAAGACCAGGTAGTGTATTTAGCTGGACACTTTACTGTCACATTCTGCGGTAAATCATTTGATTTCATCACGATCCTCTATCCACCAGGGAGATCTTTCCGGAGGGCCTCCCACCATCATATGTCTTTGTCGCCACCATACGACTGAAAGGAGCCTCCGCAAAGTTGACCTATGACCTGTGGAGGGTCCGGTCAAAGGATAAGGAGGTCCAGGTTGCCGTCTCGCTGAGCGGAAGAGACAAAACGGTCGTCTTCACTGCGACAAGTCGAATGCGGAGGCAGCAGAGAGTTGTTTTCAGAGACTCTTTTCAGGTTTGCTTCTTCATGTCTGATCAAGAATTTCTTACATTTCCCTGTATTTTGTGACTATTGCTGACGATTGGTATTATTGTTGTTATTATTGTTCTGGGTAAATCATCTGGCCACTAAATCAGATCCAGGTGAAAGGTCAAGGCGCTGCACAAAATAAACAAATAAATTAACTCAACTAATAATAATGAACACAACCTTGTGTAGCGGGAAATACATAAAAATACAAAAATGGATGTAATGACGTGCATGTTTATTTATTTTCAGGGGTGAGGCTTGATAAAAATAAATAGATTATCACGATAATTCAGTATGTGACACCAGATTGATCAAATTTAAATTGCATCTGTCCACGTGGCCATTAAACCTTTTGCTGCTCTTTGCTGCCAAACTGCACAGAACATCAGGAGGTTTTTAAACTTAACATTTCCGTCTCACTTACAGCCCCTCATCATGGATGTTTTGGTTGGTTTGTATAATGTAGTGCACCTAAAATTGGTGCAGCAATAAATGTTCCACCTGAACGACAGTTTACACATGAACAATCTGGATTATTTGAATGAATTCATTTATTAATTTGGTTTATGCTTATTTAACAAACATTAGCTCAGAAGTTACAGCCCTGATTTTTTTTGTGATGAGAATTTCTCATCACAAATTATATTATTATTATTTATTATTATATATTAATAATATATATTATTATTATTACTTTTGTGTTCGGGAATTTCTATTCGGAGATTAATAACATTAATAAATCTATCTATATGCTCATACGAACCTTATTTTTCAACCTGTTTTTTGTCATACATTTTGAATGAAATTACCTTATTGGGGTTGGGACACGATAAATAAATATCATAATAAGTAATAAGCTTTTAAAATGAATTAATCATGATGAATCATTTTTCATATTTCACACCAGATTTATCAAATTTAAGTTATTTAAGTTATATACAGTACACTGTATGTTATATAAGTTATTCAAGTTTTTTTTAACCTACCCTGGTTTAGTCTCTTTCATCATGGATGTATTGGTGATGGCGTCACATTGTGTAATGCTGAACTACTACACTAAGAAAGTGGCTGTAGAGGCTTTATGAAACACAGTGCTCATTTTCAGAGGACACTAGGTGGCGCTCCTGGTAAAAAAAAAATGAACTAAATTGGATGTTCAAATACAAATGTTTTAGAGCATAGTGCCATCTAGAGGGGCTCTGAGGATGAGGACAGAGATTCATGAAGCCCCACAAACCTACCGCAAAACGCCCCCCGTGGAAGCCAATTTATATATTATTATTTTATCTTTAAATGAAAATAAACATGTTGTGAAGTCCCTGCTCTACTTTTTTACACCTGATGAAATGAGATGTCCTCACTATAACCTTTCATCTTGTATGCATCATCACTGCCCTCCGTTTCTACATCTTTTGTCGCAAACTTATAATTATATTACGTTTTACGTACGACTCCCTGAAAATGACACTCTGGGAAAGAATGTTTTAAGGACATCCCAATGTGCTCTTTGTGAACAAGCATAATGAACGTTCAGTTCAATGTAAACCCTCATCATCGCGTGATGGCGGGTGAACGGAACGTTTCCATAGAACTATATTCCCCAGTGGAAAGTCAGCCTCTGCATGTGTCGCAGAAGGAGCGCGTGTCTTTGTCTCCATGGCAGCCCAAGGTAATAACACATCCTGTCGGGTTGTTTTAACTGAGAATCCTGCCCCTGACTTCCCTTGGCAGTGCAGCTCAGAGGGAGGATATAATTACCTTGAGATTCTGTTTGCAGTTGTATGATGTGATTTGGTTTGATGTGGCACAAGGTAGACGCCTGTGATTTGTCATTTGGAGATGATGGTTGAGGCGTGGTGGTGGAGGGGCGGGGGGTGCCGATGAAACAATTGAAGCTCTGTACATCCCTGCCTCGGTGCGTGGTGAGCTCCTTGTGATGGAAAAAGAGAGCTCTTTGGGGTTTTAATGCTTAAAGGACATTTATTTACGGAGCAGTTCTAAGTCAAGCATCTCTGGCAGAAGCAGGGTTCGGGCTCAGGCACCAGCAGAAATGGCTCAACTCTTTGACAAGTTAATAATTGTCTTGCCGTCCAAGTGACATGAAAGAAAGGTGTCTTTCTCACGAACAAGCCCGGCTGAATGCATCTTTATGTTTGGAAACCGGGAGGACCAACATTCCTGAACTTTACTTTTGTGTCCTCATCACAGAGTCTTTATGATGGAAAGTGGCATCAGCTCAAGCTTCTGGTCCGGCCGGGCCAAGTCACGGGTTTCCTTGATGATGAACTGATCCAGGAAATGTCCCTGGATCCCGTGGAGCCAATTTACATCAACGGAGAGACGCAGGTGGCCAAGAAGAGAGGAACAGACATCACTGTGCCTGTGAGTTTTAAACACAGCGACGCATCATGTTTTGAATGGCAGAAAGTGTTTAATTTTGGGGGCGACATGTCATTTTAGTTGCTTGCAAAATAGCTTTGAATTAGGGGTTAAACTCAAGAGTCCAGCAGTGCACTGTGGGTAACACCCTCCTCTTCTACTCAGGTGGAAATTCAAAAGTTGCGTCTGTACTGTGACCCCCACCAGAGTGAGCGGGAGACGGCGTGTGAGATATACTCAGTGGTGAGACTCCCATCTATTTTCGCAGATGAATTCAATGCTTAAAACAAAAGAAATCTGAAATAAAAAACTGAATCTGCATTGTCTTCCCCATCTGACACTGCCCAGGACGATGAAAGGGTAAGTCAAAGAATATATAGTGGCTGTTTTTAAAATTCCGTCGAGGAAATCAATTTCCTGTTTCTTCAGTGTCCGTTGAATCGAACAGCCACTGAGGAAGAGGAGGACTGCAACTGTGTGTTTGTCGGGCCACCAGGTCTACAGGGGCCTCCGGGGAACATGGTAACACAATGTTTGTAGAGAAAATTAGACATAAGACGTGGTTTGAACTGGAATTCTTACAGGGTTCTCGGGGTGAGAAGGGCAATAGAGGAGCACCGGGAGCTGTAGGCAGGCCTGTGAGTACGGAATGTGTCCCTCCTTTATTTGCTGAATTCTTTTTTTGAATTCATATTTTGCACTGTGACATTCGTTTGTTATCATCCAAGAATAGTGAGGATCCAATGTGATATTCTGCTCAATGATAGTTGCAATAATGGAAGACGTTAAAAGTGAAATAAAAAATGAAAAGGTTATGTTTTGATCTAACTAGAACTAACATATTGTTTCTATTCCCTACCTCCACTTTAAGGGCAAAAACGGGAAACCTGGAGATTCTGGGCCGCCTGGTCTTCCAGGGGTGAAGGTAATTAAAATAATCATTTTCCTCCAGGTATTTCAAATTCATTCAGTCAAATATCATGAATTATTTTCAAATGCTTCATTACAGGGAGAAGATGGTCCACCAGGTGCAAAAGGGGAACGTGGACTAACAGGAGACAAGGTATGACTGGAAGGAAATTCATGAGCGACAACCATGTTCCTCTCAATGGCTCTCTGTTCAAGGGAGAGACAGGAGATCCAGGATTTCAGGGAGAACCAGGAGCCCCAGGCCCGAAAGTAAGATTCAAATGTTTGTCTTACGACCCAGTTTGTTTTGGGGTCACATTTTCAATCTCCAAAATGTGTCCATCATGGTCCTCTCCATCTCAGTCTGGACTTTATCTCCAAACTTCTCCACTACTGGAGCACTCATTTCTAATCTTATTCTTCCTGGTCACTCCCACTCAAAACCTCTCTATTTTTGCAACCATTGCTGCACTCTGTTCTTCACCTTAAATCAGTTAAAGTGCATGTTTCTGCAATAGTTCTGCATCAGCAGCCCTCAGAAATATCTGTGACTAAGGAAGGATAGGGATGGAATGTTAATAGTTAAGTTGGAGTTTTAATTTCTTTTATGTATGCAGGGTGTTCGTGGCGAAAGAGGGGAGCAAGGACCCGTCGGGCAGCCTGGACTGAGGGTCAGTTCACGTTCTATGTTCATGTTGAGGAGTTTAAAACTGATTCGATCACTCAAATGCTACACAGAATCCAAGAGCAAAGTGATGTGAGTAGTCTAAACAGAGCATTTTTACGTTTTAGGGGGATCCAGGAGTGCCAGGCCCAAGTGGACTCATTGGAACACCAGGACAGAAGGTAAGCTTTCCAGCAAGCTACAATTATTTATAGTACTTTCATGTAAAGCTGTCAAAAGTTTGCAAAACACATGCCTGGGAACCAACAGTGTGACACTAACCTAAAGGTGCTAAACAAGTGGTTCACCTCCAAATGACAAGACGTGACCAGGATCAAGATATTAATCGAACCATATACAGTACTAAAGTGAAAAAGGTAAAGTGAGTTGGAAAATCCAATATATAATTTACAAGTCTTGTAACTACACGCTATAAGTGAACACATTTATTTAGCTATTTCAGCATGTGTTTTGATAGTGTGTTTGAAAATTGTGTCCACACACAGATGCATTTTATGTTCCTCGTTCCTCCAACACACTCTTGAACACATGCAGACGGCGGGTGAAAGTCGTTTATTATGATAACAGGAAGAGTCCATAATTACTGAGCATGCAGACGGCATGAGGGCTCAAAGAAGTTCAGAGGACTGAAAATAGCAGCAGGCACTTGTAGCGGGTGGGCGTACGAGCAGGCGCTCCTGCTCACAGATGTGTGCATGTTTTCCTTCATTCATGGCCACGCCGACCGCCGTTTCTCTGCTGCCACATCTGTTTTATTTAGTTGACACTTGTGTAGGAGTGCGGTTTTGCTCAACAGCACTTTGTCCATGAGTGAGATATGAAATTAGAAAGTGGATATAATAGTTGTGAGAATTACTTTCAGTCCTTATGTATGTTTTTCTCTATAATAGTATACTGTTGTTCTTTTTATGAATCAGCAAGTCATGCTGTTAAATAGGTTTTGATGTCCCTTTGCTCTTGTACCTGGGTGTAATGATGATTTATCAAAGAGGAATAGTTGATGGAAGAGAGCTGAGCCAAGAGGCAATGCGGGAAATGGAAAGAGATCTCGGATACAAGCGGCGAAAATGAGTTTTCTTTGCCTTTAGGCCGGTGTCTCCTTTAGAGAGTGGGTGAGGAGTTCTGTTTCTCGGGAGAGATACGGACTAGAGCTGCTGCTTCTCCACGTTGAAACAAGGCCAGACGGGTTGGTTTGGGCATCTTATGTGGATGCCCCCATGGCGCCTCCCTATTGAGGCGTTTCATCTGGGAGGAGACTGAGGGGTTGACTCAGGACCCAGTGGAGGGATTATATCTCATCACTGGCCTTTGCCCATCTTGACCATTTTCATCGTCTCACCTTTCCACTTCATGTCAACGTTCATTCAACGTCATTGAACCTCAAGCGTTGACTTCCCGTTCTCCTTTTATTTCTCAAGTATCTCCATCTCCAACCTTCTTGGTCCGACTCTGTCTTTCCTCTCCACATGTCCAAACCATCTGGCCTCTCTATCCTTGCTGCCAAAGTGTTTTATAATAAATCTGGGCAAATGAAAAGTGATTTAAGGAACACTTATATCACTTTAAGGAAAACTGGTATTAAATAGTAATCCAAGTACATGAAGGTACTTGTTTGTGGGACGCAGCGTGAAAAAGAACAGTTAAAATGTCGATATGAGGCAGATCAGAGTGGCCAATGATTTAAAACCGGATGTCCTCTTGAGCTTTCATGAGGTCTACATTTCAAAATAAAATATGTTCAAGTTCACATGGTGTCTTACATATAGGAAACTGATCACACCCATTCATTCGGATTCCCCCTTCTGATCTTTGATTTAAAGTTTTCACTCTCACTAAACTGAGATTCTCAGTTCAAGCTGGTCACTGAGGAGTCGCTTGAAGTCATTAACTTTGATCCCAATCTTATCTAGACAAGAGCTGCAACAACAGTTGAGCGTCTGACTCCAATCGCAGCGCCAGATAACTCAACATATCAGTCGTTCCTGGAACAGTTTTCTCCACAGATGTTGTCGCTTCAACAAACAGTTCAAATATCTCCCCGCAACCTGTCAAGGCACATTAACCCTCCTAATTGTTCAGAGAGACCTGCCTGGTTTCCATGGCGATGAGTAGAGGAAACACAAATCCAAGGAAACACCATGGTGATAATGTTCACTTTTTATTCACAAAATTACATGTCACTTTGAGCCGCTTAATCTGACGGATCAAACAGGAAACAGACATTCAGTTGACAACACAGCGCTGGATTCCAAACCGCAGCAAGAAGCTCACAGATGTGAAAACAAGTTGGACAATTAGCTGTGATAAAACCTTGCTGTCTGGTTGCTTGTATGCTTAAAGTAATTGCACCATGTCATTGTTTACAACTGTGCCTTTAGATCGCATGTTAAACCAGAGGGTACTGAGGTCACGTCCTCATGTTGTGGGAAACTGGGGATCGTAACATCTTCGCTGTGCCACAGAATGGACTTCACTGGGAAGAGTTCCCATTCAAATGACAATGTTTCGAAAGCTACGTGATCATTTCGAAGCGAGGCAACTATTCATCTTTAGTCACACATTTTTCAAGAGTGAAGTTTTAAGAGTCCTGTCTGCCTACACCCTTTGCTTGGAATGTTTTTTTTTTTTTTTAAACAGCATTATATGGATTCTATATTCTGAGATGCTTATCACATTTAATGTCACACACATTTGTATTATCATGATATTTTATTCACACATAGTTAGTGGTCATTACTGCAGTTGTGCGAGTAAAAGTGTGACTGAAGCGGTCGGCAAGTGTAATTACTATAGTTCTAGAGCAAGGGTGGAGAATTACATTTCCTATGGAGCTATATTATATCCAGAGACTACTGTAAGACAGCCAAAACTTGTATTGTTAGCAAGGATATAAACAGGTGAAATCATGCCATGACATGGTTAAAAAACAAGAAAGCATGAAGAAAGAAGAATTTTTTGTTGTTTGATTGTGTCTCTTATTATTTGATCATTTTTTCCTCAAGGGACTGTGGACAAAACTTCCCAAAATATTTTAAGGGACAAGAAATATTAACCAATTAAAAGACAGGAGAATAAACAAAAATATGTCGTTTATATAGGTTGTTTTCAGCAACTTTTCTTCGTGATCAGTTTTATATAGTTGTTCCTCTTGAGGGCAGCATGGATCCACCCAGGTCTGTTCTAGGTTGATGCTGTTTGTAAAGGACTTGGGGTCGCCTGAGTGGCATCCCTTCCTTGTACCAAAATGAGTGCAGTGCTCCAAATATGAAAACATATATTGTTCATATCTGCAAGTATAAAACTGTCTGTTAAAAATTGCTCTCTGTCCCCTGCTCCTTTATCGAGATGTCCTGAAAACTTTCACTGAGAGCAGTTATTTTTGCAGACAGACAAGTGGCGACGAACACAAAACCTATATAATCGCTTGAAAAGACTCCAACCTTATTCATTGTAGCATCATCTCAGCATCTAGATTCCAGACAGCAGCAGGAAATCTGGAATCCAAGAACTGCCCCGGGGTTCAATGCAGAAACAACTGAGCTCTGAGTGTGGTCGCTGCCTCGGGAAAGTTCCTCGTGAACCGTAAACATTCCTGTCCACCCACTTGTGACAAACACACTCAACGTCCCACACAAACCCCGCAGCCCTCGACATGGTCTGTGATCATATATTCATATAAAACTGAGTCAAACTTCACTTGACGGAATTTTAACTTTCGTGGTTCAAATGAGTTAAAATGACTGGCGCCAGACACACCTCTGTAATTCTGTACAATAAAGGAAATGTAGACAAAAAATGTAAATCAGAAGTGTAGTTTCAAAGCGGAGTGAGATGCTCCCGTGAGGTTAACAAGGGGGATATTTTTCAGCCTTGTCTGTAATTATGGGGGGCAGTGACGCTAGAGCAGGTTTAGCATCAACCCTATAAATGAGCGACCCAGAATAAAAGCGATAAAATCCAGATTGATTCCTGTGTTCTTGGGTCCACAGCAGATGCTTATGGATTGATTTTTATCCCCTTGAAAATGATGCATTAATATGACAGAGCCGCTGCTCTCCACGAAATGACGGCTCCATATCTCTTCCTAACAAAGCAGCGCTGAACTGAGGTGACCTACAAAATTTGGCCATCTGGGAAACTACTCATAAACACTTAGTTACAATGATGGCACTACATTTCACCACCATGCTGTAAAATTGGCTGATGAATCGGGGTTATTTCGGAGGGTAATTGAGTGTTATTTTACTCCAGAGGCTAATGACACGATTCCCCCGACAGCCCTCCAACACAGGACTTTACAGTAACTGAGCGTATAATGGTCTCAGGATGCTTCCTCAAACTTAAGGGCCGTCATTGTCGGCGGGAGGAGTTTGTATAGAGAGATGACTTTCTCTGTGGGGTGCGAGTGGAAAGGAGGGCTCACCTGTGACGGAGGTTATTATTGTTGTGGATTTCATTTTGACTCACAGCCTTTTAAATTCAGTTAGTTGTTGTTTTTTTTGACAGCCAGCTTGCTTGTTTTAATTCATGTTTAATTGATATTTATGACTTTTTTTTTTGTTTTTATAAGCTGTTGAACAAAAAACTCTCCTAATTTTTGCCAGGTTTTCAACATATGACTTGAGTGGCTTTATGATGGCAGCTGTGAAACTAGCAGAGCCAAAATAGATAGAGATTTAAATCATCTCAAAAAGCTACAGTATGAAATAAAAATACAAAGAAATAAAGTTTCACTGGAATTTAAGTTATTCATTAGTTTTGTAAACAGGAAATATAACTTCTGTTAGTAGTTTTTTGGTTCTGCGCTCTCAACAAAAATGCTTCAAGAAACATACTCAGGAATGTTGATCAATGAACAATATATATGGAAAAATAGAAAAAACTCAAAGTAACTTTATGTATGATTTCGTAAGTATTCGGTATCAGTAGTCAAATGTGTACTCTACTTGTTTTGGAAAAAAACAGTCTAATTTTTTTGTGAACAACAATAACCTTGTCTACGTAGATGTGAAACAAAAGCCATTTTGTGTATCAAAACATATTCACATGTTTATGTTGTGCACAAGAGGTTTTCACATGCACTATTGAGTCACGTCCTCGACGTGTCCTATATGGGCTCAAATTGGATTTGAACCATATAGATCTCCTACAGATGGTTTCTTGTGATGAGGTTATTGAGGAGCAGGGATGTCACATGAAGGACTCTCTGCAAACTCTGACGCATCAGCCGCTTGTGTCGAGTGTAGATAAGACCCTGCCAATCCCAGGAAACTGGACATGGATCCAGCACTTCATACAAGTCATGAGATTACCATTAAAATATAGCTCATTTAAATACTGGCCTTGCAATATATTGGTCATATTCAAGCTGTATAGTGGCTTAAATCATATTTCCATCAACTCATTCACTTCCCTCTTCCTCTTGTATTTTTTTTACAGGTATATATTTCAGAGCTCATGTGTAATTTTAATGACAATGTAGCTAGTCGTCTCTGTAACAATACACAAGTTGCACATTTGGGCTGCACTCCTGTCTGCTTTCTCTTGTTCTCCAGCCAAAGATTTATGTCATTTATTGTGGCTGTGGCGGGCGTCTCTACTGTGTAATTATGAGGTCTGCTGCCTCTCTGGTTTTTACTTGCGGACCATGGGGAGACATTAAAACAGGAGCGGAGGCTGCGTTGCTAGCCTGCGCGAGAGCCACACCGCCGATATAAGTCGAGTAATGATAACCAGGTTTCAGTATTAGCAAGCCATCTGTTCATAATATTGAGCACCTGCTGCTGCACATCTCGATCAAGTGGAGCATAATTTTTTTACTTACATTTTTTTAATGTCATGTGACAGTTATGATCGAAGATCTTCATCTTCGATCATAACTGTCACATGACCACACCAAAGAGTGCTATGTTATGTTGTTATGTCAACATACACACTCTTTAAAGTACATTTTTGTGCTTGAAAAATGAACTGACCACTGCTTCCACTTTTGCTGTCTTCAATGGAGGGAAGTTGAACAATGATCAAACATCATTTATCTTTATCGTTCTATATTGGTGGTAACCCGATTACTTAATGTCTTCAGTCTTCACCAACATCAGAGCTCATTCAAAGCCAGACTGGATCTGTGCCCTTGTGTTGTCCTTTTTTCTGTTCTCCCCAACGTGACTCGGATCTCCACAGCCAGCTCCTTCATGTCATGGTATCTGTCCTACTTGTGACTAATCCCACAGGTCAGGGTTGACCTCCGTCAAATGTACTCTTTAATTAAGTCAGCGTTGCTACTTGGACCCAATGACAGCCAAATTGTTTGGTGCTATTTTAAGAGGAAGTGAAAATGGTCCGTCCCAAACCCCCTCTTTTTCACCACACTTCATTTCTTTGATTTAGTTTTAATAAATCCTGTTTTACCCAGATGCCACAAGAGCGTTCACTCCTGAAATAAAAATGATTTAGACTAGTCAGACATAAATATACTGACGTTGGTAATAACATTGTCATGATCATTTATTACCGGTGGCTTCATAAATGCTGTTTGGTTTTGACTCATTATATCAGTTTGACTTTATCTGACATGATTTTTATCGACTTGTTTCAGCTGTTCTTTGAACACACTCCAATAGCAGTGAGCCAGAATTAAAATGACCTACTGCATGTATTGATCTCCTCCTCAGAGTTTCCTCTCACAGTTTTTTTTTTCTTAATTCATGATCAAGGAAGGGATGTATTTTCAGTGGGAGAGACTTGCAAGGACAGATTGGAGACCAGTAAATCAGGGGAACAGCCGCTGTAGGAAAGTTGGGTGACAAAGCTACTGAGGCCAGATGGTTTGGACACGTGGAGAGGAGAGACAGTGCTGGACCAGGAATGTTAGATCTGGAGGTTCCAGGCAAAAGAAGGAAAGGAAGACGACCGATGTGTTTCATGGATCAAGGATGACGTGAGGAGGATAGACCAGGGAGGGTGACCAAGACAAAATGGAAGTTTGAACAATGATTCAAAGTTTTAATGTAACACATATTTCTTGTTTATTTTAAAGAATTTTGTTTATAGTCTCTATAAAATCATGTATTTCAGCAGATGGTCTAAATTCATTAATAAACTGAATATAAATGCTTTCATATTTAATGTATCAAGCTGTTACTGACAGTGAAAAGACTTTGGAGCACGATTTCAAGTTTTCCACGGCTGAATTCATTTCCATTGATTCCATTATTTGTGTATTACAAGCATGAACTGGTGCGAGCGCGTGCTTAACTTCCATCCGCGTCTTCTTATTAAGGTGAAATTATTAGACATTTATATTCCCACTCAGGCCTCCCAGCGGATTCCAGTAAACTGGTTCAGCAAGTACAGGCAGACAAAATAAAACATGCTCTTAAAACACCAGAATATGTTTAACAGCTTGTTTCCCATGTTTGCTGCCAGTGTGGCCAGATAGTAGTTTGCCGGAACCGGCTTCGCGCTCCTCAGCTATGTCACAGACAGGCGACTTCACCGTCCTGCGGCCGGTCCAAGCTTTAATGTGTTGTGTTGTGGCTCAACTTTGCCGTTTGTTTGTGGCTCCTCTTTTGTTTTTTAACAAGCCGACAGCTTACTGACATATCTGAGACCACAGGACCAGCCGCACTGCTGGTGTCCATGCGTCACCAGCCGAGATGAAGCCCCAAAAGCGCCAAACAAGCAAGTTTACATTCACCAGAAACCTCACAGGATTTCACTGTGTCTGCGTATAAATACACTTTTAATAACAGCACAGCCCACCAAGTTTAGGTTTTAAATGAAAGTGCTGCGCCAGTCCAGCAGATGTGTCGAATAAGAATCTTTTTAAACGCTGCCTTTGTCTGACTGGACAGATATGCTGAGTGTAAAACAGTGCAGATGTGAACAGCAGGAGTGAGAGTTTAGAAAACTTCATCAAACTATGTGCTGCCCTTTGGGACTGAGTTGATATATATTAGTTATCATTTCATTAGCACTTAAATATATTTCAAGTACTCATATTGTTAAGTTAAAAATAAAGTACTGGTGGTTCACGAATGTCAGCATTAGCTTTCCAAGCTCTAAAACAGGGAAGGGACTCTAAAAGTATAGAGTCGACTTGTTTCTTTGAAAATAAATGCTGAAATATGAACATGATTCATCCTTGATGTCATGTTTTGGATGCTCTGACCTGTGATGTGTGTCCTCAGGGAGATCCTGGACCGATCGGTGCCGCTGGGGCGCGAGGATCGCCGGTGAGTGAATTGAACCAGTGACACCACTTTATGGTCATTGACCTAAAACAAGACATTTTTCAAGATTTATTTGGTCATTCACTCATTCAATTGCACTTAGTTTGCACGATTGAGGGTTTTAAAACAAAATATAAAATGATATTTAAAATGCCTGAAATATCTAGAGAGAAAAACTGAAGTTAGTGTAGTTTATAGTGTGTGAAACTACAAGTGGCAGCGATGCAACCCGGCAGTTGAAATTTCTTGATTGATATCAATAAAACACAAGGAAAATTATACTTCAACAAATGCATGCAGAAAATGAAGAACAGGCTTTATGAACAGAAGTGTAAGTGGCTCTTCAAAATCAATACTGATGTACTTTTCTTGAGAAAATGGCTCGGTAACTCATACTAGCTGTCTGTCAATGATTTAGAGTTTAATGGACCTCATATTAATAGTGATAAAACACTTGACTTTTTCCTACTTTAGTTGACTCAGATATCTTCATAGCCCACTGAATGACGAATAATTATTAGCGCATCTATTCCATAAACACCATCTTTGTTTATGGACATGTTGGCAGCATATTTTGAAAACAATATTATTCAATAAAGCCATATTCAATGTTATAACACACAGTTGTGTCAGGAAGATGGTGAGACCTTCACAGCTTTAAACAATACAACTGTGCTGCAGAAAATCTTATGAATATATAATAAAGAAAGTGGCATTTTTCCCAGCAATGTACAACTGAAAACTGACATCTACAGCCTTGAATATACGTTTGAACATTTTTATTATCGCCACTCACTGCTTGTGGAATTTATTCCATTCTCAGTTTGCAATGTGGCTGAATTTTATTTTAACAGTGAGAAAAGATTAAAATAACTTCATGCTGTGAAATGTTCTGATGTTAACATGCTATGTCTCTTAAAATTCCAGCCTGCAAAACGCATCACTGTCCCACCCCACGCCGCAGAAGACCAAGCACAAATAAAGCAAACAGCGCTCTTAATGCATCCTAGCAGCTACTTTCCACTATAAACTTTTATTCCTGTTGAATATGGGTTAAAAGCCCTCTCCTCGTCAAGTTGGTGCTCAAGCGAGACACTTGTGGGAAAAACAATACTTGTTAAACCTTTTTTAAATGTTTAACGCTGCCTGTTGATGTTGCAGCTTTACCAGCGTCGTAACACGCAAAGGCCTTGTACTGGGATCATAAGGAGATGGCAGGAGATGCACCTGAAAAACTTTTGAAATGTCCAGTCCAACAATATTGAAGTCACTTTTATCACTAATCATCAAATAAAATAAATAATACAAATTTTAATGCCAATAAAAACACGTGACAATTGTTGTTTGAAGTCACCTAAAATGATTTGAAACGCATCAATGAGCTATTATAATTCTAAATCATGAAAGAGTTGTGATTTCCCTTTCAACTTTACCATCAGGGTGCTCCCGGACCGCCCGGAAAAGCCGGACTGGAGGGACCCCAGGTAGGAAACTTCTGACCCAAGTACCTTGAAACTGACTTCACAACATATTGTTTTACTTTTATTATTTTTTCTCAGGGAGAGCAAGGGTCTCCAGGTCCTCCAGGTCCACCCGGATTAAAGGGGCCTCTGGTTTGTGATCTTTATTTGTCCCAAAATGTCTTATATAACTGATGTTATAAAGTGAAATGATCAGTCTACGGTGGACTATGATGGAAACACTTTTTTTTTTATTATTATTGTAGCCGTGCCTTTAGTTCAATGCGAATGATTACAAGGAGGCTGTAGTTCTCCCAAGTGTGCAACACGCATCTATATTTCTTCTTTCCCAGTCGCCAACTTCGACAACACCGAACAGTGAGACCGTCACTTCCTCTCCCTTCAAAATAAAAGATTACTCAACAGTAGGATACGCATCAGCAAGACACAGAGTACCTTTCGTATCTCCCACCCCCTGGAAAAGAAACCTCCCCGTTTCTAAACAAAGTGCAAAACAACATACAAACACATTCAATCCTCTTCATTTTACACATCTAACCGTGTATGCCCCAAACTTACACACATGAAAAGATAAAAATGTAGTAGTGACCGAAACAAATATGGTTCAAACTTCACCCTTTAATAAGTGACAAAATCTTCCAAGTGAACAGGCTTCTTAATCTGCCGTCCAGTACTGGATACCACAGGCTTTGACTGAACGGATGACTGAAATTCTTCCCCAACCCATGGACTCAATTGCGAACTAACACTGTTCACAAATGTCTGAGGTTCGGTCACAGCATCTTTCACTGACACACCAAGATGAGGACGCCGAGAAGGAGCGTCTGCATTAGTGTGTTGTGGGCCATCTTTGACCGTGAGTTATGGGCAATTGTGTGGGCCGTGAGACAGTTCCGACACTATACTGGTGCAGCTTCTTTCAGTATCATAACGGATGATGCCATGTCGATTGACAAGGATCCTACTGGACGTAGAGCTCGGTGGCTCCTGGAATTGGACCCTTCTAACTGGAGTACACAAAACAAAGATTACCCAACAGTAGGATATGCATCAACTATAATATACAGGAGAATATCTTACATTATCTACCATACAAGGAGTTTAAGTTTATACCTGTGAAATGTGTATTTGAATGTGTGTGAATGTAAACCCCATTCAGCCTCTTCCTCTCTTTCAGAGGAATCTTAAATTCAAAACCAGAACTCTATCAATGTAAATCAGCTCACCTTAAACTTTCACATATTAAACACCTTCATCCGTTAAACCCATCCCGCAATAGGTGGCACGGTGTCGAGTAGATCAGTGAAACTCAGTGGCCATGATGTATTGACTGATCGCTGGACTTCATGCTATTCGTGTACTCTGCTGCCCTCATGCGGTCAACATGAGGTAGTAAAAGCTACTGTTACATGGTGAGAACTCTTCTTTTTCGTCTGATTTTTGGACAAATGGAGAGAACTGTGGGCACTTGATTAGAATTAAAATAAATTCCATCAACCTCCCTGGCCATCAACATGCTCGAGCAAAGTTTTATTGCAAAGCAGATGCTCATTTAATTTTTTTTTTCTCATTCCTTTGATGCTCTGTCTCTTTTTGTCCAGGGAGTTCAGGGTCCTCGAGGGCTGCCAGGGGAGCTGGGTCGAGAGGGACCCAAGGTCTGTCCTGCCAAACATTAAAAATACCATCCCAACCCAATCCAGCGCTGCGCTTCAGCACGACAACATTTGGTCTGCGTTGTCAGTTTGTTTACGGCGTCTGTGAAAATGTCGCCTTCAGTTTGTTTCACAGCAAATCTCACTGGTGTCTGATCAGAGAATTAAGAATTCAACCTGACACCCCATTACTTGGCAGAGCCATGATGACTGCAGCTCAGTGCTGTGATCTTATCGCCTGTTTCTTTTGACAAGCACCTCTTATTTGGTCTCCTTAACAGTCGCCTTAATTGAAGTGTTGGTTGTGTTTGCTGATAAGTGGCCCATCCCCGTCTGTTCGTGGTCTCCTCCACAGATCCATTATTTCTCCCGCTTACATCAAGCAAGTGACTCTAAGTGCCTTTAAGCACAGACACCAGTGTGGCTGTGTCGCTGACCTTCAGCCAAGTATGAGTCGTGGACCGTACTGTATGTAACTGATGGCCACTCTGGACACTGTGTTCCATACTTTCATTCGTAGAGAGAGTGTCGGCAGTCAGAAAAATACACAGAAATGTAACATACAATGAAATGATTTAGTGTGTAATGGACCGATAAAATAGCTGACATTGTCATATTTTATTTGCAATAATTATTAGCGCATCATTTTCCATAAATTCTTTGTTTATGGAGATGTTGGCAGTATATTTGGACAACAATATCATTTAATAAAGCAATATTCAATGTTATAACACATGAGACCTTCACAGCTTTAAACAATACAACTGTGCTGCTGAAAAGCTTGTGTATATATAACAAAGAAAGTAGCATTTTCCCCAGCAATATACAACTTACAGCAGCCCAAACTGACACCTTGAATATACATTTGAACATTTTATTATCGCCACTCACTGCTTGTGGAATTTATTTCATTCTCGGTTTGCGATGTGGCTGAATTTTATTTTACATTCTGAGCAAAAAATGTGAGGACAAATACAAAGAAATATAACCTGGCAGAGGAACACAATCTTTCACAGAAGAAGAAGAAATGTTGGGAAAGTAAAATGAAAAAAAAACAACAACAACAAAGTATTTAAATGTGAGTCAAAACGGACAAAAAATGTGAGAATGTACATTTTGTTTGTTGCAAAACATAGGCCTGAAATTTCTGTACAAATTTACTTCAGGCAAGGAAGACAGGTAAAGTAAAATGTAAATACCCTGTGCTCCTCCAAAGAGGTGAGTCACCACTGATGTGATTGGGGCTGATGATTCATGAGCATTCAGTGCTGTCTCTGGCGGATGGAACTAACAAAGTGTTTCTATTTTTATTTTCGGCTCTAGTTATTATTACAGATTTTTTAAAATGTTTTTTTCCCCATTTAGGGCAAGTGTGGTGACCCAGGTGCTGCTGGTCCTTTTGGTCCACCAGGTGAAAAAGTAAGTGGACGTTTGTCATTTTTGAAATAAAAAAATAAAAAGTTGAAATAGAAATTAAGTTTTGCAGGAAAAAAAACAGATTTTACAAATGTAAGAAGAATAATTATATTCAATAAAAGTGAAAAAATATCAACAGAACTAAGAAAAAGATTAAACAATGCAATAAAAAAATGAAGCTAAAATGAATACCAAAAATATATATTTAATTTTCATTTCTTTTTTTTTTTGGAGGTTTGACTTTTGAAGACTGTAAAGGACTTAATTCATGTAAACCCCCATATGTTACCGGGTCACAACTGGGCCACCGACGTGCCCACAGTTGTTTATTCTCAGACACTATAGTGGGCTGACCTGAGGATACAACCGCTTCCAAAGAGGACAGGGGATCAATGAAATCAAACAGTTGCTCCATCTCTGCTCTATAGCTCTGAATAAGTTCCTCTCTTTAGCTCAAGGAAAAACAAAACCCATTTGAACTTCTTGAGAAGCATATTCTGGAATTGCCAATCAGAAAATAAAACTTCACCAGCCAGTCACCAGTGTTTAGTGCAATGAAAACAACCAGTCAATGGACCAATAACATCTGTATTTGGCTGCTCACTCCAAAGTGAATAGATTCTATATTTTGCTACTGAAGGTGAAAGGCCGATATTAATACAAGACGAAACATGTTTTCAGAATCAGAAAACTTTATTAATCCTGAGGGAAATTCTGTTCATAACATGCTCTGTACACAACATATAATGATAAGATGATATAAATGTCTATAAAAATCTCTAAAAAAAATCAATAAAATGAATATCTCTAAAGTAAAATAACTATAAATTATATATATATATATATATATATATATATATATAAAGTGCAGAATACTGTGCAGAAGATCTTATAAACAATGTGCAAGAAAATGCAGATTCAAGAACAGAATGAACAGAATACCGTGCCAAAGAATCCTTCACTTCAATTTTACAGGGATGAATTGTACATTTTTATTGCCACAGGAAGAAAGGACTTCCTGTGGTGCTCGGTCTTTCAGATGGGTAGTTTCAGTCTGTTGGTCCATGTGCTACTGTATTGGACCAGGAGCTGATGGGGGTGGGTTGTTGTCCAGGATGCTCCTTAGTTTCAGGAGCATCCTTCTCTCCATAACCGTCTCTAAAGAGTCCACTCTCACCCCCACCACATCACCAACTTCGCGGCTGAGTTTGTTCAGTCTGGACACCACCGACTCGCAAAACATTTTTCATCTGCATCATTCTTCACTATTCAAGCACTTCTTAAGGGGAAAAAAAAAATCAAAGTCACAGCCGCAGTTTTAATTTCTCTGATCCTATCAGGCCAGATAACAAGCGTTATCATCCCCAAACCAAAAAAAAAAAAAAGAAGATTTCTCAAGCCCTATCCTTAAAATGAATTTTTAAAATGCAAATTCAATCACATCAAGTCTCAAAAGTTGCAGATAACAAGCCCTCTTGGCAGATGCCGGCGCTGCAGCAGCACCACAGTTATTAAGGCAGCAGGGTGATTGCCATCAGCACCCAGTCAAGACATTATCATCCAAACGCCTTGATCTGGGTCACGTCATGTGTTTTTCAAGCCAACAGAAGTGACAGGATGTTTTGTCTCTGATCCTTTCAAGGGGGTTGGGATGTGTAAACAAAGAGATAAGACTGAGGAAACAATGTCATAGATGCTCATGTGTTCTGAAAAAAGCTGATGGATTTGTAACACGGTGCCAGACATGTCAATCAGGTGACGCGGCGATTGGACGTTGAGTTGTATGTTATTATAAGACGCCTCAAGTGACAGACAAGGTGCGTTTATGTGAATTTCCTAGCAGGAGATGGATGGAACATAAATTGGTCTCAGAAAGTTAGTTCATCGGCGGTTGAATTGGCTCTGAATGAAAAGGCCTTTAAGGTATGAAAACATGTCTGAGTGGCTCACAAGACGGGTGCTGACCCGGATCCCTGATAATCTCCATCTGCATGAATACATTACAAATGTGGAAGAAACACTTCTGCATGACCTTGAACAGTTAGCGCCCTGATCGGTCGGTCTGCTGAATTTCTATTTTTTTCTTTTAGTGGCTGTTACAGTGTGAATCTGTTGCCTGGCCTTGGGTTTCATGAGCGAGAACACGCGCTTCAAATATGTACACTTCACAAAGGAGTGTGTTGCAGTCAAAAAGAGAGTTAAATAAATGATGGTTACTCATGTAACCCAGGTTCTATGAATATGTGCAATATGCATTGTACAGCAGACAGCGCCATCTGGTGGCCTCTGAAAACTAGGACGCCGTTTCCTGAAACCTCATCTACCATGACTACCTGCGGCATCTGAATGAGAACTGATGATCGTGAGGAACCAGAATCGACACAAGGAATCAGACCCAGATTCGGTCAAATTCAAATGACCCTATTTTACATGACCTACAAAGATGAGTGTTCAAGCTCCACCCTTCGGCAGGTTAGCAAGAGGGGAAGTGCTGAGAATTGATGTGGAAATTTCTAAAACTATCTGAATTTTCTGGCTGCTTTTGGTCACTTTGCATGTGAACAACCGTTTAAGTTCAAACTTAAGGGAGCAGAGAGTGACATCTAGTGGGCTTTGAGAATGACAACACTGTTTCATGGCTCTTTATCAGCAGCTCCGGTAGGTAAACACACACCACTGTAAACTCACAACCTTCTCCGTACATCATGGAAAAAGCAGTGTGCTGAGTTGTTGCTGAGCCCCAGATACATAGAGGCCGATCTTCGCTCTCCTGGGAGAGATCAATCGTGGAGCCCAAAAATCCAGAGGCACAGGGTGAACAGAGTTACGGGAGCCTGGTCAACAGTCCATCATGGCGGACGGCATTAAGTGAAGACGACACAGGCCTCCTGCAATCACAGTTTCTTAACACCTCGTCTTCTTTCAAGTCATCTCAAAATCCTCTTTGATGCTCCGGATCAGGACATGACATGTGACCCCAAGACAGTAAAACAGCCATAATCTACTTTTAGAAAGGCAGACTTGCGTTTGGTGGCGCAAGTGCATCCTTTTTATTCCACCCGCCGCCTTCTTCTGAGGCTTGAAAAACATCTATACAGCATCAAATGATTGGGTTGGAAAATGAAGCCATGAAAAGGAGCAGCGGCATCCTTATCACAGGTTTCTGAAAGGGCCAATACTTTTGGACACTTAAAAGAGAGGTCTTGAAAATTCAAACGGCAGCCGGGATTACTGAGGGCACTATTAATTCCCTCTGAGGGATCAGGGTGTGATTCGGGTGACAGCTTTCTCTTCCCTGAAGCAACCTCATTTTCTGTCTCTTCCCTCTGATCCTGTCAGCCAGTTCTTATTCCAGCAGACTGCAGTTGACTTTCACTGTCAATGACAGACGCGAGTTTAATGTCACCGGTGAGGGAGAAACGTTTCTGCAGCGTTATGACCAGAAATGTCAACCTGTCCTGTTTGATTAGCAACCCTCCCACCTGTTTCCCGGCAAAACATTTTTAAAATGGAAATGCAGATACAGTCAGCATACATTGCCACTGTAAATAAATTCCATCATTGTTATCATAGTGCTTTTAATTCGATTTACAATAAACGAAAATGCTCAGCCATGGAATTGTGTTTGACAATTCAAGCATTTCATCAAATGGAGATGCTGCTTTTTGGAACGTCTTGTGAGCCACCTGAACATGTTTTCATACCGGATTAATCACAAAAAAGAAGAGAGAGGAAGGAGATGAAACACGATCCTCACTATTATTTCAGTACGCTCAAAGAATCAATGATTATTTCATTTATTTCAATACTAGTAAATCCTCTTAAAATAACCGGTTTATATTCTGAATGGTGAATCATTGTCTCAATGTGTGTCACATACATCATATGATCAGGTAAATAATCTGGTAAACTAGTCACATTTAATTTCTTAACTTCAGATTACAAGTGTCTGTATGTGTTGTATCTAAATGAAATGAATTTAAAATCTTTGAAAAATTTATAGAAATTGACACATTTTTTTCCATCAGTTCTAACATGCTTTCACCTTGCCAGGGTTCAACCGGTGAGTCTGGATTACCAGGGCTGCCCGGTTCTGCTGGGCTACCAGGGTTTAAAGGTCATAGAGTAAGTGTTAACTCTGGTATCCTCAACATTATCTTCAGTCATTATTCTAATGCTATTTCTATATTTTCAGGGAGAGACAGGGGAGACGGGTCCGAAAGGAAAACAGGTATTTTCCATTCACCTTAGATTCATACACATATAGATATCGAGGCTGCAAACAAAGCTCATCCATGAAGAATCGTTCCAGGTTCTCAATAAGTGCGTCCACTTGGTGGCCCTGTGCGTTGCATTAAGACTTGTAAAAGGCAAGAATACTATATCTTTCTCATCCGTGTTTAGGTTTATATAATATATAGAGAGAATACTTTATATATCCATACCATCTGTGGATGTTCCTTATGAAGACGCATGAAAAATAAAAGTAAAGATAAAAATAAATATTGGAGAGGAGAGGAAGGAAACTGATTTGCCTGACAGTAAATGACATTTTTTTTTTACTATTTGTAAACAAATGCAGCAACTAGCAGGTGTTTTAACAAAAGGTGTGGTGAGGAGCATATTTCTCATCATAACAAATGGATTTTACTTACAAACCACGCACAATAAAATGAATAAATGATCAAGTAAATCAGCTGCTCTGTTGTCTGTTACTTTGCCTGATGAGAGAAGGAACATGAGGAACACACTCCACATCCTGCTGTTGTCAGTATGCGAACAAAGTCGAGGGACCAAGTCTGTGAATCACTCCGTTGCCTTCATGTGCAGCACAGAACAGAGTGATGGCCCAGAGGAGCAGAAAGAGAGAGAGAATGTGTGTGTGAGTGTGCACGTAGCTGCTTCGGGATGAGGTTGCAAAGCCACACGCGAGCTAAAAAGTGTGGTTTGTTAAAGGTCACCACTCGCCAATTCCCATCCCCTCTCGGTGGGTTTCTCTTATTGGCTGCTAGTTGTAATCATGACCTTTTGTTTTACACACATCCACACAGCTCGCACACACTCACTGAAGATGTGCACTCACAAGATCCTCTAACAAAACATTGATTGCAGGCTGCAGCACGTATCCCTGGCTGCCAAACACACAATTACACACACAATACTGGGTTAAAAAAAAAAAAGTAAATGATGGAGTTTTGGTGCGTCTGTTTGCAGGGGGAGCGAGGCAGAGATGGAAATCCGGGTGATCCTGGTGTACCTGTAAGTTACTGTCTCTTGCTTTCAATAGGGGGCAGCAGAGCATAGATGTTCTGAACAGCTCGGCTATTGCAGTTGTGTGTATTTTGGGGAACGTCAGTGTGATCATGGGGACAAGGTTTTTAGTTGCTTATGTAAGTTCTGTGTATTTGAACATGGGGTGATGATCATAACAAAAGGAGCGAACCTCAGGAAAAATAATCTCTGACACTATTTTGAGAACGGCCTCCCTCCTCCATGTCGAACGTCATAAAAATGGATAAAAAAAAGCCAGAAGTCGGCGAGAGTGCACTGTGACTGATGCGTCATGACGCTGCTATTAACACACTTCTAATTGCTGTTTATGCATATAATCACAATGACATTCATCTGGCTTCTGTATTTTAAGACACACAATTATATCTTTGTTTACGCAGACCATGAAAAATGACGTTTGTAGCTAAAAGGAGGTGGAAATAAGCTGGCAGATGGTTGTTCTGCAATGCTGACTCCACACTATTATGTAGAATTGACGCTCGTGCTGACACCAGTTCAGACATGAAACAATCCCTGACAAATGTTTGGTCAAGTTTGACAGAGTGAACCGTCTTGATACAAGCTTTATTTACAGCTGTAGGCTATTTTAGACTTAGGCTTCTTACAGGCTCATTCATGACTCGGATTGAAACGTCATGTATGTTCACATGAACTGTTGATTCATTGGAATTTATTGGCTTGGAATGATCAGATTATGGCAGTG
Organism: Synchiropus splendidus; assembly: GCF_027744825.2. Taxonomy (NCBI): domain Eukaryota; kingdom Metazoa; phylum Chordata; class Actinopteri; order Syngnathiformes; family Callionymidae; genus Synchiropus; species Synchiropus splendidus. The sequence goes on from NC_071336.1 coordinate 24,546,658, forward strand.
ATCGCTGCTAATAAATGTAATGGGAATGACAACGAAATAAGTATGGAAAGAAAATACACAGCGCAGTGAAAAAGGTATGATGGAAAGCTGCTTATGAGGCCAATATAAATGAAAACCTGCACAGTGTTTTAAAACCTGAAGCGGCAGGTAACCTTTCTCCTGAATAAAGCGCTGTTTGTGGGGCTACTCTTGTCTTCATGCAAGCAGTGTGATATCAGGGTCTGTGCAAAACCTGGTGTTTTAGATTTCATCTTGGTGTGGTGGTTTTATGTCTCAGACTCACAGCTTGAAGGTTGTTGGTTTGAGTGTGGCGGCAGGGAGTGTGTGGAGTTACTGTTCTTCCTCTTGTGTGAGCTTCTTCCCTCAGTCTTCAGTCAGTGGTGAGGAGTGTGTGTCAGTGGTGGTCTGTCTGTATGTGTTCTGTGATTGACTGGCGACTTGTCCAGGGTCTCCTCCGCTTCGCACCCCAGTTGCCTGGGCTAGGCTCCGGCCCCCAGTGACCTTATTAATGGAATCAAAAAATGAGATTAACTGAGATACCAGTTGCATATTAGCCTGGTTTAGAATCAATTTCTTCCTTCTATCAAACCCTGCAATACATTTTTATTTTCAACATTCATTTTTCTTTGCGACTCTTAATAACGTTTGACTTACTCTGCACTCTAAAAATGGGTTAGCGTGACATTAAAAATGAAAAGTTTGCATTACATTTTTTAATAGTCACAACTACCTCAATTGGAAAAAAGTTCAGACAATAAACGACACATTTGGGGATATATAGTTTAGTAGTATAAGTGTTTCAGTTGACAACCAAAATAATGTAGCTGAGCTAAATATATATCCTTAATTTGCCAAAAACAAATAACAATCTCCAATGTATTGAAATGGATTGTAAATATTAAGTGCACAACTAACATATCTACGAAGTGCTTCTGTCAACAACCTTTACTGTTGAGAATGAAAGGAATCTTTCAGTCTTACAATGGTTCGATGAGGCATCATGAAACAGTATTGCTGGGTTGATGAAAAGGTGTCATGATTTTCAGAGGTCACTAGATGGTGTTTAGACATGATGAGGTTTCATTGATTTGGTTCAGGGGTGGCCGACGAGTCACTTGTTTACTGTGTTGCTGGAAAGAGCCTTATTCTACAAATATGAAAGGCTGTGAGACTCACCTGAACATCTGGTCATGTGACTTGTGTGTAGTGTAGCAGCTAAAGCACATCCCTGTGTGTCACAAGGTTGCTGGTTCGCGTCCGGTGTGTGTCTCATGTGCATGTATTTTTACATTTTACCGTGATCCTCCTCGAAATATCAAGTGGTGTAGATAGAAATGTATGCAGCATTTATTTTACTTATATATATTTTTCCGTGGCTCATGCCGCCAGTAACGTCACCCTGTCACACCGTCTGTGTATATGAGAGACGCTGCAGACTGGAGCGTCTCATCTTCACTCCACTGAATTAAACAGACTTCACCATGATCAACAATGAATAACAGGTGAAACACATGGCATGCCTTTAGTTTAGGGAATGACAAAGTGAAACGTGTAACTAAGTCATGTAAATTGTGTTGCTCGTGGATCTGATGACAGTCCAAGTCTTAGGACCGTGACTTACATCGGCTTTGGAGCATGTGCGGTGAGGTTTATTATGTTTCAAAGTTAAACGCAAGTCAAAGTCTTAGAGCAATATTTTGACCATTCGCCGGAATAGCTCTTACTTTTTCGTCTTATTTCCCATAGAAAGCATCGTCTCAATAGCAACTTGACCAAAATCGCAGCCAGTTTGGTGGCTCATTTGGTGAAGAGCCGCATGAAACTGGGGAAAGAGCCGCGGGTTGGCCAGGCCTGATTTAGTTGTTAAATTACACACACACACAAACATTTTACAGCAGACAGCGCCATCTGGTGGGCTCTGAAAATCTGGACACAGTTTCATGAAACCTCATCTACCCATCACTTCTGCAATGCATGCTGGGTGGCAGAGACTATAGTAAGTCGACTGGTTTGCTGATATTTGCGTAACACTATAATAAATAAAAATCTATAAAAACAACATTCAAATCCAAATACATGAACACAGATTTACATTTTCAACTTTAAGAGGGTGGTGATCATTTTGAATGACGCGTTACTGGGAAGGTCACGGGTGAAAAAGTATTATAGATCAAACAAAAGTTTACTTACTATTTCATTACAATATTCACAATATTCAATTCAAGAAAAGAGGGTTAAAGACAGAAAGTGACAACATGAACACTTCTATTTGAGAGTCTACCTAGAATCGATCGTGCAGTCAGTTGGTGTACAGAAGACCGGGCCAGTGGTGTTGGCCCTGGGAAGATGATAAAATGGAAAATTTGAGTCGAAATTTAGTTTCATATGTGGAATAATTGGACGGTCGATCACGCCGCAGCTGTGCGGAAGCCGTGCGAGGTAGATGTCTTTATTTCTCCCCACTGGCAGCTGAGAATACCTGTTGCTATGGTAACTTATAACCAGACCTGCTCATTCCGACGAGAGGCACTTTATCCTTTATATCCCGATGAAATATATAGAAATCAATCGCATAAACAAACCTGATAACTCCACATCTACCATCCTACGATGTGAAATATAGCACCAAATAAGAGAGGAGATTCAGGCCCCATAAACACTACAATCATACGAACATTAGTGCTCCGTTTTTATGAGGCATTTATTTCATACACATCATGAAACACTGCTCTTTCCACAATCGTGTGGAGAAATAGAAGAGAGAGCAGAGCGTTCTTTAAATTTCAACTGATCAACATCAGTCTGGCTTTGTTGGAAACAACTTGAGGTTTGATGTGCCACAATCAAAGGACTCCAGCAACATCCAAAGCGAACACAACATCGCTCCCGCAAGCCCTTGAGAATAAATTCCATAGTTAAGAGAATGATTTTTGGTTGTCATTTTAAAAGAGTAAGAAACTGTATAGTCGACAGCAGATAACTTCGAGCTACAACAAAGGCGACAGCTAGGAATGATCGACACATCCCGTATTGTGATGTGAAAATGAGTCGATCATCATTTAAGGCGCAGCTGAAACTGTATTTGAAACTAGACATGAGGAATTCTTTGTAATGCGAACTTCTCATGAAATTGTATGGCACATTGAATACAGTCTAAAAAAGGAAATACTGTCCCTGTGAAAGACGAGCCATTATCCATGTACAAATAAAAAAGTGAACTACTCTGACTACACCTATTCCCACGATGCATATAATATGAACCCTTAGGTGTTTTTCTAATTTCTGTGGGCTGAAAAAGGGTGATTCGAAGTGTATACACGAAGTGAATGGCGCGTGCCTAAGTGCAGTCTTGTCTATGACATCTCTAGGTTATTGTTCCCGCTCTATAATTCCGCTTTTCAGAGCAACTCCACGTGACACTCTCTCAAGGCCAATCGCATCTGCACTGAATCACAAGTGTGGAGTTGAATAGCAGACAAATTATGCCTTCAGACAGATTTTTTTTTTCTTCCCAGTGGGTGAAATAAATATGAACCTGCGGTGCAGCTCAGGATACGGTCCCTTCCATTACAGTTCTGGACAACAAAAGTGAAGCTTGTCTGCAGCCTTGCGCCGCTGTCTCCTGAATCCAAATCTTTACATCACACACTGCCCTCAAGTTATTTATCAGATTGTTAGCTTGGTCTAGCAGTATATATTATAAATGCTGTTCCTATACCTGGAGCAAGGAACACCACTGTTCTGGAGTGTAGAAGAAAGAAGAAGAAAACTTGATGATTTGAAAGTTGCATTTCATCAAACTTCTGTTGGAGATTCACTCCCAGTTATTTAGGTGGGGCTTTTAGATGTTTGAAGTTAAACATCTTGCCTAAGGCACTGAAGTTTCGTGACTCAGCTCCCCATCTTTCACCAGCCATAATGTTATTTGCTTCATCTTTTCCCACATAAATCCTTGGTCAATGTTTTGTGACACCTGACAAATTAGTTTGACGGAAATACAGTTGAATGAATCCTAAAATAACAACATAAACTGATATGTACTCCTCCATAATATTCAGAAGAGTGTCAATGCAACATCCAGACCCCATAAACCAAGTCAAAAATGTCTTCCAATTCCTTTGGCTTAACAGGGTGGTTTGAATGACTGGAAACATGCCAACAGTCTTTGGATGTTCCAGGACAAATGCACACAGTCACATGTCTCAACTGTCAGCTGTATACAGTAGTTATGGGTAGATGAGGTATCATGAAACAGTATTGCAGAGAGTGAGGGTTCATTGACTTGTTGAAGTTGTTGAAGTCCAAAATTTTTTACAGCAGACAGTGCCATCTGGTGGCCTCTGAAAATCAGTACAGAGTGTCATGAAACCTCAACACATCACACATCACAGTAATATACAGTGTGTCCGGGCAGTTACATTCCCTGAGGAGCCAGCATCATTTCTGTGACTAACACGTGGCGGGGGACAGAAGAAAAAGAATCTTAAATGAAACTTCATTTTTGGGACAGGAATATTACAAAATTAGGTAAAGACGCCATCATACGGTTAAGGTATTTGATTCTATATTTCCTTTTATTTAAATCTTTAGAATATATAAAATAATGTTTATCTTATGACTCTCTTATGACTTTCTTTTTTAAATGTATGTATTTATTTTGAGGGACAAATTCAATCATTAAAATGGTCATTCATAAAGAAAAAATGGCGAAGACAACAAGAGTAACCAAAGAGCAGGAAGCAGTGTCTGGCAGACACAAAACTACGCAAACAAGGTTTATTACAAAAACGGCAGGGTCAACACAAATAGGAAGTTCAAAACAAAGAACCAAAGGTTCAAAGCAAGCAAACAGAGCAAACACAGCAATTGGTCGTCCAAGGAGTGCAGTAAAACACACGAGGAACAAAGAAATATGAAAGGAAAGAATATAAATTAGGATGGACTTACGAAAACACTCGGGCGCATGGCAAAAACAGGCCAAACCAGGGAGTAAGAAATAGTACAAATCCAAACACAGTCAAGGAGGAACAGGAAGTAGCTGACAAAATTAAAAGCAGGGCAGGAGGAGTCGTGACAGGGAAGAAAGAAAATGAGTTATGTGAGGAATTGGAATCACACAATTGCTGTTTTGTTCTCATTAGGGCCTTATGAATCCAGACAAAGGGCCACATATGGCTGGACTTTGCCCACTTCTGGTTTGGTAGCAGGTCTTATATTGTTTGAACTGCTCCATTATTAGGTGGACATGCAGGTAGTGGAGGTGACACAACTTAAATCTCCACCTCTCGAGCCCAAATCACTTGTTGTGACCAGTGATAAGCTGTTCTTTGAAATGGATAACAATAAGGAATTGACAGAGCGGTTCTGGTTATGGGAGGTTCTGTGAACTCAGGATAGATTTATGAGTGTTTGATGGCCAGTCGCCGTTACGTTCTAAGGTGCTAGAAAATGTTTGACAGCGCTCAGTATTTCACCACTGAAAGGCCCAGCAACGCTGTATTTGCTGAGGTGAAGGGCCTAAGAAATGAGGGGAAATCTGGGTCTCTGTCTGGACGCAGCTGGACCGAGAAGACGGCTCGAGGAAGGACGGAAATTTTACTCATCACACTGTCATACTGGAAAACGTATGACCTGTATTCGGCCTGAACAACAAAATCAAATTTAGGAACAAAGAAAGAAAAATGACCATCATAAAAATGAAAAAAAATGGTTCATTCTTTGCATGTAGAAGAAAACTATAAGCCCTGGACATGTATTTAATTTCAAAATGTGCCCTGACTGACAGTTTAAGGGAATAGAAAAATAAATAAAACTAATAAATGCTCATAAATATGAATGAGTACCTCCAGGTGTTGTGTACATAGATCGCCATTTTTTCTCAGTCCACTTCTTAAAAAAAGCATCAGCATTTTCTGTTTAAATACGGTGTGAAGATATTCAGCAAAACACAGCGCACGTCGATGCCATTTCACGGTGAGCTATGAGGTTGCGTCCTGCGTTGATTAAAGCACAGAAAATGTCATCCAGCACCTCCGTGTGCCGCGATCGCACCGTAATAGAACAAGAGGAGTGTTTATATTTTCACACTGAAGGCTTAATAGACGCATTTTCATCATGCAGAAGCCAGCAGCCAAAAGTACTCGAGAGCACATTGCAATAACCGATCTCAAATGTGTTTTGTAACCCCGCAGCTCTGACAGTAAAGTAAGCGCTTCTGTATTATGAATGCAGAGCAACGAGCAGAAGCGTCTCTGACATACTGTCTCAGCCTTTGATATGGAAGCGCAACTTTCAAACTGTCTCCATTTCTCCTTCCTCTCTTTTCCTCCCCCTCCTTCTCTGTTCTCTTTTCCATCAGGGTGAAGTGGGACCCAGGGGAAGCAAAGGAGAGGTTTGTCAAATTAGACTTTTTGGTATTAGATCTAATCCATTCTCTCTCATTCAGCACCACTGTCAAGCCCGCACAGCTGCCACAGAATGCTCACAGACATGATACATTTTAGGCCTGAAGAAATCTGCCATCTTGTTTCCCGTGGGCAAAAATATACATCACAAAAGCACTTGTCACATCGGAAATATCAAACTCTCACTGTGCTGTCTGCGGAATCACAATTTATTTAGCTCCAGCCTCTCTCTGTTGTTCGGGTTCTGTGATGTAGGTCCACGGTGTACGACGCATCCATTGATCTAAATCACGGCATATGTAGCATTAGCAGCGGCTAGCTTAGATCCTCAATATAGGCTGTGATTTGGTTATTTTGAATTTAACAATTGTCAATTTAATAAATAATAAATTGATAAATGCACGATATTAGATAAATAAATTCCCACAGTAGTGTTGTGGAACAGCATGTTTAGTCTGCTCTGTTGTCACTTGCCTATATGTTCTTCATAACATGTTTCAAAAATTAAATATAAAAGTGTTGAACATTAATTTGAACAAATAGCTCAAGGTTTGATTTTATATCGGGTTGTATGAAAACGAAGAATTTTAAAACAATTTCAAAAAACGTTATTATTTTAACTGAAAATTCAAATTGGTTAGTCACCTTTATTAGTAGTTTACAGTCAAACACTGAAACCATTTTTTTCCCTCCAAAATATAAAATCAAATTATTAAAAAAAACACTCTTCTCTCTCAACCCATTTATTTTCTATAAAATTACGTATCCAGTTTAGCATTTGAAATGTGATTGATCACAAATTAACAGTTGCTGTTTTGGGCCGCAGGTGGCAGTAGTTTCACAACAATGTGACTAATCCTTCAAGGGATTTGTGGTTCAAAAAACCTGTTATTATCCATAGAAGCACAGTTCATTGGATCCATCCAAGTTTGCATAAAAAAAAAAAAAATGAGAAAAATGAGAAAGACAATGGAGGGCTATCTATCTATATATGAAATCATAATCATAAGTATTTAATTTTTTCCACACTGAGCACATACGAAGTATCCAAAAAGAAAAAGAAAAACACATCAACAGTAAACAGCATGTGAGGCTCGCTAGGACTCCTGCCATCTGTGTAGTGTTCTGTGGTTACCAAACCAAAAATGTTCTCAATGTCCCGCTGTTTTAGCGAGGGGTGTCAGGTGAAGTCGGCCCCAGAGGGCCTGAGGGGAAAAAAGGCGACAAGGGCCACACAGGACACGTTGGAATCGTGGGTCCCAGGGGATTCCCGGGCGAAGATGGATTGCCTGGCCAACCGGGGCAACCTGGATATCCTGGAAAACCTGTAAGTGTGGCTGCGCTCACCAAGCCCTGCGGAATGCATGACGTATAATACTCTTAGTGCAGACCAATGATTTCTAACCTGCAGTCGTAAATGGAAGCAGCGCGAGTTCAAGTGTCGATGTTATAAGGCTTTCGGGTGAATACAAAAATCTGCACATATCCTGCCAGAATTGATCCTGGAATAACTGTGCTTAGCAGCTCCGCTGAAACAAAGTGCATTGGTGTATTTCAGGGCAAGCCTCCCTCCGACGAGCACCTGCTGAAGCTCTGCTCGGATGTGCTGCGCAGTGAGTATCTGCTTTGTAGCATTTGGCTGAAATGGAAAGCAGAGTTTCGCTCTCAGAAGCAGAATCCAGTGAAGTCATGGGATTAAACCACCAAAAAAGTGAAGTAATCATTCATGAAAAAGTTACATAATAAATGGAACGGTTAATATTTATGGACTTAATTCCACTTGAAACAAGGACTTCTGAGGACTCTCCAGTGTTATGTGCAGGAATCATTTCTAATGGTGCATTATGGAATACAAAAAGTAAATTAAAGGCACTTCCCGCATCACTGACATGTTGGTATCCTGGTTCTAACACACAATGAAAACAAGTGACCAGGATGGTCTTTCTGGATGGTTTTCCTTCATTCATTTCCTCCATGAATCCTTCCTTCCAATCACCTTAGTTGGTAGTGAATGAGGTTTCACGAAACAGTAACCTCATTTTCAGTGACCACAAGATGGCACTCAATGGCGTAGATCATTTTTGGCTTTGAACAATTTCAGTGAAACCTCAAACCCAAACTGACATGGTTAGTTTTGGCCTCTGACAATGAGGACAGTGTTTCACCGAAACCCATTAGTCCTTGACTATATGGAGCCATGCTGTTATGGGCCGCAAGGACTCCCATGAGACAAGCTCCACATATGGGAACAGAGAAGGAGTGATTCATCACATTCATGAGCATAAACTCAAGAATTGTCCTTGTCCAGCGGGTATCAGTGGGACCCTGACATGCAGGCTGGTCAAGCAGCTGGATTACAATCCACAGGCTATGGTCAGACACAGCCCGAACAAAACGACTCTCTTGTTGGAGCACCTGCAAATGGGAAATAAATCATCAAGGTCAGGTGCTGTGGCACTGGAAGAGGCACAGGCCTTAGCTTTCACCACATTCCTATACTGGCCCTACGTTACCCCTGACTTCAGACATTCCATGGCATTTTCCTTCACGTAAATGTCAGTGGTGAGCTTTGTGTCAAAAACTGAAGTGGACAACATGCTCCAGTAAAAGGCATAAACAAAACCAACCCTTGCTGAAACCAGACATGTACAGATGCTGCAAAGACTTTTCTTATTGTAGAATATGTGGTTGATGAAAAATTACCATAGCAGGTTAATATATGTTGTTGAATATATGTTGTTCCCGGTACATTAATTTAGCTTTGGAGCACAGTATTCTGGGCTACGTCAGAAAAACATAATCTGAATTTGAAAGCCATACAACACGAGAGTGAGGGATGGCTCAGAGGTCTAGATATCATTGATCCAACTACAAAATGCAGGCCTATTTACAGCAAATGTGAACGAATATCAATCTGTGCTTCACTCCTACTGACCATCCTTTAATAGATAATCTTCCATCACTGAGTCAGTTTCGATGACAAAGTAAATGACTTTGCCCTGCAGACCAACTCCCAGTGCTGCTTCAGACTTTGGCACCTCCTGCAAGCTGCGAGCCATGTCACAGTGTGAAGGGGCCCCCAGGTCAACCAGGAGCTCCAGGACCCAAAGGATCAATGGGAACCCCAGGCTACCCTGGACGGACTGGGACTCCAGGTTACCCGGGCCCCCCAGGAATGCAAGGATCTGCTGGACTCAAAGGTAACCATCATGGCGGGTTGGTATGCTTTGTCAACGTCATTGACCAATCATATGTATCTTAACAAAAGTTTTTTTGAATGGTAAATTCAGCTCTTAAAATGTGTTTCATATGACCATGATTCAGTCGCATCTCTCACTCACTCTTGCACATTGACAATCGTGGAGTGGACTCTTTTGACCCTGACTGACGCCTCCCATGTGTCGTGTTTATGCATTGGACTTTCAACTGAATGAAATGTTTCCCCTCCTGTTGCATTCCTTTCACCAAAGGCCGATGACATAGATGTTGCCATGAGTCAAGTTCATGGTCATGTAACGTACAGTATATACCACGCAACATCACAAGTAAGGTAAAAATGCCTGTCCAAATTTGAACCATCCTTCCCACCATAAAACATATTGAAATGGAAAACCTAATCCATTGACATCCAAAATATATAAAAATATACATTTGAAAATACATTTTCTTTATCTTAGTGTGCCCACATATAGAGTTCTTCAATACTGAGAACATATATATATTTATATGTATATATATATATATATATAAATAAGATTTTTTTAAAAATATGCACACATATTTATTAATTCAAAAAAAATCAAATTATTATATAACATCTTTATTTACTTGACTTTTTCTTTAAATAAAAAATCTATATTATTTACATTTTATGTACGTTTTGAAAAGGTACTATAAATACTTCCGCACACATATACTCATGTGTATCATCTGACAGGCTGTCGTGGCAGCGGCGCTACATAAAGCAGCGCCACAGAAAGTGTATTTGCCTGCTCAAACGTGATTTACCGACGCTCATTACACCACATAAAGCAGGGTTAGGGGGGAAAAGCACATCAGTGAACGTCAAAATACAACAGCACGATTATGAGTTGAATTTGATTCATCGTCAGTGCCACAAGACAGAGCGACTAATCGGCTGTGGAAGACGCCAAAGTGTACCACTTCACCGCTGGGTGAGACTTTAACTCGTTGGCTCACAGGCACGGCAACTTTTAGAGACATCAATCTCGCCTCAGTGTTTAATATTAAGAACTTGTATAACTGCATATTTCTCGCTTCAAATCTGCGCCAAATTGACTGCCGGCTGATAAAATGCTTGTTGCTCATTGGTGTCATTTAGATTTGCCCGCACGCAGCGAAAATATCCCCTATTCAGTGATGCAAAATGGAAATGAGTTTTACACGTCAAGTGCAATTTACTTGTGGCTTGTTGGAGAGTAACTCAAGGCATGTAGATCGAAAGATGGTTGTAAATGCCGTTGCATGACGAGAACCTCAGCTGAGTGCGAATTAAAATGTAAAATATTGGCCTCTGAGGCGATCAGCCTTTACTTCGAGACATTAAATATAGAGAAAAAAAGCTTGATCATCATGTCAACACAAGTGTTAGTGTGTGTTTTATGGAGCCACATCTAATCTGTGTCCAGAAAGTATGTTTTAAAAATGAACCAGTAAACTATCTTTGTGAATGAATTACTTGATCATGAAGCAAACAAATCTTACAGGCATGGAATAACATCTCATAATGCCTCGCCGTAGCTGTTTCATCTCTAGCAAGCAGTGACTGAAATGTTAAGATGGAGGTTAATGCACTAAAAAGCCCACATGGAGCCGAGGGGTGGAAAAAAAACAAAAAAAAAAACGTGCATACATTCCATTACATATGATTTAGCTGACACGTCCATCCAGAGCAGCAAACAACTGATCAGCTCGTGGTGCCTATACACACACCACACTGCTTGTGGCGTCCTGCTTCCTAGAATGAAAGCGATCCAGCCACTAAAAAGGCGAATGATGAGTACAGGTTAATGCATGTCACTCTGCTCACAACGCCTTTGGATTCACAGTAAACAGTAAAACATGACTGAAATCGTGATACAGTGATCCCTCGCCTCATTTTGGGTCACTCTCTTGCATGATAGGGCTGGGGACAACAGTCGATTCTCAAATATATTACTGTTTTTTTCGTGAGAATATTATCGATATTTCTGCACATAATTGATTTTTCCCACATTATGAGGCCCTCAGTAGCTGAAACAATTTAGCCCCAAAAATATGACTGCCAGAAGCTGTTTTGGCACTTTGCCATTGCACATAAACCGCTTTGTATACTTATTAAGAGTGAATAATACTCTTTATAAATACACAAATACAACCACCAAATGTCGGTCATTTGCATATTTTTTGCTATTTATTTTTAAATGAATAAATCACAATCGCAATATAAATTGAATCGGCAAACAAGCATCAAGAGAATATTGTGCATATTGTCCTGGCCTATTATATGGGTGTTTTTTTTTTGTTTTTTTTTCATACTGTAAGACTCTGCAGTCTGAAGGCTTTTTCTATTTTTTTTTATTTTTTCAAACAAATTTTCCACCCTCAAAATTAGTAAAACAAAATGCACACATAGTAGACAAACAATTTCTCATTTCTGGAAAATGAAGCTTTGGCCACTTTGGTCTGGTTTGTCCAGCTACTTTCATAAGCACACGAGCGGATCTGTGAAAAATAAATAAATAAATAAAAAAAAATTGCTGTTTCACTCCTTTCCACTCGGTATCCCCTTATCAAATGTGTTTGCAGGGCGATGACATCACTTCTGGCAGCTGCGATCAGATTTAAATAAACATTTTACATGTAAATGTAGCTTCAAATGAAGAATTCAGTGGCACTTTCTACCTGATGCAAAACATTTATATTTGAAAAGATGATACATGTGAAGCATATGTCTGTCCTATATCCTGGTCAGATGATGCATCAACACCTTCAGCTTCACGAAAATTCTGTTAAAACTTGTTGCCCTTCTCAAGTTACAAAGGCAAGCAAGTGACCTATCATCAGCGTAAACACAGTTAATTACAGTATATTTACATTTCTGCCTTTGTAAGGGTGAATAATTCTGGAAGACAGTCAGACTCAAATTGGGTGAATTCTTGAAGCGATGAAGCGGAGCACTGAGGGAAGTGGCAGGGCATTGGGACATAGTTGTGTATGATTGAGTAGGCAAGCAAGGAAAATGTGTTTATTGCTCACATTCCCTTCCGGAGGCAATTTTGAAGTGCTTTACAATGCAGTGCAAGTGCAACAATAGAAGCACATAAACCCAAGTAATGTATCCAGAATTTGAGAGTGGCATCTTCAATTTGTCTTTCAAAGTGAACATTACTTTTTTGAGGTCTGACATACTTCTACTGAGCTGAGCTCAGAAGAGCCGAATGAAAGTAAAACAATCAGCCCTGTTTAGTTTTAATTTCAGAGCCCGTGAGTTATAAGCAAACAAAAACAAATAATCTGAGTCACCAGAGGCAGCAAATAACAAATCACGCCCAGTGATTCTGTTTTTAGAACCCTAAATAGCAAAGTCTCTTGCTGAAACTGCAAGCTTGCTCATTTAGAAGGACTTAAAATAATGCTCACCTTAAAATGAGAGTGAAATGAATTTCCACAGTCACTTGAGCGCCAATGTAATAATCCAATGAGCCACTCACTGAATTCAGATCCATGTTTGATGATGCTATTTTGCCCCTCAGGTGACATGGGACCAAGAGGGCTCAAGGGTGGCAAAGGAGAGGGCTACCAAGGACCTCCAGGACCCCCTGGACAGCCAGGTTGGTGAAAAATATGAGGATGAGAATTCAGGATTTTATTTATACGATGTATAAATATACTACTAGTATTTAAAAGAGAAGAGCTAGTCTCTTTTATTCTTGCCAACCCATGCTCCTCCTACTTATATCCGTAAGTATGAAGAAAAGTTCGTAAAGCACGGTAGCATTTTTCTAGGCATTATGACGAAACATTGTCGAGAATATCGGATATCGGATACATATATCGGCATAAGATAACTAGCCGAGGCAAGTCTAAGTATAAAGCTTCATTGAATAGTGAATAGCTAACTTTTCAGTAGCACTGATGGCAGCTAATTTAACAGTTAGCAGGTGCTAATGAGAGGCAGCGTGTTTAGAAGCTTTTGTCACTGAATGACATTGGATGTCAGTTGCCATATATATAACCCCTTAAGTGGCTCTTAGGAAGTCACCGTGACTATATTATATTGACTAGCAATTGACAGGTTGTTACAAGTAGAACGAAAGCAGCGCCATCCCATGGCTTAGCTTACCCCAGCCTCTGACTATGTGTTACGTGATGCGCTGCCCACTGCGTCTGATGCAATGCTGAAGGCCAGCAGAGGATAATATGGGGTTGGGATGGGGCCAAATCAGGATGTGCCCTGCTGTAAAGAGGTATGAGAAGCGCCAGCGATATGTTTGGCCATGAGAATTGCAGGTGAATTTTGAATTACGTGTTGAAATGCAGGGGAGTGAAGTCAGTAGCCACTGTGATCCAGAAGAGAACACAAAGTTTGCGACACTGACTGGCTTTCATTTCAGTTTGACACTCCACAATTCCTTATGCAGATGTGAGCTCACCCCGCAGTTCCTATAATTCGGACTAGGTTATCAAAATATGACAATTTAACTCAAATTAGCTCCAAGAAAATTCGTTTTTTTTCAAGCGACTGAAATATCTTTTTCTGTCCTATTATATATTTTTAAGACGGTGTAATTAAAAGTAGCCTGTGGCTTGAATGTACTCCTTAAATCATTGGTGAGTCATGGTATCCTGACTTCTCGCTATTCAGACGTGCCTCCTAAAAGAACCTGCTCGGCTGAGAGTGATACATATTTAACAAATGTGTGGGTGGATACTCTGTCAGCGATGGGGGAAAAAGTGTTTCCGTAGAAAAGCCGAGAGCTGCTATCAAGTGGTCACAGATTAGTTGAGGAAAAGCAATTTATGACCGGGACAGATCACAGAGGGACACACTTTTTCCAACCTTTGACACCACAGCCATTAAAGAGGCTGCACCCGTGTTTGATGTTCTCCATGTGCCTTGTCACCGCAGGGGTTCAGGGTCCTCGTGGCTTCGACGGAATTGGCCATCCTGGAAACCAGGGAATTCCTGGGAAGCCCGGCCCCCCCGGAGATCCTGGTAAAAGGGGATATCCTGGAGTACCAGGCGTGTGCGACGCGTCAACCTGTTATCAGACCTACGACTTGAGGGAACATTACAGCAAAGGCCCTAATGTGTGATGACACGGCAGCGTGGGAGAGGTTGCTCCCGGTTTCGACACCCATATTTTCGGAGGATGTGATTTACTGTGTCGCAGATGAACATGTGTGACGGTGCGCACGGATCGTGTGGAGCACAGCTGCACTCGAGGCAGAAATAAACTCATTAAGATGAGCTGAACTGAAACGGGCTGGGGAGGGAATCGTGGCCGTGGAATCCATGATCAAAGATGGTCGCTCTTAGCAGACTAGGAGCTAACTTGGATGCTGTACACTTTTATCTCCTAATGGCAGGTCTAAACAGTGGGCGCTAATCTGGAGAAAAACAGATTAGCCTTTTAAATTGTAGCATATGAGGATTTAAGAAACATTTGACATTAAACCAGCTACCTCTTAACCTCTTTGAAAGCCTGATCGAAATAACTTAAATTGTTTGCGTGAACGTTGAGAAATTGCCTTTGAATTCAATATATTTCAGGGTACATTAGCAAAATGTAGCTCTGTTTAATTCCCAACATATATTTTGATCACATGACACAAACACACATGCTCTCATTCCAAGACAGCTGTAAATACAAGCAAGGAAGTGAAAATATTCAAGAATAGGACAGACCCTATATTCAACAGAAGTAAACCATGTAGCATCTGAAGAGGCGGAAATGAAGCACCACTTACTTATTTAATTTTTTTTCCAGTTTGAGAGGCCAAAGGTCTTGTTGGGAGTGTGAGTGGACTTTGGTATAACGTGTTCAATGTTTTTTTTTTTTTTACTTTGTTCAGTAATTTTTATATTTATACATAATAATGAATGTATTATATTTGTGGAACGATATGAGTCCAGTTATTCTTTTAAATAAAACGTTTTAAGTGTATAGTAGTGTGGTTCAGCATGACCAACACGTCCTACAACGCGCCTTCTGTTTCCTCTTTTGTGTGTAAGGGGTACATTATCAATACTTCTTCCACAGTCGCCATGTTGGTTTTGAAGGCTGCTACCCCCGGTGAACAGTAATATCAATGTAAAAGAACGCATGAGATCTATTTGAAATGGACGGGTGCAATTTCATATGCAAGGGAGCACAAATGGGCTTTAATGAGAACTATTTTGGGAGCAATGTTTCATAGGCACGAGATGCCTCTCTCGGTGCTCTATAATCTTTGGCCTTGATCGACGATTTCAAAGAATCGCTTTTAAATTTACATTTTTTAAGTGAGCAAATGTTGAAGTAAATGTCGTTTCCTTGTGTCTTGCTTCCCTGAGCTCCTCTGGAGCTCCCGAGGGGAGGGTCATCTCACACTCCATTTTCAGTGCGATGGTCCTGCATGTCACTGCACGTAACCACCCACAATGGTGACGTAAATGCCTATGCACACATAGACGTATCATCATGGAAGTGTCTGTATATCAACACATAAATCCTCTGATGAGTCCTGGCAGTACGCACAAGAGTCTCTTGATCCGACTTATGGCATCACTATCTTTGGGACTCTTCTTTTGTTTTGCAATTTTTTTAATCCTGTTTTGTAACTTGGTGGATGATGAAGTTATTCTTCAGTCCCATTGTCCGAGTCACATCTGTCCTTTCATGTCCTCATCTCCCTCATCCACCGACCACAATGGTTGTCTTCCTCCTTCTCCAACACAGACTCTCCCCTCCATGTGTCCAAATCATCTGGCCTCCTGACCTTTGTCTCAACATTTATCCATGTGACCTGTCCATCAGATAAAAACTCATTTCTAATCCTGTCTTTCTGACTCACAATGACAACCTCAGAATATTCTCTGACCCGTCACTCTTGCTGCTCCCCTGATGTCACAAATCACCTCCACCTGTTCTTCCCTTCCTGCACTTACATTTTCACCTCCTCCTGATAATGGATCACTGGATGTAAATAATTAAAGGGGACCTATTATCGTCTTCTGGTTATCTACAGTGTTAACGTGACAAAGTGTCACTTGAGCATATTGTGAAGCGTGAAAGAACCATGTTCATGCATTTCCGAGTAATTTACCCTTAAGAATACGCCTCCTTGAAGCATGGGCGAATGCACAAACGTGATGTCAAGCCACTTGACATTATGTAGCTTAAACAGAGAGTTTCGAGCGAGGCAGCTGTTTTCCAAATGCTAACTTTGAAACTGCAACATTCACAAACCTCATCGACTCACCACAACAGTCAACAGACACTCTTCAAACACGTAGATGTGAGAGGTAGAGATAGAATAGCACAACTACCCGTATATTTATCGACCAGTAGCTTCTTTCATTCTCAAGCTCTGCTTCGTATTACAGAACTGTCCTGCTGTTTATCGCAAATTTAATGCTACACCAAGCTTCTTGATTGTAAACACATATTTTCTCTCATCTTAAAAAAAGATTCTTTTTCTACTTTTCTGTGGTTCGTAGTAATATTTGTCACTTCTGTGCTCATTTTTATCTTCGTATTTACTTCAGACGTTGGCTCAGGAATATGGAACAAGATATTTTTCACTGTTTATCCATTGGGAAAACAGTAAAGTACACAGCAGTGTAGATGAATCACATAAATAATTATATTAATAATTGAACACAGTTGGCAATGTCTATCTCCCTCTTCAACACATCCATAAACTTCACTGGCCGTGTTCCTAATCGTCTTTGACTCAAGAAATATGACCAATGCCACCTTAAGTAATGGTGAACGCACAGACTATGGAAGTACTGTACCACTCCAGTAAACTTCAGATCTGGCGTAACAATCCCTACACAATAATGACCTTAGTCTTGATGCATGACCCAGCTGAACTTGACCGTGTATGGATGCATTATGTGTTGTTGTTTTGGAAATAACACTTGATGAAAGATCAATGAGGCAGTTATTTCCCCATCCAGGGCTACAGATATTTAGATCATAATGGTGGGCTCACCATGGCAGCAGACAGAAAATGAGGCTGACTCATTCAACAACGGATGCAAGCAGCAACCAAGATGTTTGTAAGGAGGTGGACGTGATTTGTTCAGGCTTTGTACGATTTCATAGAGGAGAAATGAGCTTCATGGCCGGGATCCTTTGTGAAACCAGAATTTGGCTTGGACCGATAAGACAGCAAAACATCAAAGACGCCTTTGTTTCACATGCGGAGTAACGCACATGTTGGTGTCCAGGTTCATGTTTCAGGAGTCTGATTTTGTGGTTGTATATGAGTCAGAAATCAAGCCTTTAGACTGTGAAACCCATGTGACAGACAATTTACAATGTTGCTGATGCTTTGCTCAGTTTCAACATACCAAATAACATGAATTATGAATTATTGCTAGCATTTTTCTTCAATATATAACACCATAAATCCAGTGTTGTGAACTGAGCCTAATATGCATATGGCTACGCCCATGCATGACTCATTTACCCTGGGGGTGGAGTGGCGCTGTACACATTGGTCTCTAACTGCAGGTGCCGCCAGCCTTCTGTGAGTGAGACTACTTAAGAGACCCTGAGTGGGTTGTAGTGATCGAACATGATCCGGGTGTGAGAACCTTCCTGGACTATCACTTCCTGGGCTGTGTTTCAGGTCCTTCAGCAGATGGCCAGTCCACTTGAATGAGTGAATAATAAACTCCTGAAAAAGTGCCTGATCTTATCTGCTTCCATTTGTTCCAGCACAGATCACATCATCACATTCTCTGCCCTTGTCTTTGCCTTCAATTTTCTCATCGGCCTCTGCGAAGGTTTATTCAAGAAAGTCAACTGATTCCATCACTAGTTAGTTCCAGTCAAGTTTCCGGTTTTCTTTCTTCATTTTAATGTTTTCTCAGTTCCTTAACGCTATTGTCATGCATTTTATTAATTAAAAAATTGATTTAAGATTTTATATTTTGGTTGTTTTGATACATTGGTTTTGCTTTTCTTCCCTTAGACAATCCCACCAATGTTGGACATTCTATCATTTAATCCATCATTTGGCTCATGATAAACATCATTGTCACCTTCCCCCGTCCACTCTACCGTCACCGCTCAAACTGTCTTTTCCACAATCAAACATTTTTTTAAATCAATAAAGTTTGTTTTCCTGATCCCTTCATCAAATTCCACATGAAATACTTGTATGCTAAACATTCAACAAACAAACAACAAACTCCTTTTACACTCTAAACATGGATCATTTTGCTCGGTCTGAATCACGTTTTACTTAAGCATATTTTTCTGCTGACAACCGTCACATTGCATGCTGACTTTGAAAAACCAGAAAATTACATTAAATTCTTTTTTAAGCCACATATCTGGAGTTGGTTTTGCAATTTCTCACTCATATCTTGGGGTCTCATGTTTAGGTTTTGTCACCTGATAGAAGTGACACCTTCAATAACCAGTGTGAGCGAAAGTGTCTTCGCTGCAGAAACGACAGTGAGAAGCCTGAGCTGCGTTCAAATTGATTTTCTCGTTCAGGTGGAGACATGATTTATGACCTTCAGAATTTGCAGCTGGTTTGTGGATGAAATTCAATCTCTCCGAATTTAAAACTAAATGACATGTCCGCATTATAGCCATTTTAACAAAACAATCTAGACCCGTGGATCACCTATAGAAAACATATCTAATGGCTTTAGTTGGGATTACAAACACCATGCTCCTTCTTTGTCTTCAGTTGATCCTCCTTTACCGAAACATCCCTTGATCATCGTCTTTAGTCACATTATCCTTGATATCATTTACCACATCCATGAACCTTGACTGTCTTCTTCTTCTCCCCTTACATGGCATCTTTATGTCAAACATTTTTGGTCCTACACTGTCTAACATCCACATGTGTCCAAACCATCTGAGGAGCAGGTTATTTTTCTATGGCAACCCCTGACACTACTTTTTGTGAGACAAACACTTAACAGTTTGACACCATGACTGTACAAGGCAAGGGCTTTACTTCATGGTTTACCCCTGGTGGCCAACCTAACGAATAAGATCAATGCACTTTGTGCCCAGCAAGGGGCAGCGTACCCTCTCCTGTGCCTCTGCTGCTTCCTCTCAACTCCACTGTAAACACTGCTATAGGTTTGAGGCCTTCTTCACAGCACACCAGGAGACTTAAGACAAAGACGAGAACGAGTGCTGAACCCTTGAAGACCACACTTGTTCTGGTGATCGTTCTTGCCTGTGTTGATCATGTGGTGTGAGAATGGGTAAGGATAAGCCGTCACCTAACTTGAGCTTCTTCCTCTCCCAGCTCTACGGTGCTGTGGCACGTCGGTGGTCTAGCTCCCTCCTGTGTCTTTCACAGCCCCACCACGCTTCACTGTCTGTGGGCATGTGTGGCGTCATGGACAGGCTCACGGTCGAGAAAATGGAACTGTCAATTGGGCAGCTGGAGGAGATCCAGGACATATTCATCCTGCTAGCGACTAGTGAGGTCTCTACTGTCACACTATCGCCTGTGGTTCAACTAGTTACCTTGCCAGACACTGACAACAGATTCCTATATTGCACTCCTCTCACTGACAACTAACCAGAACCAGTTGTGGCGGCGAGGCAGGAGGCCACCTCGAAGGCTTCTTCTGCCTCTTGTGTATCTCTCAGGGGTGCAGTTTTAAGTGACTGCGGGTAGGTGCAAAAAAATCATAGCACACTATTCGCATTCCGTTGGCAACCCCCAGTAGATAAAGAGCCCATTGTTTTTTTCAAACTGGTCTGAAAGTCCAGCACCCACGGTCCCATTGGAGTCTAACTCTTACACGAAATGCTTCAACATATCTGCAGTTTAATTGAAACATAATATTAAAAATAAATAGATAAATAAAAGAAAAAGTTGCCTGTGCACATTTTTTTAACATACTTTTCTATGTGGTTTGTGCAGTGCCTCCAATCCTGTTTTGGACTTCCTGTACTCGCTTTCATTTCTGGGAGAAATTCAAATTTCACACGAACATAATGCTCAACAGGAGGAAGGTGGAAATGTCAGTATCTCATTCATTAGAATGACAAAGCAAGGGACCGCTTTCTGAAAGAATAGCATGAAGGTTTGTTCTGTCCTGAAAACATCTTTTGTTCACTTCTCTTAGCCTTATGAACTCAATTGCGCATGTTGTTTGGTCCTTGTTCGCAGTGGAGACACTTCAAGTGGCGTTGAGGGCTCCGGCAAATGTTGTTTGCGCCAGAAACAAAAGGAAAGAGGCACTTGAGGGGTTCATTGGAGAGTCTCGGCCCAGCTGTTACGCAAGAGGCTTCAAAACATTGCATCAGATATACAGACCTCAATAGACGTCATTAATGCCGCAGAAGACGTGGTTTATTGTTGTTTTTCGATCTGGAGAGACTTTTATGAAACTTGGCAGGGGAAGGTAAGCGCTGGCCCGGTTGGCAGATTTACTGGCGCTAATTGGGAACAAAAGACTGTTAACTATATCCTACTGGAGTATCGACTCAGCAATAAAAATGATAAATCCATTTATGTACAATAAGGTGATTTAAACTCAATCAGGATAAATAGCGACCTGTTTTGACTGGTAACATATATATCTCAACCTCCCTCAAGACTGAACTGAATTTTTAAATGTTATTAAATTTCATAGCAACGAAGTGCTACGAACCAGGTCAGATGCACCATTTGATGTTTTGTAAAGGTACTGACTGAATCAAAGAAACAGTGACGACACGCTGTGCATGACATCTATGACTAGTGTGCAGCCTGGATAACCAGGGCTGACGTCACTGGAATCACATAGGGCGAAGAGATTGGCCCCATGACTCTCATTCATAATCATAAATAAACAGTTACGGTAACCCAAACCACAAAACATCTTTCTTATCTTATATGTCTCTCCCTGTTACTGAAGCACCGAGATTCAAGTGTATTATCATTTGACAGGTGTCTTCCGACTTACGATCGGGATCGGTTTCCGACCAACCGGTTGTAAGTCAGACTGGACTTAGGTCTGTGAGAGTGAGATGCTGGGATGCTGGAAAAAAGCTGCTGGCCGTGGCTGTAAGTACAGGTGGACGTAAGTCGAGCAGGTCGTAAGTCGGATCTTACTTGTACCATTATTGTCATGTAACTATGAAGTGCAGGAGTGCCACTCCATGGCTCAACCCAAACCTCCAAATGAAATGTGTCTGAATTGAAAGCCATATATTGGCAACATGCAAACACTGAAGGCTGACCTCTTGCAAATGGTGGCTATTTGACCTGAGTGCAGTTTGAGGGATCCTTTTCTGGTTTTACCTTGTGGCAAGAAACTGGTTTATATCAAAATGTTAGGGAATTAGCCTTGAAAAATAAACGTCATGCGTAAAAAAAATACAGCCATTTTTGTTCATTCACAATTGATCTTCAACCAAATCTTCTCACATCACAACTCCTCAGCTCCCGCCGCTGGTTTCTAGCAGATGCCTTCAAGACTCTTGAGCTTGCCAACCGACACATCAGACCCAGAAGACTGGATAAACCTCACATACTGGCTCGTTCTCATCATTCAGTAACAACTAATCGGATTGTGACTCCCTCATGGAGAGGATCATCTCACTCATGGAATTCCCAACTGCTTGCTGTCTTGGCTCCTAAATGGTGGAACAAGTCCTATTGACATACATGATGAGAAGGTCTTGGGTTGGACTAAATGATTATGAGTTGGTGACTCACTGACTCGAAGGCTTGATGGTGTCAGTGGAAAAATACTGTGCTGCTACTATGGGAGGCCCTTCTTCACTTATTTCTTTCATTCCAGTGGAGTCAGCTTCATGTCTTCCTCTGCAAGAGCTGCCCTGAAACTCCCCAGCATTTTAGTCACTGTAATACCGTGCATAAACAAACAAGAGGGGCTTCCATTAAACATTTATGTTTATGGTAATAAGGCCACTGAAGAGTGAAGAACTCCACGGCCCCTCAGAGTTGCAGTTGCCGACCCCTGCTCTGGGCCATTTCAAATTCTTTATGAGCAAAATATGAACAGAGAGGAAAATGTAATTGTGTCATAATGGCTTGGACAAAGGAAAGAAATAACAGTTCCAAGGTCTAGCACCGGGCTTCTTTGATTGTTCTGACTTCTGCTGACAGAACAGGCATGATACAACACAAAGAAAATAGCAGTTGTACCACAAGATTAAAAGATTGAAAACGGGCTCTGTGGGTGGGAAAGCGAGGAAGGGCAAACTACTCCCAACAAACATTGGAAGAGAAGATGCGCAGATGTTCCTCTCATCACTGTCAAAAGCAATGTAGTTTATTTTTTATACACAGTTCATTTTTCTTTTTCTATATGAGCAGAAGACAACAATAATGAATAAAAGAAAGTCGTAAAGAATGATGACGGATCAGAACTACTAAAACCTCTCCTTTACCCTCCTGTCCGCTGATCTATGCCACCAGATCCAGCTCTCCACCCTTCAAAATCTTGCTGTCGCTGCACTTCCTCAGATGGCAGTCACTCTGTAGTGGACCCCATTAGACTGCCAACTTGGCTGCCACAACTCAGTCTTGCTCAAACATGCCCCTTATTTTCACCCTCCTCTCATTTCTAGACTACAGTAGCTCCTTAGCTTCCTGGCTGGTCAGAAAGACCTGCTCAGATCTGCCCAGAAACCCACGCGAATCACCTTTGTTATAACTGCAAGCAGTCTTTGTTCTGGTCTGCTATTGGCTTCCTGTGGCTCTGGCTTTAAACATTTGTCAACGCAAGAAATGATGAATGAGATGTCAATAATTCTGAAATTATGAACCCGATTATGACACAAAATAATACACATACGGGTTTGTCGCACCTTTTTGGATCCGCTCATTGACATTATGCTTTCCTCAGCCTCTCATACCTAACTTAACCATCCAAAACAAGTAGCTCAGTTAAATAACTAAACTAACCAGTACTCTTAAACCCAATTAGTTTAAATTTGTTTTAAAGTATTCACTCTCAAATTGAGGCTTAACTTTGTGTGGTCCAGCAAAAGGGCCCACAAGGACACAATGGCCCCACAGGTGTTTTCCCAGAAGAATATATATATATATATATATATATATATATATATATATATATATGTATAATAATGTGTTCCAGAGACTCCCGGCTTAAACTTAGCCATCCAAGAGACTCAGACTCTGAACCAGACTTACACACAATTTTAATGACCCAGTTATTTTAAAATCTTCATTCTCAAATTGAGGCTTAACATCGTGGGGTCCAGCCAAATGACACCAAAAAGTCATACGGTCCTCTCAAGGATAGAATTGGTCCCCCACACAGTGGGATAAACAAGCACACACACCTTCACTTCCATAGTATATTCTACTTCATCCCAATATAATGACCATTCAACTTATATTAGAATAATATCTAGTCCTTTCTAATGTGTAAAAAATGTTCAAAAATAAGGGAGCAAACAGAGTTCTGGTATCAGATCAAAGTAATATCTGTTAGCATCAATTTTACAAATTCAGGCCGGAAGCAAAACCTGCCACGCTACTCGGGAGTTGGTACTTTCAGGCAATGTTTACATGGCTACAGAACCACTGGATGTGAGACACCAAGTGAAACCCTGTTTACATGGTGACAGAACTGCTCATCACCTCGAGCAGAAATGTCGTGCTCACGGTGCATGGTTGCTGAGTGGCAGAGTATTGTTAGGGAAGAGAGTTAAAAAATAAAATAAAATAAAAATAAACAGCACATTGAAACTTTGGAAGCTCTCTTCACTGACTTGTACTGTCTGACATCCCATGGCTCAAAAGTGAGTTCCCCACATTTGCTAACACACCCGAAGTCCGGTACAAAGACTGTTTTTATATACATTGACTAACAGTACTAGCATGGTTATTAGCATCGTGGCTAATCAGTTTGGCCACCTATATGTTCACTGAACACTTCGACAGTGCAATATGACAAACAGCAGACATCCATAATTGTGTTAGAATATGAGCGAGTCATTTTCGCTAGCAATCAATTCATTGAAAAACTATTTTCACCATACACAAAGTATATCTATCCAGTGTTAGCACCAAAGTTCACCTGTTTTGCTGCAAACATATATACTACACTTATATACAAACAACAAGCATATTTGTTTAATGATTGGGCAAGACAACAGAGACAGCAGTGAACACAAAATTGACTTACAAATCGACTAGAAACATCGCCACCAGGATCAGACGAAAAGCCCTTTGTAGCTCTCAGTTACGGCCAGGCTGTAAATGCATCTCCTATATTGACACTCGCTCTGTCATTCCATTCTTCTGCCGTGATGTAAACAACGAACTCAGCTCCTGCCGCGGTTGCTCTGTCCTTCTGCCGCAAAGTGTTGCAGTGGGGGTGGAGTTGGGGCTGTGATGCCACTCACAGCACAAGCCTCGGGCGGCTCACACAGAGAAAGTTACATAGTCCAAGGGAGCGTTTAACAGAGAGCTGGAGAGTCTGACTCCGGGATTTTGGACTGTTCAAAATAACACCTGTCATCTCAGGAAATCTGAAAATAATCTATTTATGTCTAAATTTTACGAATTGTTGCTTTAAGCCGTGGGAGTGAGGATGGGCTGATGAGCCACAGCACTTACTACTGTAGACACCACAGATTCCATCAAATAAAAGTCAGTCATGTTCAGCGGAGCTTGGTGGCAGCAATCCGAGCTTTCATACAGACTTGTTTTGGCTTACTGTGGCGGTTGTTTATTTAACATTAATAAATACATTGTTCTCTCTTGTTCTGAAACTATTATATAGAAGTGCTTTATAAAAACGTAGGACAGATGAAAATAAGCCCTTTCTATCGTAGGTAGAGTAACTCTGTGCTTTATAGTACTTCAGTACAGTTTAATGGCTTATTTCTTGAACATTAGGGCGAGTGCTGCACAGTCACAGATGGATAGTTGAGATGCACAAACTCTCTGATGCCGGCAACTTTTACAGGGGAGTTTTTACATGGCGACGCTTCTACAAAAATTCCCACTCTGTTTTGAAAGGTTACCAAACTCTGATGGTGACAGCGCCTTCACCATGTAAATGAACACTCCATCCTACTCAAAATGGTGGTGGAGTCAGTCGTCTCTTTGCAAACAGTCTTCCTAGGATTTTGTCCCAGGTTCCTGTTGTGTGAATAAGTAATGGATCTGTTTACTTAGAGGAAATTGTTCCATGTATTAAAAACACTCTGACAGTGTGAAAGCGCTGTAGTGGACAGTGCTAGACAGCTGTGGAAAAAATAAAATAAAATAAATAAATAAATACAAAGTAACAAAAAAAAAAAAAAAAACAAGCCTGGGTGGTATAATGACAAGAGCACGGATGAAAAGACACTAGCAAAAGACAACATCTCCTCAGGATCTGGTGATGAGAAGATTTGCCAGTGGAAAGCTGTGACCAGCCTCAGTAAAGTAGAAAACAAAAACCATAGGAAGCTTTCAGAATAAAAGTGTAGTTGGGGAACAAGCTATGTCCAGCAGAAAAGACTGAGCTTTTTCCCTACCAACACTTGGCTGCTAAATAGATGAGTATAGGCAAGTTGGATGCATGCATTGCTCCTTGAACACCAATTAGTGGCTGAAAACATTTCTCTTGTAGTTAGGCCAGCGACTAGCTCTCCCAGTGGACCTTTCTCTAATATACTGTAAGCTGATAAAGGAGCCCTTTCGTGCTCCAGCTTTGGGGTCGGAGCTATTAGACACAGACCAAAGTGCTGCACCAGTTTCACATGTCTATCTGAAACTTGTCCAATGAAAACACAGCCAGTGAACTTATACGTCCATGAGTAATGATCCATAACAAAGCCAAGGACAAAGTTTTTTTTTTTTTATAAATGACCAATGTGTTAAAACCTCAAATGACTCATTCATTTTCCTAACTCCAATTCCCTGGCCACTTCCTTGGATATCAACCCCAACTCATCTTGTTCGTCGATAATGAGGACGGTAACCCGAGCCCCCAGTTCCTGGCTCACACGAAAGGAGTGGAAATATTAAGCTGTCAGGAATGAACAGCGTGTTCAGCACAAAATATTGCTTTCGGATGTCTTCATGTCTATTTTTTATGAGTGCGGTCCAGGCAGGTCAGGATGAATTTAACAATTGCTAGTTTAAGGAAAAAGAGAAGCCTGGAACGTCCAATCATTCAACCCCTGAGGTTTAAGAGGCAAGGAACACAATTTCCACGCTTATTTTTGTCATCATCCTCGCCTGCTTTCCTTTTTTGTCATGTCTCCCTGGTCTTTCAGAAACAACTGCTGAACTTGTGTGTAATTCTTGTCCTCCCTGATACTTCATCGATGCCTTTGCTCCGAGTTCAACTTCAGCAACCATTGTCTTGCCTTTCCCTGCAATTTATTTCTCCCTAATTTCACTCACTTAGTGGTAAATAGAGTCAGTGAAGAGGTGCTGGAGTCTCTCTCAGCTTGGCAACTTCAACTTCAACTTCACTATAAAGCACATCAGCATGTAAGCAACAGAGGCAGGAACAGTCCAAAATAATCAGGATCGCCACCACAGATTCTTAAAATATTTTATCTTATCATTATTGCATCCTGCTTTCTCCGCCTCTACTAAACGTAGCCATTCAACGTAAGTAGAAGGGAGAGGTGTTGAGAAATTTAGGGAATTGGGGAAACGCATGCTTTCAAGGATGGCTCCATTAATGTTCTTAGTTTATATTTGTTCATCTTTTCGTATTTTGTGGTTGGAATGTGAGTTTAACAAGAATGTATTTTAGTGATAAGAGGCCTTTTTAATTTTTTTCAACAGCATCATGAATCATGATGTCAACATTAAACAACATAGTGGGCCAAATTTCGCCCCCGAGCCTCGACTTTTCATGCATTAGATCTGAAGGAGTTAACAATTTTCGACTGATCCATTAAATTGCAGACTAAAATATGGTCTAGAATAGTGCTCACAATCCCCAGCTGCCGTTTCCTCGCACGGTGCTGCACCCATCAACGCTCATCCATGAGAAAATGGCAAGCACAGAAACACTGCAGTAGATTAAATAAATGTTTCCTCATGACACCAAGCACAGTTTGTCGTCACATAATGACTCCATGTGCAGGTCAGCTCCAAAAACATGACCCGCATGGACAGATTTAATGTGACTACACAGTTCCATTAGCAACTGAAGGGTGACACGCAGGATTACTGATGTAAACAAAAACACATCCAGGAAGACCTGTGTCTTGCTTTTGCTTCATCTGCATTCAGTGTAATTGACAGATCGCTCCCAGAGAGAGTGAAGGATGTTACACAGGCTGGTGGCTGAATATGTTCACAAGCTTCCTGCAAGATTTACAGGTACTAAAACCTGATCATCTTTTTCCAGGACAGTTGAGCTAATCATAGCATTGGAAATTACAAAGTATTGCAGGGATTTCCTCAACATAGTTTTGACATCGACCTCTTTTATGGTGAAATGAACAGCCTGTGTTGTTGTGCTTCCCCTAACACATGGTGCACATACACATACAAACACCACTTTTATGTGACTTGCTGTTCTGTGCTGGTTTCGGCACAGGGGTTCAACAGACTCGAAACAAACCTTCGAGGCAAGTACTATTGAAGACATGGTGGAAAACCACAAAAGAAAAAAATGATAAATATCACGCTTTAATAGATGGATAATAAGTAATAAAAGTTCAATGCAAAAGTGTAGTTTATTGATAATAATTAACATAGATTTGGGAAAAGTTGTGTGAAAGTGAAGTGAAAGACGCACAAAAAAGAGAAAAAAAAACATACATGAGTGAGTACTCATCTGGAGGGAACGTGAAACAAGCAGGACACCGAGTGGGTGGAATTATGATCAGACTTGCGTGGGCCTCCTTCGTGATGGACTGCTTTTCCATCATACAGCTGAGGTTTGCTAGACGTGTGTCACCGGTGCCAGCACCTCCAGCCATCAGCAAGTCAGCTATCTCGGCATCTTGTAAACCTGCCAGCATGCTGTACCTGCCAGGCGGCGGAGCAGCCAGCCAGCGCTGCCATCAGGCTGTCAGCTCTCCAATCAGCTAACCTGCCAGGGAACTCTCCCACCAGCCGCTTGTGGAATGAGGCTCCCTGTGTGGCCACTGTCCAGCTTTTACCCCCAGGACATCAATCAGGATGAGGTAAAAGGCCCGAAAGCACCCTGCTGCTTCAGGTTCCCCGCGGCCTGGTTGGATTTTACTGATTAGAAAAGGCATGGCGGCACAATTCTTTTCTCTCTTGATCTCTCTAATTGAGAGTTATTTCTGGGCTGACCTTCTGGAGCCTCACATTTACATGCGCTTACTCGAACTCCTGCCATTTAAATTACTCGCGCTGTAGGACAGATAAGACAGAGTAGCAGTGATGGACACTTTGGATTGCGGCTGTTCCTTCCGATGTGTCATTAAACCCCCAACACTTCCGACTGGGACATGAGTCCGGAGTGAAGACACATCATTCAGGCGCTGCATGTCTGTGAAAACATTTTTGCTTGTGTCAGTTTAACCCGACACACAACCATCGCTTCATAGTCGCATTGATAGTGTGGGGGACTGGTAATGACTGGTACATCTAAACTTTCATGCTCTTTAGACAAATAACCATGAGCCGTCCCTTGTCCTCTCACAAGATCACCAAGACCAGTCAAGACCAAGACCAAACAGCATACAGAACATATGAGTCCATTTTCCTAAACAAACAGAGCATTAGTCAGATCTAATCCTTGCCTAGTTAATTCTTTTCTGACCAATATTTTGAATTAGGTTTGTCCTCTGTCCAGGCTGAGATGCCTAATACATAACCACCATGATGTTATCGCATCGTTCCAGTGCGTGTAGTGACTGGAGAGTTGTCCATGACTAGCTTGTTTCATGTGAACGCTGTGGTGTGGCAGATGAATGTATGTTGCTGATTTGGAAAGCCTCTACTGGAGGGATGTAAAGTTGCATTATTTCTTGCTTCATAGTGCAGAGTAGTGATAGTTAGA
This sequence comes from Synchiropus splendidus, assembly GCF_027744825.2. Classification (NCBI taxonomy): domain Eukaryota; kingdom Metazoa; phylum Chordata; class Actinopteri; order Syngnathiformes; family Callionymidae; genus Synchiropus; species Synchiropus splendidus. The sequence goes on from NC_071336.1 coordinate 24,576,241, forward strand.
TGAGGCATCGTGAAACAGTATTGCAAGGTTGATGAAACACTGTCCTGATTTTCAGACATGATCTAGTTCAGAGGCCACTAGGTGGTGTTTAGAAGTGATGTGAGGTATCATTAAATTTGTTGCTCAAGTCCAAACATTTTACAGCAGACTGATGCCATCTGGTGGCATCAGAAAATCAGGACACTGTGTCATGAAACCTCATCTGCCCATCACTAATGGAGAGTGTAACATGCTTTTGCTAAATGTAAATATAAATACAAGTAACTTATGTGACTGAAAATACAGCTCAAGTAGTTTATTAAGAAATAAAAATGAGACAATCTAGAAGTTGAAAATGTGAAAGTACTAAAAGCAGTTACAGCAGATTGCAGTTAGTCCCACCAACACTGGTGCAAGTGTGTCAATTTTTTAAATCCACGTATCTCATAGAGTTAGTGATGGGTAGATGGGGCGAAACAGTGACCTGATTTTCAGAGGCCACCAGATGGCGCTGTCCGCTGAGCACTGAACAACTAATTCCATGAAACATTTCTAAACCAAGAGCGCCATCTAGTGGCCTCTGAAAATCAGGTCACTGTCTCATCAAGCCTGCAATACTGTTTCGTGATACCTCACCTACCCATCACTACTTGCAGTAAGTATACATCAGTGTGTATTTGTGTGTTCATTTGGACATTTTGTACACTGAAACTGTATAACTGGTGTCAAAAAGATGCTGCATTTCCATCGCCATTTTCACAGCGATGCACAGATGATGGCAAAGTTGAGTTTGCGTAGCGATGGGCTGACCGAGGAAAAAAAAAAAAAAAAGAGACCCCTCCTCCTCATGCATGCTGTGTTTCTTTCATTCTCTGTTACTTTTTAATAGAAGTGTCAAGAAGCTCTCAGGGGTCCTCCTCTTGTGGGGAAGGAGAATTAATTGGCGGATTAGAGCTACATGCACCCTGCACTCTGACTTGACTTATAACATGGCTTTGGGCTCAACAATTCCGCCTCATCTGCTGACTGTGCCAGATCCAGTTCACTGGTGAGTGAGTGTGTGTCTGTGGTCAGTTTCAGGGATATTTTCAGCAATTAAACAATGTGCTTGTATCGTGTTTGTATCCTTAATCCAAACCTAGTGCAAACCTGATCTCACAAGGTGGAAGTGATGTAGCTTGAGTTTCTAGCCAGAAATACATTCATAAATACATCAGCCTCAAACATTACCTATCCTGACAATCTCCCTGCACAAACACATCACTGGGCATCAGCTACAACCTTATTAGATCATGTAGCTATCAATGCTAAAATATGAGAATGTTTACGCAAAATATAGACAATATATAATGAAGGAATACATGATATTCTGTCTTTTTAATTTAACTTGGAAGGGAGTCACAGAATCTCCACAGGTGTTGGATCAATTCTTTCAAATGCAGAGATACTGTGTGCAAAACTATCAGTTTACACAAAATAAACACTGCTGAAACAAAAGAAATTCTTTTACTCCATAAAAAAAACGTGGAATTATTAAAGTGTTTGTGTTCAGCAGTTGAGCAGTGCACCATAAAAATAAAATAAATAAATAAAATCGTTGTCAGGAATCCAATCTCATAGTAATTGTTTTGTAGGTTTGCGTTAAAATAAGAAATAAAATGTAAAATTTTTCAACATTTAGAAAATGGCCACCTAGTTCAGAATGCCAGGGCAACAAACACGGGCAATGTGGTGTGTCTGTGAATCTGGTTTGATAAAAAACATTCATTTAGTGTAGGTAGCAGTGGTATTTTCATCACCTTAGCAATTTCTTTCCCTCAAAGTCCCGACTGAGACGCTCGTTGGTGGAGTTCTGAGTTGTGAAGAAGTTGATTTGTTGACCACAAAAGGTCATGTGTTGTCCATCTGAGAGGAGTTTTCAATGTGGCTAAAGATCACATTGACTTCAGTGACAGCAGCTATGTGTTAGCAGAAGTATGGACTTGACTTAAATACAGATACCGAAAAACCTTACAGCGACAAAGTACTTCAAGACTTCTTTGTTCTCTCTGTCTTTGAACCAGACAAGGTAGGTAGGTTTGACTTCTCTTCCTCCTCTGCTCTTTGTCTACTTTTTTTCTTTTTCATCGTGAGCCAACACACATAGTTGGATGGTCAGCCAAAGCTTTTGTGTTTCATAGGTCATCTGAAAGAGAACATTACCCTGTAGCTAACACACAACTCAACTGTCTTCACCTCACCTCTAACTGCTTTTAAACTTCTCACCACTTTCTTCTGGCCATGAGAGGAGCTCCAAGGTCTCAATGAGACAATCTGTATTCTGTATCTGAAAATTCTGAATATATTCTCACTTTTATTAAGTGTCACAGAAGCAAAGTGAGTTAAGTTAATGAACACAGAGTCAATGAATGCTGGCTCAAAAGTCCACCATGGACCTGCTGGACGTTGTTGTTTTTCTAATGTGACATTCATCCATCTTCCATTTCCATGTAATTTATAGCAGGCTGCAATGTTTGCACATTAAGTGCAGCACTTCTCTATGCCTCTTGCTGCAGTCTTCCTTTTAGAAGCAAAAATATCACGAGAGTAATGAGTACTCTCTCACTCCACTCTGATTCCATGTACGAATGTATCTCTACAGTTGCTCACATAGGTGCATAAGAATGTTCCATCGCACGGTTTCTGGTCCTCACTTGGAATGAACATTTGTATTTTTATCTCCATTAAAGGGCAGAGGAAAGAGCTCTCCATTCTTGAAATGGTCTGACACCACTCAATCCTTGGACAATAAAGTTGGGTACTATTTCAAGTCAGGTGGCACAGTCATCTGACAATTTCACCAACACAAAAAGTTAACCATCGTCTTATGCAGATATAAATATTAAAATGCCATCAAATCATTAATGGCCATCTAATCTAATTTTAAGTACATCTGCCTAAAAAAACAGATCATAAACCAGATTGTTCCATGGATTGGATTGTATTTGGTCAAAAGTGCTACTTTGAGTTGTCTATAAACCAGATGAGCCTCTAACTTCCAGTTCTGACGCACCTCCCCAAAGGCTGTCTGCAACACAGAGCTAATGGAGCTAAGAGCTAACATGGCGTGTCGCTTCCAACCTTCATTTACAGTGTTGCAACCTTCATATTTAACTTGTTTAATAGTTGGCTTATATCAAAATGCAGTACCAAGAAAATGTTCAACAAAATGTAACAAAGGCGCAAGTTAAGATAAGATGCAAGATAAGATAATGAATGTTAAAAATTTTCTCCTCAAACTAGAATAACAGGATACAGAAGATTGGGAACAACCTTACGACCCGACGACCCAGCCAGTAGCCAGTACAAATCAGTATCAGCACAAATTAACAAGACAAGACAAATATTTTGCATTGCATTTGTATTTGGCGTTTTACATTGTAAATGAAAGCAGCCTTGCACACTGATGGCTTGACTCAGAAGGAAGTCAGTAATCCTTAAAAAAAGAAGAAAAAAAAACAGGCGTCGGTGAAACAAAATCCTAAAGAGTGTCAGGGAGGCGCTGAGAATTCATGGTTGAATGTCTCATCCACCCAAAAGGTCTCTGTGTCTGTGCTTGAAACTTTCTTCAGGTGAAGCCTGACATTTTATTTTTCCTCAATCCAGTTGAAATGTAATGAAAAAAATACTGTAATTTCGGTAAAGCACACCTGACTATTAGCCACACCCACTAAATTTAAGAAAGAAAAACAATCTTGTTCCTACTGTGCATAAGCCGCACAGAATCTATAAGCCGCGGGTGCTGTGATACTCTGCGCCGTAGAAAGGTCAGTGGTGCACATGGCTTAAAAATGCATAAGGATCAGGACGTCCAGCATGGAGACTGACTCATGAAGCAAACATGTCAAGGTTCTAAACTTGAATCACCACCTCCTCACTTCTTTTATTTATATTAAAGTGCTCACAATGCACTGTTTTCGCCCATGTGTCCGAAGTTCGGACACCACAGCCGGCCTCAGCAGCTGCTTCTCGTCTCCGGTCTGGAGATCTGTTCTGTTGGTGGAGCTGCGGGCACGCGGGTGAAAACAGCGCATTTTGAGCACTTTAAAGGTTAAAAAAAAAAACAAAAAAAAACACCTGTGATTTCAGCGATTTGATGTGATGAGGCTCAATATTGTTCTGTAAAAATGCATATATTAGCGGCGTTGTTGTGTACGCCGCAGGTTTCAGACCATGAGAAAAAAGTAGCGACTTATAGTTTGGTAATTACGGTAAATAAAGGTTCAAACACTTGTAACCTAACCACTGTGTAACCTCAGCATTGGCCTCTTCTGTCATTACATCTTCCATGAATGACTTTCTTTGACATCCCTTTCTGTGAAACACATGTATTTAAGTTGAAGAAAAAAAAACTCCCATCTATAAATCATCAGCAAATGCAGAGAAATAACTTGCTGTGGTGAAATTAAGCAAAGGCAGTTCGATAATTAAAAGCGAGCTCTGGGCTCATTCAGTGCACCTTCAATGATTCATTAAAAGCTTGTTTTAATTACAGCCTGAAATAAACCAGTGAAAAATGCATTTTCCATGACATCATTACACAAGATAAATGGCATTGATGACTTGCTTTCACAAGGCTTTCTTGGATGTGACATATTTTTGCAAGCGTTAGAAATATGAACACGCGATTAGGGATTGATGCCCGACTGACTGCTCCGTCAGGCAGACTGCTAGTCATAGATCTTCAGCCAACAAACACGTACAGACTGGTTTGAAGGAAGTTAAACCATGATGGTGCGTGTCTCCTTCATTTTTTGGGACACCTACTTCATGAATAAAAAACACTTTCCAGTGCAGACTAAACAACAAAACTGAACACTGAGATAGCAACTAGTAAACCAGCGGCACGGCACATAACTCCACCAAGGATCTCTTCCTCATTTCATTATAAAACACAACTTGGAGAATCACATCAGTTAAACAACTTTTGTGACTTCTACATTAGAATTATCATGGTGGAAGCTGTCCTGTTTCCTGGACTTGAACCTGGGCTGCTGAGATTAGAGCTCAGCGTTCCAAGAAATTGACCACAAGGCACATTGGCTTCGCAGCAGTGGCTATAATAAATATAAGTGAATGATGCTTCCTTCCTGGATCCAGATAAAACTACAGAACCCCAAAGTTTAAACATTGATTCCCTCTCCCAACACAGTGCTTGAGAGGGCCGAGAGGGTTGGCTGCTCCTAGAACGACGGGTCTAGAAAGCTATTTATTAGTGATGGGTTGATGAGGCTTCATGAAACAGTGTCCTGATTTTCAGTGGCCACCAGATGGCACTGTTTGCTGTAAAATGTTTAGACAGCTAATCCAATGAAACTTCTAATCGAAGAGCACCATTTCATGAATGTTTAGACACCGTTTCATGATACCTCATACACCCATCACTACTATTTGTAAATAAACGGCTGATGAGGTTTCATGAAACAGTGTCCTAATTTTCAGAGGCCACCAGATGGCAGTCTCCACTCTACAATCACAGGCCTAGAACAAAAGTATCAACCAAACCAAGCGCTCTAGTGGCCTCTGGACTAGGGAGACTGTTTCATAAACCTTCTCACCCCATCACTGTCATCAATCAAACTAACACTTCAAACTAGCTGTACACTGACAGTTTACTTCTTTACTACATGGATTGTTTGAAGCCGATCTTCCACTGCAGTGAGGTTGAGACTCCCAGCTGGGCATTGATTTGCTCCCCAACTGGCATCACTACACACAGACAGGACTCTGACTTATCCTCACTAACTGACTAATAACACTTCAGTGTTCCCAAGCAAGTGTTCGACAGCTGACAATATTAAGCAACCTAAAAGTGACTGGTGTGAAACTACAGCTGAGGCAGCACAAATCATTCAGCGAACTACTTCAGGAGGGTGTTAATCAGCGTTTTCAACATTAAAGAAACCCTTGAAATTGGTTGCTAATGGGCACTAAATTCCCTGTGTTTGATGTGAGTTTAAATATCTTGGATGAACAAGCCTCCCTTTCTTGTTTGGAATGCAGCTTCTAACCCCAACCAGAAGCCAAGAAAACAACCCCTCTCTCTTAACATCCTTAACTTCTTGGAAGCAACCGTAGTTATCATTAGGATGTTATTTTTTCAATGGAAACTGAAGTGATTGATGTGTTTTCTGGAACATTCACCGCCAGGATTTACAGGCTACAGGATGTGGCACCACTCCCCGGGACTCTCATGCTCCCTCCACCATGTTGCACGTGGCCTTACACAGCTGACCTGACCCCACACAGAGAGGAGATAGCCAGCAGAAATGGCAGTTGGAACACAGCCATTTGCTCATAGGAGCAAAACTGTCAGTCTCCTATTTGCCAAGTGACCTAACCCATATCTGTTACTTTAACACAACCTTGATGGGCACAAAGTCCCACGGCCCAATCCGCTTGGATAGAAATTGAATTTGCCCATATCAGCCGCGGCTCTTTGTGCTCTCAATAGGTGGAGGTGGATAAGTGTTATCTATTTAGCTCTGGGATAAACTGTTTCTGAACTGGTGAGGCCACAGATTCTAGTTATTTTTTCATTATGCACATTTTAATCTGGAAAGTTTGATGAGTTCACAATGTATAGGGGAAAATGAATCCAATGGTGTCGACAGTACCTGAAGGCAAATTGGCTGATGAAATTATTCCATATTGAACCACTGTGTGTTGCAGCTGTATCTATTGTTGGGGCTCAGAGAAATATGCGTGGAATTATCGCCTTTTTTCGGGACATTGATGCATGGGGTCACCCCTTATTTTTTAATTCCCTGCCTCACCAACTCATGGTGATTACTTAGAGCACATTTCTAGGCAACGACAAACACGCCTGCCTCATTTTGGCATTAAATCTCTTACAAATGTCAGATGCAGTAGAAAGCGAGGCGATCCGAGTCAATGTACAGGGATTTACAAGCGTAGCCGTGTAAGGATGGCAAAACACTGAGGAGAGCTCAGCTGGAGTTCATGTCCGAGGGTTAAAAGGCTTTGAGTGCAAAAGTCTTAGCGCTGGAAGTGAGTGCAGTCGGTTGGGCAGGGCAAGTGGATTCTAAGCTCATGGCTTTGCACTGATACAGGATCCTTAACTTTCTTCTCAGCTTCTGGATGAAGGACGGGTTCTTTAACAGCAGTGAAGCCCATTAGGTCAGCATTTCTCTAGCAGCGGGCCCATGAAGAGAGTTAAAAAAATGGTATTGCAGAGCCACAGTGTTTTCAAAAAATACAACTTTTATAATAACAATAAGAATAAAACTTAATGATGTAGCACTTTTTCGAATGCTGCTCACAAAGTACTTTTTACTCAAGCAATACAACCAGTGAGGCAACGTAAAACCCTTTCACTGAGCCACACACATCATTGGACTCAATATTCATCAGATACCGTGACGTCAGGGGGAGAGGCCAACTGTCACATCATCCTCCTTATTGCTCTGTTAAAAATCATTGAATGAAGAAAATGAAGTTTAATTCTCACCAGAGATACTGACTATATCACAGACATTTGATTGGAAATAACAAACAAACCCTTTCGCACACACGATTAATTCACACACAAAAACATGCAACTTAACACGTCAGTCAGCCTTCATTACCTTAGATCAGAGGTTCTTAAGCTTTTTGATCTCGGGGCCCACCTTTCCCCGAAAAAATAGAACCCAGGCTCATTCAAGTAATGCAACTGATTCATGACTAATCTACTTTCACATAAAGAAACCAAGACCTTGTGAGATGATATGAAAGCATGCGATCATCGGAAAGACATTTATTGGTCATCGAAAAGTCCAACCAGCAACAGAACCAGGTGCAAGTCATAATGATCAAATTTACTGAAGACAAAAGGAAAAAAATACCCTTCATGCAAACTGAAAAACTGAATAAAATTCTGAATTTAATAAATATAATAAAACCATGTCTAAATATCATAAAATAAAAATGACATATTTTCTAGAAAGTCCGAAGAAGATATAAGTTAAGTGTAAATAGAAGTATCGTCATTTCAGAACAAGTAAACAGGTGCTTTCGTGAACAGTTTTTACTGTTGGGAGCGGCATTTCTTTCATTTTTTTTTCTTTTCAAGAACTTCTCCATAGTTGTTAACTATCACAGATTTGCAGCTGTCAAGCCAATTCAGTGACACACTACTGCCACCATATGTGGCTAATGTATTAAAACTGAGCGTCTCTCAGCCCTCAGGGCTCACGCTAAAGGCTCAGGCTCAAGGTGTAAAAAAAAAAAAAAAAAAACTTTTAGTGGCCCTCTAGAAGGCGCTCGCAGCGCAACCATGGACCCTGGCCCTATGGTTAAGAATCACTGTCTCAGATAACTTATTACTAACCCGAGACACGTGACCAGACACTAGTTTACGAGTACACCTTGCCCATGAGGCAAGTAAAGAAAAAAAAGGCAAGCGGCAAGGCAACAGCTGGTCTCACTGAGGTCTGCATCCACACTCTGAGATAAACACATGGCTTTGACACTATCCCAGCAGCTAACCAGCTGAGACACATGCGGCATTCCCGAACACACGCCTACATGCCGCACTCCATTCTCATACGCTCCTGTAGAGTCAACACCAAACAATAGCGTGGCCCCGACAAGCACACACACACACACGCTGGGGCACAAGTGGACAGAGAGAGTGATCAACTAACTAACTAACTAACTGCTGCACCTCCAGCCACAAGTCCGTGAAGCTGATCAAGTTTGCGGATGACACCACCATCATCGGGCTCATCTCTGATGGAGATGAGTTGGCTAACAGGACAGAGATGGAGCGGCTTGTGTCCTGGTGCAGCCACAACAACCTGGAGCTCAACGCCCGGAAGACAGTGGAGATGGTCATAGACTTCAGGAGAGTCACAGTTTCTCTGTCCTCTCTCATGTTGGCTGGTTTACCCATTCCTATTGTAGACTCCTTCTGCTTCCTGGGAACCACCATCAGCAAAGAGTTTTCTTCCTGAGACAGCTACGAAAACTACGACTGCCGACGGAGTTGCTGATGGAGTTCTACACGGCCATCATCCAGTCCATCCTCACCTCAGCGCCACCTCCAGGGACAAGAGCAGACTGCAGCGCATCGTAAATTGTACAGAAGGTGATTGGTTGCAACCTGCCACCTCTTCAGGACCTGTATGCCTCCAGGACCCAAAGATGTGCAGGTCGGATCAGAGCCGACCCTTCTCATCCTAGACATTGACTGTTCTTCCTCCCTCTGGCAGGAGGCTACGGTCCATCCAGACCAGATCCTCCCGTCACAGGAACAGCTTCTTCCCCTCGGCCGTCAAACTGTTGAATTTGTGAACAGCCTTGTTATTTTGTTTATTTTTATTTTTATTTTTATTTTTATTTTGTCAACACTTAGTCAAAAACACTGTCCTAGTTCGTGGGCTGACCCACTGACCGTGGAACTTTGTTTTTGTCACGGTAGCCAAAGAGAACCATGGTGACACCATGGGGCCTACACTTCAATTGCAAAACGCCTTCACACAAGCACTTCATATGGCAACTATCACAGGGGAGAAAGAACTTACTGGTGAACAGATTAACCCTGAGTATTAAGACTGAGAGTTGGACAACCCACGCTTACAGGTTTGTCAAACGTGATTCCTGAAACAGACCCTGTATTCAGCCAGTGTCAGGTGACAGAGAAGCCGTCTGACAATTGCAGTTAATTCACTGACATCAGCCGCCCTGATGGTAAATACCACATGACACAAGAAGTCAGACGTCCTCATCCACACATATAGCGATAATAGCATAATACCACAACTGGACAAACTGTTTGGAAAATGTCCATGTTGTTTTTCTGACAAATTGAGGATATAAATGTAGGTCAATACCTCGCACAGTTTTTACACGGTGTCCCCTCCATTTGATTCTGCTCGACTCAGTTGAAAAAAAACTCCATTCATGCTCAAATTACCAAAGAGTCAAACAGACTCTTTGCAAATATAAAGCATTTATTGGCTATTTAACTTTTTTTCTTTTATCTGGGAAAAAAATACCAAGGGGGGTTGGAACAGCTTTAATGACAGTGTGGCAAAAAAAAAGCAAAAAGTTATGTCTGTTTTGATGATACGCTAAAATGTCAGGTCAGGCGTTACAGTTCTCTTTTTTCTCTTTTACACGATCAAGAAAAGAATTGACACTTCATTGAAAGGCACACAGGAACTGCTTAAAAAAAGCCAATTTTCCAGTTCTAATTTGTTCCATTTCCTGCACATGAAACTTTCCTTGCAAAATATTTTCACGTGTGGTCAGCACTTTAAATGGGAGACCCAATCCATTCATTCTGCTTAGGGATGTTAATGATTCATTTAAAGTTGATGAATTGCACCCACTTGACCATAGCTGATGCTCCTTTCTGTTTGATGAGCTGAATTCACAGAAGTACACAGTGGCCGGTTCTGGTTCCTGCCAACAATCTACTCTGCTGAGTCAGGACTTAGTACCTGTGAGGAGTCCACAGAATGGTAAAGCGCTTCAGCGTTCAGAGAGAAGGGTTGTGGGTCCCATCACTGCAGGGCTTTTTTTTCTCATTTATTGAAAAACAGTTTGTACAGTAGTAAAGAAAGGCAACTGACAAACTCACGCTGAAACAGACAAGCAATCTGAAAACAGTATTTTATGAAGTGCTAATAAGTCCAGTGTTGTCAGTAGTGTCTTCCTCTGAGCTCAATACATACTAGTGATGGGTAGATGATGTATCATGAAACTGAAAGTATGAGTGGGTTGATCAAACAGTGTCCAATTTTCCACAATTTTACACTAGATGGCGCTCTTGGTTTACATATGGTGAGAGGATTCATTCCAAACATTTTACAGACAGTGCCATCTGGTGGCCTCTGAAAATCAGGACACTGTTTCATGAAACCTCATTAACCCTACTACATACCACTCTCTGCTTTATAACCATTTACTGTGAAGGACTATGAAACCTCATATTATTATTATTGAACTAAGAGTGCCATCTACTGATCTCTGAAAATTGGGAGGCAGTTTTAGTATTGCTTCAATCATACTGTCCTGTATAAAATGATCCAGATCATAAACGACTCACAAGAGAAACAAACCTAACTGGTCTGAGAGCATTGAGTCATTATTAAATCATGAAGCCCAGTAGGTCCAGCACAAAACGTGTTTGGCACAACAACTTGTCCTTGCTCTCTGACCCAGTCTGTGGGTCAGTGTCCACTATCAGCGTGCAGGTTCCAGAACGTGATTTTGAATTGTTCAGAGAGGAAAAAGAACATGGAAAGTTGCTTCGCGACTTGAACCAACAACAGTTGGCTCGCGCATCCACTTTTGTTCCACTTAAACCAGTATGAACATGATAGAAAGCACCAAGGTTCTGAGAGTCCCGAACGGCACCATTTCCCACCGGTGTGAAAGGGCTCCTACAGAGGTCTTTTGTCTTCAAGGTAGTAGCTGTAGAACGCATGTTCTCCAACAACCCTTTGTACAGAGTGTGTAAAGTCAAGCGATCAACAGACAGAGGAGACACTGGAGATTGCATCTTATGGAACACATGGGAAAAAAATCAATATGTAATCATGCTGCCTATAAAGAGGCAGGTTAGACTCTAAAAACCAGGTAATGGGAAGACAGGGTGATTTAGGGAACACAATGTATGTATTTGCAGTTTGGTTTTAAGAGCCGAAATATCAAAGGACAAGATGAGAAACAGGTTTATTGGAGCACTCAATGTTATCTGTCCATTGAACAGTTTTTCATCACACGTTACCCATTCATGTGGGCTGCCACTTTAAAATGAAGGCAGTTGCACAGCAATGTCACGTGATCATGACAAAGTTTTGTTCTATCTGACCTGACTCTGAGAGTAGTTCCAAGACAGGAGATTAGCTTGATTTGTGAGTGTGGGGTTAGGGTTAAGTGGTTAGGTGGTAGGTAGGGTTGAGTGCTGGACCATCGAAGAGGCAAAGTAGGAGCCTACTGGTGCATATGAGCTAGTGATATACAAGTAACATCCAACTTACGTCCACCCGTATTTACGACCACAGCCAGCAGAAGCTTTTTTTTTTAGTTCAATGTCTGGCACCGCAGCACGTAGCAGCCTGGCAACACGTATGACAGTTACGGCAGCACAGTATCCCAGCATCTCACTCTCACACAGCCATCTACCACTACAGTGGTACCTATAACCCTTGCGTCTTCTATTTTGAATGTCATTCAATTTAGGTCCAACCCGACTTACGACCGGGTGGTCGGAACCAATCCCGGCCGTAAGGCGGTTGTTACTTCTATACTACGAAACATGGCCACCCATGTCATGTGATCAGATGGGCAGCTCATGAGGACTGGTTTGGAGAGTTTAGGCAAGCAAGGAGAAACAAAGCTGGAAATTTAGAGATTGTGTTATCAGGAAGACTGGTGGTAAATGAGGACATGAGGAACATAGGTGTGACTAGATCAGTGGTTTTCAAACTGAGGGGCCCGGTGTTATGACATGGGGGTGGGGTGCAGGGCTACCATGAGCACTTTTCACCCAGCAGATGGAGATAATTTTACTGAAGTGACTGCAGGAATTCAAGACATTGGATATTAGCAGAAAATGTTTTGTTTTTTTGTTGTGGTTATTGGAGTTATGTATTTCAAATACAGTGGACATTTGATTGTTAGCAAGCTGACAGGGGGGCGCTGCAAAAAGGCCACTGGAGTAGATCAAGAAAGGTCCAGGTGGAGGCAACCACGTTGCTGGAGATACCCTTGACAAGTCAAAGTTCTTTCTGAGAATAATTCGGAGAACAACCACTAAAATATATCGTATGTTAAATCCTTGGCAATGACTGGTGTAAGAAATGACATGGCACTCTTGCAATCTCCCAAGGTATCCTGGTATCTCCTGACTCTAAATGTCCTATTCCTCGAGTTATTTAAAATGAAACAGGGAATTTAAGCCATCATTTTAACGTTTATCTTCTTGCTTTGGTGTTTCCTCACTCACAGCAACCCTCTGTGACTGACGTGAGCATTTCCATCATCCACCCATCTATGAGCACTTGAGCAATGAACAATAAAGATAAAACAACAAAGAAATTTAAGGGTCAGAAACCGATCTTTATCTTCACTAATTGAATTGTGCTGTCAACCTTTGCGACGGAGATAAGGCGTTATTGAGCACCAAGGGCTGGTTACACCAAGTGATTGGACATGAAACACGTTCAGTATTTCAATGCCATCAGAAGTACGAGCTTGTAACAAACCGCCTTTGTGTCAATACAGGTTTAATTAGACCCCATTTTCACAATAATACTAAGCTTCTTTTGCCAGAAGGCGTCAAAATCTCCTATTTTGAAAAATGATTTCAGAGTGAGTGGCCAAATAAGCATGGAGCTCACTAAATTGGAATAGTTAAAATCCAATAAATTAAAAATTCAATGGACTTTCTGTCACAAGGGATTTTTCCAGTGTAGCAGGAAAGAAAGCCAATTCTGTCACAACAGTAATGTATGAGGCGCCGCTTTACTGATGATGAGGGGAATGGTATTTTTGGAACCAATGACCTACTTCTAAACCTATTAAGCAGGTTGAACTCCAGTCATTGGTAAGAGATGCCAACCCTCCTGCTCAAAACTGTACATTGTGATCGTGAAAAGCTTCTTAAGTAATGAGTGTTGTTCTTCCATTATGACTTAACATTCATAACTTTTATTTGTCCTTTAAAGGGATTGAACGTCAACAAAGCTGATTCCTTTTTTTCTTCTCTATTTCACTGCCACCCACATGAGGGAAAGATGCAGTTCACATGTTCATGCTGTCCCAAACAAGTGAGACAAGAGGATCAGGGAATCATTTCAGCAGAGTATAAGAATAAACATCTGACTTACGACCTGTTTGACTTACGTCCACCCGCACTTTCTTTTTATTTTTTCAGTGTCTGGCACCGCAGCACGTAGCAGCCCGGCAATGTGTACGACAGTTACGGCAGCACAGTATCCCAGCATCTCACTCTCACACAGCCATCTAACACTACAGTGGTACCTATAACCCTCGCGTCGGCTATTTTGAATGGCATTCCTCTTGAGTCCAAGCCGACTTCTCTTTTCTCCAGTTCTAAATCATTCTCAGAAGTTATACTCGCTACCTAAAAGTACCGGACGGCTATATCTTTTGTGGGTCAGGAGCTAAACTGGGCGTTCTGGTCCAAGTGCAATCAGCGTGCACAGGTCTCTCAGACCCCGCCCACACGTCGTCGTCGGTTTCCACGCACGCTTGGATTTTATAAAATACAGAAGGACAAAGGCAGGAGTCGTTTCACGTCTACAGTCAACCACCACTGCCACAACAGTCACACTGCCTCGTCAACAGCTTTTCTTGAGTCCAGCACCTCAGCTGAATATAAAGTCAAGTCAATGACGTTCATACCTGCGTATTGAATGGAAGTGTTGTTACAGTCTACTTGCCGAGGCAGGATGGTGATGTGGGATTCTTTGCGAGTGATTTGGTGTCCACGAAGCAGATAGTGTTCCAAGGGCTTTCAGGGGAAAATATTCAGTCAGCGCCACTGTACTCTTGAACAACCTGCTGAACTCAAATGAACAGTGGGTGTCATGCTATTTGAGTTCCAATGGAATTATGTTTATCCAACAAAGATTATTTTGTTTTTTGAGAATGACTAACGCCTTCACAGCCAGAAGTATTTTTAATCACCACTCACTAAATACTCATGACGGGTAAGTGAAGTATAATGAGTGTTGCTGAGTTGATGAAATTTATTTTTTATAGAAGGCAGTGACATTTTGTGGCCTCTGAAAATCAGGAGGAGGTTTCATGAAACCTCAACCCTTCAATACTAAATAATCCGTGGCAAAAAAAAAAAGTTTTCATGTCAACCACTAGGGAGAAAAGCAACTCCAAAACCAATTTAATGGATGCCAAAATAAACTGCAATGGAATTGTTGCATCAATTGTGGCAAAAGAAAAGTGCTGCTGGGGTAAAAGCTATTCTGATGTAAAATCAATGGGTGAAAAATAAAAAAAAATAAAAATTCACTAAACCAGTGATGCAATTGAAGTGTCAAATTGTTGCTTGTTAACTGTGGTGAGCTCAACTGGCAGTCTGTCACCACCAGTGAAAATGATACCTTCTCTTCTGAAATAATATTCACAAAATGAATTCCACTGTATCCTTAGAAAAAAAGGCAGTGACGAGCTGATTCAGAGGTCACAAGGTGGCGCCATCTGCTCTGCGTTATTTGACATTTAACAAATATTGAAATGAAACCTTGCATCATTTTTAAACAGTGAGTGCCACCAACAGACACTTGGCTTCAATATAGTAATGACTATAGTCAAATGTAAATGGTCAATGGTCAATAAATAATCTTAAAGTTCTGGGCCGGCACTGCAATAATATATACAATGTTTAAATGAATAGACCACAACATCATGGTTGACCGTCAATGGTGATGTATTTATCCACTCTGAAAAACAGGAGATTGTTGGTTTCCCGCTCATAAATTGGGAATTTCTTCAATACATTTGTTGGGTCAGGGAGAGGAAAGTGAGCAGTTGAAGCACAATTCTGACTCAAGAAATACAAACGTCTGACAGCAAATTGCAGTCTGTGTGTGTGTGTCCGCAAGTGTGTGTTCAACTTCTTTAACTGCCCGGGAGTTTTATTTCTTCTTGGCTAACTGTGGAGTCAATTGAAAAATAAACCACCCCTCTTGTGCTCTCTTTCAAACACACACACACTCCCACACACACACACTTGGAAAATCAAGCTTATTGAAGCGTGCAGACAATGAGTGCCATAACTTAAATGCTACTTGTACAGAAAAACTGCTTGAAAAATCTACCTCTTCAAAATCTTTTTCTACTCTTAAGATGATTTGATTTCATCCAGTATCTCCAGTTTTGTAAGAAAAGGGAGCGATTTTCTGGGGAGTCAGAAGGTTACCGGCAACTTGTCCTTGAACAACATTCAACAATAGAAAATATGGATTTTCAAACTTTCCAACTTGGCCATGTCAGCTTCGATCCGCAGGTTTTAAAACAACCGAAACCTTAACATGCATGTCAGCATTACTACAATTCACACGCCATCATTCTTCAGTGTTTGTCAGAGTTACTCTCTCTCTTAATGTTATGACAGCTTGGAAAAAAAGGAAAAAAAAAACATCATTATGGTCATTATTAAATGTAGTGTTTCTTTAATGTAAATAGATAAAAAAGAAAGACCATTTTAGGAATATTACGGGATATTTTTGGGACATTTTTACATGGAATTCTGTTTCACAAAATGACCCCTCTTTGCATGTTATGACCCCATTGTCATGGGTGTGGCTAGTTCTGGGAAGCAAGTGGGCGGGGCGCGTCAAGTGTTCTGGCCTCCTGTGATTGGATGCTAGAAGTTTTTAAACATCACCTGAAGCTGGCGCTCTTGCTCTCTATCCAGCCCCAATTGTCATTTGATTCTGCAGGGTTTTGGTAAAGCACTGTGAATCCTTTTGGTAGTGTTTCCGCGTTCAAAATTCTGAAATTTGTATTTTCATTTAAGATTAAATATCGAAGCGGAGTCAGATAAAGATTTTTGTGTTGAAAATAAAAAAAGATCAAATGATAACGGCAGGGTTGCAACAGAGGACCATGTTAGAAATCGATATGAAATATTTTCAATTTTTCTTTGATCACATGACGTCACCTTTCTGTGATGTCATGTGATCAGAGGAAAAACATTCTGCAACATTCAGAGAGCAGTTTGAGGATCTTGTTTCATTGAGTGTTGTGCAAAATGTCTTGCGTAGTGTTGGGATAAAAGTTAGCTTAAAAGCAAGGAGGTTGCAGGTTTGCTGGCAGCTAACACGTCAGAATAGAATAGAACATAAATATTTAGCTTTTTTCCCTCCACTTTCTTCACCTGATTCACTGGCAATTGTTGGCCCCGACCATCATTGGGACGATTTCAGTTAAACGTCCTAGTCAGAATGTATTTGTGAACATTAGAGCACATCGATCTACTCATGTCAGTTTTTCTAGATCATGGTTGGCCAACATCCCCAAGACAGAAGAAGACTTGTTGAAAATCTTACTTCATTTTTGCCACTAAAATAGAAAACAGAACACTTATTTTTAGCCTATTTTGGTGAGCTATTATTTCACTTCTCAAGATAAATCACTAATACTGGATCATCGTCTTTCCAGAGGTGAATATTTACACATGACGTCTCTGTGCTTTCAGTTTTTCATTATTAAATAAAAAGGACATGAAACACTGATAAAATATTCATTAACGATTTAAATAATTCTATTCAACCTTACAATGCAGTAGCTAAAGGGAAGGGAAAAGAGACAAAATATGGAGAATATTGTCCTAAAAAACAAGTAATGAATGTTTAAAAAAAAAGGGTGGCACTTTGCTCACGAATGTTCTAGATCATTCTGGTAAATTAAATTGTACTTTCTAGAAAAAATAAACATTTTTTGTGCTCGAGTTTGGCACTTGTTCCTCATTAAAACCCAATGTTTTATCATCACATCATCACTTGACTCCTCTTTTGGCATATAGTTTTGTTATCATCCACCGTTTGAATGGACAGATTCTTTCAATTGCATCCACTCAGTAGCTCTGAGTCTGAAATCCTGGCGCCTTTTGAATTGCATGACGGTGCCTCAATGTACTCTTAAGCTGATTTAGCTTCCTTGTTGGATGGCGGTAAATAGTGTGCCACTTCCTGTTCGTAACTATTTGATCTCAGGTCCGTTTTCAATACAGCTGGCTTCCTTAGGGGCCGTCGCTGTGCTATTCAATTGCCCCTTCTATTGTGTGGCAGCAGTGTTATCCGCTGGGTGTAATTCTGATTGACAATTGGCTACTGCTCCCGTGCACGACGGTTACTTGTGTGGGAAATTACAAGTATAGACTGACTACTGTACAATGTTCTACAGCTGTTTTATTAAAATAAAGATCCCAAGGCATGTGGTAAGACTAAAAACATTTGTGTCAGACAACTGACCTTTGCATGAGGAAGCGGAAACCATTTTTATTTTCAAAGCCTCACGGTATCGTCTAAAAATACAGCACTTCTTTTCTTTTCAGATCACACAAGCGAGAGGCGGCGAAAGGAAACTCGGGTGGCTGAGCTGCTGTAAAAGACTTGCGTCATAGTGACAGCTTCAAAAAATATGGTGCATGTATTCTCTTGATCTGTATTCTCTGTAAACTGCGACTGACCTTTGTTCTTCACAAGGATGACATAAAGAGAGAATAAACCGTTCTTTTCGGTTGCTGAGATAATTATCCTTTGCAAACAATTGAGCTGTGTTACATTTTAAAAGACAAACAACTGAGCAACATCACAGTATTCCAGCCGCTTGGGCAAGAGGTGGGACATATTGCAACACACTCCAAATGGCCCATTTATGCCAAACGCTACGGACAGAGCCCTCTGTCCATTCATTTATTTCAACCATATTTCTGCATGTTTCCACAAACCTCACTGATACGGACCAAAAAAAGCAGTACCATTGGAAACCATGAGGGGGAGTGTTGCTGTTACTCGCCGATGCGTAGCTCTACTGAGACACGAAGAAGACATAACAATGGCAGTAATTCACCATCCTCGAGTCGCAATATATTTAAGAGCTTCAGTAACCACCACCTCCTACAATGCTGCCTTTGTTTCGTCTTTTGTGCAAGAGGTACATTATCACTACTTCTTCCACAGTCGCCATGTTTGCTGCCATCATAAACTTTTGACTGTGTGCTTCCCCGCCAGCGGATATATTGGTGAACAGCAATACAAACACACAGTACACGTGGATGCATGAGATCAGTGACAGTGTCATTTGAAACGGACCAGTACATTTGTGTACATAAAGGCAGCATAAATATGGCGTCATAAGGCGTCACATCGACTATCTTGAAGTGCTATAGAGCCCACTGATGGCGCCGGTGTCGGCCTTGTTGCATTTTGGCACATAGGTGTGCAGTCAAATGTTCCAATGTTTGGTAATCCAAGATCCAGGCACCAAGAGTGAATCACTTGGATCACTTGAGATGCGATATATACTGTGCATCATGCAATTAATATCCAAGTGAAATGGGGCACCACCCCATCATATAAACCTAACCCCAACCCTGTGGGCTGTGTTGTGTTTTTGAAGGGTGTCGCACTTGTTCAATTCACTTTGTTCATTTTTGTCATGTGTTTAAAGCCATTTAGATCTTTAACACATGTTGTATTAGAGATACAGTTTTAAAAATTCACTTTAATGTCGGAATGCAAACCAGTTGAAGACCAATGAAAGCCTCATTTAAAAAAAGTAAACTTTCTTCACAAGTTGACTGACATTTATGAAAAGACAGCTCACTCTGTGGTACAAATGCACTCGGTGTGAACCCTCCTGTCAGGGGGCGATGATGGGACATGCAGCAGTTCGGAGACAAGGGAATTAATCGACCTAGTATCGTGACAGGCCTTTGTGGTGCCAGACTTGAATACTATGTTGGTCAACGTCTTGAGATGTCCCAGCATGCACTGCAGGGCTGAAAGGCTGTACTGTGTCATGAAACCTGGAAATACAGAACCCAATTCTATGTAGTGACTGGAAACAAGCAAGTGCAATTATCATTATTTATTAAGAATAATAAATGAAATAAAAACAAAGATGGACGAGAAGGAGGAACCAAGGGTGTCACCGAACTGTGAGAGAAACATGAACGATCAACTGAGAAGAAAAAGCTAAAACGCAAACCGGATGTTGGCAACAAGCACTGCAAAAAGCAGAAAAGAAACCTCAGTAGAATAAAACGCGCTGGTAGAAATCACAAACAGAGTTAACAGAGGATAATGTGGTGGTCAGAACACATGCACAATAGACAAAGATCAGGTCATGCATGTATGCGAGAAACTCAACTCTTACTGATGGGATCAGAGAATAAAGTGAAGAACAGTCTCTCACATGGAAAAGAAAAAAAAAGCAAAATAAAAAGCAAAGAGGTCAAGAATGTGAGATACCGCGAGGAGATCAATAGAAGTCCACTTTAAAACTGCTGAAATTTGAGGTTGATATTTTGTCCGTCGCAGCCATTCATGCACAAATCAATGGGAGTCAGATTAAGTTGGAATTGCGACACTATTATAATGTGTGAGTTAGTTATGGGGCCCAATTTGACTCCCTTTATGTACAAAATTGTACTTGTCCAATTCAAACGTTGTTACCGTCACCATGCTTTCTTTACGTTGATATTGCTGTGCACCAATAAATCCACCGGGGGAGCAGCTCAGAGCCAAAAGTTTATGACAACAACAAAGCCCCAAACCAACATGGCGACTGTGGACGAAGTAGTGATAATGTACGGCTTGCCCAAAAGACAAAACGGAGGCCGCATTGTAGGAGGTGGTGGTCGGTTACGTTGTTGTATATATCATGACTGGTGAATGGAGTATTTCTACCATTGATATATGTTCTTTGTGTCTCATTGCAGTCCTTCTGAAATAGTTAGGCGGGGCCCCCTGAGGGGATATGGAGCGATGCTGCGGGGGTTGCATGTGAACTCGGAACATTTTTGCCATGCTAGAATAAAGTGTAATTGCACATCCATTCATGGTTTTCTTTTTTTAAATTTCATGCAACTTGATGCACTTTAAGTCTTTCTGGGATACAATGTTATGCTGAGGTGTGCTGAGGTGCACAACAGAAAATGATTGAAAAGCACTGCATTCGAGCAGCGTATTGGGCAGTAACAGCAACACTGCCCCCCAGGGTTTCCAGTGGTACTGCTCAGTTTCATCTGTCTCCGTAAGCTCTGTGGAAATGTTAGGAACGTTGAACATAAATGGGCCATTAAACTGCTGATATTTGTAATCAACAACATCCTACGTTACTGTAGTAGTTTTAAATTGTCATGACTTGAAGTTGGGATACTTTTTTTTTTATCATATTCAGTGAAAATGTGAGTTTTCCATTTGTTTTCATAGATCCAGAGAGGAAGACAATGGTCTGTTTTGAACTCCTGATAGAAATTGTGAGCAATTCATCGTCATGCTTTTACTTTGGAGTAACAAATACCTTGGTCATGACCGACTTTTAAGGATATTTATTAACAACAGTGCCTCATTACATTTCAAGCGGCTAGGTTTTTTTTTTTTTTTTGATTAAATGTTAAGAATAGTGAACCGTTAAAAGCCCTGCCTCTGTGATATTTCAGGTGTGGAAAGCGTCTAAGATTAGCTGGGAACATTGCCGCACCTGTCTAGTTTAAATGTCAACAAAATTATTCCATTTGCCGACTGCGGAAGCACAGAACGTTGCGCTTACATTTATTGAAAAAGCGTCTTCTTCCTGTTAGATTACAATTTGTGATTTTGTAAAGGTTTCTGTCTAGTGCGTCCTTTCTATTTCTATATTAATGGTTTCGAAAATCATTTGCTTCAATGAAGGAAATAGAGCTTCACTTTTCACACAATGCCTGTTTACTTCTGTTTCAAAATTGCAAAGAAGAGTGTCTGACTCAAAACTTTTTCACTGGCGACCTATTGATGCTTGCGAATCTGTAGAGAGAAAAGCTAATGACAATCTGATTCCAGTGAGTGCACTCACTATTCAAAGAGGATACACAACAGCAGTGTTTGCTTTTGCTCCGTAGGATAAAAGAAAGCAATTACTGACACATTTTTAATAATATATAGCCACCCACTTTTGTTGAACAGTGTAATGACTGCTTCTTATCGTTTAACCTTTTCTCCAAGTTCAAGCGAAAGCTGGAATCCTCGCCAAGGTTCCATGAGACAGTCTCCTTATTTTCAGGCCACTACATGGCGCTTTTGGTTTTACAATGATGACATGCTATTTTTGATGTTCAGGGCCAAAGATGACATAGCAAAGGCTTTCATCCTTTGGCCTTTGAAAAGAGGAGGTTCCATGAATCATTTGGATTTGAGACTAATCTGCCATGGTATCGATACTATGGTGGGCGCCAGGCTGCTGCACACATTGCCAGCACCATGGCTTTCGTGATCTTTTATCACTTACCCACTGAATGAAATAGATTAGTAATGGATGTTGGGTGTTTTGTTATTAGCTGTGCCTTTAGCTCGCTAACGTGGCTCAAGTGTGTTTTCTTATATTAAAGACACAGACTGAAGCAGAAAGAAGTCAACCTGAGAAGTTGTTGCCAACTCTATCACTGCTGTTTGAAATAAAAAAAAACTCCCAAACAATTAAAATATAATCCCACATATCTGGAAGCTTTGCAAATAAACAGACATTTATTTATTTAAAATTCTGCATTCATTTCCAATGGAAATGTGATTATTCAGTTATTTATTTACTGGTTTGTTTGTATCATTTGTTTTAATTGGTTGTCTTATTTTTCATTATTTATTTATTTATTTTGCCTTGTTAAGGATTTGTCATCGAGTATTGACTATCTTGCTGGCTATGAGTTGGCAATTTTCATGTCCTAACAAGCCTAGTTGCCGGCAGTCACGGAAGGCAGGCACGGAAACAGGAAGTCTCTGAACAAAATTAGAAATACAGGAAATGGAACAGAACTAGACTGATCGTCCGCTGACATCAGTGTGATCGGCATTCACCGATCACAACGATCAATCTCGTGTGACAGCTGGCGCTCTGTTGAAGCCCCGCTAGTTGTGATGCGTCCACTCCTTCCTACTCACTGCTCACACGGCTGCTGTGGAGCTTCTTTCAATCTGTCATTTAGAGGTTGCAACCTGAGGCACATGCACGGAGAGTTTTCAGGGCTCATGAAAGTGAGACCGCTGGTTCCTCAGCAGCAGGCTGTTAGCGCAGCAAACGTTTACTAACATCCGCTGGTATGAGCGTGACATTCTGAACCCTAAACGAATTGCCCAAGAAATAATAATTTCACTGAGCAAGATGACCAGCCAGAGTGGAAACTTTCATAAATTCAGTGTTCTCTGTCTCGGAGTGCTGCTATAAGAGGCCAGTATGTAAATATTTCATGGACATAGCAAAGTCTCTTGTGATTTACCAAACTGCGACGTCTCACATCAAATTACATTTTTTTCACTTGTCCTTTTGACATAGTTGCTGCATTCAGCGAGGTTTTTCTATGTCTTGCCTCCTTGAAAAGGTAGAGAAATACATGTCTTAATCGAAATGATTTTTTTTTGTACCCAGAAGGTCTCATCATTATGATAAGAAATTAATTCTCAATCCATGTGATGAACGACACTCTGGCTGATCGGTAATGGTGATCACAAAAATCCTGATCCCCAAACAGAACAGAAAACAGCATGGCGGTGTTCAAAGTATGACTGGTTTTGTTCAAAGCTCACACACCTAACTAGAAGATACAATCTGCCATAGGAACATAGAGGCTGTAATTGGCGTGAATGGCTCCAGAACAATGTGTTTTGGCTCCTAGAAACACTACTTTAAGGCTACATCCAAACAGGATTTAATTGAAAGATGTTTCTGTAAACATCATGTGAACAAAAATAAGTCCACACTCAAAGTTAAAAGACGTGATAGTTGGCTACCACATGTTCAAATGTAAACAAAGAAGAGAGGATTAAACATCAGCCAAAAGCTTTCGGTTTCTTCAGAAGCGCAGTAGCGCCAGTGTGTCCGGCAACAACAGTGGAGCACCTGTCTATCTGTCAGCAACAGTGGGGCACCTGTCTTTCTTCATGTTCAATAAAAATGATCAAAGTGCTTCAGTCTGAACAAACATGAAACTGCATCCCGAGATGTGAAATCGTCTTCTGGAGTGAGCGCGGGACACGTCAGTCAATGTCCGCAGGAAGCTCTGCAGCCAATAGGGACTGTCTTCAGAGCCAGAATGTTCCGTGTAAGCAGGTCGATGTCACAGCCAGTTTGTCTTAATGTGAATGAAACTGAAAAAAACATTGCAGCCACAGACTTCATTTGTGAGAACTTGATTTCGATTCAGCTGCTCAGGGCTCCGGCGACTTAATGAATTCTTGCTATTTACTTCCTCTGTTTTTTCTAATTCTGAAACAGGGTTGAGGAAAAGTCAAGTTAAGTTCAGCAACAAGTTTGTGTGTGGACAAGTGTTGAACGTGGAGGGAGGGATTTTCATCCCACGAAACAACCATCCAGCTGGAGGCTTGTTGTCGTATCATCTTCGGTTTCTATTCCCAGGACGGTTGTTTTCTTGAATAGCCTTCAGTGAATAAGATATTGTCTCTGTATGAATCCCTATAAATATGTATGCTGTGTGCCACACTTCTTAGGTTTTCATGCACAACATTACCTGTCAAGCCTGCATGTAAACAAAACTGTTGACTGGCCTGATACTAAATCTGAACCATTTTTCTAAAGGCCAACAATAGACAACGAAGAGGAGAAGAGAGACCGCGTTGGAGTTGTTTTCAAGTTTCTTTAAAATATATGTGACAGCAGGAAAAGTTCTTCCCAACTATCTGGGCTATTTATTTTTGCTTGCTGTATCTAAAGATCCGGAATAGTTGCCCGTACGATAGTAAAACTGCCATGGGAGGAAGTATTCTTGTAAAATAGCATGGTAAAAAAAACATATATCAGGGGAAGTATTTTAAAGTCATTCATCCACTCAGTTTTTAGCTAACATAATAAACGTTTTTTTAAGTTAAATTTTGTTGTAACTTCTACTAATGAAGGTCGTATCCAAACAAAAAATCAAACGGCAACTTTTGTATTCCAGTTTCAAGAATTGAGATCTTTGTGGTTGGTTAACACCAGCGTCTCTGATATAGTTTGATTTTCTCGTGATGTTTATGCTGCCACCTGGTCTTACGGAGCATCACAGCGCCACATATAGGCCTGACATACATTTGTACTACAACGTTGTGAGTGTGTGTATATGTATATATATGTATGTATATATGTATATACAATATTTGATTGAAATGGTAGTTACACGTAATAACATCTTGTTTAAACATAATGTTTCCTCACTGACAAAAACAAGAAAATGAGAAATCACACTTGACAACCTTCAATTTTTGTGACATTGTTGACGCATTGGGATCTAATTTCTCTCTAGGAGAGCTGCAGCTGTGTACAAATCATGTTCGGTGCACTCTGACTTAAAGACTAGAGCAAGCTCACAGCGTTACAATGTCTTTACTGAGATGTCAGCACATCTAAAGGGGAGTACCAGCTATTCAATAAATTATGATTTGAATCGCAACATTGCAAAACTGCAGCGCAGCACAAGTGTACTTGTATCATCCATGTTGCCTTAAATATAAGAGATTACAGATTAGAACAAGTCTCTGAACATGACACATAATCTAGTTGCAGGTTCACTTCCCCAGTTTCTGATGCAAACAGCGATCACAGAAATAATGCAATTTAACTCATGCTTCAATGCTTTTACAAACTGCAGATACACACAGAAACATTACAGAGTTACAGACCTAAACCAACTTATCTAAGCACAGTTTTCAGTGTGGCGTCATTAAACCCAGATTTAAAAATGAAGAAAGTGATCACAAGTTGGAAAGGCGAGTGAAGCGAATTGTACGTTTATGTTTAAGCAGATATTTATCTACAGTAAATTCCGGACTACAGAGCGCAGCCCAATATTAGACACCAGTGTGTGACCAGGATCAATATTTTGGCAGCATAACGCTCTCAGTCCTGTAAAAATACAAACATTAACCGCGTTGTTGTATGAGCCGCCGGGTTCAGACTGAGAAAAAAATGTGGCGGCTTATAGTACAGAACTTACAGTGAACAAAATTTCAGTATGATTGGTTTTGCTAGCAAACAGCAGCATGAGATACATTATATTTTGAATACATAAAGGGCTATTTAAAATGAAAAATAAAGAATGCAGTTTGCAGTCAGGATGAAAAATGAAGTAGGATGTTTTGAAGGCAAGGTGCAAAAAACTTTTTCGCAGAAGTGTGAAAACACCGTTTCGCAGACCACTTAATCACTTGAACAGGCAAAGGACGTGGAAATGGTCATTATAACCAGTTCTATATATCGCAAGAAAACGAATGAAAATTGCTTTTTACCTCCATTCATTCAACTGATAATTTGTTTTTCCTCTTCTCTGTTCTTGTCTGATGACAATATTTGGACCCTACTTGAAGTAAAACAGTAATTTCAAGCTGATCTTTTTCAAGATCAAAACTTAAACTAAGTGAATGTAAGCAAAACACAATTCATTTTTGCGCTGTAACTTTCCAAAGTTGCAGGTTTCTCACTCATTACCTCTTGTCTGGCGAGTGACTGTGTTCCATGCATTACTCCGGTCATCTATTTCTTCTAACTGGGGGGTTCTGAGCTGATAAGAGGTGTCTTGAGATAACGTTTGTTAGGAAATAGGACTGTTTAATTGAGAATTGACTGCGCTGGGAACCCTTCCTCCTGTCCTCATTTGGGTGTAAGTCAATCAACCTCTTCAATTTCAGCTCTTTCTCTTCAAAACCATTCTCTGATCTACTTATGAACACAACATTTCTGATGATCATTTGATACTTTTTTCTCAAACATTCGTAGCCGCGGCAAAAAAAAAAAAAAAGAGAAACTGGACTCGATGTCATTCAGCAAAATGGTAAACAAGGGTAAATCATGTTGACTCCATAGTCTTTGACAAGAAACGCTCCTGTTTTGATGCTACATTTACGTTGCTCTTTCATTGCAAAATCTGACAAACGTCAACTCCTTTTATTTTTTTTCTTTTCAACAGTTGGTTTCCTGTCTGCTTGTTTATCTCGACTCCAACTTGACGTGGTGCTGCTCAAATCAGAATCTTCACAGATTTGAACGCGCAGTCGCGTAGCTCCGCAACTGGTGGAAATTGACAGATTGAAAATGTGATTCTACTTTATTTTATTTTACTTTTCTTTACTCATTTTAAACTATGTGAGCATGAATGTTTGACTGACACAGCCTCTTCAATCTGCTACCCTCAGGAAGGAAGGCTGCGAAGTGTGCGGGCCCGTACCAGCCGACCAGCCGACTGAAGGACAGTTTCAGCTCTACCTTCATCTGAACTCTCTACACTCTCTTACACTTCTAGTTGCACTTGAATTGTTTGCTCTCGCGTTGTTAACTTGTACGACTATTGTTAACTCAAAACTTGTGTTGTTTATGCTGTTTTGTTGTTTACGTTGTATTTTATACATGAAACATTCTGGCTCTGTAGTACAATGGTACCTCGGTTTTTGAACGTCCCAGAATTCGAACAAATCAGAGTTCTAACAAAAATTTCGAGATTTTTCGAGAAAGCCAGAAAAAACATAACGTGCGTGGACCGATCAGCTGAGCCACGACACACTTTGTTATAGTGTATAACACAGCCTCTGTATGCAGACGTGTCCCGTTAGCGCCATTTACTGACTGTTTTCTCTTCATATTGAGGTGTAAAAGCTTTCCTGTCTCCGCACTGGACCGTGGTAGAGTGTCACAGGGGAGGAGCTTGCTCAGAGCGTGACTTGGTTTATGACTT
Organism: Synchiropus splendidus; assembly: GCF_027744825.2. NCBI lineage: Eukaryota > Metazoa > Chordata > Actinopteri > Syngnathiformes > Callionymidae > Synchiropus > Synchiropus splendidus. The sequence continues at coordinate 24,603,677 of NC_071336.1, forward strand.
TGTCACAGCCAAACTGCACAGAAGCGCACATTCAGAGCTGGACACGCACCGGGCACCTCTTCACTTCTGGAGAGACGTCACTCACTCGGCAACCCCTCCCACATGCAGCGGCCACACACATAGAGTCAATTTGTAAATTGAGCTTGCATGTTTTTCATTATTTTACAAATCAAGTTGGAGGCAGAAGCATCAGACTCAGTCCTTCGCAGTCTGATTGATGCCTGCTTAAAAGAAATGCAATGCTCCATACCGTGATGAAGATGCGCTTCAGCGGGTGAAATGACAAACCCGAGTTATTTTAGAAAATGCCCAAACATTCTGAGTTTAATGCCTCTATTTTTTTCGGTCTGTTTTTGCACAACGTTGTCAGTAAATGAATAATGAAGGCTGAAGTACGATTCCATAACTCAGACTTGTTATTTTAGCCCTGTAATTAACGCTCCATAAACAGAAATTGCTCTCAATTTCAGAGTAAATACCAGAGAGGAGCATCACCAACAGGTCGGATAAGGAGAAAAAAGAGAATTTTTTATCGCCCTGCTCTGTGGAGTCTCACAAGGGGAAGGCTTTTTCATGGATCCCTGTGTACATAAGGATGTGTTTGCACACCAACCAGGAGGGATTCACTTAGCTGCCAGGCTCATTTGCATAGATACAAATAGGTTTCTCACTCTGGTTTCTGAGACCTGCAGGATCTATAAAAACGCTGTGCAAAGTGAAAAAAAGTGTACCAAGAAGAGGACGTGTCAACATTCAAGAGGTCAAATTTCCCATATTGTAGTTACATTTTTAGAGTTGGTGCATATGTTTAAGTCTCAATCAGAAGGTCATTACGTACATTACATGAAAATGTATTCATGCTTATGAAATTTGTGAGCTTTATTTGTGCCTAAAAAATGGATTCACCTCCAATTTTTTTATTCATGGTATTCCAATAATCTGATGCCAACATGAAAATTATTGCTTTGGTGAGAAGAATGTTTCGTTTTCTACAAGACAGATGAGTTCCCATGCAAAGTGGAATTCAAAGGTGCGTGCTGAGGTCGTCCTCTGCAACGCTTGACCCCGTTGGATGAGAGACAGACAGAAAAAACAAAATCTCTCTTGCTCCTCACAACAAAGGTGAAAGCCAAAATTGAACACCATACATTCATAACAAACGCCTCTGTAAATACATTTTGTATTTAATTATGAATAGTTCATTAGTTGGTCAGAACAATGGGAGCCATTTATTATGTTGACACGTCATACTATTGAAAGAAAACCCATTCTTCACTTCATTGTCAGGTATGTTACAGAGCTACAGTCTAATTCAGCTTCAATACTTGGAAAGACACAAGAGAATTCCCACTATAAAAAGTCTAGCGTGTTCTCTGCTGTGACCCTTGAGGTCTTCAGGGACTAGTTTCTGCATCATCCATTCACTAACTATCTCTATTCTGATGACAACCCTGGCAACACAAGGCCAAGACCAAACTGAACACAGAAAAAAAAACAAAAAAAAAAAACTAGTATGTTTTGCAGTGAGAACTAAATGTGCGTGTGTCTATATGATGAATAGGCTAATGCTTCTGTATTATGTTATAATTATATTATATTATATTAGATCTATTGCACCTGGCTTCATGAGGAAAGCAGATAAGAGATGTACAGATATTGTCTGTGAATTTTAAGCTTGCTTTCATGGTGCATATCACCCAGCCATTTCTGAACAAGCTGGCTCCCGTGCCTCCTGACCAGATCCCCAGCTGAACACAGCAGCAGTGGTGGTCGGTGAAGCAACTCCACCTTGAGGTATCATCACTGGACCCTTCTTCTCACAGCAGCAATTAAGAAAAACACGCTTTGACTCACAGATGGCACTCAGCTCAAGGAGGTCTTCGTTGAGCCGAATGCCATCTGTTGGTTGAAAAACTATTGAGAGAAATTGATATTGTTGCTTTCGAGACACAATCCTGAAGGCGTCAGCTCTTGAAGACACTATGACACTCAAAAACTTTCACTACCATGAACAACTAAAAACAGGGCTGTTATTAACTGGTGAGTCAGAGCTCTCATAAGCCAGATGAGCTGTTTCACACGATTTGTTCGGGCTGCTCGAGAGATCCTTTCCCAGGTGGGGAAGGACAATCATCCTGGGGTGGAGTGATCTGGACTGAGAGAAGGATGGAGGTGTGATGTAGACAGCTGGGCTGGTGGAGTGTCCAATGTGCTCAGTCTGATGTGGTGATGAAAGAGCTGAGCCAACATGTTGTGTTTATCCTTCAGCCATCGCTTGAGATCCAAAACCAACCAGTGGCAACTGTTCCAGCTCACACACTTCTCCAAATGCTCCTCTCAGAACTCATCCCTTTTTCTCAGTTCCAAACTTGTCTAGCAGCAGGTAGCAAGGGCATGTTTCAGATTGTTATTTTGTACTCTGCATGCAGCGATCGTGCTGAATGATTAGACCATGTTAAACTAATTTCGGAATCAACGAACCAGAGCGACGGTTCACCGCTGTCACTAGTGACGGTCAGTGTCCGAATTTTCAGAGGCCTCTAGATGGCGCTCTTGGTTTACAAATGATGTGAGTTTTCATTGAATTAGTTGTTGAAGTCCCAACATTTTAAAGCAGACTAATAGACAGACAAAAGAGGCGCGTACCAAGACCGAGACCAATGAGACTAAGTGAATGCAGAAAAAAAAAAAAGTTTCTAAAAATGTGTGTGTGTTTATATGATGAATAGGCTAATGCTTATTATTTATTATGTATTCAGTAGTGATGGATAGATGAGGTTTCATGAAACAGTGTCCTGATTTTCAGAGGCCATCAGATGGCACTTTCAGCACAAGTATGAACAATGAAACATCACATCACTTCCAAACCAAGAGCTCCATCAAGTGGCTTACGGAAATGAATAGCGATCCTGTTTCATGATACCTCATATGCCCATCACTACTCTGTATACTTAGACTTAGACTCAGACTTTCTTTATTGTCATTGCACAAAAACATATCACTACATTATGGCAACGAAATTTCGGTCTGAGGCCTCGGGTTTCCGAAAAACAAAACTATATGTTTATAAATAAATACATATTAGATAAATACTAGTCCAGAAGATGTACAAATAAACAAATAAACAGTATTGCAGCTACTGTCTAACATTCAGCAGCCTGACAGCACCAGGAACGAAACTATTCCAGAATCTGGTGGTTCTGCATCGGATGCTACGAAACCGTCTGCCGGATGCGTCTGATCTCAGCGCGGCCTTGAAAACAACACTTATCAGAAAGTGAATGTTTCCTGTCCAAAATAACATTTTACACGTCTACTTTTCTACTGTTGAATGGAAGCCTCTGCTGCCTCAGTAGGCCTTGCTGTACAACTCATCTAGTTACTTCTAGTGCTGAGCAGAATTCCTGCACAACACAATGAGGGGCAGTGTTTAATCTGTGGCATCACTCATCAAGGTGCCTTTTAAAAGGGTTTTCCGAGGTCCCTTTACGGAGTGCTGTTAAGCCCGAGTCTCCAAAGCTTCTTAATACATCCTTACTCAACGGAGGGTTGCCAGCAGCAGCGTCCGCTTCATGGTGCAAGGGGAAGAACACAATGTTCGTCAGACTTATTTGCACGGAGTGCATGTCTGCTGCTGCTTGAAATTAGATTAATGAGAGCAATGACACTGAACTAAAACCATAAAATTGCTGCTCATAAAGCGGCGGCTCAGAAATCAAGAGGGAATTATCTGTGGGCATGTAACTACACGCAACCTCTCTCAAGTCAGACACAGCTATCTGATCCAAACTGTGTGCAGAGATTGGAGAAGTTTTAACCTCAGCTAAATCAAATAGCCTTAACCCCATGTTAACCTCGACAAGTGCGCCAAACTCACTAATCATCCCCTCGGAGCATTAGGAATTCGGGCCACGAGGCAAGAGAACAAATGAAAGAGGAGGGAAAGCACTGAGAAGACGGGAGGACATGGTGACATATGAGACGAAAGAGATGTCCCGGGCTGTTTCCTAACGGCTGCCCAGAGAATCGCCTGCCATTAGCTGTCACTCCTGGCGACAGGCGCAGGAGTGTCATTCATTAGCTGTAGATCAATCTGAAGCGTTATAATCCAGCGCTGCGATAATAGATGACACATCCACTGAGATAAACCTTCACTTGCCGTCACTTGCCTTCACTGAGATGCCATACACCATGAAGGCAATTTTACCATTCTAAAAATGCGTTGTCATGGCGTCTGAATCGATTCTGTTTAATGCATCATGACCAGGCACAGTTACTTACTCACAAGCAACAACTTTCTCACTGACTGTTTTGCGATCATCTTAAAACAGATTTTAAAAATAAATTTTGTAGGGGTTATTTGGAACACTTCTGATGAGTATCTGACCTTTAGCACGTTGAAAAAGCACTTGAAGTGAAAGGAGTTTTCAAATACTTATACAATTCTCATAATGCACAAAAAGAGGTGAAGCTTTTTCAAAAGTTGCCTTAGAGATGCCATACTCAACTGTAATAATAAACATAATAAAAACATCTATTTATCTATCTATCTATCTATCTATCTGTCTGTCTGTCTGTCTGTCTATCTGTCTATCTATCTATCTATCTATCTATCTGTCTATCTGTCTATCTATCTATCTATCTATCTATCGAACTCGCTTTAGATTAGTGAACATTTACCACAAATAAATGGCTCATTCATGTGTATTCACAGCCTAATTATTACCCAGTAGTTAATCATTCAATCGCCCTGCAATAGTCTCCAAAAAACAACAAAACAACACTATAATTATTTATAGTATTTACTGTATATAAATAGGTAATTACTTTATCCATAGTGAATTCATGTTCCCCAATCTCACGTCTTACCGAATATTTGATTTCTGCTGACAGTATTTTCAGTTTCAAAATAGCGTCTGTTGATACCAGGACTTCTCCTGCAATCATACAAATTTACTCGCAGCCTTGGAGAACTGGCCAAAAAGCGGTATTTTGGATTTGGCACATAGTCACACTTTGACTGACCAGATGTCCCCAAAAAACACAGACAAAAATCCCTTCACATTTCACCTAGAAGCCCATGACGAATGCAAATACTACTTTTTAAAACACAAATGGAATGCAACAGATTCATTAAAAACTTCACAATTCTGGGGCTCCTGAGGTTTCCTGGCTGTTTTTTGACTGATTTGCATGCCTGTTCTGGAGTGAGGTTCACAGAACCTTGTGAAATATCTATCAGTTATTCTCTTTACTTTAGTCATTTTGCCCCTCTGTGCTCCCTATTAGACAGCGGCCCTGAAGTGCATTATTGATTCTGCATTCCAAGTGCTGCTGGCAGAAGAGTCGGAACATGGAAGTTGTTGAGACCACAAATTTCAATCATTTAGATGGACTTGATGTTAGGCTGAAAGATTGGTTTATGGTTCACGTAGAAGAAAAAAACATTTTATTTTCTCTATATACGATTGCCTCTGGGTCGGAATTCTACAGGAAGTTTTAATTCAACACACAACAGAGTGTTTTCAGGTTTAACAAGAATGTGGTTCATTTATAGTTTGGGATCTTTTAGTAAGCAACCATCTTGAAACACTGATAAATAGTAAAGGGGGTTTCCATCCACCTCTTTTTATTCAAATTGTCACCAGCAACCAAAACAGGCTGAACATGTAAGCAGCAAACTCTTCAGCAAAGCAAGTGATAAACAAAAGTTTAATTGCCTCAACCCTCAATCAAACATGAACTTATGAATTTAAATTCAAGCTGATTACTCCCACGTTGTCACTGGAGCAGAAAGCAGGTGACCACAGAGCTGCTAAAAACAGGCGTCCCCGGACACTCTCTCGTGTCTCTGACTCGTAATAAAAACTGAGCCGCTAGTAAACTGTGTTTTTTCGGAGCACTTTTTTGAAGCCGGCATGGAAAACCATCGGATAGGAAAACGTGCAGCTCCGTGTGGGTTTAGCTTGATGCTATTCCAGAAGGAAAACAGCCAAGAAACGTTGACTGGGTGGGTCGCTCTCTGATGACATCACATCTCAGCGCACTCTCCTCTCAATGATCGCAACATAACAACAAATTGAAACACACATGAAGTCGCATTTTCCGTCTTGTGCATTTTCAGTAAATTCACTAGGAATGTTGAAACACCTGACTCTCATAAAAAATCTCTTCACTTATCTATCCACAGTTCCAGCCACTTACCTCTGCTTGATACTGCTTTTCCCAAATTCCGACCTTCACAAAGAGCAGGGTGTGAATGCATGCATACACACGTACATCTTCAGTTAACTCTCAGTTCACTTAAGTTCAATACAAAAAATGAGTGGCATCATTCTCAACCCCCTGTATTACCAATCTGTGATATTCTCATTCTCAGCAACAAACACACATTTGAATTGTGTTTTTATTTAAAGACAAAAAATGCATCACAATGGACACAGATTGGGGTTGGGTAAAAATGAGGTGCAAATTTACAGTTTGAAACACATGAAGGTGATAGTTAACCTGGTCAAGAACGCATTGTGATGCGATAAATGAGTATTCAGGGGTTCTTGTTCAAGGCAATTTTATCTTAAGTTGGAGTTTTACTCATTTATTAACTCAATAACTCAATGTGCTCTGACCATTCAGTGTCTTTCCTCTTTCCCCTTGACTGGTCAGTGGGTTATGTGAAACTTTGAACAGTGACATGTATAAAACGGATGGAAAAAATGAGCTCTTTGTCTTCCATTGTACCTCACATTCTGTGTGCTGCTCTGTTGAGAGCCAGCGATGCCTTAAATAAAACTCTGTTTGGAGTCAGATTCAACGTTTCCAGACCAAAAATGAACAAAAATAGTCTGAATTTTCTGGTTAAAACAATGACAACTAGGCGAGTCATTCGTAGCATCAGCACCACATTTCATCTCAGACAATTTTCGGGCGGAGAGATACATTTGTCTCTCATTAATAACCTCATCTACACTCAGCTACATTAGAAAAACGGTCATGTTGCAATTTCTCCTCCAGTCGATGGAATCTTTTTCCAAGGCGTTGACCTTCACGCGAATCCTTTGTCCGGAAGTAGCATGTGAGATACAAAACTAAAGGCCAAACTTTGTATTCAACTCAAAACTTGACAGAGGACAGAGGAAGTGTACAAGTGAGGGCGTGATCAGTTGGAGGAGAAAAGTACTTTGCTCAAACTCAATCACCCAGTAGATAAGAGAAGTACAAATCCTCTTGCCAGTTAACACTTTATTATATTTTTATCTGCAGTTCTCAGTTCTTTCTTCTCTGTCACTAGGTAGTTGAATAAGTCGTCTCAAATAATTCAACACACATTCAGTATGCACAAGCTTTTGATGTATTATTTGTTGTTTTTCTGTAGATAATACTGGTTTTGTTTGATTTCAAATTATTCTGGGTTGTTGACGAAATTTGAGATGCAAATCTTGCTCTCAAGCTTAGTTAAAAGTGGCATCTCACGGATGTTATCAGGACTGGGAGCTTAAAAAACAGTTTAAAATGGCTACACAATGATTCAAACATCGATTTGCTGTGACGTTAATGAACAGCAGTTTATTGGACAAATATTTCATGAGCAATTTTGATGTATTGTCTGATTTGGAGAAGTGGAATATCAAATATCAAATGATGGAAAATGATGTTATATAGTTTACACAGTTTACGCCTTTTTCCTTGTTCCTGCTTATGTTCTCTTCCGTCTGTGAAACAAAAAGTTTTGTGATCTTGTTCAGTTGCTCTCTTCTCTAGCTAGTCTCTTGAAGGTCCAAATCCACGGTCTGGAGTCTATTTAAGTTAGTTTAGCGCTGTTTTACTGAAGTGGAACACACTCCTCCTGAGCCAGGTCGATAGCGCCATCTTATGTTTACTCTGAGTTTAATATACAAGTAAGATCCGACTTACAACCTGCTCAACTTACATCCACCCGTCAGTGATTGGTTGCCTGGGCTGCGGAGCATCATGAGACATGAATATAACTAAGCTTGTTGTTGAGGTTGATGCTACGTACTGGGCTTCATGGAATACCACGGTGGCTGAACTCGAGAGATGTATTGGAATGAAGGTTGGGATGTTTCTCTCAGTCCACTTGTGTCAGAATCGGGCCGGTCAGGTGTCACACTGTAGTAGTTCCCAAACCCTGGCCCAAATAGTCCAACCATCTTCCGGCCCCTGTATTACTGGAAAAATTCTGTTGTGAGTAAGTGACGACAAATTTTGCTCTTACTACTCTGGGATCCTTCCACATAAAAAATGCACACATGGACTGGACTGTGGGGCGGAACTAGGGACCCAGTTTTACAACTTTGGAATCGCAGTTTTTTACCAGCGATTACCCCCCCGCAAAAAAAAAAAAAAAAACGTAACTATTTTTAAGTTATGATGGAAACTTTATCTCCAATCGAGCTTTGAAGAAACATGTTGCCCTTAATTTCCAAGCCCAGAATTGCGATTAACGATTGAAACTTTAAAATGTCTAAATAAGATATGAGTTTAGACTGAAGGCACAGCTCGTGTTTGAAGTGCAGCAAGTATCTCGACGCCTCCATTCCTTCTCTTCAGCACAGCAGGACGGCACTTCTTTATCTGATCTGGAGTTGTGGTTTCTTTTAAACTCAGACCTTGAGGTTGGTAGATATGATGGTGAATGTTAAGCACTGTGTGAATTTAAAAAATGCTCTTCATGTAATATATAATTGAAAATTGTTGCTTTTATTATCAGTGGAAAATACATATTTAATTGGTGTTTAAATCAATGAGAACATTTCCCAATGTCACACTCATTTTTATTTAACATAACTACATTTGTGGTCATTTCATTGCTTCTGGCACCAAGCCATTCCCAAACACGCTTTTGTTTTTGGCCAAGAATTGTATCCTGCTCTGACAGTCTGCTCAACGGACCCCTAAATCTGGGTCCCGCAAATTTAATCTCTTTTTCCTCTTGAAAAGTTGACCTGTCACATGAAATATGAATCAATTCCACTAAATGTAGCCGGCTGTCAAGCGATTTCTAACAGAACAGATTGAATTTGTTTGAGTTTTCAGGACTGTCCTGTCCTCAATAGGATCGGGGTCATTTTATTGTCATTACATTGCATTGTAATACATTTTTTTCATATATATATGTGTGTGTGTGTGTGTGTGTGTATATATATATATATATATATATATATATATATATATGTGTGTGTGTGTGTGTGTGTGTATATATATATATATATAAATAAATAAAAATAAAATGGTCGTGGTCGTAAGTACAGATGGACGTAACTATGATGAATTTTATGAATAAATTTAAAACAATCATTGGAACAATGTCCATGAAATTCCAAGAGGATGAATTTAAATAAGCGTCAGTCACTTGACTTGGACTTCCTTTCTTTAAATCCCATCTACCTAACAGGTTGTAAATCCGACTGGCAGCGAGAGCGATGCAGATTTTGACCAACATGCAGGATTAAGATGGAGCAAGGAATTGAGATAAGACAGATGTGTTGCTCAAGTACAGTACCTGCTTGCCGGGCTCATTGTGCAATTTTCCCATACAGTATTCAGCAGTGAAGATGTAAATTCAATCTACATATCTCCAGAGGTCAGCTCCAAACTTACAAAACAACACATTTGATCATGTCATTCAACTCCTTGAGAGCCTGCTACAGCAGCGTGGGCAGAGCAGCGAGGCGAGCTCCGCTGAGCAGCAGATAATGCTCGGTAAAATAGCCATCTGTAGGAGGTCATGAATGCTGCTGCTCCACGATTGTTTCCTGAGCTGCAAGGTGACAATCAATCTCTGCCCCCTTACATAACATCCTCAACCCATATTTATAACCTCCTCCATCACCTGCTGCGGCCTCATCCTCTTTCGCTCCCTACTGCTTCACCCTCATTGACAATCTCTCTTTTGGTTTCGGAGAATCTTTTCGACGAGAATATCAAACGCCTTGTCAGATGCATGGCGGAGTTAATAACAGAGAACATCAGCTTTAGATGTTTTGACGTCTTGTGTTGAAGAACCGCAGCTGGGATGATTTGTCAGTGAGCCTCAAAGTGTTCATCCATCCCGTGCTTCTTTTGTGAGCTTCAACTGAATTCTCAAGGTGTATTCAAAGTTCCAGTTTCTTCATTTGAGGCAAAATATTATTTTAAAAAATAGACATAGAAGAAACATTTAAACATATAAGAAACATATAAGAAACATCAAGCCACAAACACCGGACGCCGCACTGTTTCAACCGGACTTTATCGTGGGGAAAAATCTGATGCTTCGGCTGCACTAGGCTCATAATTGGGTGTTAAATCATGTTGTGTGTCGCTGGCACCGCACCATCTCAGCTGTAACTCTTTTCACAGCATAAAGAGCTTCCACACATCAGGAGAAGATGATTGTGCGTCGGGTAACTGCAAGATTCTTGGGAAAGAATAAGGCTTGTTTCAAGGACCTTTTAAATCCGAATTGTACAATAAAGTTCACATGATTATTGAGATAAAATACACAATATATTAGGTACTGTTTCATCTGTTTATTTCTCGGGATGGTAGTGTGTGTAGGTCTGGATCAGGCTTAAAATATTTTTGCAAGATCAACCGATTCTTGCGCCTGAAAAGCCTGAATTTCACTTCACGATCAAAAAAAAAAAAAGAAAGAAAGAAATTGAATGGAAGTCTATGTGGAGATCACACATATGCTGTACCACAACTTGCTAAAGAATGATGTGAGTTTTGACGACAGTTGTTTGTACTTTATCATTTATTTGCTTCTGAAAACATGTAATTATTTGAACTACAAATCAATGTTTGCATGTATGACTATACTACTGCAAAATCCAACTGCTCCGGTGCTAAGGCAGATGCTAAGGGTACTAAACTATCAAAGGTAGAAGATACAGTAGCAAACATTAGCTGTAGAGCTTGTCCCGCTGCTGGCTCTGACCTGAGCGACTATCAAGTGAGAGCCTGCGACGACCATTGTACTTCACTTCTACATATCACACGAAACCCTGAAGTAACTTTTGATGCTGGTGGAAAAGCAGGGCTCTCGCAACGTTATACATGAGATATATGGCGTATCACAAGCCAGATCAGGAAATAACTTTTATCTCTCCATTGACTCTCATTCATATATTTGTTCACTTTTATGAACTTAAGCCCCATGAGGCAGAAGTATATGGGCATTACTTAGGCTCCCCATGTGCACCCCATGTGTGACATCTGCAGAACTAACTCTAACCCCAAGTCGTCAGCATTGGACGCAAAAATCCATTTTCCCAACATCAATATGTTACACCATGGGAGTGAGGATGGGTCGAATGTGACAAATTGTGGCAGCCCTCTTGATGACCAACGGAAAATTTACCCCATGGAAAACAGGAATTGGGCTTCCTTCCCATTGCTTTTTAACTTCCTGCTCATTTGAGGTGTGGCGAATGGTTTCTTCAGAGGATTCCGTGATTCAGTAAAAAGAAATGTAAAGTAAAGTAAAAACAAAAATGCATGCCAGGAAATGAAAAAAAAGAAAGAAAACCTTTTGGCTGCAAAAATACAAATAAAGGAAGCGGTTGGCAGTATGTGACAAAGAATGAAACTAAAGCATTTCATTTTATTAGTCTGAGGGTGTTTTTTGGATTTTAGGTTGCCAACGCAGCAAAGCTAAAAAGTACATTTTTTCTGCCACTTCCAAGGACTGCTTCTCATCTCTGTGTTAAACGTGTACATCTGTGTTTCTCGTATTATCTCATCAAGTTTTTACAGAGACACCACGGTGATAAGAATGCATTAAAGAAGCCGCAAACACATTAGAGGCGTTCTTGAATTTAAAACATTAATGGAATGAGTTGTGGGAAACTTCACTTCACTAAATTATTTCTGAGCATATAAACAGACTCTCCAGGAATATTTGCCAAATGCTTCTCCAGACTGCTGAGAGCAGATGAGTTAAAGAAAAAGAGAGCGCATTTACGCTTCGTCTTTGGGTGGGAGTCAAGACTTGTTTTCTTGCTCTTTAGGATATGATGATGAAATGGAATGTGATAGAAAGGACGGATGGGACTTTGTGTATGCCTATATGTTGAGACATCTCAAGTGGCAACTTGTTCAGAGTTGATAAGTTATTAAACTACAAGCCAGTCATGTGTGGTTACACCGTTACAGTGCCATATAGCAGCTGTTGGCACAAGGGAGTGTCGGGGGTCTGATACAGGAACTGATAAGCCACCGTCGATAGCACATCTGAGAGAGGTTAGTCGTGACACTCTCAACTGGGTTTTCATGCAGTTGGGTGAAAAGTTTGCATTGAAAAAACGTGAACAAAATTTCACTTTCGTAAGGCAAAACAAGCAAAAACCTGCTGCTCTCACGTGGACCATGAAAAACACTGAGAGAGTGCAGACCCCTGCCAAGCTGTTTTTTCTTTTTTTCCTAGTATTTGATCAAAATAAATTCATACTTTTCTTTTTGTTTCTGAATGAAATACATCATTGATGGTGGGACAGCAGGTGGCTGTAGTGTTTGGGAACTTGATGCTGCTCAAGGGCCTTTCTCAGGACAAGCGACTGAGCATTGACAGCAGCCAAGCAGAGGGACTCAACACTAAACAGAATAGTTCAGTCATCTGATACAATGACACGGACACAATGCAAAAACAATTTGACCACACACGTCTGATGTGACACTGGGAGAATATGTAATTCGTAATTTTGAATTGTTTCCGATTTCTGAAGGCATGGTGGAGGTCCACCATTGCTCCATGTTTACATTTGCAAGGTGCCTCTTGATAAACTGATGGCCTTTAGTCTAGACATTATTAAAGGCTCCTCGTCATTTTTACTGAGACTGAAATAAAGTGATTGAGCACAAGACATAGAGATCACTCGGACACATGAAACGTGTCCACTATGGACGGGCATATGTTTTGTTCGCAAACGGGATTGTGAACACAGTGTTTCCTGGCTAAGTTCATTCTTTAGTATGACATTCTCTTGTTCAACGGAACAGGGTGAAGAGTTCAACCCAGTTACAGAGGAGACTGATCCGGAGGTCATAATGTGGATCGCTTCTGTCCCAGAGAATTACTCTAAAAATATTGTTGCAAGTATTCCAATACAGATTGAATTTGAACATCACTCTACGATGGTGATGCGGAAATAAACAAAAGTCTCGTAGTGTGCCGACTGTCATCTCTTTTCCACCAGAGAAGTTGCGATTTGAGCTGTTTTTTTATTCAGCTGGACCGGTTTTGTGTCGTGTTTGGGTTGGAAACTGTCAGTCAGATCTGGCAACTCTGGTCCCTGTTCCTCATTTCTATCATTTTCTTCACACAGTCCTGTTTCTTTCCGATGGAACAGCCAACGACCAGATTTTCACTACTGCTTTTACACATAACAAGATGCCAAACAGAAAGGGAAAAAAGACCAAAAAAGGTAGATTTAAATTAAGCAGAGAGACATTGTTTTCAATTGTATACTACATTTTTCAGTGGTGGGAACCTATATGTTTGTAGTGGGTCCCAATTTTAGTGTGGTTCAGGTGGCAGCAACAATAGTAATGAGCCTTGCTTTTATTTCATTTATGCCTTTTTGAGCTGGAATAAAAAGAGTCTTAAGGTTGATATGGATTTTTCCTCACATCCCACCTTCTCCCGAGACAGGCACGGACATATACGGGCTTCCGTGTAATGTGAGTTGGGAATTAACACAACAACAGTAAGAGGTTCAATACTTCATACTGGCTAACCTTTGGACTCCGTGTCCATTAGACAGCTACACTTTAAACCAACTCACTGAGGTATTACCTGGAGCAAGAAAGCAGTAGGCCGTGGTGTGTAAAAGACGCTTGCAAAGGTTACATTTCAAACAGGAAAGGCACGGTGTGAAACAGTAATTTCACACTTGGAGGTGGATGAATACCTTCTGTGTGGTTGTCGAAAAGTACGACCTCTGATTAATGCTTAGTCGTACAACATCGCATTAGCAATCACTGCAAGATGTTTCATTTTCATTTCAAAGACACTCGACTCAGACTCAAGTCAAGCAAAGTAAGCAAAGAAAAACCCTCAAATACAGTAGAATGCTCGTACAAAATGCATGTTCCTCACCCAGAGGGAAATATTCACATGCAAATTATTCAAAATTGGTATCCACATCTTGGGGTGTATCAAAAAGTAGTAGGTCCTATGCTTTCAACACCAGCGTGTACTGTATCCTGTAACACCAGGACAACACAGCGTTCAAAGACTCTTGAATTTACAACATACCTTGGAGGAGTCTGACCTACTTGTTAGAAGAAACCTGGAGCTCAACACTCAAATGGCAGAGCTTTGTGGACTCCTGGTGAGCACCAGCCATTCCTACTAAGCTGATCACCGTCTTCAACCACCAATGTCTGTGGAGGTCTGCACTCTCTTTTAGAGATTAGCTGAGCTCAGATATCTGGGTGAGATTCAAAGTAAAGCTGCTCCTCTCCATCCAGAGGAAGTAACTCAGGTGCTGTGGATATCTCCCTGGTCATTACCAACCTGAAGGAGCACCAGACACATGACATGTTGACTTGGATTTTGTTTTATTTAATAATAAAAACCTTCAGTTAACAACTACATATTGTGTTTACTCATCTGGAAGAGGTGCACTGTACAGTATGTTGCTCCTTAGCTTAAAAACAAAAAACAAATCATTATCTCTGGACACATTGGTATGGCCAGTTCAAAATCACAAGGAGCATATTTGAATTCAGTTGAAGGGGTTTTTAGGATTTTAAAGCTGCATTATTTATCATGTGGATCTAACCAAAGTGCGTCACATTCCTCTGATGTTTTTTGGTTCAACTTCCCAGAGGAATATTATTGGACCAAATTGTCTCATCTTCACCTGCTTATCCATTTCAGGCAGGCGCCTCGTGGCCTCAGCAAAATGAAGGCAACGTTTCGTGAATCCTCATCAGTCCATCAATATTCTGAGATCTGTTTTTCTCCTTGAAAATATTTGGCTTGATCTCCCAGATATCATTGACTTTATGATGCACACTTTGATTGTGAATCTCTGTGAGTCATGTGCTTGGGTTTGGGGTCAACTCCATATTTAACCTTTAAATTATGCAACCAGGAGTGATAGGTGATAAGTTTCATGAAACAGCGTCTCCACTGCTGTCTGCGCTGTAGAAAGGTCAGTAGTGCACACAGCTTAGAAATGCGTGAGGATCACTTCTAAACTAGTTTTGAAAACAGGGTCCGTCATCGAGACTGACTATGGAAACAAACTCTGCAATGTTCTGAACTTGAATCATGAACTCCTCATAACTTTTATTGACATTAAGGCTCGACACCACAGTCGGTCTCAGCTGCTACTTCTCGTGCATTTTGAGCACTTTAAGGTAAATAAAACGCCTGTGATTTCATCTGTTTGATGTCATGAGGCTCAATACTTTGGCAACAAAATCAGCTGTGTCATTGTGTAAGCTGCCGGTTTCAGACCATGAGAAAAAAGTCTCAGTCATGTCAATGCTAATGAATGGTCTGTTCAACTCCTGATATAACTGACTTTTGAATGAAAAAATGGACCATTTCTGCACATACAACATCTAGTGAAATGATGTTGACATTCAGACAGTCCCACGTTTAATATCAATGAGGGCCATTATGAATAAAAAACATCCTGCTCCAACAAGTGGACACACTGACAAAACAATAGAGACACAACATGCCGTGTCATGAGTAATGGTGACAAGCAATTTTCACCACATCACCAGACAGGTTATTAATGAACAGTGATGGTGGAGAATGACATTGTAATCACTCCACGGGCGTAAACAAATAGCTGAGAAGTCCAGTGAGAGGGACGTCTTCACCGGCAACAGCAGGAACGGAGACCAGGGAACATCAAGGGAGACGGGATATGAACTTTATCTGCCAACTAATAGACAGCAAAGGAGCGAGCTGAACGTGAGAGTTGCAGGTGCTTATGCATGAAGTGGCCAAATGATTCATGAAAATAAACACGTTCCACTGGACAGAGAGGACGGTGACAATGGCCATTTTAACAATTTTCCTGATTCTTTTACCCGCTGTGGATGGTTCGTCACACAAATGCGGCGATATTAGCCATGCAAGTGCTGTATTCCTGAGATAATTTGAAGTCTGTGCATGTGTGACACAGTGAATACCAAAGCAGCTGCAAACCGAATGTTTCCTGCATTGCTTAATTGATCTCCTTCACACTATTCAAATCTTAAATCCAAAGCATATTTTGCTTTTGTTGCTCGATTGAGCACCTGTCAATCATGACTTCACAGGTTACTTTTGAAAATACTCATGAGCACACACTGAAAGGGAAGTTGACTGGCCAAAGCTTTGGCACGTGGAACTTTAAATGAAAAATGTCTTACTGTCTGATGTGAGGTTAGTTGAAAAAGTGTGGTATTTTAACACGGACTTTGTGTTGAAAGGGTTTGAACTCTTGCATACAGTGAAAGAGAGGATCTCACCAAAACAGTACTAAACCCATGACACTGAATACACTTGTATTTAATTGTTTTTGCCTAGCTTTACCACACCTTGTCACTCCCGTGGCGTAATATATCCAATATAAGTGGAAGTTTGCATCCTATACTGAGACTACAGACAGCCTTCTGTGTCATGTTGGATAGATTAGGTATCATTAGACAGTGTCCCACCTTTCAGAGGCCAGTAGATGGCGCTCTCCTTGCCGAATTACATTGGATGTCACTTGCTTTACAGAACACCTTACGTGGCGCCCCTCCTTTTGACTTAGCAATTCACGCGATGCTACGTGTAGAATGAAAGGAGCGCCATTCCATGGCTTACCTAACCACAACCTCCGTATTTTTGTTTTAGCGTTGCGCGTTCCCTGCAGCCTCAGGATATGCTGCGGAAGACGGAACATGTGCTATAAGTGAAACGCGGAAGGCTGCCTGTGGTGTTAGCGTAGGATGCGAAAGTCCACCATCCCAACGTTAATGTATTTCACGGGAGTGAGGATCAGTTGGGATCTATTAACATCATTATATCTTTGACAGCAGTAAACTCAAGGGGATCGATGCTGGCAGCCGCGTTGTAGAAATCACTTGCACAACACACTGAAGAGCAAGAAAAAGTTGTGCTCTGTTGCTAAGAGCAAAAAGCGACAAATAGTCAGATGATTTGTGAATGCGGGTTTCCCTTTTAAAAAAACGAAACAAGGAAAATTCCTGAAAATTTCATTGAATGTCAGACAGCCGGACAAAAAATAGTTTTACATACACATCATCACTAAAATCATACATTTTAGAACATCCTTCTGTCTGTTACATTCTGATGGTGCGACTCTTGAAAAGAGCATCTTCAATGCAGCAGCTCTATCCAAGTACATACGTGTAGTCCTTGGACAGATGAGTATTTGGTAATGATGGGTAGATGAGGTATCATGATACAGTATTGCGTTGGGTTGTGGGTTGATGCAACAGCATTCTGGTTTTCAGAGACCACTAGAAGGCGCTCTTCATTTAGAAATAATGTAAGATTTCATTGACTGAGATTTACAGATTTACATTTTACAGTGGACAGTGCCATCGTGTGGCCTTTGAAAATCAGGACACTGTTTCATGAAACCTCATTTACCCCTCACTAGTATCTGGGATCATCTAGAATAATGGGCAGAGACGGCATGATGCAACGGGGTTACAGAAGAGTTACTCCTAGAGTGAAAGACACGCTCTATAGGACAGATACCTCTTTCACTGTAGCTCCGACACAAGGACACGTAGCAGATTTAGAAGAGTGCAAGTTGGAGAAGCATATGGTTTTCACTGGGAGTGACTAGGAAGTTCACGATTTAAAAAGAGTATATCAGAGGGAATGGCCATCGGCAGAGGAGATCAGATGGATTGGACTTGTGGAAAGACAAGAGGCATTTTAAATGAACATTGTCAGAAACTGAAGTTAAGAAAAACACCCTGTGAGGTTGCTGTTGATGAAGATCTGAAGAGAATTGGTGAGACTCGGGGGGAGAGGAGGAGGCAGAGTATCCAAACAATTGGGTAATGAGGAGGGTAGCGGGCCATAGTAAACTAGCATACACTGTGTGTGGTGGGACAGGTGGGTAGTGAATGGAATTTAGCATTTTCAATGCATTTTACATCTCCTTCGGATCTGCAAGATTCTTAAATGGTACGTTCTAAATGGACATATCTGGCAAAGGCTCAAGGAGGGGGAGTCGCGAGACGCTGCCAAGACTGACACAGTGTCTGCTGTGCTTATACAGAACAATTCTTTCATGTCAATCTGAGAAGCAACCTAGAGTTCTATGGCAATTCAATGATATCAGGCTTCAAGAAGAAGCAGGATCTTCACACTAACCTGTGTGTTAAACATTTCCAAGAATGAAAGCAGCCACAAACTCTGTAATGACCGATACACCAGCATTAGTTGATTCACATATATATTCAGTGTGTCATCAAACTCAGCGTTTCTCACTGATCGAATCACAAAGCGTGACAGAAATGGTTCAGGGCATCAGGGGAATTTCTGAATCTTAATATCACGGCCGTGTATAAGTCATAAACACTGTTGACGCAGCATGTTGCTCAGCAACACCAGGGACAGTTTAAATCACTTGCCAGACTTCTCCTGACAAACTGTTTATTAATGTACTTGTTGTACTCATTCTGAACTGTTTCTTTCATGAAACTCTGACCTCGGATTAAATTTCCAGATAAGACAAGAGCAATTGCTAAGCTTTGAGATATTAGTATAATATATTCTGTTACCTTGCTCCATCTTTCCTTTTGGTAGTGAAAGAACGGGTGTTTTAGTCGAGTGGCTCTTATTTGAAAGGGTAAAAGTCTTCAAAGTCAAAGGTTATCCAGAAACACAGGTCAAGTTCCGTTTGAAAGAGTTTCGTTTTTATCAATTTTTCCGCTTCACTGGAAGCATTTCTTTGCCCAGACTCAGTATAGTACGTTTCTGCTACCCACCAGGAATGACACACTCTAGAATGAGTCTTTGCACAGCACACACACTCAGACATTCACACACAGTGGGAGAAGGAAATGGAACAGCACAAGAGGGAAAACTCTTGGACCAACATTACCTGCTTCTACCATGCGGCTTTAAGCTCTCCGAAAGAAAGAGCACTGGAGGAATTCAAATGGGATTGTTTAGCAGCAGGAAGACAGACATCTGTTGATTGAAAGTAAAGTGTGGCATTGTGGTGTTTCTTTGCTGTCAGAAAAAAAGGAAAAAAAAAATGAATAAAACAACATACTTCTCAGCTCAGGGTAAACGCTGAGGACACCAGTGCAGCTGGTTGGTGAACTGGTGAACTTTGCACAATGTTGTTGGATCTCAGACTTTTTCTTTGGTGCAATGATTATCGCTGCCTATTGACAATAACCCCTTTGAAGAAAGAAAACTAAAGATGAAAGTAGTCAGGGTCAGTTTTTGGATACATGTGGTCTTTCATGCAGCCAAAGAAGAACAGAATGACCGTTCATTTCCATTTGTTTTCCAGTAACTTTTTGATTTTCAGTTTCAAAAATGTCACATGAAATACAGCAAAGCAATATGTACAACCAAAAATCTCTATGTGAGTGGTGAGAGCTGATCCGAACTGGAACTGTGTTGTGGAACGGAACCGAGCCATTCAGGAAGCGATTTGATGGCAAAAATATTTTTAATCAGGAGTAAATCTCACTGCAATTTGCAGCTGTCTTCTCCCAACCACGTCCTTCAGAGGTCCAGACGGCAAAATTCCACGAGTAGCCAATGTGTGCCTGTCTTTTAGATTATTTTATGATTATTTTTTCTTTCATGATTCTTCTGGTAAAATAACATAAAACCACAATCATCAAATGCACTTTCATGTTGCGAGTTGTGTTTTCTGTGCTTCTTCTTTTTGTCACTTGCGATCACGCAATATTCCTTGGCTTGAAGGACAAGATTCTCTGGAAGATGGTCACTGGTGAATCTTAATGTTGTGGGGCGGCCGCAATGGAACGATGCAAACCACAGACATGACAATCATTACGAGTTTTTATTTTCATGCGCTCAATCTCTGACAGATTAAAAATAAATTTAAAAAATGTTTACGGCTTTTAAAATCCTGGCTCCCTTCAGCCAGCATTTCTCCCTCATGCTGCAACGTACCAAACTATTCCAGCCATCACGGCAGGCGTAACTATAGAATGTGTCTCCCCCCTATAGATGGCACTACGCTCTGCACTTTGGCTCTTGGACAATACTGGATAACTATATTTTCTTAATAAACTTATCAAATGTACATCGTACAACCCAAACCCTTAAGATGCCAATTTTCAACCACCCATTGCCTGAAAGCATGAATAGGCCAATATCTTTCACAGGGCTTGACTTTTGTTGAGTTAAAATTTGGATTTATTGGAGTAAAACATCATTTGAAGTTTCATTTGATACTGAAAAAGAAACCTCTGAACAAATCTGTGTCAGATGATGTCATCAACAGGTGGCACTGGTCTTGCAGGCCGGATTCATTCACAAGGTTGATCACTTGATAGAAACGTGTGGTGTATTGGAGTAAAACACTGTGTTCTCCCACTTGTTTCCCTTCAAATATGCTGCGAAACATAATAATGATGTTGTTTATTATGATTATTAGACAATAATAAACAGTAGTAACTAACATGAAACCTGTGGTCCATCCCAAACTTAAATATTGTGCTACATAGAAACAGGGATCTTGGCAGAGCTTCTGGCACTTCCTCTTCGTCCTGGTATAAACAGTTCATTCACTACCTGACGGGTGTTTTGTCTCGCTACCCTTTCAGCGAACAGCACCGAGGGTGAAACCAATTAAGTTTCAGACTCTTTGACCACTCAGACATTTTCATCAAAACACTTCTACTTCAGGGAATATGATGTTTCTTCTCGGTGCAGTGGCAGAAGAGTGGCTTGGAAGGCTTTCCAAACTGCATCTGCGAAATGACAGCCAGGGGGCCATCATTTACGGAAAGGACGGGTCTGCACATGTTCATCATTTTAATCGTCCTCTGAAAGCATTTCTGTTGTCATTTGCATTTTTAAAAGTGCAGTTTGTATCTAAGCACTTTATGTGTGAAAGACATTTGCTTGATTTGCTTGTGCTGGGTATGAGAAATGTTATCTCCCTCTTTTGGCACACCCGAAGTCAGAGACCAACTTTCTGAAGTTTAATACATTTTTACACACGTGTACCGGAATGTTCCCTGGCGGGAATCACAAGTAAGACTTGCTCTAGCGCTGCGGTTTTTGTGAGTGAAGCGGAAGTGTTACTGTTGCAAATCACCCTTCCAAACAACGGGTGACTGAACCAGTAATGAATGTTTTGTCTGTCTCTTCTATCTCACTTGACAATACTTGCCTCCCAATTTTACATAACAAAAAAGGAGACGAGGAGTTCTTGCTTCCAGGAGATTTAGCCGAGTTGCCATGGCAACGCACTCTGTTAAGATAACCTTGAAGCGAAATATAAATCTACTAGTTTCTCTTGCTCTTTCGCTGACATCCTCACACTGGAGGGCTTGTCAAACACAACTTTTTAATTTCTATCGAGCATTGGGCTCACAAAAAAGGAACAAAGAATGGGGATCAGACTGACGGCTTGTTCTTTACTTTAACCTTTCTTTGTCACATTATTGCAGAGTTTCTTTGTGGGCACTTTGCAAAACTGAACAGTCGTGTTGAGCTGACATATGCCAAACCTTATTATTTAAACAAATGTTTGTCAGCTCTAAGACCTTTGGATTAAAAAAAGGGTCAGTATTGTACAACACAACTTCCTTTCTTCAATTAGAAACAGCATTTTTTATAATTCCATGTTATCCAAAATGTATCCAATGCGGCTGATACACAGTAGTCATCTACTAAAAAGGTCTAACTTTCTACTGCAAACCATGTAGTTCATTTAAAGATTTTTTTGTATGTGGGCAAACTCAATACTCCTCAGATAATGACACAATTTAAAGAAACATTTTTTTAAATATCTGTATTAATACATGCATAAGAATAATAACAACAATAATAATATCCTATATTTCTCAATAATCAATTTGAATTGCTTTTATGCAAACATTTAATAAGACTCAAAAAACTGCAGCAAAAAACTGCAGCAACATAAAATTAAAATACATTTATAAATGTTACGACCCCCTGGGTCTTTTTTTTTTTTTTTTCATTGTATTCTTGTTTTTGCTGCTCCTGTTTGCACAGTAGGCGTGGCTGGTTCTTGGAAGCAGGTGGGCGAGCGAGTGTCCAGTGTGTCCAGCAGTGTACATCAGCTGCTGCCAGCGCTCACTCTCTCCTTCTCCAGCCCCAATGAGAAGCCTGATCTGTTTGTGACACGTTTTGTTTGGTAATCTACTTTGTCCATCAGTTGTTGTGAATCTGTTTGGGGTTATACTGATATTGTGTATAAATATATAACCACTAAAGGATCCATCAAAATATGATATGACATAAATGTTTATGAAAATGCATGTTTAAAAGTGAAATGTTCCATTTGAAAATATGAAGACTCAAAGCGCTGTTACTTGCCTACATGATGAGTTTCACATCTTCACATCTCCACATCTCATCGAGTTTCGGATGAAGGGAGGAAAGCATCCATATGTGGCTCCTGGGCTGCCGGTGGCTGAGGTCTGTAGGAGGGGGAGGCTCTTTTAACACACCACTATCTCTTTTGACTATTTTGTTTGGTGAAACAATGAACATTTGTTCTCCTGACGTACAATTGTGTGTGCACACCGATAAAAAGACACATCTCTTGCTGCCCCCCAGGAAGCAGTCCCTGGAGTTCCCGGATGTAATTTCAGTGGATCTGCTCTCTGGCTTCCATTAAGTCCATCCAATAATTCATAGTTCAGAAATATGAACAAAGAACAGGTCCTCACTCCTTCAGATTGATGTAGATCAATTTTTAACTTTACTTACCCTTCAGTGGCAAATTAGTGTCAGATGCTAATGACAGCGTGGAGAGCCAATGGTGAGCAGAACTGTGTGTGTGTGTGTGTGTGTGTGTGTGTGTGTGTGTGTGCGTCTTGTGAAGAAGCGGGAGGCCAGTGACAGACATTAATCAATACGGCATTAATGGTATAGCGTTACATGCCAGCTGTGCACACCATCCATCACTTTGACTTCTCTTTTCTCATGCACGCTCCTCTTATCTACCGCGCAGACTGACTCTGGAGGCGATGCATTCAAATGGAGTTTGTGTGCGGCTGTATGTAAGAGTCTGTGAGTGCCAGCCTGCAGCGACAGGAGAAAACGGCAAGCAGGTAGATAGAGTTAATACCTCAGAGGCTTCCAAGTGATGCTGACTGCAAAAAAAAAAAGTGAAATACAATTGAAATTTATCCTGTGCTGTGGCGCCGGCTCAAGGCCTGAGAACCACACGTGTGGGGACACACACGCCAGCAACATTGAATATTTAGACACATACCACACACTTCCCTCAGACTGCACATATGAGGTATTTTCAAACTTGCACCCCTGTTCTGTCTATCTCACCCAAGGCAGAGTGAGATGAAACATTCTCCCAAAAAGGCTTTCATCATTCAGCGTGTGAGTGTGTCTGTGCGTGTGGGGAGTAAAGAGGACTCTCTATTAAAAACTCAGAGATGTTCTCTCTGGCATACTGTGCAGTGCAGACGGATGGTTGACCCTCCCTGCAGCACAGAGGATTTGTGATCTCTGGAGAATGCCCTTTCTGCTGTTCCGCCTTAATGATAAAGGATCCTGGTATGGAATCGGGCTTTTAAGGGTTATATTTTTGAAGTATTGGCTCGGAGTTAATCCAAAGTTTACGCTTCAGTACCCGCATATACTACTGCAATCCAACCCAAAGAGTGTGGTGTGATGTAACAGATACATCAGAGCATCTTGGTCAACAGTCCTTGAAGTAAAGGCTTATTTTTTTCAAAACTTTAAAGAGCAAGTAATGTACTGATGTCAGTGTCTTTTACATGATAGTGGACCTCTGCCGAACACATCTGTATGCGTCTGTTTGCACAAAACTCACTATGTTTTGTAATATCTACATTAGGAAATGGGCATAAGCCCGACCCATCGAAACTTTTCATTTCCCGGGAGCTGAACTCTTGTTCTCTAGTGGCCTCTGAAAGTTACGACAGTGTTTCACCAACCCCGCAGTATTGTTTCATGGTTCATCATCTATCCATCAGTAGTCCAGAGGAAACCCCCTGTCCAGCTCTACTCACAACCGCACCAACTCCATGGAGCAACGCATCAGAAGTTTAAATCTTTTGCAGTCAAAATCCCAATTCTAAACAAGGTGGTGTGCATCTTGACTGAGATGAAAATGCATCACTGGAGCGTCTCATAACAAACGAAACTACGAGCAAGGCAGGAGACAGTAATGGTGATGGTGGAATCTGGCTCCAAAACCACCAAAAAGGGGTACTTGGATTTGATATATTGATACCGACCAAATTCCGCCTGTACTTTTGGTACTTGAATGCTTCTTTGTGAGTGTGAAGGAGCGGAACGGTGGGCAGTTTTCCAAGCTGGATCTGAACACACCATAGTGTAATGACGTTGGTACCTGCATCTACTGCATGTAACATTTAGTATTTAGCAGAGAAACCATTTACAAACAGTCTGCCTAACCCTAACCCTCGGCATACACGGTATATATGAGTCAGTTGGGCACCAAAATACCCTTAAGTTAGATGTTAACCAAGAGGGCTGTGTCACCGGCACCAGAGAAAACAGGGACACGAGAGCTCTCCTGGATGTTCAGTGAAGCTTGACATCATGTTGGAGTCACAGTGACGATGCAGTCATCTTCGTCTGCTCCAGGTAAATATGTCGAGCGTTCATGATTTCACCCGCACTTCTAATCACAAGCTTGTGTCTTCTTACTTTGTCAATGCCAATGTAAATGCTTGAATTAATCTACGGGTCCGTTGGACCTACAGTGACTCTCCTTAGAGAAACCATGAGATCAGCCTTCTCTGGTCTCATCTGAGGGCTGTTATGTTGACGAAATTGCCAATCTGTGATGAAGCAATACAGACAGTTGTTGGGCGTTGTTATATTTTGTCATATATTGAGAAAGATACATGCTCATATTTTTTTTTGCGAATATCAAAATTTGTTTTTCTGACTCAAACAAAACACCAGGGCTTCATCGCTGTTAAAAAATAAATAATTAAATAAATAAAAAATCAGACTTTGTAAGTCACATTTTATTTTGTTATCATCTTATTTGCCTATATAAGAAAAATATGAGTATCATTATATCTTCCTTCTTTTGCAGCAGGAACCTTCCCACTTCGCCGCTTCCAGTTCTGAGGTCACAAACTATTTCCTCCTTATCAGAGGTGGGCCCTTGGATGGGTAGCCATGATGGGCACGGTGGTTAATATCTGACCTTCGGGAGTCACGCGCAGGTGACCTACCATCAACATTAATCTGAGGCAACAAAGACAACTGCATAGTTGAACGCTCGCTTTCAATTTGCATCTGTTGCCCGTTACTCTCCAAGCCAAGCGACATAATGGGCCCAAAGTATTCAGAGGAAAGCAAGATAAATGAAGGCTATAATTGTGTTTGGATTTGCAATTACTGTTACCAAGGCCCTCTGTTGCAGAGACTTAACATACACAGGTGGGCCAATGAGACGCTGTCATTGTTTGTTAGGAGTGGAGCCAATGTGGTTCAGTCCGCTAACTTGTTTGGGAAGTCGGGTTTCTTTATCCCAACAGAAGCAGAGTTGTGCAGTAGTTTCCTATGCCAGAGATCATAGCAGTCTTCTGTTAGTAAAATGAAGCTGTCGGTGCTTGAGCAACATGAAGTATCATCAAAAAAAAAGATGAAGTGACTGTCGATGGTTACAGCCGTCATAAAAGCATTCATTTCGATATATACCTTACGTACAACACTGGAGTGGATTGGAAAACTGGAATACATTTGTGACTTTCAAATCTTGGAATTCACTTTTTAAACACATTCAAGTCACGTAACTCTTGATGAATTTAAGAAGCAACATAAAAAGGAATTGAAATTCAAATGAAATATTACGATTATTATTGGTTTTTCACACTTGTAAAACCATCTTACTGAGCAGGTGTGTGAGAACACATGCCATAAGCTGCGCCTAGCTCGCACCAACTGGGATGCTTAGTGTTCAGTGACACTTCAGAACAAAGTATGAAACATAATCTCACTTCACCTGAAACCGTCACATCCAAAACAAGATGAGCTTAGTGAGTGAATATAGCCTGGAAACTATCCCCAGCCTGACGCTTGTTGATGACATCATGCTCTGCATGGTTCAGTGCAATTCATTATTGCACGGTCGACACGGCTTGTTCTGGACTGAGTTGAACAGATTGATATCTTAAGTAGAGCAATAGGGTCCTTTAGTCCCGTTCTCCTGTCACCATGGAGAAAGAAGAACCACTAAACATGAGTTTTGGCATCACTGGGTCCCAATTGCAAACGGCTGTTTCACCTGTATAAACCCTTATAAAGCGGATGTTTTTTGTGACGTTACAATACAGTATGTCGACTAACCCTCGGTGACGCACTACATACTCTGCCGGAAAACCATTCACCCAGTATCAACGGGATGATAGACATTGTATCACTTCAAAAAAGCAAAATCTATTGACTCAACTGAGAGCTGGCACTTATCCTCACTATGTAAACCCATCTTTCATTATGTTTTACAGCATAACCATTAAATTTGATGACTGCCACAATGGATGCGCCAAAAATTCTCTAATATAGACACAGGAATATTAGTTAGCTATTAATTTAAGATGGAAAATAGATCTTGTCCACACATAAGCTGTGGGTGCAGTGGTGCTGTCTGCAATGTTGAAAGGTCAGCGGTGCACCCGGCTTAAAGATGAATTAGGATCACTTCTAAACTACTTTGAAAACGGGGTCCCGCATCGAGACTGACTCATGAAACAAACTCGGCAATGTCCTGAATTTGAGTCATGAACTTTTCCTTGACATTAAAGCGCACAAAATGCATTACTTTTACTGAAGTGTCAGAAGTTTCAACACCACCTGGTCTCAGCTGCTCCTTCTCATCTCCAGCCATCCACGGTATCGGTTTGTGGGGGGGGCTGAAGACGTGCGTGAAAACAGTGGATTTTGAGCGTTTTAAGGGCAATAAAACGCCTGTGATTTCATCGGTTTGAGGTGACGAGGCTCAATATTTTGGCAGAATGACGCTCTTTAGCCTGTAAACATCCATATATTAGCGGCTAATTTGTTGAACAGGGGGATGGAAATAAACTGCTATACACACATACATTCGTGTGAATGCAAGGACAAAATCCCTCAAAGTATGTGAATCACAGAAAGGGAGAAAAATGAGGGCCATGATTCAAATCTTTTCCTCAACATTCCCCTTCAATCTCCTGTTCCACTCTTTCAAAAACTATTTTTAGCATTGCAACATGTGTCGGGGCTGTTATTATTCCGAAATCTCGAATTGTTTTTCAAACAGGATCAAACACACTCCTGCGGTGGACAGATGGGCTTTGGTAATTGTGAACCCTGAAGTAAAACAGCAAGATCCAGAGACGTCTGGAAATCTGATTTATAACCGCGCAGAGTGGCTGCGAAAGCCACTGCGAAAGCCCTCCGATTTTGAAAGATGTTGAATGCTTAAGCGAGCAAAATCTGCAATGTGGGACAAATGGGCATTTGTAGTGTTTATACAGTCCCATAATCAGAGCAAACACATTAATTATGCATCAGTCACATAAAGGAGCTAGTCCTCAATTTGCACCCCAGCCGGGCAAAATAAAAACGCGTACGCACACATCATTTTTCTCTTCTTTAAGAAGCAATATGAATGAGAAATAAAGCGCTGCCTGGGAAAAAGGAACAACTGCAGGGCACTATTTGATCAAGTCAGACAGCTCCCTGCCTCGCTAATATTCAAAAGAACCTCTTGCCGCAGAAATGTGAATATGTAATGTATTCCCAAGTAACAAAACAAATACAGTGGGGGGGACACAGAAGCTGCTGAGGCAGTGTGACAGAGTCAGCCACCTCATGAGAGCACAATATATACAGCGATGAAATAACGTATATAGACGGTGGATGGGGTGTTATCACTCCTTGGCTTAATGCATTGACTCCTCAGCATTTCTCTCGCAGGCCACCTCGAGTGCATACAGACTTGGTGATATGAGTGTTAATTAAATTCCATGAATACGTCTTTTCATGGGTGCAAGTTGCTTACGTGTTGAAAGAGAGCCATGAAAGAAAGCAGAAAGGCAGAAGCTGTGAGTGTTCTCAGCTAGAAATCACTATGGAGTCCGGACATGCTGGACTTCCCTCAAACCAGCTCCATGAAATGTATGTTTTTACCATTGATTTTTGCTGGTTATGTAACAGGTGACCTTGACGTAAAGAAAAGGGAAATTCACTGACAATTTAATTGCAGGGGCGCGGCGTCCAAATCTCATTTCCAAAGTATGAACGACAGAGGGATTTTTAAGTAAGTCTGTGTGGCACCTTAGGAGAGCCGACCTGTCACTGAACAGGACTCACTGTTTGCGGATGACAGTGTGCTGAATATGGCTGACATTCACCAGAATTTCCTGCAGTTTGTTCACTGTCCTTTCCTCTGCCGGGACTCCCGGGGGTCCAGCTGTATTTTACCTTCTCCTGTCTGTTGGATTCTACGCATTGTCCTCCTGATATAAACCCAGTCCCTCAGCTGTGAGTGCCCAGCTCTCCCTGTCTGCCTTTTAGCCTTCACACCTGCTGGCATTTGAGGAAATGTGGTTTCACGTTTCAAAGCAAAAGCTTTCTCTCCTTCGTCTCTCTGGCTTATATTGTACACTTCAGCTCAAATATCTATGCTAACTTTTCATTTATTTCACTTTATTTTTTTTGTAAACAAGGGCTTTGAAACATAAACTACCCAGACAACATAGTGGTAGATGATCTACAACACATCAAGGCATTTCACACCATCGTGGCTCTAGGTTCTCAGACCCTTGGTGGTGCCAGCAAACTAACTTAAGTGGGAGGGCGCTATAAAGTGGCGCTCACACACTTACAGGTTGCCCAGATGTTCTAAAAATGTTTGATGCTTTAATGAAAGCATTTGTTTTCAGACTACATTTGATGGAACTATTCTAGGGACAATGACTGTTTGAATCCCACACACATACCGATGATGTCATGGTTTGCTTGCTCTAACCAACTTTGAGTTCAAGTTGTGAGCCACCTTTCCTGTTTCCACACCAGTTGTTTTGCAGACTGAACATGGTGGGAACGGAATTGAATTCACTCTTCAGGCATCACAAATCGACTCTCATCGAGTGGACATTTGTGTCCAGCGATGATGCAGAAGTGAGCTATCCATGTTACATTTTGACACATCAAATGGTTCTTCTATAGCGGCATTACCTTAGTTTTGTGCCATTTTGTCACGTTCATGTGCATTTCGATGCATTTATTGTTTCTCCCTTGGCAGCACTGTGTTATGTTGAAAAATACTGCATCAGGAAAAGCTGTAGGAGTGGAAATGTGCTTCAAGGGAAGTTATACTAGTATGTCAACATGCCACACCGACTGCAGACTTCTGCTTTACTCCGAGAAGCAGATGTCCACTGGATAGTAGTCGATATTTGATGCCTTAGGAAATCTGGTTTTGAGGCTCAAAAAGGGCTGCGGACTCCGGTCTGTAGGAACGTCACCCGCTGCTTTCCTGACTTTACTTGTAAACATACTTCTTAAAAAGAGGTGTAACCAGTTTGTGTCCTGCTTCATTCTCTGAGACTTTACTCTGAGGAATCTGTAGACTTTCACAGTGCTGGTGTCCACTCTTATCTCCACGGTGATAAGTGCGTTCCACTTGAGAAAGATCTGGCCGTACCGCACAGCCGGCATGTTGACTGGATGCTGGATGAGACCAGTGATGGTGACATTTTCTGACAACTTCAGGAGTTAGTTAGAAGTTAGGTCCTCTGTGGTGCGGTGGGTGAATGCTACAATGAGATCACATCAAACCCTACTACTGCTTATGAATGCATTCTGACGTTTTCTAGTTGCATAGTAACATAGTTTCTGAAAGTCCAATTCAAATAGCTATTAGCTATTCAAAATGCTAGCTATTTAACTTAATATTCATAATAATAGAGTTCTACCGAGGGAAGTTTATTTTCCTCCCACAAAACAGTTTTGTTACTTTGTTCCAAGCACCTGAATGGTTCAAAAATCTTCAAACGTCTTTGGTAGTTCAGTGTGTTACTCATACTTCTGTGCACTGGTGGTTTATTTTTATCTTTTATTTAAAAAGCCTATATCAAAGGAGACCAGACAAGAAAACAAAATAGAAAGCTGCGCTGTCGAGATTGCCGAACACCCTGTGGGCTTTCAGAACAAGTCTCACTTTGCTTATTAAAAAGCAAAAAACCAACAAAGGTCAATTCATAATTGATTAAGATTTGATATAAGGTGATTATGTAAACTAGCGTTCAAGCCTTTATCTACCCGGTGGCTTGTTTTTGGCGGTGTTTATTAAATAACTGGAAAGGTTGCGGAATAAATTGTGTGACATTTTTAGGAAATGTTGATGTTAATAATGCGACAAGGAGCAGCTGATTGAAATTTGGTGGCGGTCCGGATTCCCATTTTGACCCAGGAAAATCTTGAAGAAATGCTCCCTCTGTTGTGAGAGAGGTGTAGAGCCGCACTTCGTTCAGGAATAATGTGAAATGAAACAGATAAAACAACGTCCATGTGGCTGTGGTGGAAATATGTTTTGACAGTCACCGCTTGGTGTTTTTTCTTGCCTGAATTGCTAAAGGCTTGCCATCTTGGATGCTCCGATTATAAATATATGATGAGCTGCAGCATTTTATTTTGCTTCATTCGAGCCATTATGTGGTGTAAAAATTGACAAGATTTGTAAAGGATGTTGGAAGATATGTGTCTGAATTATGTTATTGTTAATGCTGCTGTACATGACTGGAAAAAAAGATGCCTAAATGGCTTTAGTTTTAGTCTTCAGTCGAGTGGTTGACAGTGTGTTTGGGTTGTTAAACGGGCCCTATTGAGGTTTTCCATGTTTTGAGATGCTGTGCTGAGGTAGATGTTGGACAACACTAGTCAGGTGTCTGAAGACTGTGAGTTGAATATCAGTCTGGTGCTGCTGCTCTCTGCTGACACCTGATTGGTTAAACTGTGGTTGCTCCTTTGGTTGATACAGAAACCTGCATCGACCTTTGCCACTTTGTGGATCTGTAAATGGAATCATGTAAATGGGCGTTTCAAGTGAGGCCGCCATTTTGTGAACGTTAAGTTGATAATGTTTTGAAATTTTGTGATGAAAAGCTACTCTATTATTATGTGAGTATATCATTAATGAAGATGTAAGAAAAGCAGAATAGGGAATCTTTAAAAAAAAACGGCTGAATAAAATATAATATTGCGTGTAATAAATAAACACAACTCTGTAGATGTATCACAAAGAATGAAATAGTGATCTGAAACAGACCAAACAACTTCTTTCATTGTCAGATGAGCGAAACAAAAAACAAAAAAAAGGATTGTTTTCTATGGAGGAAAGACATCGGGCTGTATTACACTGAAGAATGAATAGCACTTATAATCACCATCCAATGTTTTCATTTTTCAGCGCATTATTGCAGTGAGACCAGGTGAAGCCCTGGTTGTTAAGTTTTAATGTGCTGGATACTTGTCAGGACAGTGAGCAGTCACTGCACAGGGAGCGAGGGGAATTCCATTGCCTCTGTTTGGAGCGGGATTTATTGATTCAGTGAACATTTCCCCCCTGGTGACCTTGACTACTGGACTGTTGTTAAAACACAGACACTGCTAAAGAATGAGCATTCCCTTCCATTCATGTCTCTGGACAGTATTTTGTTGAATATTCTCGGACACTCATACAAGTTGAGGGGAGCCGTCCTGGATGACCATTATCACATTTCTTTCTTTTGTTTTTTTTAATCCCCACATCCTCACAAAACTGTTGCAAAGCCTGTCAGTAAACAAGTTGAACTGTGCATTCATTCTAAAAATAGCAACAGTAATGAGAGGGAGAAAGCCGAAAACATCCGCTGGTACCTTGCCCTGAAGAGGGAGATAACCTGGTTTGATGAATTGTTGGCATGTGAAATGGCTGACAAAAAATGGCAGGCAAACCCAAAACAAAAGCAAACTTACTTTTGTTTTTAAAATGTTATTCCACTCTAACATCGACACTTCTATTGGTCACCCACTTATCTGTTAAATCCAAGCTGAGCGATGAAAACAACTACAATTTGTTCGCTATGATTTTTTTTTTTTTTTAAAGATAAAGCGTGTTCAGGCAGTCAGCAGTGAAACACTCAACACCCACAGACAGTGTGACTTATAATTTAGGATGAGGGTCAGTTATAGCGCTGGACGCCGAAACTACATACAGGTATCTGAACTAGAAGGTGTTTACTCGCACATCAGAAACAATTGGGCAGAAGAATGGAGTTTGCAGGACCAAAGGCTTGACAGGGAAAGACTAGAGGAGACAAAAAATTTGGTCATGGTACCACAAGGGTGACAGAAACAATTTAAAACTGCGAGTGGAGCGAGGGTTATATGCAGGTGAGTTGAGGAGAAGATTGGAGTCA
Organism: Synchiropus splendidus; assembly: GCF_027744825.2. Lineage (NCBI taxonomy): Eukaryota > Metazoa > Chordata > Actinopteri > Syngnathiformes > Callionymidae > Synchiropus > Synchiropus splendidus. The sequence continues at coordinate 24,636,311 of NC_071336.1, forward strand.
GCTGTGCTTAATAAATTGCACAGCACTCCTGAGACAGCAGTGGCCATGACCTACGACCCGAAAATAAACAGAGCAAAACTGGAAGAAAAAAGGGGGAAACTCACTGCATGATTGGGGAAAAGCTCCATGATAGAAGGAGCGACTGCCGTAGAGGATGTGAGCTGCAGCAGCAGTGATAAAGCTATTTAATAGACTTCATACCTGCTCAGCGCATTAATGGTTTTATAATCCAGAGCAATCGCATATGCAGACACCACAAGCAGAAGATCTAGGCTCTTTATTCCGCTCTAATTCATCAATGACAAACTACTTTAAATGATTTTTAATGTGCGTATTTTTAGTGTCTCTCAAAAAAAACCCTCAAATGTTGAAGTGAGTTGCTTCATTATCTTGATATTACCACATATTCACCACCACCTTTGATAATAACAATAGTTATATAATAATCATAGCAGCATATGTGTCATGTGAGTAGAAAAAATACTACATTGTGAAGATGACCTTAAAGATGTATTAAAGATGGCCATCATGAAAGAGGATATCAAAGGTGCGATCATAGGGTGCATCACCTTTGAGGAAGTGATTTGAGTGTAAAAGAAAATGTCAGCAAGTGATGCCACTTTGTGAGAAAGTTTCCACTGTTGACTCTTACAGATCAGAAGAGTAGAAAGGGACCAATAGAAAACGGGAGATAACATCACATGGAGCCATGAACAGATCTTTATGAGCGACAACTTTGAATCTGCTTAGAGAAAATTAAGATAAACAAACTATTCTTTTTACCTCATCGAAGTGTTACCGGTCCAATATTTAAAACTTTTTTTTTTGCTAATTTTTATTGAATATTTTTTGTCCTTGAATTTGAACGTTTTATTTAGGGCTTAATAACTTAATAAACAAGCAAGTATGTAGCACAAGCCTTTCGTCCTCGGGCTGGTTTTGTGTTGGGTTTTTGTCAATTAAATAAAAGATAATGGAGCCGTTTTACACCACTTCGTTTTGTTTCTGTGTTTTGAAGTGCGTACTTCAACCACAAATTACTATTTTTTTCATTCAGAGTTTCACTGTGAATTGAAAAAAATCTTGACAGTTGCATCTGAAGAGCCTGTTTGGTAACCAGACAAATCCCACGTGTCTTGACAGAGAAACGTGCACAACAGGGTGAGCCAAGTCTTGATTGCAGGTTACCTCCTGCTGCCCCACACCTGCACTCCTGATTCTACCAGGGGCCACACAGTTTTTGTCCTGTTTTGGCTCCTTCTGGAGAATGGATGTTAAACGCCTGATCTTCTTCACTACGATGAGATTCCCCAGTAAGAGAAGCCCTGTGTCTGAGCATGAGAGGACGCATGCCATGACAATGAAAACTCTTGTAACAACCCTGGGATCCCATGGGTCTGTAGTTGTCTCTCAGTCGAGACTTAAATCTAGAGGTGACAGAGCCTTTTCTATCTGGGCGCCTCCACTCTGGAACAGTCTGCCAAAACATAAAACACAATGTGCACCGTCACCTTTAAATGTCTGCGAGAAACTCACTTTCATAGGCTTGAATTTATGTGATAGCCTCCAAACATTTTCTTAGTTTAACCTCACTGAAGGTCGAGCTGTCCACCTTCATGGTCGAACATTCGTCACTGTTTCACCTGAAAAGCACTTCGCAAACAGTGATCGAAAAAGTGTAATATAAATAATTATTTATTATTTACGTTATTATGATTATGATTGTTCACTACAACTGAATCTCACTCACAGCATCTGACTTCACCCGGTCCGTTCCTTCGGGGTCCCGAGCACAGGGATTTAGCTCTGCAGGCAGTGGTCGTGTACCTGTCTTTTAGTTATTACAATGTTTCTTATGAGATTGTTCTGTCTAAAACAGAAAAAAAACAACAATACACCATCGTATGATACACTGATCATATGATACAATGCTGCGTGTTGTGTTTACTTCTGGTTGAGCCACCTTCATTAAGTGCGATCACACAATATTTCTGGATTAGAGGACGAACCTATGGATCAGTATCCATAGGTTCGTCCCCAGGATTGGGGTGCTCCACAGACAGTACTGGGTCCCTGACAGATTAAAAAAACGAATTATAATAAATCACTCAATATTTTAAAAATCCTCATCTGTGTTCCTCCAAATTGACTTGAGGTAGTGATAGGTAGATGAGGTATCATGAAACAGTACTGCAGGGTTGATGAAACAGTGTCCACCAAGAGGCCACTAGATGGTGATCTTGGTTCAGACATGATGTGAGGCTCCATTTAAATTCTTTTTAAGATTAGATGTTGTTCAAGTCCAAACATCTTGGCCTCTGAAAATCAGGATACTGTTTCATGAAACCTCTTCCACTGTTCAATTCTGTGTCATGAAACCTCAGGCACGTTGTCGAATCCTACTGGATTAAAAGATAAAGTTAAAATACATTCTGGATTCCCAAATAGGTTGCAAGAGTGACCACCTCTGGAGCAAGGTGTCAGTATAAGCACATTTACATTGTCTCTTTCTCAGTAGGATGGATTTATTTTTTTTTATATATGTGATGTCTTGAATTGACCAGTATCCAGGTCCACATTTAAAATACTAGTTTTGGTCGCAAGCTGACGCAGTAAGTTTTGGAGACGAAAATCCCAACATGGTAATTTAAGGGAATTATATATGCCATATAATATAGTGTGATCTGATCACACTAAAGGAAATTCATGTATTTATTTTTCAGGCTAAATCGACTTCCTCTCCATCACTGACATGGAGCTCACGGCATAACTGCAGGGATCAAAGACTAATCATTTCTCTTCAATGAGAAGTGTCATTCGCTCTTGTTGAAAGCTGGACTTGAACTTTACACTGTCTATTATTAGGCGTCTTCCCCTCAAGAAGACTTCACTCTTACCCACCAGTCCCAGCTGATGGTACAATTGCTGGAAAGTTCAATGATGGATTAGTGAGGGATGGAGAGGAATACGATGGAGGCAAATGGATGAAGAGGAAATCAACATGTTTGATGCTCATTTATGAGAACATAGTCACGCTCTGCAATATCAGTGAAGTTTTTCAGTCATCATTACGTCTTTCTTCAGTGTGTCTTCAGCATCTCCCCTTGAGGATGCTGAAGCTATCATCCATGAAAGTTCAATAGAACGTATGCTCATGTTCAGGACTCTTTTTCTATCGAACCAGCCCACAGTCATATAAGTTTAAGCAGAACTGAAGGGGACGCGAGACCAACACATTGTCACGCCCATGGCATAATATATTTGACAATATATTTGGCTGTAGATCATGTGGGGATCATCGGGGAGGAGCACGAGGGAAGGGGAGACGTGCGGAAGCTCTCTTCACTGAATCCTATTGGATGTCAGTTGCTATTTATAACCCCTTATGTGGCTCTCCTCCTTAGTGACTAAATCGCACAACTGTCAGCAATTGACATGTAACGCGTAAATGGAGCGCCATCACATGGCTGACCTTAAGTCCGTCATTTTTCGACAAGTAGCTGTGCCAATGCGTCAACATACAACACTGCAAGGCTGCCTTTGTTGACAGCATTGGACGCAAAAGTCAACTCTCCCAACATCAATGTGTATTGTACCATGGGAGTAAAGGTCGGTTGCTCAGACGGAAGTAACCATTGGTGGCCAAGGCAGCCTTCATCGTTGCATGTTTACGTATTGGAAGTGCGACACTTGAGAGACAAGCCAGAGGTGGTTGTTAGGTAAGCAATAGGATGCCGCTCCTTTCATTCTTTGTGTAACAACATGTCAATTGTTATCTAAAGCCTGTCAAACGGCTGTGCATTTTAGGCACAGTCACTAAGGAGGAGAGCCACATCAATTATAAATAGCAACTGACATCCAAGGTTGACGATTCTGTTCTGTGTCAGAAGTTGTGTTATCTCACCACATTTTTTTTTCAAGCGCAACTGTCAAGAAATGAGAAGTGTCATGCCAAATGCGACGACAACATTACCATGTGATCCGTTTTGCATTTGCATTGATGCATAAATGCTGCTCACACTACGACACTGGTTTGCTCCTTTTTTGAAGGGTGTGATATAAAATTAGAATTTAAAGCTATGAAATGAGTATTGGTGAGAATAAGATTAAAATATATACAATAGGCTTAAAGTCATTAGTCTCAGCAATGCAGCCAGAAATCGACATCAGAAAGAAATCCCAAGCCATGTCTGCCATTTTATCACTGTTTGTAATTTGTGTTGTGCCAACACCCACACAAAAAAAGTCTTATCGGAATTCTCAGAATTACCTGATGTTTATTTATTTATTTTCGAACAGAAACACACATCATCGGGAGCGTCACAGAGAGCGAGATGCTAGCTGGGAGAAAAGCGGGGAGAAACAATTTGAGGAAAAAACAGGACTTTCTCTGAACTGCCGTCTGAGGAGATTTCTGTTTCTGTTGAAAGCAACACAGCTGGATTTATTTAAACCACTGTGGCAGATTTCATCTGCAGCGTCCAAATAACTAACACATCCGCAGAGAGCGGAACAGGATTTTTCAGCACATCTCGACAGCAGGTTGGCAAACACGAGAACATTAATTAAAACCTGTGAGCTAATTTGTCAGTTAAATCGCTTCTCAGGTGTTGAATGCACAAGACAAATTTGTCGAGTGATGTGGATGTTTTCCACTCACCCCGAACCATCCTTTTTTTTTTTTTTTTTTAATTATTTGAGGCTACAATGTTTTGGCCCCTTTTTATCTGTGTTCATTCTCAATCCTCACTCTATGAAATGCTCATCATGCAGTCTTCATCCTTGTCCTCCAACTGTACACATTTTGTGGATCTGAAAAGCATCGTCCAAGGTGGACTCAGGTGATGAACATCTATTTTTATTCTCATTCAAAGTCTGAAAGCATTGACTCGCTGCTGCCGTCTTCAGACATCGAATCATTTTTACTTCCTGTGCCAAAAATATATCTGTGTTTGGCCGAAAATATCGCATTTTGGCACTGTCTATGATGTCATTCACAGTCGGTCCTATGGGGCCGCAACAACTTGGCTGTGTAGTTCTTGTACATGCCTGAAATCAAGGCCAGCGTCTTGAGCATCGGCTGATCCTCCTTTTCACACTGTCCAGTAAATACTGATGGTTACGCTTGGAATACATGGTCACCTTAACATGCAGCAAAAATTCTCTCCCCTGTGGGAAAAAAAAAAAAAAAATTGCTAACCATATATGATGCAAAGCTGCTTTGGATTTATTTAATATTTTTTATAAATGAACTATTTTCAAAAATAAACAAATAAGTAAATGAAGACATAATAATAATAATAATTTTTCATTATCGTGCAATTATTTGACAAAACTACATCAACTCCAGGAAAAAGAAAAATATATATATATATATATATATATATATATATATATATATATATATATATATATATATATATATATATATATATATATATATTTTTTATATATATATAGATTGATATATATATATATAGATATAGATAGATAGATAGATAGATAGATAGATAGATAGATAGATAGATAGATATAGATATACACCTCTTTTTTGCCTGTTTCATCAGGTGCTCACGACCACAATGGTAGCATTGGTTGAAAGAAGCCACATTAATCCATATTATCACAGTAATCTTGCATTGGTCTTTGTTGAAGGTGCCCTTTTATGCTTTTTCATGCACTTTCCACAACACGTATTGTGGTGCACCGCCATGGCTGAAATGAGCGCTACCATGCCCTCAGAATGATGATCACTCTTTTTATATACCTCAAAACACAACACATAACACATCAGAAAACTCATCATAATAATCATCATAATAATGATGATGCAACAATAATGACAGGAATATGTCTTATTGTTCGCAGAACTGAAGTCACAGATTGGATGAGCGTGTTACGTCTTGTGATCACAAAGAACCGTTTTTAGTGTCTCCTGTTCAGTAAACGTGAAAACTCTCTGTGGTTCATTGTTTCTCTGTCACGTTGCTTGCAGATATGCTGCATTCCGTGATGTCACATGGCTTTGCTGCTACGCCAAATTACATGTGGAAACGGAACAACTAACAGACAGGTTTTAAATGCTACAGTGACTGATATTTTTGATGAAGTGTGAGCAAGACGGTCATTATGTAAACATTAATCATATATAAATTTGAAAGTACAAACAATGAAAACTTTATTTTGATGTATTAGAATGACGGTATTAGACTGTGAAACCTGATAATGGAAGACAAAAACATGCAACATAGGGCCGCTTTAAAACAGCCTTTTTACACCATGGATTATTGAGTTGGCCACGTTGTCTTTTGGGCTCAGTGGGTAAAGCTCATTTGCCCACACAGAGGTGGAAAACCTTTGCTCCTGGGAAACGTCCACTAGTTGTTTGAGTTGACTCTTCTGTATGGAGTGAGCGACAGCATGCTTCTTTCTTATTCTGCACTCAAATATACTGACAAGTTCCCTCGGGCTTCACCATTCTTTTGTCAACCAACCGTATTCTGTGAATGAACTGCATCACTATGGTACCAGAAGCAAGTATAGCTGTGTTCCCTTAACCCTGAATATGCATTCACAGCAGCTATATTCACCAGTAAAACTCATTTTTGCCATCGTTCAGCATGAACTAATGACTCCAGTGACAAGACTGATGAGCACATTACAAGACGCAGCCATGTTAGGAAACAGGCTTGTTTTGCTTTTTATTTAATCATTGTGCATCTTCCTCATTTCTACGGCTTACCAGGAAGGCTTGAATGGCAAAAGATGCCTCGAGTTAACCAAATAAATATATTCAATCAGATGCTTTATGAGCCTCTTGCAAGAGTTTGTCACTTCTCTCTGTGCAGTTCAGATTATATTTACTTGTCAAGGGAAGCAAAACTAGTGAGCAAAGAAAAGGAACGGTTTCACGATAGGCAAAGCAAAAACACTATTGCATCTTGTTATAGTAGTACTGCTAGATAGTAGTGATGGGTAGATGAGGTTTCATGAAACAGTGTCCTGTGTTTCAGTGGCCACCAGATGGCACTGTAAAATGTTTGGACTTGAACAATTAATTCAATGAAGCCTCACATCGACTCAAAACGAAGAGCACCATCTTGTGGCCTGTGAAAATTTGGACACTGTTAATGTAACCTCGTAATACATGATGCCTCATCTAACCATCACGACAAGATAGTTTGATCCAAATAGCATCACCTGCTAATGTAAAGGTCTCAGGTTAAATGAATGGGTATATATATATACATATATATATATATAAAAAGTCCTTTGAGGGGAAAGAGGCATTTCTAAAGTTTGATCAATACAGTGCCCAATATCGTGTCCAGCTCACTAATGCGAATGATGAGAAACACTGGCTGCTTCTCAGCATTCAAGTCACGACCTTCTCAGACAATCGCTGGTAATTGCAATTGTAGTGTGTAGAGGTGGAACTGAGTTGCAGGCGTCAAGTGTTGTCAGCGCATGCAGGGAAATCAGGAGAGAGGGGACAGAGCAGAAAGTGTGATTGAACAGACTTTCGTTATTTAAACTAAAAAAAAAAAAAAAAATCTGTCCAGGCTTTTAGCTCATCCCCCAGAGAACCAGTCTGAGTACCATCCAAACTCACCATGAGCAGCAGTGACACAATATGACTGCAGCAGGTTCAGTCAGGGGCTTGTAAATACGCATCGTTGGAAGCAATAAGTACATTTTTTTCTTTTCTCCACCATCCACAATTCATTTTTGAAACATCCTTCACCTGTTCATTTAGCCAGTGTAATGTTGAGTGTGATGTAAAATAAACAATGTGTGAAATGAATTTAAAATGCAGACAATTCTGTGGTAGTACCCGAGATCAGTCCTGGTCTCAAGACCACTTAGGGTCTCAGTCTTATCTCAGAGTCTTGCATCGGTCACAGAGAGAGTGGACTCGGGATTTCTATTCAAAACTGGTCAAGACCCACAGAGAAGACATAGTCATAATTGGCGAAAGAAAGATTCAGGCTTTTTGTTCAGTTTTGTTGTGGTCTTTCTTTGATATTTATCTGGGGTCTCAAACTGATCCCCAAGAGGGCCACAGTCTGTGCTGGTTTTTTGTTGCAAATAATCAAGAGGTTACCCAAACACCAATAAGGTGTCTGGCGACTGTTAGGTGCCTCACTGGTGCTGCTTGTTTCAGCTGATTGGTTAACCAGTGTGTGCCTGCACCCACTGCAGCCTATTTGTGGATCAGTCTGAGACTCCTTACATATACTGTCTTGGTCTTCTCTATGTCTTGGTCTCGATACTCTCCAGTCCCTAGGAGCCGGTGTAGTCCATTGATGAAAAACTGCCACCTGGTTACTTCCTATGTGCCTGATAAGGCAGTATGTATGCGCTATTAATGGACCTTATTTCCATTTGTCAGGGATATGAGGGACAAGACGCGCTCTAAATGCAACACTAATGTGATGAATATTTCGCTTTATAACACACCCTGGTGTAGGTGTTAATTCTTGAACATGTTGAGCAACTGTACATTTTTCCATGTGGGGTGTCATGGCGAGGCGAGTTGGACAACACAATACAGAGAATTCAAAGGATTTATGGGATACGGAATGGAATATGCAAAACAGAATGTTCTCTTCATCAAAGTAATAAATAAATAAATAAAGTGATGAAATATCTTTTTATGGGAAAGTAGCAAAGCCACAGAGGAACAAATACACAAGTGCCGGTTTCATGATTAATTGTTTATTTATTTTGATGATCAAATAATAAAATGAATAAGTCATCTCATTAATACTGCTTCAGTTAATTATTAAAAAAAAAAAAACAGACTATTTTCGGGGAATGCTTCGGCAGTGTCCTTGGTCTGCTTGTAATAAATCACACCTTCCCAATGAAGCATATCAGCATTCTGAAATAAGGTTTCTTCATGACCGCTTCAATTAAACCTGTGAATTGTAAAGAGGAAGAGAAGACATCCACTTAGGTTACCAACAAATTGGAACTTCCCCGGGATGCTATTACACAAAATAGAAGCAGACACTTCTGATGCCGATAACAAGATGAAAGTTTATTTCCTCGCGTTATGAAAGTCTTAAAACAAGATTTAACTGGATGCATAAATTAATAATCCAAATAACAAGCAAAGATTGGTACAAAAAAAAAAAAAGAAAAATGTCATTCACTACTGGGTCACTAACTTTGCAGCCCACTTGTGCGTGAAGCGTGCCATGTCAACAGTTATTTCTCTTCATCTGAGTGAGTTTTTCCAGACACTTACCTGAAGTCTGCAGGTGCATTCAGTGTTGGCACGGGTCTCAGTGAAAGGGGCTCTCCGCTGAAATGTCCTCCATTAAAAAAGGATTTTCCTGCTGCTCTTGCGGAGGGCTTGCCTTTGGGGCTTTTTTTTTTAATTCATATAAAGACTGCCTAAATCATTTATAATTAAATTTGTTCCGACACGACTATAAAATGACCTCCTGTTGCTCTTCAACTGCTGAAAAGGGCGTACATTTTTAAAACAAGTGAACCCAGACACTTTCTGCTGTGACTACATCCTCCAGTGCTGGGTTATACGCCGTTGAGGAACACCAGAGGGATTTGTTTTATTAAGGATTGAACATGACACAAGCGCACTAACGTTATCGCAGAGAATGTGGCACGCCTCCACGACTCAGCCCAAAGCAGTGAACCCTAGTAAGAGCCCATGGTGGCATCAAATTATGACAGAACAAAGACACTTTCTGAAAATCCAATAATGTTAATAGGGTCACATTTTTGTTTTTCTTTTTGCCTGACAACTTAGAAAATTATGGAATAAAATGCTTCTCTACTACATGATGCTGTGACTTCATATTGATATTCTGGGGTGTACAGACTTTGCCCTCGACATGGTCGGACCTATTGTGTTCACCGACAGATAGGAACAAATCACACTGCAGTTTATCACTCAACCAATGATTCTCACTGTGGAGAAACGTCTTTCATCTGTCTATCATGCACCACTAAACTGTCCGTGGGTGTGAGGTTGACTGCCTGAATGCGCCCTGCTATAGGATGGTGACCTGTACAGGGAGTCCCCTGCCCTATTGTCCAATTTAGATAGAAGGTACTAATGAAAGACATCATGACAGGATAGTCTGTCTGTAAGTGTTTCTAAATATTGCAAGAGTAAAAGAGTTTTTCCCAAAAATAAATCACCCTTCGAACCCTGGTCCCCTTCCACCCCAGGCATTGGCCTTGACTTTGTCTCAATGTCTCACACTGTTTGTTCATATGTCAAACGTGTGAATAAAGGCTTTCTAATCTCATAATATAATGTAATCTTGGCCTTGGAATAGTTGTGTTGAGTTTGGTCGGGATGAACCTTATGAGCGGAAGCAATCTCAGACCAGGGGGGCGGAGCTCAGTGCGCAGTATTGCATGAGAGAGTGACATGACAGTAGTTGACGAAAGGTGAACAAATGCAACAAAGCTGGAGGTTTGAGGAGCTATGGAGTGAAAGTGGTGCCACGCAGAGCAGGATAATAACCATCATTTCACCCCACTTCCTGACCCGTAACGTCTAGCTACACGTTACTTCCTGTCCGAAACTGCGGTCTGAACGTGCGTATTCTCACAGCTGGAGCCGGATATTATCGACATGGCATTATGGCAGATGGAGAGAGAAAATGATGAGCTGCGATCCGATTATACGAGAGACAAAACTCATTGAGTATTGCGCTGCGACTATCACAGTTCCAGTGAGTGCGTGGGTCAGCTGGGAGTTGGAAGCCTCATGAAGTCAGTAATAATTGAATTTGCTAGATGCTCTCTCAAGCTTAGCCAAGCATGTCTGTTTCAATCAACAACTCACATTGCAGACGCATTCCAAAGGTTGAGGCTCCATTGCCAGATACTAAGACGGCAAACACATTTCTCTCTATCTGCGATCCAGCCGTATTCAATGAATATAATATGGAGGTGTTTATACAGCAGACATGGGGAATAACCTGAGGGGACACATTTCCTTTTGTGTTCTGGAATGAGTCCCTGGGAGTATAACATCCTCATGTATATTGGTGAGGGCTGGCGTTCACTTTTATTATATTATCTCAACCTGTATTGATTCTGTTAACAACTTGATCTTCTTGACCTCCATTTTACAGCTGCATGCTGTGACATTGTTCTCGCAATTTAAAATTAAAATAACTGTCCCTGATGCCAAAAGAAGATGTGAAGCCACAGACGTTGAAGAGCATACAAAAAGGTGTCATCTTTCATTCTGAAATTTTAATGATGTTGAATTATTTCATTTTCACCAAGGAAAGGAAGCAAGGCACTGCTGCCAGATATTAGAATATTTTGAGTGAGGCAGGTGAAGGCTTCACATCACCGCGTTTATAAAGCAGTTGTCATACAGTCGAGATGCGGAAGTTCCCAGCTGTATTAAAGAATGACAATGTGATATGATGTTAAAGCACTGATGCATGTCGGGAAAATAGGTCACCGCCCCCGTGGATTGCAACATAAGATTCATGAATAGAAGATAATAAACTGTAATTTTCCGGATGGATTCAACACAAACTTTTAGCGTTTTTTTTTTTTTTTGTTTTTTTTTGTAAGTTTAAAACTGAAGGCAAGATTCATTCCTTTTGAAAGATGTATGTTGGCAACACCGTTGAGCTATTTAAGATGCCCATTTTGAGTGACAGCCTGGTGTCGCAGCTCCATCATTTTTAAATGTTTTGCGTCCATTTTATTACTTTGGAAATCCTTTCTCCCATATGCCAACCAATCTGTCCAACCAGTCCATATCATTATTTTTGAACGGACGCTGTGTGGAGGCGTTATTTCTTGATGTTTATATTTCATAACCTGCAAGGAGCAGTAATCTGCGATTGCTCTACCAAAGACTGACCGCAATAAGAAGGAAAGTAGCAGGAGCAGCCAATGAAAGTATTGGAGAATAGCACCACTGAGGCCACTTTTATAAAGAGTGCAAGTCAGCATTGGGGTTCAAACTTTTAAACCACTGTCTTCAACCTCAAAAAATCGTACTCCTGCGAAGTTGTAGAGCAAAATTGAGGAAAGCATTTCCATTTAATTTGGAAATTCGCTGAGGATGCAGAAATTCCCAGACTACGCTGTAGTGATGCACCAGACAATCCGTGCCAAATATGTTCGTCCGAAAAGTGTAAAAGCAGCAACATTCGGTTTGGGGCGAAGTGGTCCATAACCGTAAGCTTTGTGGAAACATACAGAAATACGGACGAAATGAAAGCAGAGCACAGACAGAAAGCTCTGTCCATAACCAGAGCCGTTTGTAACGTTGAGCATATATGGGACAACTGAGTTGGATCCGTTTGAGTGGACCAGTTACATTTATTGGGAGGCATTAAATGCACTTATACATTCAGTATATTTACGTGTGATCCCTCAAATATTTACATGACCCGTACTCGTATTTAACACCTGGTGGAGAATGGTCCAAAAAATACTTGGCTGTAACTACTTAATTATATTGGCTTCACTTCTAAATGTGAAGTGGCATCAATTACAAAAAAACACTGTGTTTATAAACATCTTGCAATTGTTCCAGAAATAGGCAGCTGCCCTAAAACATGGAAGAACTAAACACGTCATGAAGAAATCTGGGGTTTTCTATTTCACTGAGTAAAAATGCTCCAAATAAATTCAAAGCCTTTTGAGTGGCGGTTTTGTCGTCCAAACACACCTTATTTTTGATGAGTAATAATTACCCTCTTCAATCCTTCCCTTTCTCACTCCAAAGTCAGCAATATCTAAATTTAAACTTTGCATCAGGGTGGATCAAAAACAAGCAGGCCATTTAAATTCCCTTCTCATTATAGCCTGGAAGACACAGATAGAGAAGTGCAATTTACATTTAGATTGTTTCAGCAGCAGTAAATTAATCAATGCTGCAAGCTGGCAAGCTCACTTACACTGAAACTTGAATACCTAAGTAAAAAATGTTTTAGTGCAAAACAAATATTTAGCTGCCGTGGGAGGTTTATTTAGAACCAATGCTTAGGAGTGAAAAAACTTCACCCATCCTATGGAAACAATGCCATCTTCATTGAGCCTGTTGTTTTTCTCTGCTGAACAACATCGAGCAACGCATTAAGCTTCCTGCCTACTCACAATTTTTTGCACACAAACTGTCTGGCATTGTTAGAGAGTAATTTATGAATCGCCCCCAAATGGCAGATAACAACCTTCCGAACCCCCATCACAGGTTTAGTGGGCCCCTTCTGACCCGTATGTGCGGGTGATATATACGGCCATTTACGCCAACACAATAGACTGTTTTATTTGGAGATAGCGCCGATTTATTTATTTTCATATCCAAGCTGTCAGCAACAGTTATAGGATCTCTGCAGCGCTGCGAAAACACAATCACAAAAATACTTCATTTCTACTTGGAATATGTTATAAGACTAATCTTTAGCTATTAAGCATCATTGAAAGTTTATATTGGACATAAGTGTCATAAAATCCAAAGTAATTTATGGTGAATGTGGATATATAAAATGGCTGCAGCTGGTGGATAAAGATATCTTTTAATGGCAAGTTTATATTTAGTGATTGATTCTTTTAATTCGCAATGGTTGTCAGCCGTAAATATTATAGCCTATTTAAAGGTTAGCTCTGAGTAATGAGAACCGCCTCGGGACGATATTGTGTATAGAGCTGTGAAATGCAGGTGTGACTTGGCGAAATGGTGGGGATGGTTGTTTTCTGTTGCTTAAGCTACCGTGTTTGGGGCCCCAACATGCCGAAGTGTCTGAAAGCCCCAACCCATTCTCACCCATCCCTCAAAATAGTGACAGGCATGTTGACATATTCCTGTGTATCTATACAGTAGCAACTTATGCAACTCTCCCCATGACTGACGATGCCGGTCGCTGTGAAGCGCTATACATATGTCAGGATATGCTGGGAAAGGCGGAACATGTGGATCAACTGATGCTGAAATGCATTACCATGCGACGCAGAAGGTTGACATCGGCATCACTATGCTACAGTCCACTTGATAGTGGCCCTCAACTGAGGTAGACACTTAACTAAGACTTTCTATGTTGTTTAAGGCTTTCAAGACACCAATATTGATCAAAAGGTGAGAGAAAACAAACAGAAATATTTCAGTGGAACCCATCCTCACTCCCATGGTGTAATATATTGACCTTGGCAAAGTGGACGTTTGCGTCCTATACTGACACCAAAGGCAGCCCTCCAAGGTGCATGTCGACGCTTAGGCATTTGAATGGAGAAATAAAAGGTTTCCTTCCTATGCAACTCCAGGTAGGAGCACGTGAAGCATCATGCATAAGAGGGGGGCAAGAGACATGTGGAGACTTTTAGAAGCTCTCTTCACTTCTCTTCACGTTGTTTCATGGAGAACAAAAGGAGTGTCCTCCCATGCCTTACCTAACCCGAACCTCTGCTCTGTTTCTGCACACGCCCTCAGTATATGCTGCGGAAAGTGGAACATGTGCTTCTACCGAGAGCCAAGTGCGTCAATATGCAACACAGAATCCTGCCATTTTTGTCGGTGTAGAACACAAAAGTCCACTTTCCCAATCTCGATATATCATGCCTTGCAACGGATTATGTCGTGGAAGACCACCTTTCTGATTGGTTAAGACGAGGAAGCAACAGCCGGATAACACCATTAAAGTGAAGGTGGGGAAGTTGCTGTTAATACAACTTTTGTGAATAATGATGAATTAGACAAACTGATTGAAGAAAGAAATGCAACAAAGTCAGGAAGTTACACAGATGGAGATGGACATAAAGGATGCAGTAAATAAATGGGAGGAAGTTGACAAAATGAAAAATGAAAATGAAAACTCATTCTCACTCCCATGGTGTAATACTATATTGGCAAGTGGACTTCTGCGTCCAATGTTGCGTCCACAACAAAGGCAGCATTCAGTGTTGCATGTTAGCACAAGAGATGCATTGTTTTTTTTGCTTTTTTTTTCACTTCGGATCTGATACCTGAATTTGAATATATGCTGATTCTGATATCACTCTGATTTAAAAATAATAATAATAATAATAATGCTGTCAAAAGTAAAATTAATAACCTGGGATCGAAGGTTCGACATTGTCAGTCGCTGCTTTGTGTAATTACTGGATTTCTGCGTACTGGGTTCCCACTGACTCAACTGCCATACATCGTAAATATGGCACATTCCAGGACTGTTGCAATTCCATGCTGCAGACATGTTTTCGCTCTTGTTGTTGCTAAACGCTTGCATGCTGAATGCCTGCAAACTGTGGAATGGATTTCCTGAATGGTCATTGTTCAGAAAATCCATTCCACAGTTTGCAGTGAGCCCCAGGTGTAGCTGGGAAGAGATTCAGAACATGAGGCTCAGACTTGCCTCATTTATTGGAAATATTTGCAGGCTGTATCGGCAATTCCTGATCCATCGAAATCATTGGTATCTGGCCTGATGTCGATGCTGGATCGGCTCAGTCCCATCCCTAGTGGATGGATTAGGCTTTTAAATGAAGCACATGTTCTACCTTCCGCTGTATTGCATAATAGAAAGGACAGCACTCCATTTGTTCCGTGGAAACCCAATTCACGACTGATTTATTGACATATTTCTTTTAAGAAACCACTGGGCCTAGCAATAACTACAGGGAGAAAGTCTCAAAATTGGTTTATAAAACACAAAACACGGCCAATTGTTTTGGTTTGAGCTCCCCTTTAAATGGATGCCAACTTCTTTGTCAACCACCACCACCTCTAGCAAAAAAATAAAATAAAAAACACACTCATAAGAGGATGCTTTTTGGTTTGAAAGAGGTTCCTTTCAGACCACTTTGCATTTAGCACTGACCCTGACCTCAGTAAACGGACGAGACTCACCAATCAGAGCAGTGTTTTCCCTCTTTCAACTGATTAACCTGTGACTGGAGTGGAAGACTCCGGCAGCCACATATAATACATTGCTCTGTTTTTGTCTCTTTTTCTGAATCATATTCTAAAGAGCTTCAGTCAGCCTGCGTACCTCTTGCTGGGGTAACAGCAGCATCTCAGCAGCCCAGACTGCAATCAATCAAATAAGTCCCCGGGATCATGATTTCAAAAGGTAATGACTTGTGCACCGCTTGTTTCTTGCCAAACAACTTGGATAAGACCCGATACATGAGATGTGAAGCAGTGACTGAATCTATATGCAACACACTCTTCAATGGCACTCGCGTCAGGGCTAAACCTCATGACATTACACTGAGTTTTCTGAAACTGAAATCGTGTTTATTACAAATTAGATTTAAGCATCTGCAACAGCAAGTGAGTTAACTGTCCATTTTATAAAATTCATGAATTACATTTTACATTACAAATTATTCCAAGAAACAATTAGAAAGATGAAATGCTGTTTTCATTCAGTGTGTGAAAACATTTCCCAATTACATTTTGTTTGAATACTCAAACATAAACAGTATAAAACAAGTTCAAGCACAGGAGGTGGTGGATACAAGCTCAGAGAAATCAGAATACGAGGGTGCAAATGATGATGTGAGCGGAAACCCAACAGGGTTGGGGGGGCGTAACTGAGCAACAGACGTGCCAGTCACCAAGTGGCCAAGATGTTAAACACAGTCCAAGTCAGTCAGTCACAATAAAATAAAATAAAATAAAATAAATATGGAAAGCAATTTCAATTTCTGTCTCAATTATTTAGAGCCTACTTTTATCTTTAAGTCCACTGACACACATTTGCTTTTCCAACTTCCATCCATTGATTTCTCTTCAATCAAACCTACAGTTTTTTGGTTTCAGGAAGTCACTAGCTTTATTTTTTGACATAGCCTGTCAAAGTAAACCTTGAACACTTTTACGTTTGCAGGTCAGAACAAGTGTTAAAGTTTGAGGCAATAATGAAATGAAGGCTCTTGCTTGGAATGTTGAAAGTTTCTGTAACACACTTATGTTTGTTTGCATTTTTACTGCCACGATCTCATAACAACGTCCCTAAACTGCACCTAGAAATGTGACACAGTTTACAAAGACCAAACCTATTACAGACTGGTGGTCAGTTCTCTTGTGTGTTGCTGTGACATGACAAAACAGCAAGTCCACAAAGCAGTTTAAATCAAAGCACCCTCTTCGTGGGTCGCAGAAGTAGGTTTGGGGCGATGCATACTTGTTCTATGCATACTGGCCATAGAATGACAATATTGAGCCACAACTGAACCGGGGCCCCATCACTTCATGCCATCTTTACAGCACAGGTGACGGACTTGCATGATGTTTTCTTCATACCCACCACGTTTATGTGACAATTCTATATTTGTGAACGTGTTACTTGAGAATGACGTGCGCTGTGGTGTGTGTTTCACTGCACTTTCTAATATAAGAATGACAAAAATATGGCCGAAAAATGAACAGTCACAGCCTTGAAAGAGCTTCTGGATAGCAGTAGTTGTAGAAATCTCTGTATAGGCGAATGTAAAATCTTGTAGTCAGAGTGAAGTCAACGTCGATAGAGAGTCTTAAATTAAAAAGAATCTGATTTAAGTTGTGAAATCTTGTTAATAACAAAGACAACAGTCGTGACAATTTAGGTGATTAAAAGAAAAAATACTGGGGGCTGTGTGGTCATTTTCTACTCCCGGCTCTCATTGATCTTAATTACAACTGGCTGTAATGTTTTCAAATCTTACCTCATGATTTTTCTGTTGCCATTTCCCTTCAGAAGTAGGCGCAGCAGGACTGTTCAGCCTTGCTTCCACATCCTACCTAGTCACGCTGCCGCACGTCATACAGCGTTCAGAATAATCGTCACTAAAAAAATGAAAAATATGTCTTTTCAAGTTTAACAAATACATTTTATTTGTTTATAAGCTTTTCCAGGTTCGCTGAGGCAAGTTCAAAACCACCTCAGCCAATCTATGTCTCTCTCTTTTTTTTCTTTTTATCCTTTTCAATAGGTAATTGGCTGAGTCATGCCACATTAGCACAACAAAAATAGAACATATAATCATCCTAATTCCATTAAAGTAACACAAACAAGTTACGCAATCACCAATTGTCAACACATAAAATTGCTGCAGCAACAGCAACAGTTCTTACATGCCCCCTTGTTGACAAACCTGAACGTCCCAGAACCTCAAGACTGGCTCAGGGTCTCTTTCACCTGTCACCCAGTAGGAGACAGCATTTCAGGTAAGTTTACATTCATTGTGTTGCACATCAGAACACATATTGCTCTTAGCCCTGTAACACATTCTGAGATAGTAGTACTTTACACTGTTTTTTGGGTGGGTTAATTAGTGGGTCCATTGGAAAAAATTGTTGAGAAAATCCACATTTCCAGACTCTGTGTCAGCCCCAAAAATTCTGAAAAATTAAAAAAAATAAAAATAAAATAATAAATTCCGCTTGTAAGTTTCTGTGGTTTGTGGCGAACAAACTGAATGTTTGTGTGAAAAGAAGGCTGGTAATATGGATGGCTGAATTTTCTTTTTGGAATCTCGGGTATGTGTCACACATTACAGTCCGACCTCGGTCCTCGACCACAATCCGTTGCAGAAGCCAGTTGGAGAAGTGATTTGTCTGAAATCTGAATTGGATTTTCCCATTACAATGAATGGAAAAAAAAAATGCGTTCCAAGCCTTAAAATAGGCTTTTGTAGGAGTGAATGTAGAGTGTCTGCTGCAGGTGCGCTGTTCCTCTATGTGTGTGGCCGCTGCATGTGGGAGGGGTTGCCGAGTGAGTGACGTCTCTCCAGAAGTGAAGAGGTGCCCGGTGCGTGTCCAGCTCTGAATGTGCGCTTCTGTGCAGTTTGGCTGTGACAAAGTCATAAACCAAGTAACGCTCTGTCCCAGACTCGCCTCATCCCTGTCCCAGCTCCAGCCCACAACAGGACATCAAACCATGGCGTGCATGCTCCAGCCTCAGTGTGGAGGTGTGGAGAGTGAGCACCTCCCCTGTGACACTCTACCACGGTCCAGTGCGGAAACAGGAAAGGTTTTACACCTCAATATGAAGAAAAAACAGTCAGTAAATGTAGCTAACGGGACACGTCTGCATACAGAGGCTGCGTTATACACAATAACAAAGCGCGTTGTGGGTCAGCTGATCGGTCCAAGCACGTTATGTTTTTTCCGACTTTTTTAGGGGGCGTTCGAGTTCTGGATTTTGAGAACTCTGATTTGTTCGAAGTCTGTGATGTTCAAAAACCGAGGTTGGACTGTAATTGTCATAATCTGATTCACTTGAAATTACAAGCTGTAGCAATGGCTTTTACTGAGTTGAGCACATTAGAGGCCTCAATATCAGCTCAAAAAGCAAATCTATTTTTCTTTCACTTTTTCCACTTGAGTGGTACCGGAGGCAAGCATGTTCAGAGCAAACAACTCTGAACAAGATTGACCCGAGCTTGCCCCAAATGCAGAAACTGGGGACCTCCTTGCTGTGAGGTTGCTGGAGTAGCCTCTACTCCAACATGCTGTGCTACTTTAAAATCCATTATCTTGAATTTTCATTCAGTATGTTGTTTTGAAGAGGCATTCACTTTCTTTTTTCCCCCAAAGATTTTCCTTTTTCAATGCAGCGGTCTTCTGATTCCAAAATGAAGTAGTTTTATGCATTCAAATGAAAGTTCATTTTTCAAATTGAGTTTCATTCAATTTATTCAAAAAGTATACAGAATGCTTTCATCCATTTGCCCATTCCACTCTGCTTATATAAAGTTGAGTCAATGGCCAAACTGGACCAGACTTCCCACTACCCAGAAACCTCCTTCAGATCTTATGATGGAATACTGTGGTGTTCTCACGCCAACGAAGACAACAAAGTCTCTGAAGCACTCCCTCCTCCTGGTGCGGCATGGCCAGATGACTTCTCTTCGGAAGCATCCTAAAAAGATGCCCAAACGGGGCCTGAAAACAGCTTAGTCCAACTATTGGAAAGAAATTTGAATATCTCTTAGTCTGACAACACGACTTGGATAATGCGGTTAATAGCTGCACTAAGCTAGCATGTAGTCGAGTAGCTCGACTATGACCGGACTGTGTGATGTGCAGCCACGCAAGCTTAAAATACGCAGCAGAAGTAACACCTGATCCATCTATGATGTCAAATTAAATTATCAAGAAGTCGTGTGTGTAACCAGATGTGCAGTATGTGTGTTCCTCAATCTTAGCTGATGTCTGCGGTGAACACATGAAAAACCTGATATTAGCTGTGTTTTGTAACTCATGACAATGTTGATCTGCATGTGCAGATTTTTCTTCAGTCACATTCATGCAGGGCATTTTGATCGTTTGCTCTCACAGGAAGATTGAGAGGACAAGATTTGTTGGTTTAAGGAGACAACATTACAACCACGTTAGCATTAGCATAGTTGCTCATTTAGTCGAGACTCATGTCGGTGATCAAAATTCTGTGCCTTACAAGCTTGACATCTGTCATTCTTGTCATACGAAGACAGTAGAGTCTCCTGAATATTTCATTTTACTCACAAACTTCCTAGTTTAATTCAGATATCTGAGGAGGTCAACTGTCACTCCGAAGCACTGATTCTGGCTCTTACTTTCAACTAGCTGATCAGTCAGTAGTGTGGACAGCCTGAAACCTCTCCTCACTACTCAGCAATTCGACTTTACGCTCTGCATGTAACCGTACTCATTGCACGGTTACATGCATAATATACACACATACATAAGGGTAAGGGTAACACATAAGGGTAGTGGCTCAACATTGACTCTCCTGATGACTGGGCACCTGTTGTTATCACCAAGATAATCTCTGGCCATCATGCCATGCATTTACATATGAATTTCAGTCTCTTGCATTGGCAATCGAACCGTAGGTGAGAATAGTGGATCAACTGGGAGAGCCTTTTGGCTCAGCTCTTTCTTCACCACGACAGACCAAGTGCAACCAAGTGCCCACAACAATGTCACTCTTACTTCTAAACAAGACGCCAGGAACTCCTGTACATGGGCAAGGGTTGACAAACATTCCTGTTCAAGAAATACCATCCTCTGAGAACTGTTCAGTTTGACTACTTCACAAGCTTCCAAGTGAGAACTGAAGATTCAGATCGGAAGGGAATACATGCCAGTAGAGGAAGATTCAGTCAGTCTTCATTTTCTGAGCTGTTTGATTTTAAAAGCAAAGAACACACAAAAAAAAAAAAAAAAAAAACGTTCCACACTCCTACCCACTCATGAAGGCCAAGTTCTCAGGCAAATATCTTTTATAAACAAAGTTGTTTATCATTGACACAACTCTGAAGTACCTCTGGATTTGTCATCCTAATCTTGTGGAGGTAGAAGAGGGAGGCGGCGTGAGATTAGTGACCAAAACAATCGATCTGTCGCACCCACTTGAATTAGCCGTACAGTCATCCTTAAGAGGACTCTGTCATGCTGCAGAGGACAGCAGTTTGTGGCGCATTTTTATGGATACTTCAAAGTGGATGATATTAGCTATATGATTTTCTCAAAATGTTCAGTTCTTCAAGCAACTCCCAAGATGTTTGTGATATTTTGCCTGATCTTTACATTTGTAAAGGTTTAACGCCAAACGTTTAAAGACATTCAACCCAATCCAGAATGTCTATGGAGATCGTGACTCAGATGCACAATATACATGAAGGATGGATCGGTGCACAGGTGGTCGCATCTTTCTTCGACTCGCCTGTGTACTCATTTTGTTTTAACCTACATGATGGACACAGTGGAGTTCAAAATGGAACGTCATTAAGACATCCTTCAGCAGCTGAGGCGGAAACCTGGGTCAGACATGAGGTGAAAAGAAGGTGGTGCGGCGGCCACACAAACGTGTCCTGCCTGACAGGAAATCTTTGGCCTTGACCACAATGTGGTTTCCTTGTGTTGGTCACAGACAGAGCCTGTTCTGGATGGAAGGAAGCGGCTTTAAAATGGAAATAAAAACTAGGAAGTGGCAATGTGATGAAGATCAAGACAATTGCGGAGTCTGAAAGAATAACATTTCGGTGACATGTTGAGTTGAATACAACCACTGAAGTTTTTCTTTTTTTTTTTAAATAATTTCCTGTTCTTGAAACTGCAGTGTTGAGGTTACACCACCACCTGTCTTAACATTTAGCTTGAGCTGGGTCAAACTTTGTTGACATCAATGTTCGTCCTGTAATTCTGAGCCGTGGCTCTGATCCTGTTACTGCCTCCTTCTCTGCTATTATCCACTTACCATGTGTGGCTTCACAGACAACGTTGCATATATTCCAGTCTGTCTGATTGCCTTCATCTTTTTTTCGCAGAGAAAGTGACAATTAGCACGGCAGAATGAACAAAGTCTCACCGCTGGCTGATTTGAGTTCTGCTGGAGTGAATATAATCAGTGTTTCTCATCTCCTTCCTTCCTTTAGGGCTGGAAAATCCAGACAAGCTCTTTGTAACAGGCTTTCATGGCTCAGTTTTGAAGGGTTAATGAGGTTTCATGAAACAGCATCCTCCTTTTCAGAGGCCACCAGATGTCACTGTCCGCTGTAAAATGTTTGGACAATGACCGTAAATTCTGGACTATAGAGCGCACCACAGTATTACATTTAAGAATGAAAATACATTTTGTTCACATAAGCCGAACCGTCATCTGCGTGTCTGATGTTCAAACACCACAGTTGGTCTCAGCTGCTGCTTCTTGTTTACAGTCCTTCAGGAGATTGGCTCTGGTGGCTGAGCTGGCAAAAACATCACATTTTTAGCATAGCCAGTTTGATGTGATGAGAGTCAATATTTTGGCAACATGACACATCTTTGCCTGTATTTTCTTTTCTTTTCTTTTATTTTTTGTCAGCACTTTATTCCAAAACACTTTCCTAGTTGGTGGGCTCCCCACTGACCATGGCAGTAAATTAAATTCTGATTCTGATTCTAAAAATAGGTAGAACCCCATCTAGTGGCATTTTAAAATTAGGACACTGTTTCACCAACAGTGCAAAACTGTGTCATGATACCTCAACTACATATCACAACCAGCTCTTTATCTGACACCTGTCGATCAACTGCATAAACTTATAAAACATAAGGAAGAATCTGAATCTCTGTTTTATCAATTCAGAGTAAGTGAGTGTCAAGCAAAGTTCGACGTGACCAGATATCCACTTAGACCTGAATTAAGAGGAATTATGTTCAATAAGGCTTTGATGAGAGCCTTTTGAAAAACGG
Source organism: Synchiropus splendidus (assembly GCF_027744825.2). NCBI lineage: Eukaryota > Metazoa > Chordata > Actinopteri > Syngnathiformes > Callionymidae > Synchiropus > Synchiropus splendidus. The sequence goes on from NC_071336.1 coordinate 24,659,469, forward strand.
TGGTTGGAGATTTTTGTCTCTTAAATCACTCTAGTAGTCATTTACCACCTTTAGAAAAGGAAAAAAAAAGGATCTGCTCACAACTTAATAATCAAAGAAATTATTTTTAATTTGTCAGGAGAGATGGCTCTTGCTGATGGTGATGTGTTGGTGGCAGTGAGGAAGGACATCTGTGGTGATAGAGGAGCCGAAGACAAATATACTGAAGCACACTGTCAACAGAACGTTGCACGATATGAGATCTTTGATATATGGCTCCAGCCCTCCCACCTCAGCCTCTGCTCTGTCTGTGCTTAATGCATTACTGCCATGGATATGAGAGACTGAGAGTGGGGAGCTGATTTTCAGAGGCGTCTCCGATAAGCAGACAACAAAAATAAAGTGAAGATGTCTAAATTTACTGTTGTGTTGCTTTTGAAAATTAAATGGATTATATAAGTCAATATTGTGACTAGTTTTGAGTGCAATTGTTCAACGTGATAAAGATGCTCGGCAGACATTTCACAGCGCAGTATCCACATGACAGTTACAGGATAATTGGATTTGAGCAGTTAAAAATAAAATCAGTCTTTCTCACTCCAACACAGAGAAGCATCCAACGTCAAATGCAGCGCTCCAAATGTCAAGCCTTGATCAGTGGAGTGAGGTTAATATCAGAGTGAACACACTCGAGTAATGAGCCTTCCAGGCAGAAGATCCATAAATATATAACCTGCAGTGTTACTTTGCAGTCAGGACCACCCAACCAGAGTCAGGACCAAAACCACAGCGGGTCCAGGACAAGACCAAGATGAATACAAAACACACCCGTCTATTTGCCATCTATTTGTAAATACACATGAAAGTCCAGAAGCACGCTCAGTTCCAGCCAACCCTGATGTTTGAATGAAATGTCTTTTATATAACTCTTTTAGAGTTATTCAAACACAGGCCCGTACAACAAAACCTCCATGGTTGGTGGAGGTAATTATGGACAAGGGCATCGGTTTGTTTTCAGAAGTGGTTGGGACAAAGATCATTCTGGGTTTTACTTTAGTTGAGGCTGCTATAAAAGTATCTACAACACAGGCTCATAACATTTTTAAGTGAAATGAAATCCCTCATTAGTGACACTTATTTTTTGTCCACTTCAGGCCACCATAGATCAAGTGACTTGTGCTCCTTGCTTGAGCTGATCAGGCTGAAAGATGGTGCGTTCAGGGTTGTCAAAATTTTCTATACTAAAACAGCCAGGGTTATGACGGCTTCCAAGATTTGTCTGTCAGGGGGACAAAACAATCCTTGGCAAAAAGCTGATATTTATGATTATTGCTTACATTTATGTTGCACGGAGAGCTAGCTTGACACTCCAAATCAGAGATATTTCTCCCCCGCATCTCTAGAGAAAGTAAGGGACCAGTCACATGGTAGTTTTCCGAAACAAAAGACTTAATTGGTTTGGAATTTAACACATAAGAAAAAGAGTAAATTAATCAGAGCTACTAGAGTCAAAAAATAAATAAAAATGAGTCCAGCATGGCTGAGCCTGAGATGAGACCAAGTCGATTCCGAGACAAGACTATGACCTTGAAAGTCCTGTAAACATGTTTTCCACTGCCTGACTAAGTCTTCTTCAGCTCATCGGGTATTTTGAAAAAATAAGTTATTTGACTGGTATGACAAAGAAGAAAGATAATTTTGCTTTTCATTATTTTTTTTTGAAAGTGCACAAAACATGAACATCAGACACAAAGGTAATCTTATTGTCTTTTGGAGAAAGCATGTTAGGTGAGAAAGATGGTTATTCAATAAGTATTATGTAAACAGAATTCCATGCAGTCAAATCTGGAATAGTGTTCTCAGCCATTCTGAGTTTCTTTTGTTGCAGGCGTTTTCAAGTACTCGGAGATGGCAGGTATATACTGCATATATATATGAGAATATCTGAAACGTTGTATGTATTTTGAACTAACTTCAAAATGTATTCATACAACAGCAGCACTCACTTGTGTAAAATGCAGTTAAAAACAAGAATCAGACCAGAAACTAAGGTGGAGGTCAGAATGCTTGCACAGTGGAAGACAGAAGGGAGAAGAAAAACATTTGCAGAATCTGTTTTGGCCTATTTCACTGATTCAAAACTTCCTGGTTAGGGGAAGCCATATAGGGTTTCATACTTGGGGTAGTGAGGATTCTCCAACTTTCTGAAATATATCCAGGGGACGTGATTTGGAATTTTCTGAGTTCCAAGCACAACTGGATTGCACCCTGGAATTTACAGAGAACTTTGTGTTCACACCAACCCGTGCATGGCTTCTGCCGGGACATTGCAAAACTGTAGGTGGCAGTGCAGTGATAACCTGAAGCCAACACTAGCCAATTCGAATCCAGAAAATAGCAACAAGCACAACCCATCTCTGCTCCTCCATTTAATAGAGCATCTGTGTCTGTCTTACACCGACATAAACCTGCTGCTACTCTGAAGGAATCCATGCAGGCTACACTTATGACCAGAGTGCAAGTTCTGGTGCATTCTGTGGTGACTGCCGGCTTTTCCTCCGTTTACTGCAAACTGGAGTGTTTTCAAGATAATTTGAGAAGCATCGTTTCCAGCGGTGAATTCTAAGTTTTGCAAACTGAAAAGGCTGCAAACAAAGGGATGTTTCATTGTTTCTAAAACAATCTGGCTACATCTAAAGGCTCATTTTATGGCCCCTTTATGTACTAAAATGTACCCGTCCGTTTCAAACAATCTTACCAATGCTGATTGCATGCTACTATTCTACTATGTTATTATATTAGTATATAGTATATTAGTATTGCTGTACACCAATATATCCACCCACTAATTTATGACATCAAACTGCAAAACTATGGCGACTGTGGAAGAAACAGTGATAATGTACCTCTTGCACAAAAGATAAAAAACAGGCAGCGTTGTAGGATGCGGTGGTATGTCATGGTTATATCTCATTTGAGCTACTTATCGGGTGGCTGGCAACACCTCTGTTTGACCTGTATCCACTTGGTGGAAATGTGCAAAAATACCAACAAAATGAATGCAGAGCACGCACAGAAGGTTATGTCTGTATCCCTATGGAACGTTGCGCACAAATGGGCCTTAAACACGGCCTGAAACTCATGGGCTGCAGGGCAGGAGTAGTGCTTGACTGATGAGTTCCAGCAGTGTGTTAAAGGAACACAATCATTCACATGTATATGTAGTGTGTGCTTTTAAAACGTTAAATGCATGCTGAGCTTCCAGCGAAGTAATGCATTAGAATATAAACAATTTCCCGTGACCACGGACCAGCCAGTGCCATGAACTGTTCCCGTGAAGTTCTGCTCCTGGGCACCGTTTAAACTGCAGGATGCTAGTCAAGTGAATAAAGCGTATGAAGCGGCTCACTTTGTTAAGGCACACTCTTTTAGGAAGAGAAAAACAGCCACTCCGAGGCCAAAGTGACCATTATCACATCCTATTTACTTCAGAGTTTAGGGACAAACACATTAACGAAATAAAGTATCAGCTTCTTTCCACCTGGGACCTAAACAAAGGAAGTGCTATAGTTCTATATCGAAATGAGCACAAATCCCATTTCACCAAGGAAAAGCAGCACAAAGGCAAGTCAGCAGGGTTAATGATACTAGTGAATAACTCTTCCTGTGGGCCATTCGGGGTTGAGTTTTCACCGCCAGATAGGGAGAAGAGAAGAAAAGGGAGAAGAGGAGCGCGCTCTGTGACAGTGATTCAATTTGAATGTAATCAGCCAATGCTGCCTTCGCTATTAAAAACTAATCGAGCACGGGCACAATTAAACGCCATTGTCATGCAAATGCGACAAGATATATTGTTCTCTGTCGCAACACATGTTTGATTAAATTAAAGTGAACTCTAGGTTGTGGACTCGCTTGCTTTTGAATGGGAATGAAAGTTGCATAAACAGCGGATCAATAGACAAACAGCCAACAAGTCAGGGCGGAAAATGTTCTCATAATTGGGGTCGAATGATGGCTCATGTGCCTGTGAGTTGGTGGTTGGTTGTGGAGAAATCTTGGCTTAAAGGTGGACCAGACCGTGGTTGTCAGTTGAAGTTGCCCCTGACTGAGGCTTGATAACTAGATGTTTCTGTGGTGACTTAAATGATCACATCCCAAAAGTGAATGTCTAGAAAGTGGTTGGAAGGAATGGATTGAAATGTTAACATTTAGTCGGCAATTGGAGAAAAGTCAGACGCAAATACACCCAAGGCTAATGGTAAATTGCAGTTGTGCTTGGAACCATGAATTTCCATGTTATTCTTCCCCCACAGTCACATCATCCAATTTCCCATTGAGAAAGTGGGAGAATCCTCACCACTCTGAGGGCACAATCCAAGATGGCAGGAAGTAGAAGTTTTCAATTGAAGCAATACACCAAAGGAACATGTTCTGTGAATTTATGTTTTGTCTTCATCCTGTGTTTCTCTGTTTATCTAGATTATAGCCGGAGTAGGGACACGTGAGAATAGCTGTCATATCAGATGACGGAAATAGACTTTACTCAGCACCGCAGCAGTCAGCATGCTTCTGCTACAACAACTACTTTGTCCCATTTATGCTCCCTTAATGTACAAAATTATAAGTTTCAAACGTTGATACCGTCCCATGCTTCCATGCATTCTTTGCGTTGGCATTGTTGTTAACCAATATGTCCAACAGGGGCAGCAGCCCACAGTCAAAACTTTATGACAACGACAAAGAAACAAACATGACGACTGTAGAAGAAGTATTGATCATGTACCTCTTGCACAAAAGAGGAAACAGAGGCTGAGTTGTAGGAAGCGGTGGTTGGTGAGGCCGTCACATATATCGCTGCTGGAGGAGGGAGACTTTCTGCCATTGTTATGTCTTTTCAATAGAGCTACGTACTGGATGGTAACCGCAACACTGGCGCCTTACCGCTGGTACTGCTCCGTTTGTTCTGTATTCGTGGGCATCTCCCTGCCTGGAGTTTGAGAGAGAATTGAGCAGCCAAAGAAAGGCTCTTTGACCCCCTCTGACCAATGCGATTGATCCCAAACTGAACCTGCCACACTTGATCCGACTGGAGCTTCTGCTGAAGCTGAATTAGCAAGCCTCATGAAACTTGAGGCAGATGTCTATTTCTGGTGATGGTGCAAGGTGAGTTAAAATTATGATTCTGGCATCTATTTAATCGTTTTGTATTGACATTTAAAATATCAGCTGTAACTTTAGGGGTACGGAAAAGGCAACGAGAGAAGCTTGAGGCTTCAGTCGGATGTATTCATGCACTCATGGTCACGTGGATCGTCTGTGTGAGCCGTTTGTTTACAAACCACTCAGATAAAAAAAAAAAAAAAGACACCCACACTGCCTTCATGCGTCACCACGTCGGTGTCACTGAGAGCCCATTCACACCGACATGATTATGGATTCTCAGGACCTTGGCGTTTCCTATCGAAAAAGCACATGTTCATGCAAGTTTAAGCAGAATTAAAGTCTGACAAGTCGTACAGACATTTTGAAAGCATTTGCTGCTTGATGATGAGGGGAAATTTAACACGCATATATCTGGTCTGATCTAACAAATCTGTGTATGGGCTTCTACATTTTGTGGACTTTACAGTACTGAAAACTGAAAACGACACACCCACCGACGATGACACAGTTCACCAGCGTGATCCAACTTTTCAAAGGTTCCAGTCTCTGTTTTCTGAGCACAAGTCGACTCACATCTCAGAGCTGACCATTCACATGAGGAGTGCTGAATGTGCAAGGTAAAGTCCACACCGTGGAGACAAGCATGCAGCTGCATCAGAGAGAGGAGATGCAGAAGGGACAGAGCGCTCGGACTGTCCGGGGGGCGCAATTACCAGTGTGTCAGGCAGGGCAATACGATAGTGACTAAATGGGAGGCTTGTCACAGACAGTGACGCCAGAACACAGAAACAGCATTATGTCTTGAGTTTGTGTGTACACAACGTGTGAGTAAATTGAAAGGTGAGTTTTGGACGGATGTGTAAGTTAGGCCTATTCTGATCGGAAACTCATCTCATATTGTAGCGGCCAGAGATTGTTTCAATGATAAAAAATGAGTTACACTATGATGCTTTTAAAATAGAAATAAATGTCAAGCTCAGTCCAGAATTGAGGGACATCCTAGATCTACATTCTCATATCATCCATCTGCAAAATAATAACTACATAGCAATATAACAATGTGTGCACTACATGTCATGAGAGAAAATCTTAATAAAAAAAAACTGTATAAACTGTATAAATTTCTGGCATCATTTTACGGACAGTGATAATCGTGAAGACATCTGTCTTCATGAGCATCACATGTTTTGAATTGTCCTAGTTGTTGAATTGTTCCTAATATTTAGCACCAAAAGACGTGCGGATGGCAGCCAATTACATCTCTACCTCAGTGCCTCGATCAGGGACGTTGCCTCAGAGATGTTCACTGCTGAAGGGCAAAAACCTAATGAGGTCAAAACTGAGCTAGCACACTGTTTTCTTCAGTTCAAGCAACCTCACTCCTGGTTTTGATGTTGAGCATGTGATGGCTAAGTCAGAACAGAAACTCTGCCTTGAGAACTGCACTCAAAGATCATGGTGGTTCCTCATGTCAAGCTCAGAGGGGACAGAACCTTCTCTGTTTCTCCTTCTGTGCTCTGTTCCTGTTGAGGGGTCGGGCTAATGAAGCTTCATGCGGCAGCGCCTTGCTGTTACATAACAATTTTAACAAAGGCAGACACACTTTTTTTAATCTATTGGACCCGCAGAATCAAGCCGCGGCTTCATTAGCTTCATTAGCCTGTCGCTGGCTCCGTTATTACTCGGCTAAATGCTTCGCCCTTTCCCTGTGTTGCTCTGATTCCTCCTGATGCTCACTGCATCAACTACGCCAGCATCAAAACAGACTTGATTTATGTCGGAGTCTGCGTATATGTGAGGTGACTTCAGTGTTGGGTTGGCTTCACTTCTGATCAACACTGCACCAAATGAGGAATCGCTTGACCTTTGTGAATTCCTGGTTTGCTTTTAAGTGAGTGGCTCTGAATCATGTTTCAGATGAAGCCCCACGAGAGCCAGATCAGAAGGAACAAAGTCTGAAGGAAATTTGTTTCTGTTTACGACGGAGCGTTTGCCAAGTAAACTCATCCTTAACTCCCTCCTCTCTCTCTCTTTCTCCACACATGGGTGCTTTGCATGCAAACTGCATGGACTTCAAAGAGAAGCCACCCCACGTGGTTTGGTCGAGGGCATGCAGCGTTTGTCAGGCAGTGCTCTCTCCAGCCTCCTCCACGTGCAGAAGATATTATTTATAAAAGTCTGGACTCGCCTGGCTCGAGTTGACTGATGTAATGTGTGCGCTTCTTCAGTTCTTAAGTCAGCAGTGTTGACTCAAGTGTCCTTAATGGATAGTTTGACAGCGTAATTATGGCACATTTTTCAAATGAAAAGTCATGCAATCGACAAGGTAGTCGGTCAGTGAGTTTTTAAATTCCTGTGACATTGAGTTTGGATGGTGCTAATGGAAAGGTAATAAAAGTGTGGCTCATCAATGCACTTGGAATGAAGGGTAATATATGTTCATATTTTGTCTCTGTCTCAAGTGCGAATAATCTCCTCAACTCCAGGTGTTGGATCTGGGGAGTGTTTCCAACTGGAGTGCGTTTTGATGGGACATCGGCAGCCCCTTTTAAGATGCCAAAAATATGAAACTTACAGAAGCAGACGGACGGTTTAATAATGTGGCCTCAACGAAAGTGAGGTCAACACACGTTCTCGACCTGAAAATATTCCCTCTCTGAAGTGCCTTTTAGAAATACTGGCAGCAATTCAGTAGTTCAAGCACAAACATACGTGCATCCACCTTTGAGTCTTTCAAGAGGGACTTTTAGAATTATTTTATTTATTTATTTATTTTTAACAGATGCAACGCAAGAAAAAAAATGAAACAGTAAATCCGGAAGAAAAAGACAAGGAGATCTTTAAACTTTAGTGTCATTTTATTGTCCATATATATATATATATATATATATATATATATATATATATATATATATATATATATATATATATATATATATATATATATATATATATATAATTATTAATCATAATTAACACATTAAAATATTTTAATCACATGTAATCATTTTAATTTATTTAATTGAACAGTTTGCTCTCCAGACAACACAGAACCTTTGTACGCTAAGTGCAGGAGTCCCTGGTGCACTGATCACACTGATGCACAAGACACGTCGCAGCAAGGATGATAACAACAACAAACATGGAGGAATCCCTGAACAAAATCAAACATTTGTTCAGGGATGTTTTTCTATTGTTCAGGGATGTTTTTCACGACACAATGGCCAGGGTTTCCACAACTATATAAAATATATCAGAGGAGAAACTTCCATGATATTTCCCAGTGTTTTCCTCTCGTCCTCCATGGTCTGAAACTGTTCTCCTCCAGCAACTGTAAACGCGTCGAGCATGTTTCATGACTTCCCTTCAGTTGACATTTAAATCCAAGGAACTTGTTCAATAACACCTACCTGTTTCTCCATGCCAGTGGTTTGCTTGAGAAACTTAATGAGGGGACCGAAGACAGTTTTTTGGGAGGGTTTGTGGACTTCCTAATTACCCTCTGCTGCCGGCAGAGCAAAGAAACCCAGCCTCTAAGAAGCATGTTATTATTCTTACAAGGATTCACATTGCCCACAGCCAAGCAGCCGGAGAATTTCAATCATGTCGCCCACAGCATTGTGTGTATTTCATAAATAACTGTACTTGAGAGGGGTCATTGTTGCGGCTGTCTGCCCACATGCAGTCAGGAAACTGCTGCCCATTTTTGGGGAAACAATGCATCGTGATGAAAAGGGAAGGTTGTGACCTACAATGTACAAAAAAAGGAAACTGATTAGGAGTAATAAAAAAATATCTTTCTCATTATCTCTCCCTTGTTCTTTGATGAGTTCACGGGGGAGCTTGTTAGTCTCATCACAAGCATCAATTACACATGCATCTTTCTCTCTTTGCTCTCCTTGCTGGCAGGGGCTCATTTGATTGTTTCACTTTATTCAACAATCAGGTGATACTCGCTGTTTCAAGTCAACACCGCTGTAGGGACATCCGCCAACTTCTGCCAAACTTATTTGAAGGCCTGTGCATTTTTGGACGAACTTTGTGTGAGCTGTGGTTCTCATCCGAGTTTACTTTGAGTGGTGGGTTCAGTCACAATTTGACACTCTGCTTGAGGCAATATTTCCTTTCATTTCTGGCAAGGCATTCATTTCTGAGATGTTCCAACATCTGGTAGCTTGTATTACTTGAGAATTTCCCATCAGGCGATTGCCAGAACAAGTCTACTTCCTCTTCCTTTAGCTCTCTGGATCGTCTTCGCAAGTCACTCCTACATCTTCACAACATCCATACACCTCAATGGCTGTCCGTGTGTTCTCCTTTCCATTTTGTCTCCCATGAACAACACCTTGTTTGACACCAAAGCCAGCCTTCTGTGTGGAGTATTGACACACAGGTGTTTCCATGGACTCATATGCTTCTCCACCTACGGCAATTGGTGACACCCAAAAAGAATGATAGGGGGATCGATGAGCTTGTTACCTTCGTTGTCATATTACTTGGAATATATATGGTGTCTGTGTGTGACCATGATCACAAAACATAACATATGTAACCAGTGAAATTCCTCTCCATGTCTAGCCCAACATTTCTTCTTCTTATTAATACATTTTTATTTATTTTTCTTCTTCAAATTTTAAATGTGTTGAACATTTAAAACAGTAGGGGTTGGGTCCCCAGAGCAAGGAGGGAGTTTATGTACCAAGGTAGGGAAATTACATTTCTTTAGGTGCCACATTCTTTCCTGTGACTAAGGCGAGGGCCCATCAAGACAGAAGAGAGATGGACAGAAGAAAATGAATCAGAAATATAAATATATGACTTATAGTAAATATTGTAAAACAGGTGATCGTGAAATTGTGCCAGGACAATATGTGCTTAAAATGCATTATTATTTATGTTATTATTTTATTCAACATATTTTCCATGTGATTTAAAAAATATCAATATAAACAATAAATAATGAAAATATGTGGTGAATATCTTGGCAACATAGCTCAGTGTAAAACATGTAAATATCTGAAAAAGGCAATTTCTAATCAGATATTTTCTTCAGTTTCTGTCAATTTGGGGGACAAAAAAAATCAACAAAAAAGTGCACTACTCATTAAATGAATCAATTTCACGAAGAAAAATGTAAATTCATAAAAAAAAGTAAAGTAAATTTAAAAAACAATATTGTAATTGGACTTAGCCAGCGTCCCTCTGTCTTTTACATGACTCGATGCTGTTGAAATCAAGAAAAACATGCTTCAATTGAAAGGGTCTCACTCAGGGATTCAGAAGGCCGCTCCATGTTTGTCAATATGCACCATGGGAGTGAGAACATGTGTCGGCCATACATGGCAGGTTTCCCTTCTGATCAATGAAGATTTTCTATGACCCCAGCCGCTACTGTTTCAACCCTGGTCACCATTGCCAGTTGTCTCCACCTATTCCATCCAATCTGCTCTCTTTTACTCACCTCCCTTCATTGATGGCCATTATTTTGGATGATTGATCCCAAATACTTTCACCACTTCCACTGCCTCTATCTCCACTGTTCCTCTTGACACCCACTCATTCACACTCAGGTATTCCGATACTGCATTCGTAACATACCCAAAGAGCTTGGGTGTATGATGAGGGAGCAGAATGACTCATGTCACAATGTCTCTCACACAAGCAACACCTAGATGAGGTTTAGAGAATATGCAGATTTTAAATACGAGTGAATGAGGTTGTTATAGAAAGAGAGAAATACTTCAATTTGTTTCCAAATGACATTCAGTTATAGCATAAAAAATACCGTGTGCTTATTATTTTTCAGCTGAATACATTTAAACTTATAAAAGCCATTTGCACCAACATCTAGAAGCACCACTGTTATTTACCATTGAACCTTATTAAATAATGGAGAGCAAATCATATTTAGCAATATGAATCGCCTGCAAAAGCACGCAGTGGGAAAATAAATGTAATATTTGTTATTAAGCACTCAGGGCTTATGAATGATATGTGTGCATGCTTATTATGAACTGCACCATTTGTAATAATCACACCCAGACAAAAGCACATTACTCATTAGGAAAGAGAACGGAGCCTCCTCGCTCCTGCATGGCTTGGATACACTGTTTATGCAGAGGAAAACTGGAATGTTTGTGGTTGACATTGAATTGTCCGTTGAATTCTGAGTTGAGAAGAGGGAGACTCAGTCGGAGACGTCCGGGAGCTGTCATCAACAGAATTACATTAAAGGTCAGTTGCTATTTTAAACTCCTCTTCTCCATATTTATGGCACCGTGACTGAAACACATACGTGTGCAACGTTTAAAACCAAAATTCCACTTTCCCAACGTCAATATATTATGCCATGGGAGTGAGGATGTGTTGGTTAATTACATCCATGATCCTGGTTTTGCTCCTCTTCTCTTTCTATCTGGTGCCTCCTTCTCTACCACTCAGCACCATTTCTCCAAAAACAGCCTCACAAACCCCCCTCTATTGTTGCGTCTTGCATCAACTCCATTACTGAGTCATTACTAAAGTTTGAGTTCCAAAGTGTGTTGTTGATGAGTCTTGTCCAGACGAACGCCTTTTAATTTGTGGAGTGAAGAATCACACTGTAGCATCAGGAGCTGCCACTGCCTCTCTTCAGGGACATCACTTTTTCTTCTTGACGGATGCCCCACCAGCAGCACTAGAAAAGCAACTCCACTTTTAATGGCACTACAAGTTTTGGCCCATAAACATAAATCATTCAAGAGTACGGCGTAAGTCATCGCCTCAAGTACTCGAAGAAATAAATCACAATGAATAATTTCTCCGATATCATACTCAAGGCAGTCTGTGAAGTATTCATTGTGTAGTAGTAGTTGTGAGGGCTGTTTTTATTGTCTGGGAAATTATGAAGAATGCCGACGTTCATGCTTTCTGAATGTGTCAGTGAAATTTCATGAATGTTGAAAACATTAAAGTGGGCACTTCACGGAATTCCGATCAAGTCCAATACAAAATAGTCCAATGTCTGACAAACCATGTTGCAGTAGACATGTGAAAATAAACAACATTACCTGTCTCAAATTACCGTAAATTCTGGATTATAGAGCGCACCGGAATACTAGCTGCACTCATTAAATTTAAGAGGGAAAATAGATCTTATACATACATAAGCCACACCTGTCCATAAACCACGGGTGCAGTGTAGCTGTCTGCGCTGTAGAAGTTTTGAAAACAGGGTCCAACACCAAGACTAAATCATGAAACAAACTCTGCAATATTCTGAACCTGAATCATGAACTCAGATCTTTTATTTTCTTTTCTTTTTTTAATTTCTTTTTTTTTATCTCGCCCGCGTGTCCGAAGTTCCGACACCACAGCCGGTCTCAGCTGCTGCTTCTCGTCTGCGGTCCTCCAGCTCTGTGGAGCTGTGGATACTCAGCGAAAACAGTGCATTTTGAGCACTTTAAGGTCAATAAAACGGCTTTGATTTCATTGCTTTGATTTGACAAGGCGCAGTGTTTTGGCTGTATGACTCCTTAAGCCGCAGGATTCAGACTGCGAGACACAAGTAGCGGCTTATAGTACGGGAATTATGGTAGTTCTTGCATCCAGAAACTTTCCAGCTGTCACAACAGAATTGCCTGTCCTTTACCTCAGTCTTCGGCCTCCCAGATGACTTGGGTCAGACTCCGGGTCTCTACGGTTGAGCTTTTTCCATCAAGTCCTATTCAATTCCCAACACAGTAGTGAACACAGCATGACACCGTTGCTGACAATGCCGGAGTCAGCAGCTGCACTATTGGATGTTATCATTTGGAGTGGTGACACTGACCTGGGGTTTGATAGATGGAAACAATTATTGAACACTCCTCCACCAGTGTCCTGGTGTAGGAGTTAGATTCCAGGAAGGTGATTTGTACTTCATATAAACATGAGCAAACCACTTTTCTATCCGTGCTTTAAATTGCTTGGATTCCTACTGGTTTTAATAAGCCGGCGCATTGCTTCTTTATGACATATAGCTGAGCCTCTCTCCTCTTATTTGCATTAAGGGCAGCAGTTTCCTGACAGCTCTTGTAATTACTTGAAGTCAGATTGTGACTGGCTTGTTTCGAATCTCAAAGTATTGACAGTACGGTGAGAAAATTCCCTGAAAAAAATGTAAAAAAGAAGACAATAAGGAGGTTGCCAACATGTAGTGAAGTGAAAGCTTTGCATTTGTCATCCGGTCAAGAGGAATAACTGACATCACAGATCACATTCATGGACTTCCTGAGGAGCGTCTGAGAATTATATCCCAGTATGGATTAGACTAACATAAATCATGGTTGAGTTTGACTAGACAAGTGTTCTTATACTAAGAATAAATGACAACGTTGAGACTCCCTGTTCAGCCACTGGTCCAGAAGTTAATCTGAACATTTAAGGTAGTGGGGAAGATGAACCCGACAGTCATGTATCCTGACCTGTACCCACCACGTTTGACCTTCAGTTACATGATCGCACATGACAGTCAATCCTCACTGAAATACAGAACAAAGACATACATGTTATAAATGATATATCTGATTCCATATACGCACGCAACAGTTCTCCTGAAATGGTGTTTAGATTTTATCATTTCTACCTGTTGGTGCTGTCAGGTGCAACTTGGTGTTTGTTTCCAGCCTCAGGTTGATGCCCTTGTTTTATACATTCCCAGAGGGTGAATAATAGTGGTGTCTGATCCCTTTGTACAAGACTTCAAAAGAGGACTTGCACCAGTACCCAGATCACTACATCATCTTGAATTTCCTGGCCAATTTACTTTGCCTCGTCTCATTATCTGACTCAGTCGATGACTTGTTTTGGACATACCTGGATTTCCACTGCTTTCATGTGCTTCCATGTGTAGATTTTGTTTTGTGAATTCAGCTCTTCCTGTTGTTGAACTGCCTGTTCTCAGTCTTGTTTACTGCCTCTGCATTCATTTATTGGACTTTGTTCTTGTCTTGGATCTATTTTGTTTCACGGCAATCTGGGTTTGGATTGTCCGTAGTGCTCCACCGAGCGATCTGCATGTTTTTTTACCCCCCCTTTCTATTTGTACATGAGTGTACAAATATGAATAAGCGAAACAAAAGACCCGCCCCCCTGCTGCAGCAACAGACATTAGCGAGCCAGCCAACCACAATCGTCATCATTTAGCATGTAGCATTATGGCTCTGTCAAGGAAAATGAAACTGCATTTTGCAACATGTGCAACCACAAAGCCAGAGGAGCAGAGGCAAACCACCCAAAACCTTCAACGAATTTGACAAGATACTTGGCCTCAAAACACCACACCAAATTCGAGTGCTACCAAGAGGCTAACTGTGCGAAACCGAACCTCAGGCGAATATGATGCTAATGGTTGTCTGTTGTTTTGGACAAGCAGCTGTATCCTATTGTCGATTACCAGAGAGTTCAGCGACTAATACCTGAATGTCATGTTTGCCTAAGAAGTGACCCAGGTGCAGATGATATCAGGCTGACAGAAGGCACAGACGATATAAAATTAATAAATTAATACAAAAACCACTAAGTATGAACGACGAAAACAGGAAATGAAGGCGCCGGAAGCAAAACATGAACCGGGATATACACAGAGGGACCGGGGGAAAATCTGTAACAAAAAAGAGGTGAATCAATGTCAACCTTCAAAAAACTGGGAGAACACAAACACGCTCGGATACAAACTCACGAGGTCCAGATCAACTAAAAGCGCTACGTGGAGGAGAAACACTCAAACTGACACGAAGGGAAAAAAGATTTAGACAAACGTCAAATGAGAAGTGAGCTTAAAACACTCACACGCGGTCAAACTAACAAATTTAGGGAGACAGGAACAGAAGCGGAGCGAGGAGGAGAAAACCGAAACCAAGGAAGCGGCTGAACAGAAATTGAAGCGCGCACAAAAATCTAGAAAGCTCAGGAGCAACAACAAGGAAGATTAAGTCTTGGGAGGTTTACCAAATGACACAAAGTGACCATCAAGCAGCCAGCAGCCTGGAGCTCGCCAGGTGATATCCACAGGAGAGTTGATGACGGGATGAGCTCCAGCTGCGCTGCCATTAAGCTGGATGGGACAAGGGAAAAGGAAACTACAGCAGGTTAACAAAATAAAAGCTCGCGGAAAAGATAAAGCATAAAGAGCATGGAGTGCAGAACATGACACTGAACCCCCGAAGCTTATTTGCTGGTCATGTTGTCAATAAAAAGAGTGTGTCAGGTTGTAAGGCAACATTTCGGTATTTATCAAGTGACGAGTGAAGTTTACATTGATCTCCCCCCCCCAAAAAAAGACAGAATAGATATTAATTATTAATTTAGTTTTATATTATTATTTGTTTTGCTTTTAAAAAATGAAACCTTTTTTAAGCAGTGTTGTTCAGTGCACTTGCAATTTAATAGGTTTGGGCAATTAATTTCCAAAACAGTGAGTTTTGTGTGTAATTTAGTTGAGAGGACTTTTTTTTTTCTATCTAATGACCAAATGAACCTGTGGTTAATGGCTAATTCGTGTCTTCAAGTGTTGCCCTTCTTCTGTATTTAATATAATGACGGAATCATCAACACTTTATTCAGTTTATTAGCTTCCTATTTCAACACAATCTGACTGATAAGTTTAGCACTTGCCAGAGGAAATAGGAAATGTCACGGCAGTGAAATCCGAGATGAAAATGAATATAAAGATTTGTGTCAGGAGGAAACGGATACAGGAAGATGCTCATAATGGTCCAAGAAACTGGCATTACAGAAGAGAAAAGGTGGTGGTTATGGAGAGGGTTGAACGCTGGGCTGGAAGTTTCATGATATACTGTTGGACTTTATTATTTCTCCTGAAGCCACAGCAGTGCATCAGGATCTTTTTTACTTTCAGCAGCTCAGTAAAAGGTAATCCTGTCATAAACACACTTCCTGCTCAGGTTAACAGTTACCTGTAATGTCGTGTTCGAGCGTGACCCACTGACCTTCACTTACTCTCTGCTCTGGGTTCGTGGCTGACATTGGTTTACAGTCTCCAGAGAGGGCTGGGAGATAAAGGGCAGTAACGCTTGCTCGATGACCTCAAAATTGTTTTTGCTGTCTTCAGTTGGCCGGCATTCCAGCAATTGTTAATCGATGCGACCTCATTTAAGGACGTGCTGAACTGGAAAACATGAATTTTGTACGTGATTTTGTAGTGCGTCACTGAAGGGAGAGATTGGCCTCATTAATGTGAAGCTCTCCGAGCTGCAGCTACCACATCACTCGATCAAACCAGTATGGATCAACATCCTTTAAAGATTTTTTTTGACTGCTTAAAAAAAAAAAAAAAATCATCCAATGGAGATGTGCAAGAACTAACACATTAAATTAACGTGGATGTACATGTTAACCTTTTCACTGGAGTGTTACATAAGTGATGCTGATCTCAATATGTCTTGGGTTCATTTCCTCTACTGTGAGAAACATCGGCACTGACAGAAAAGATGAGAACCATCTGTAACTCCTGCACTCATGAATCCACTGTACAGTCAAAACCGCAAGATGAGAGGACGGTTGGCATCGAAATGCATCTCTGACTGAAATATGAAATTAAATACAGACAAATCGAGGGAAATAAGAGGACTATGCAACTGGGTGGTCTTGTCTATCTGTCAGGAAAGAGCCTCAAATGTGTGTAAATTTGGTGATGTTTTAAAGTTTAATCTGGATTTAGGAAGGTTTGAAGACTTTGTATTTCACTTTCAACCGCTCCTCTTCGGCCCTGCTCATTCAGGACTAGCTAGGAAATGCAAGACCTGACTTTAGAAATCACAACGCACAAGTAAATGACGAAAATAAATCTTACACAACATAAAAATCACTGTAATTTTAATGTATTCTTCACTGACCGCATGGTGATCCAGGTTCAATTCCCTCTCAAGGTACTTAATTTTTGCCTTGATCTAACACTTTTTTTCCTAAGACTTTAAATCACAATATATAATACATTCCAAAAATGTGTACCATATTCCGCTTGGTCTTGGTCTGAGATGTGCTCTTGCCCCTCTTGGTCATGGTCTTGACTCAGTCTCACCCCCGCAGAGTCTTGGCTTGACTTGATCTCGGGCGAAGGGCTGTTGACCAGCAGCACTAACTTCTGACCTTTCCATCATCTTGGCATTTTTGGAAGAAAGCACAACTGAGATTGCGGAACAGATGCTGTGACGGATCACGACCTGAAGCACGACTTGTGAACTGAACTCTTGTTCTTGTCTGAACCGTTTCTTCTTGATCTAAACATCAACATTATTGTGAGTTCTTTCACTGATAAATCCATTCATCCCAGATTCACTCCTCTGAGCAGAGTCCAACACTTGATCAATTATATGTCATTTCGATCACGACACTTCGACTATATTTTCCATTTATTAAATATTCTGCTGCAATAACAGCAATCCTCCTGGAGCATTACAAATCAACACTTGAGTTTGATTGATATTTTCATTTGGTTACAGAAACAACATTGTGTTTGCTGAGAAAACAGCTGGCCTGTGGTCTGACAGTGTGTCGCCCAGGAGACATTTTTATCTCAGGAACCCTCACAATGACCACAGTGAGGCCAGGGAAGCTGATGTCTGGATCACACTGATATCATGGCAAGGCAAAAGGGGAGTGTGTGGGGAAAACAGTGGGGATGGCAGACAAAATGCGGCACTAATGAGGAAGGCAGCAGTGTTTTCAAGCCAGTTCTTTGACAGGACCTTCAAGCTTTTCACCATCAGACAATCATGGCGCGGCCACAGAAATCACCAAGGTGGCAATAGAGACTGCATCCATATGGCCAAGGATCAAGAGGGGATGATCTGTGGAGACGTACAAAGGCTTAATAGACCTGGCTTGGTGGTTTTCACTGGACCCAAAACACCTGGGTCCCTTGAGTCACTTCACCTGGGTACAACATTGTAAACGGAGTGTATTTGAGGACATCTGCACAACAATAACAAGAGGGTTCGGGACTAAAACATATAGAATAAATTGCCATTTTATTGCCGGCTTTTCATTTCTAAATATGATATTCCTCTTCAAAGTGGTGTCAAGTTTAGAGGCCAAGAACTTCACCAAGACCACCAGTTACATGTAGAAAGTAATAAGCAAGAGAATGGGGTACAGTACCGTGTGGTAAAGTACCATGTGAACCGTTGGTTTCAATGGGGACATTTGTAGGCCACATCAATGTGGAGACATGCATTTTTCTATCCCATCTTTCCCCCTGGCGGTTTCCGAAAAAATACACCTTAAAAACAGTGCAGTTTTTAGGCATCCACAAGAATGTAGTACATATGCCCAGCCTGTAGTAGGCACTGTGATGCTGCAGCAACAAATGAAGAAGCCGACATGGTGTAGGGACCAAAAGTGAGTGCAGTAGGGTGATGACATCACTTCCGGCAGTCTCAATCAGATGTTTTGTTTTTTTTATTTCAATGAAACTTCAAATGAAGAAGTTGCTGTCTCTTTCTTCCGCACACAAAACATTTATGTCTGCAAAACATGATGTAGTGTGGCGTTAGCCAAGGATATGTCTGTTCTACATCCTAGTCCGACGATGGGAGTAGCAAAGACACAATCCAAGTCAATAGTTGATGCACATTTGTTGCTATACATGAATAAATGTATGTTCCATGGTGCAGAATAGTCCACTAAAATGTCAATTCAGATTTTTGCACAATAGCTGATGACACAGCCCGTACATGTTAGCCAATCACGATGCAACTGTCGTCAGGTGACCAGGTAAAGCAAATGCTTGGCAAATTCTTTTGGAATAATTTGGAATCCCCAATTTTATTACTCATTAAAAAGAAATAAAAACACATTATTTTAGTGGTCACATTTTTTCACCAATGGCTCTTGCAAATCTGAAGTTTGTGAGCTGTATTAACATGTCATAAAAAAAAAAAAATAATAAATAAAAAAAATGAGTGCAGAAAGAAATGGTAGGCAATTTTTTTTTGGCCAACCATTGACAAGGACGGGATTTCATTTGAGTAACATTCAATCGCAAATTGATAAGGACCTTGCTTCCCGATGAAGGCTGCACTGAAGGTTTGAGCAATGAGGTGAACGTGAACGCGTTGCGAGAGGCTCTTATCTCCATTGCTGGTGGTTGACCAGCATCTCTTTCTGTGCTGGTACTCTGATTGCTTTGTTTTTTTGCTTTTCCTGGCAGTACCAGAGATTCCTTACAGAATTTCTACTTTTGATCTGGCTCTTTTTGCCTGCCACTGCCTGTGCCTCCAGCCTACACTAGCCTGCGCTTCCGGTTTGGTATTGGGTTTGGTGCCGTCTGTTTGAAATACTTTTTGACCTATTTTCTGTTTCCCCTTCTTGTGATCAAAGACTTGAACTTATTGACTGAGGGAGAGACTCCGATTTCTGTGGTTCTCTGGTTCACCTCTTTTCGAACCCCTTACATGTGGGAGGTGATGGTCACATTTAATGGGCTGCATGGTGAAAGAACATCTGAGTAAAAAGATGGGAGAAATGCGCACCTCATAAAAACCCAATGGCCTGCTCACATCACGCTAATCTCACCAGAATATATGATCATCGCCAAGAATTGCTCCCATTTCTATCAAAGAGCTAATCACTCTAATAGTCGTTTCCTCTGCTGGATTTAATCTCTGATTGCTTGTCCTTGGAGTTCATTCTGCCAAGCACCTCTCCTGGATGCTCATGAGGGCCTGCTAATGGCATTGGGTGCATTGAAAGACATTGAATCTTCATGCGCAGTGTTCTATTTGACTTCAATAGTCCTGCTCACATGTTTCCAGACAGTTCATTTAAGTTAGTTTGTTCATTTAATCTTTGTCGTAGCATACGACACACCTTCACAAAGACAAACCTTCCAGCTAAGGTTTTTGAAAGTTTTGGTTGCCGCTTGGACTAGTGCAACTCCATGTGCTCGGCTTCTCTTCAGCGTCTGTGCGTTGTGTGTTGTTGGCCTCACAGCACTTCCTGTCACCTCCAGGATCCGGATTTTTATGTTTGGTTTTAAATCTCTTAATAGGGTGGCTCCATCTGACCTTTCTGAGCGGCTACATTTGCACTGTCAGCGAGACCCGTAAGGTCTTCCGCACCACTGCTCCTAAACTGTCCAAGGACCCAAATGGAAATGAAAAGACTTTCCTGAGGTTGGTCCACACATTCTTATTAAGTATTGGACCTCCATCGACACTTTAAATACATGTTGAAGAACCACCGTTTTGCCCTGAGTTTTTTACACCCATTTTTATTTTACTGCTTTGAATGCATCTTGGTTTCTCTTTCTATGTTTACATGGTTATAGTCATTGGCGTTTTATATGTATATAATAATCATGTTTTGTGCATTCGCTATTTGCTAATGTTGCTTGTGTTATACAAATAAACGTGACATTGACCTTCAACTGACCTTGAAAGTCAGTGTAGAACATTAACTTCATAATCCTGTGATGCAACAGTTCCATTTCTATTCAGCCTCTGGTTAATTAGTAGAAGGATATTGCTGGTAAAAAAAAAAAAAAAAAATCCCTTTCATTGCTTCAAGTTGCCACATGGGCTGGTACCAGGTAGAGCACCATCAATTATCGGCATTGTCAGATATTCTCTCTATATCAAAGGGGCATATTTAGGATTGCTTTCATTTGTGGGCAAACTCTGCATTTTTACCCTGGAGTCGGGGATGTAGAAAAAATGTGCAGATGAGTAGACAAGAGTGGACAACCAGAGGGAACAGTGATAAATGAGCTGACAAATGTTGTTTGTGTAAGATCATGATAGCCGTGAGAGAGCTATAATCCACACTGGTGAGTCGAGCCACAGGGTCCCTTTCACTGCGTTTGTGTGTGTGTGTAACAGGAGAGAAAGCTCAAAACAGAAATGGGACAGCTAATCCATATCTTCAGTCGCCTGGCAAAAAAGGCAATTCTTTCAGCATGTTGAAACAGATATCACACCTCCTAACGAAAGCAATTTTGATGAAATGTGTTTGAGGAAAGTCACAGGCGCCGTCCAAAACTATTTCCAGCTGCACCTGAATAATGTATTGTGAAAGAAAATAATGTAATTTATGGTTTGCAATCGTGGCATTATATATATATATGTATATATATATATATATATATATATATATATATATATATATATATATATATATATATATATATATATATATATATATATATATATATATATACTATGCCTCTGGAAATCAAGACACTGTTTCATGAGACCAGAAAACTGTCACAGACCACACCTCATTGGTTAAACTGTGTGTGCATGATCGGTGGGAACAAAAACCTGCACCACCTTTGAGGACCAGTTTACCCACCCCTGCTCTATGGCATTAATTCTGTCTGTCCAATGATCAGAGAAACAAAAGCCTCCGTAACACAGAATTTGCTTTCCATAGAACTGAAACTATCCACTGGTAGGCAATGGCAAGTTTTAAAAGTTGGAACTAGTGATGACCAGATATCATTACAGTGCCCTGTATTTCAGAGATCATTTGTTGGTGTGCTAGGTTTAGAAATGATATGAGGTTTCATAGTTTTACAGCAGGTGGCCTCTGAAAATCAGGACACTGTTTCATGAAACCTCATCAACCCTTCAATACTGTGTCATAAAAACCTCTTCTAACCTTCACTACTGGGAACATATCAAAGGTGTCCATGACCAAGACTAACATAGTATAGTAACCAGACAGTGCTTAAAACCAAATGTGAATTTATATTAAATAGCTCACCATATCAGGAGGCAATGAGATGAGAGACTGAAATCTGGTATGGAGCATCTAATCTAAGATGGCTTCCAGGTGTTCAATGTGGGATCAACACTTCTCCCTGTCATCATGAGATCCAATTTTAATAATGAAAAAAGCCCCTGGTGAGTAGAAAACATGCCTTTGTTTTCTCACACAATCATTTCTTACATACCATATACATCACAGTATTTGCATATTCTGAAGCAAAAAAAAAGAATCTCGTCTATTATTCGGATCTTCTTTTTCGCCAAGGTGAGTGTCAGTTCAAAATCATCGGTAACAGCGCCATAAAGCAATGTAACACTCGACCCCATAATTCAATCATTAATTTCATGTCTTTTTAAATGAATCATGGCCTCAGAGGTGCTGATCTTTCATGCCGCCACTAAAGGCCAGAATCGTGGTGGAAAATTAATTTTGGCAAGGTCGCACTCAGCGCTGGGGCACAACATGTGAATAACACATTCTTCCACCGACTAATGACTGAGCTTAAGCTTAAATATTCATTTCAGAAAAGCTGCCTCAACGTCAGTACTGCGTACACATTAAATATAACACAAGAGGCTCCATGTATGATACAATTACTATGAATACGTATATTTCTCAATCCCCTTTCACCAGAGGCAATCCGACTATAATCTCCTTGGAAACCTCGAGAGGCGTGGGGATGCAATAATGTTTTAAAGGATACCTGCAATATTAGCTTGCAAGCAAAATACATCCAACTCTCGGTGGAGTCCAAGAGAGAGGCGAGGCAAAGCGAATGTCGGAAAATAAAAAAGGAACAGCAAAAATAGCATAACCAAAGTGAAGTGATGTGAATCATTCGGGTTTTTAGGTACTCTGAGGCAAGGGCGTCAGTTTGTTTTCAGAAATACTGCCTCCAGTCTTCAGTGACTGGGATAGTTAGTCAGTAGTTAGTGAGACAGTATAGTGGAGACACTGCTGCTTTTGAAAGGTTAAGTATCCCTGTTTCAGACAAGCTGTTCCGCATTGAAAAGACAATCCAAAAAAAAAACAAACTTCAGTAATCCTGAGAAATCAATATAATATTTTCAATATATAAATTTTAATAGAAGAAACTCAGTCTTGATATCCAGACTTTCTGAGACACTCATTCAGTGTCTGTTTCATTTGCTCAAGTCATGCATCTTCAGAATCTTCAGGAAAAGCTGGCACGCCATTGACAGATTCCAACTTTGCTTGTTAATAACGGCGAAAACCAGGTCGCTCAAGTTACCTTGGCTTCATACTGCAGCCTCATTTTCACAGAAGGAAGGCATTGATTGATCTTGAGGAGCGACGGTAAACCTGCCAAGAAATTGTTCAGAAGAAAAAGTTTTCAGACACACATTTTGGTCAGATCAACACAGGATTTTAACCGAGTTCATTCAGTCATGAAAACCATTTTGTAGCCATAGAACAACATGGCATCCATGCCAGTGAAAAGTCAGTGGTCAAGCTTGCATTTATTATTCCATGAGTGTAAACAGAAAGTGGACCATCCTGTAATACTGTGTTTTATAGAGCGTTTTGCGAGTTTTGTAGAACTCAATTACTTGTGTGCACATGACCACAAAACCTTTTATAACAATAAAAGACACTAACACCTTTTTCTTCTTTGTCTGTCCTCTGCTATATTTTCCGCATCTTTCAATTGCAGAAGCATGTTCATCCAAAAGCATGAGAGCATAGCTTTTTTGGCACCTTCTCCTCTGACTTAAATGGAACGCTCTGAACTTGAGACATCTCCAACTTCCAAGGTAAATGGAACGCATCATTAGCGCCATCTATACAGACATGTTACTAAACGTCCACCCGAAGGCTGCCAACAGTCGATGGGAGAGCGACGTGTCTGGACTTCTTTTTCATCCGTCAGTGTCAGTTTTTGCTGATAACATTCGCAGTCCTGTGCAGGCTGCCTTCTCACTCAGCTGACCGATCACACCAGAGTGATCATGGTTGCGGTCATGGTGTAATATAATAACATTAGGAAAATTGACTTTTGTGTCCAATGCTGACACCAATGGCAGCATTCCACGTAGCGTGTTGTTGCGTAGGTTTTTCCTTTCCGTGTAGCGTTCCAGGCGTGTGGATCACGCATCATATGTGGGGAGTGTGAGGGAGACATTCTCTTCAGTGAATCACATTCAATGTCTCTTGCTATATACAACCCCTTCTGTAACTGTCCTCCGTACAGGAAGTGACTGACTGACTTTAAATAGCAATTGACACGTTGTTACATGCAAAACAAAAGGAGCGCCACCCCATGACTTAGCTAACCCCAACCTCAACCTTCCTTTTACGTGTTACATTGCCCACGGCGGAACACGCAATTCAATTAAAAGCTCAATGCGTCATCATGCCACACCAAAGGCTGCCGTCGGCGTCAGTATAGGATGCAAAGTCCCTTTTCCCAACGTCAATAAATCACGCCATGGGAGTGAGGATGGGTTGGTTTGAACGACAGGTGAAAAAGCTGTGATTCGTCAATCAATACTGGCATTTATATTTCCAAGACAGCTGTAAGATTCATTCATTGTCATTCATGTCTGAAGGCTTCAAGTGGTCGCTACATCCTGGAGAGATTGTTGTGTTTGCTCATGTCAAGAAAAGCGACCTGTCATTAAAAACAATGTCATGGAAGTTACAGCGTCGTACAACAGAACCATACACAGAGAGATAGTCAGGTCAGTACCCTGGTGGACATTTTGACCTGTCACGTCCTGACAACGGATACAGAGGAACTTTAAACCCTTGGTTCAGGAGCTGGAAACCAAAGAATGGAGTTATTCTCAGGTTTGTCCAACGATAATTGATTTCAATTTGCATGAACTAACAGCCACCTAATTGTCCTTTGGCATGTTAGAGACGCAGGTTAATAACAGTTGTGTGTAGCGAGAGATAGATTTTCCAATCTCACGTGTTGTACTGTGGCAGCCTTTTTTGATAATGGCTGCATTATTTTTGACAGGATGCAAAATGATCTACGTCTCCAGGGCAATACACTTATCAAATAATGAGCTGCCGAAGTGTTTAGCGGCATCAACAGGGAGGGGGAAAAAAAAAGCACAAACAGGTCGCAGTTAATTTATCAGCTGTCAGGAGAGATCACAGTGCATTTAGTTTTATGCCTACTGCAGCGTTTGCAGGCTGGAGGTTTATGGCAATGACCAAGCGCACTGTGTAATTTACGCTATTGTGCTAACGCCTTTTAGCACTTCCCCTGTTTAAGCTAACAAGCAAATCCTAGTGTTCTGCATCATGGCTCTTCAGTGTTTTACATTTATCTTAAACAGACTTTCATCAAGTTGTACTGAGGCCCATTTGTGCTCCCTTTATGTATGAACGTCCGTTTCAAACCATGATGCCGTCACTGATCATATGCTTCCATGCAGTCTTTACATTGGTGTAGCTGCTAACCAATATATCCACCGGGGGCAGCTCAGAGTCAAGAGTTCATGACAACTGTGGAAGACTGTGGACGAAGTACTGATAATGTACCTCTTGCTCAAAAGACGAAACGGAGGCAGCGTTGTAGGAGGTGGTTGAGGCTGTTAAATATTTTGCGACTGAAGGATGGCGAATTTCCGACATTAGCAGAGCTACGTATTGGGTAGTAACAGCAACACTGTTCACATGGTTCTCGGCTGGAATAAGGTGGTTTGCTCTGTCTGGGTCGGTGGAGAGTTCTTGCCCCAAGTGGTGGAGTTTAAGTATCTCTGGGTCTTGTTCTCGAGTGAGGGAAAAGGGGAGACTGAGATTGATAGACAGGTTGGTGCAGCGGCAGCAGTGACGCGGTCGCTGTATCGGACCGTCGTGGTGAAGAGGGAGCTTAGTCACAAGACAAAGCTCTGAGTCAAGACAAAGCTCTCGATCTACGTTCCCACCCTCACCTATGGCCACGAGCTTTGGGTCATGACCGAAAGGATGAGATCGTGGATACAAGCGGCTGAGATGAGTTTCCTCCGCAGGGTGGCTGGGCACACCGTTAGAAATAGGGTGAGGAGTTTGGTCATCCGGGAGGAGCTCGGGGTGGAGCCGATGCTCCTCCACATCGAGAGGAACCAGCTGAGGTGGCTCGGACATCTGATCCGGATGCTCCCTGGATGCCTCCCTGGGGAGGTGTTCCGGGCAGAGAGATTACGTCTCCGATCTGGAATGGGAATGCCTCGGGATCCCCCAGGATGAGCTGGAAGAGGTTTGTGCGATCTGGAAGTTTGGGCAGAAGACGGTGAAGGTAAAGGTGACATTGAAAATACATGTATAAATTTGTGGATTATTTCAGATTTTTTTTTGTTGTTGTTTTTTTTTTGTTGTTGTTGGTAATTCACACTTGAAATGGGGTAAATCTACTGAGAACCATAATTGAAATCAATTTTTTATGTTTTATAGCCATTTTTATGTCTTGGTTTCATTTAAATGGATTTTCCTGTCTGAATGTAGGATTACTCTTCTCCGTTTTGCTATTTTATTTGACTATTACACTTGAACTAGCGTTAAAAAAAAGTACGTTTCTCTCGAGTAAACATGACCCACAAACCTTCACATCACAGGCTCGAGAAACTTGTCACAATTCCCCCGAAGGTTCTTGACCAAGGGAACACAAATGGAACAAAAGAAAGACAATTTCATTTCGAAGACATTCAGTCTCAAATCGATAGCAGTGAAAAACAAGTTCCTTGAGGTGTGTTTCTCAAGACGTGATTGACATCTTCGCTCACCGTATTTTGATAAATAAAAAAAATGAACACCTTCTATTGTGCTGATAGGAAACGAATTAAGTTGTGTGGCACTCCACAAATTACCTTGACGTCGACTGCCATTTTTAAGGACCAGAATGACCAGAAGAAAGAAGTATATATCAGGCTCTAGCGTCGCCTTGGGCTGTGATTTTCATACTGTACACTCACCTGTCACGAGCCAGAGCGACATCTATTCAAACAATCCCCACAGGCCGTCCTTTGTCTGTGTGCATGAGTATAAAACCCTGCTGTGTGTGGCATTTTGTGTCTTAGCTTATCTCGCTGCAGTGAGAGCTATGAGAGCTTGCTGTGTAATTGAAATGTCATGCGTACAGGCGAGGAGTTTGACTGAACGGGGGGCCTTTAGCCATGCCCCAACAAGCCCGCGACAGATGAGCAACAGCTTCTCCAATGAGAAGTGGCATTTCCCCGAACTCATTCCTCCTCCTCCTCCTCTTCAGTCTTGCTCCTGCGTCGTCCATCATCCCATCCCAGCTTCTCTACAATCCTATTCTTTATGATTTCTCCCTGCCGATCTGAAGTCGTCCAGTGATTAACGACAACAGCTAGTAGTCGCTGAAATATTAAAATAAATGTTCAGCTAAATCGGGGTCTGAAGGAATCCCGGCACATTCATCATTTGTATCTGAGGTGGATACCAGCAAAGGGGCTCGCCATTCAACTTCGGTGATTTGAGAGTAAAGTACACGGTGTAATTCATGTAATCTGAACTCCTTAATAGGCAGTCGCTGCTGTCGACCTGTCAGGATGCACTTTTATAGATCCATCCCGAGTGAAACCACATCAATCCCTGGGTTGGCCAGAGTCGCACTCTCATCAAGGGCTTGTACCGTGAGCTCACAAAATCTCAGCAGGGTTATCAATCTGGACAGGGTTTGTTCGGTTTTTTTTTTCCATCCTATTGTACCGTACTCATTCAGCAGTATCACTTTGCTTTTGTTCCATCCTCCTAATCCGTCTAACAAATGGAATTTTATTTTGAGCTGACCAAAATATTGTCTTTCATGCTGAGTCGCCACCTCCTCTTCTCCGAGTCATATATTAAGTATGAGCTTGACAAAACATATATGATGAAATCAAAATGCTTCTAGAATTAGGTTGACCTACATAGACTTTTGCTGTAGTCAGTACGGATGGCTTCTACGCCTTCAGAGAAGGCCTATTTTCAAGTTCAAAACATGAAGACTAAATATATTTATATATTGTATATTTTCATTGATTTTGCTACGGTGCAGGTCAAAGGTTTGGACACACTTTCTGAATCAGTTTTAACTTCAAGTTAACTACTACATCATTGATATGCACTGAATGCATCAAATATACAGTATGAAGCAGGATATATGGATTTATGTGGCAAAGAAAGTCACCTGTTGAAAACCCATTACTGGTGAGAATCTACAAAGTAAACTGTCATGAAAACATTTTGGTTTTCTGTTAAGCAACAGATATTTCTCTCATCTACAGTCTAAACATAAAGCTTGTCAAGTTCACACCAGTAATGAGAGGCATACTGCTCTCAAAACTGATCGCTAATTTGTGCCGAGGCTCTGTGGGATTCAATCAGAGAGTGAAGAGGGAAGCGACCAATCACAGCAAGTTTGGAGTAGGCGGGGCACAAGTAGAGTCTTTGGCCTTCAGAAAGTCCAAGTGTGGATCGCTGCAGTTGAATGCATTTATACTGCGCAATGTGTTATTTTCTGGATAAATTGGAAATTGTGAAAACTGCAGATCTGGACTTGCAGTGACGGAAGAAAGGCAAGGCATTGTATTTATTATTTGGGTGGCATCATGCAAGTCCAACAGACTTTGATAATGTTGGAATTGTTTACTATTTATGACCAACCCCACCGTGAAATATTGATGTTGGGAAAGTAGACCTTTGCCACCTTCTTGTGTATGCAACAGTCACCTTGGCTGAAATGCACATCCCTTTTGGCGTGTTTTAAACAGCAATTGACATTACGTTTGGTGGAGAACAAGAACAAAGGAAGTGCCATGCCCTGCCTTAACTAACGCCAACCACCATCTTGCGTCAGGATACGGCAGGAAAGCATAGGACGCAAAAGTCTGCCTGCACCCCAGACTCATGTAGAGGACGACGGACAGGCCAAACAAATTGAAGTATTTTTATAGAGAGTCATGAATTAAAAAAAAAAAAAAGGTGACTGGGTTTAACTCCATCCACATATATTAAATAAATAAGATTATTTTGGACATTAATAATTCATATTCTACTTCCCATGCACATTGCGAAATACATAAATGAATACAAATAAAATACAAAATGAAATAAAAACCCAGCTCACCCGGAGTGCAAATGTTTTCAGTATACATTTATCTTCCACACATTATATCAGAGACCCTGAAGACATGGCATGGCCGAGGCAGACAAAATCACTTTTGAGCTGCCTTCCCGCAACCTTTCGCTAATTGGTGAGAGTCTAGGGTGCTTCAGGCGAGGTTTGTTTGTAAGTGGTGACAATACTTAACTAAAAGAAAGGGCAGACAAGTCCGCTGTATCTTGAGAGGGCATGATCTTCCCAGTTGCAGCAGCATGTATCAAACTCCGGCACTGATTGCATCAGTCTCTTCTCCCTGCTCTGCCTCAGCGATTACAAGTGAGTGAGAATCTATGGATATTTACGCTTGCGCTTGTTTGGAAATGGGGCTGTACCCTGCTTTTCTTTTGAGAGATGAGGTTGAAATAAAATCATTCCACATTTTCCAGGACTTTTTCGTCTTATTTTTCTGATATTATTATTATTATTATTTTAGTGTTATTTCTTATGTGTGCATGTGTGTGAGCATGTTTTGTCATACTTGTGAGTGCCACGTATTGACAAGCGTCACAAGGTTTGGAGGGTTAAAGTGTCACTAAAAGTGCTTTCATTATAATTGGGTTTGAGTTTGGTTCAGAGTCCTGGTTAAGGTTAGCTGTTTGTTTTGCATATTAAAGTTCAGGGTGAGAGGAACGGGTGGGGGAAGCATTACGTCAAAAGAGGTCCTCACAAAAATGATGAAACACAAATGTGTGTGAGTGTGTGCATGTGTTTAAGCTTATCTGTCCTAGTGAGGACCAAATTTGGGGAACACACGCCTGAGTGGGGTTTGCCGGACCCCACAAGGTAAAGACCTCACAAGGGCTTCATAAGACTGAAAATTGGGGATTAGGTTTGATTCAGAGTCCCGGTTAAGGTTAGCTAGCTATTTGTTTTGGATGGCTAAGTTAAGGATGAGAGTCTGGGGAAAGGGTTATGGCATTGAATGGTCCCCACAAAGATAGAAATACAAAGGTGTGTGTGTCTAAAACTGAGTAAGATGAGGCCTGAACAAATTTGAGCACTTTATCTCAGTTCTGCTGCTTCACTCAATGATATGCTCGAGATATGAAATGGGGGATTTGATCTTTACGTTGTGAATTTGACAAGAAGATGCGCTTTTGTTATCATCAAATATAATGAATTGAAATTCAATATTTTGATGTTTGTTTATCACAAAGAAGACACAACTCGCACACACGCACAGTTGTGGGGTTTTAAACTCTAATCCTCAAGCTCGAAGCAAATCTGGAATTTATTTTTAGACAATAGTTACAGGCATTTTACCTTAAAAAGGACGATAGTTAAACTGAAAATTCCATGCTTTTTCCTTTACAGAATAATGAAAACCATCAATCTATTTCTTCGCGTCCATGGTGGCCCAAGTTGGAACAAACAAAATAACATTTTGAGACCAGATGGTGGGAGTTGGAGCAATGCCGTTCCCTGACTAATATTTTAGACACGATTAACTGAATGGAAATAAATGCTCCTTGGTGAGAGTTTGGCCCCATACTTGACAGCTTTCAGTGCTAAAAAAAGTGGGAAAAAATAGTTCCACTCGCTCCACTGATATACCTTCAATATTTAAGATTTTATTATGACATCAGTATGTTAATATTCATTTTAATCTGTCCACTGATTGACATGTGAATGACGGTCTTTTTTGCTTTGAGTTTTTCCTCGGAAAACAAGCTGACGAGCATGTTGGCAGATATGTCCGTTTCTCTTCCAGACAGCGCTGAGACTTTACTTCCATAGCTGGTTGAAGAATCAGCTGCTGTTGAGCAAGACACCAGTGTGAAGTACCTGGACGTACACCTTGTTGATGACGCCGACGCGATGATCGACACCACCGCTGTGATCAATAACTCCTGAAGCAGCGGGATCACTGCTTTACTCGATAACATAAAAATGACTTAACCTCACCTTTTTCTGCCAGAGCAGCTTGTAGAGATCCAACACCTTCTCCTACTGGTTCCTGTCCTTTCATGCTCACGAGGAAAAAGAAGAGCTGGCCCTCAGTGTCAGTGTCTTAGCTTGCAGAGGGTGATGACCGATAATCTTTCGACTCAGGTCCATTTTATGGTCACGAACATGTCATTCTTCTCCAGATCTACCAAGGAAATTGTCTCTGGACTCAGTCCATGATGGATTAGCCTGAAAAGAGCAGCTAATACAAGCAGCCACATTGTAATTACAGAGTTCAGCCGATGCACAGGACAATCGGATGTACTTTTAAAAGAGTTAAGTGGGGATGTCAGCGTCTTTTAAGGAAGGCATATGTCAGGGTCTGGGCTTCAGTGCTTGTCACACTTACGATTCCCTGTCAGTGGGATTGGTAAAAAGTCAAGTGGCTCATGGAGGCATTACTGAACCAAAGAGATGTTTTTATTTATTTATTTTTCATTCAGTAGGTCAGTAATACCTGCTGTTGCATTCAACTCTCCACAATGAGGAGTTTAATACTCTGTAGAGATCAGTAGTTGACTCTCGGGTTATCTCCAATTCATCACATTTTCTTCTCTACTATTACAAATAAAATACAAACTGGTTAAAATTCTAAATGTGTAGGATATGATGCATGCTGATTTATGACTGGGAAGTTAATTTAAAGCAAAAACGTTTTGTCTGGAGAAAAAAATGCTTACATAAAGTCTGTTTAAAAAACGAAATATATCACAATAGTTTTAAATACCAACGTTATTTTGCAATTCGCACCTCACTCATAGCAGATAAAAGTGCAAGTTGGTGCTGTATTGTTTGTTTTCTACAAAAGTACATATACAAATCATACAAATCACTTCATGCACCACTGTGGATCGTGAAGTTTTACTTTGTCATTTTATGTTGAGCTGTAGTTTTTATACTGCTGTGAGAGGGAAAGAAGGCAGAGTCACTGTTTGAAAATACTTGGCAGCAAAGATAATGAAATTACTCTCTAATGTGATATTTGAGAACAAGAGAGAGGATATAGACGTTGTAGTGCAGGTAGAAAATCTGCTTGAATGAAGCAGTTTTGTATAGGCCTTGAAGGCAAAACTTTATACCAAACAATCAGTGTGACCAGGTGTTATAATAAAACATAAAGAGAACAAATGGGGCTCTCACGTGGCAGCGAGTGAGACCCCTCATGACTCACGCCACAATTTAGCATTGGCTTACTATCTCTGAGTTAAAGGCCATCCAGTTCAGTGTGTATTTCTCATTCCTCCGCAGGCCCTGTCTCTCCCTGGCTTCATCTGTACACATACTCTGTGACATTGTCTGTGTCCTTGTCCAGGTCATAAATGTAAATCTCTTAATATATGTCTTTTTGCTTTTCGGTCTCTTTATCCCTTGATATGGCTTTTCATTTATTTCGTCAGTCACTGCAGTATATTGTGTAAGAAGGACAAAGTGATGAAACTGGTTAGGAAGCAGTTTCATATATTTGGATTGGCAATACTGAATCTGGGACTCTGACATTGACACCCAACCAATTCAGTAATACTTAAAACAACAGTACAAAATCATAGTAAGTGTTCAGCGTTCTATCAACATGTGGAATTACAAATTGTACTGTAGTTTTTTTTTTTGGTTGAAGAACTAAAGACTGGACTTCAACCGGTGTCCATGCTTTCCATTTGTTACTTGTTCAACAATGTGACTTTTCACCTTGTTGAATTTTCCCCACTGTTTGACTAATAAATCCAACTCAACCTATGAGCAGGAACATTGGGTCATGACTAAAGGAGCAATATACAAGAGGATACAACACATCCTCACTCCTACAGCATAATCTACTGACATTCACAAGTGGGCTTTGCAGTCGTGTGCAGAGACCAAAGGCAGCCGTCAGTGTTGAATGGTGACACACTAGTCTTTCCATTGAAGATGTGTCACTTGGTATATAAAGCGTTTGTGGACAGAATGCGGAGATGATGTGGAACCGCAGAACGCAGCGGTGCAGAGCTGCGTGTTGGTTATCCTCTCGGTCACATGAGAATCGTGGTCATGTTATACTCGTCAATCCCGCGGTACTTAGCGAACTGAAGGAGACAAACTATCTTTATGAAGTTCATGACGGGTGTCATAAAGAATGGGCCCACGCTTGACCTCCAAAATTCAAAAACACGTTGCTTCGAAATAAGCACTTTGGAGACACGATTATGACGTGAAGGTGACGCTGTTCTCTCACAATAAAATGCGAAAATCGTCTACACATAACGTTTTTCACTGGATGATTTCCTCCTTTCTGAACGAGCCTCTCCGCTGTGTCGCTGATAGAACTGTCGTGGTATTGAAGCGGAGCACCAGCACTGCACAGCCAGTGGAAATCGACAAATTGAAAACAATTCATTGTTTTGAAAAACCTCCACACTGCTGCGCCTCAGCATCGCTTCCAATCTAGGAGAGTTTCCGATGGTCACACTCACGCACACCCCCGATCCCCATCCATGAGCATTAAACAGTGTTTTACTCCACTGAAACAACTATGCGTCAATATGCAAGGTGGAAGGCTGCCTCCGGTGTAAAAGCCCACTTACAAATGTCAATATATTATGCTACGGGAATGAGTATGGGTTGGTGGACACATTTTTTTCTGCAAGGCAGCAGGACTCGCCCTTAGAAATAGGGTGTGAAAGTCAGTATAGCCGTTTCACCACCTGTTGTGCACCTCTGCCCATGGAGCCGGGTCCCATTTTCCAGTATTCCTTCTGGCCAGCTGGAGACACTATGGCAACCGGCAACCTATGGTGGCAACCGGCTCTGTTTCGCGGTGAAAACCACTCGCTGCAAATGCTGTTGATACATTAACCTCTGCATTGTCTTTGGCTTGACGTGCTGCTTTCATCCTAAATAAGGAATAGAGAATTTTGACTGTTCCTACCGCTCATGTCAATTTCTTGCTTTGTAATGGAGTAAACTTTCTTAGGTGAAGTTTCACACCTCCTGCAATATGCTTACTAGAGAAATCCAGGACTAAATCCTCCTCTTCACTCGGACTCACGGCCAAAGCCCGGTTTGCTTCTGCAACTTTTGAAATAAAATAGACCCCGTATGGTGTCCATAGCGTGACAGTTCCCAGGGAATCACTTGATGAATGCTGAAACGATTCTGAATCAATCTGCTCGCATTCCTTGGTCCGTGTCGGAATTAAGTCTTCGCTATTGATCCTACTGTGCCCTGGAAGTAATAAGAGAATGCAGCACATTCCCAGCCCAGGTCATGACCTGACGTCTGCCAGGTAGACATGTGTGGTTGGGAAACAGAAGTTATTGTGGCAGTATCTGTGACATCTGAGAGAAGAGGCCAGTGGCAGTGGAAAATGCGATGGCTCCTGCTTGCCTTGTTAAGGAAGGTGTATTGGAAAACAATGGTGAATCAACCTGCAATGAGGAGTGTCCACCCCTGCGTGTGTCCAGAGGCAGCATTCTTTAGTACCATCTCATGCCATAACAATCCATGGCCAAACTGAGGGCATAAACCAGTCTTTTTTAATGCAAGAGAAGGGAAAAGCCATCAGATATATAGTATATAGTATAGTATATATATATATAGTAATTTTCCAATAGGAAGCAGCAGCCATATTTATTTGAACATAGCTCTGGAAACAATGACTTGTCAGTGGATGCAGGGTCTGAAGAATCAGAGCTGGACATTGGTCGGCTCCAGAACACTGAACGGTAACATTCATTAACATGAAATCTTTCAACATGTAATGCAAGTGGGTTCAAGGTTAAAGAGATAGTGACAATAATGACAAAAGCTGGATACTTTGTGAAGAACAACACTTCACTGGTGCAATTAGCCCACCCCGCTGCCGTGCAATGTTTTGGCTCTTCTTGGCTCAGAATGACGCTGATGAGTTTATTTGCATTGACGTCACATGGATCTCCCGGCTGGATGTTCCTCCTGTGAGGTAATCAAGGTGCGTCTCAGGATCTAGTGCAGCTTTGTGCTGAATTATATTCATTCACAAAGTTTCCACTTATTTAGTGTTAAAATCCAAAACCGACCGAAGACGATTTCATTCCATATATCTGAATCTCTAAATTAAAAATGAAAATATACATTAAATGCTTTTTTTTATTTACACCAGTTTTAGGTTTTTATTCAAAATTGCTGAATTTTCACTTTTACTGTTCAAATACTGAGAACAGAAGCGCGGTGAGGCAGCCACCTGCTGAGCCTCACCATAGATAGCGCAATGACTCGACTAACGGTGCTGGCATGCAGTTAGAACGTATTGCTGTCTCTCTGTATATCGCTATTAAAATGTTCAAACACTTTTGCTATTGTATAGCTGATGGATATCATGATTTTTTTGGGTCAACAACTGTATGTGTGTCACTAGTTTCTTGCGCTGAGCGATCATAAAAGGGCCTCGAAAAGCCACCAAGTGAGGCAAGTTCTCCTGCCTCATGCTAGAGGGCACTTGTGATCCCAGGGATTCTTTATGCGACAACTGAAAAAGTGACAACAGTCTTGAGTTATCCATGCTGCTCTCACAACACGTTGATCGAGAAGGTTTTAATCAGTGAAGGTCAGATCCCAACGTCAGAAATGATCAAGGAATAGTCTGGTGATCTTCAGTAACTTGGGGAAAATCAGCGTCTTTCCTCTTCGCTGTCCTCATGTAGACAGCAGTGCTGCAGCGAGATAAGCAGTGAAAATAGCTACTGTAGAGCCCGGCATTATTCATTTAAGCAAATCTGTCTGACAATAAAATCAGATGTTTATCAGCCTAATAAATGCGAAAACACGTGAGTTATCAAACAGGCATCAAGCAGACAGCGATCAGACCCTTTTACTGCTCGGCATTTATCGTGTTTGTGTGGAGTCGCGCTGTGCATGTAGTTTCCGGCGTCTAGCGTCGAGTCGCCTGAGGCGAGAAGTTCACCACTCAATTGCCATACAGTATAAAAGTTAAGACTATAATAACGTTTTTTGTTGTTGTTTGTTTGTTTTTGTGCTTTTTTTGTATACTACAATTCGAATGTCAAAAAGCAGATATGGGATTTTTAACATAACCGTTAACTGCTTCCAAATGGTGAATAGGCTACTGTGTAGGGTTCATGTGTTTGTAAATGTGATTGTTATGAAGTCAGTGCCTCACCAGCCATAAACCTCAGCGCACGTCACTGCAAAGCCTGACCCCTTCAGTGGAACGGAATGTTTTTGGGAACAAACAAAATATTTATTTATTTGTTCACAGATACTAAAAAAATAGGCAAACTTATCCTTAAACAAATATAAAAGGCACTGCAGCTGACAGAACAGAACTGTTGGTGACAACATGAATACCTCTCTAATCCAGAACATGAATTGTGGATGGCTGTCGTTTTTCTGAAACCTAATATTTTATTCTGATTATAGCTTTGGATATTGATTGAAAAGCTTCTTTCCAGACGCTTAAGCATTTGAAAGATTCAGCAAAGAATCAAATTTTTATTGAGTCAAGGTTTGTGTCCTAGATTTAGGTGGGAAAAAAGGCTTTTTAAAAAATATATATATTATATCGTTTTATCTTGTCACTTCTCCCTTGCTGCTTTTCAAGATTGCCTTTGTAGACAGATATGATTCAAAATTGCTTTCATTGAGGTCTTTACAAAGGCAGATGAACTACTTCTGTTCGGAGGGTCAGCAGGAGTCCGAACCACAGGTGGTCCTTTGTTATCATTCTGCCATTGATAAATAATGCATCACAGCATTTAGCCCCTCTTGGGCTGAACGCCACGTCAATACTTTTAACAAAAAAAAACACACTTTTAGAAAATGTGCACATCCAGCAAGAAAGCTTTCACCCGATATCACAAGTGATTTTTCATAAAGAATACTTTCAAATATTGCAAAAAATGCTCAGAGTGTCAACCACTCATGGGCAATATTCACATAAAAGTGCTTCGAGATGGACTGTAAATTCACATACAAAAGCAAGTGAGCCTCGAATCCACAGAGGGTTGATGGAAGGCACATCTTGTTGTGGTTTTTTTTCTTTATTGATCCTTGTCGAATGGTTGAAGTTTTCAATGACAATTTGAATTTTCAGGAAAAAGAAATGACTGGCTCAGACATATATGTGTGATTACCAACCGAAAATATTCTCAGACTTGTCACATGACACACAACATCAACAGAAGCTTTGCATTGTCCCCATTATTTTATCTATAATATATAAAATAAAAGCCAATGTCATTGACAAGTGATGGGTTGATGAGGTTTCATGAAACAGTGTACTGATTTTCAGAGGCCACCAGGTGGCACTATTTAAAATGTTTGGACTTCAGCAACTAATTTGATGAAACCTCACAATGTTTCTAAACCAAGAGTGCCATCTAGTGGCCTCTGAAAATTAGGACACTGTTTCATGAAACCTGAACATAAATCCTGAAACTCTCATTCCTGATGCCTCATTGACCCATCACTATCTTCGACCAGTAAGCAGCCGTTAAGATAGTTGGTTAGTGACAAACAGTGACCTAATTTTAAAGGTCAGTGACTATTGAGAAGTGAGCGCCATCTTGTGCCCTCCTGAAAATTAGCACACTGTTTCATGAAACTGCTTGGGCTCATTTCTAGTTGTAATATAAAACGCTCAATTGACACTACACTTTTTTTTTGTTTGTTTTTTTTTGTTTGTTTTTTTTGGTGGTGAAACACAAGAATAACAAAAAAATCCAAGATTACAACATTCATATTGACTTTTAATTTATTTAGGTTTTCTGTTCCCTTCAAACCAGCAAGATGAGTGGAATCGACAAAAGCTCCCTCACTCTGCTAAGAGGTAAGGCATAAGTACTGTTAACAGAGCTTCTTCTTCACGTGTATTTCTGTATTGTTGACTGCTGCTGTGCCTGCTTTTCAAATGGCAGCTGGTAAAGGCTATCGTCAACTCCAATGTGGATGTGAATCTCCCTGAACACTCCAGGACCCACCTGAATTTAAAGATCTGCACACACGTCCCTCATAAGAGATGAACATTTTGGGCGGTGAAAATGAATGCATGTTCACAATGACCAGCAAAACCAGTGAGCTGCCATAAGGAAGACAAGCTGTGTCTCATCCAGCTCACGTTTTTTGCTTTTTTTGCTTCAACTTGGGGAAAATAAACACACACACACACACCAATTTTTCCAGTACCTTGAACCTGACCGCCATAATCAATACTCTGCACACAGCAGACATTCTCCATTGAGCAATTACGCTAGTCAACCAGAATCAACGGATAATTACATTTGTCCACTTTTCCCTCATGAACTTTGAGACAAAACAAACAACGTTTAATTATTTTCCCACCAGATTGACTGTTGTTCTCCGCTCTAAATAATCAATTGAGTAGTTGCTGGCCCGACAATTCTACCTGGATGGAAGGAGAATAACAGGCATATCAGGTCGATGCATTCTCTAAGACGCCTTTTATGTTGGAACGTTAAACAATAGCAGCAGATATGTTTCATTCCAAAAATGTGTTATTCCAAAAAAATGTATTTATTTACCTTTCCATTTTATTATTCTTATTATTATTTTGTATAATATTCTTTGAATGTCACGTTACCGTGTAACATGTCATGTTACCATCATCTGTTTAATGTCCGGCTGCTCCTCATGACTTCACATCATGCTGTTGACTTCCCCACTGACTGTGAAAGAGCACATACGATTTTGACCTCATGAGCTGATAGTCTTATGTCTGTTGTCTGAATCGATAACATTTAAAGACAACTTGAATAGTCATGTTGATTAAAATGTGGACCACATTTGGGACTCCACAACAAAAGATTGTTCCAAAATGCTAGTACTGATGGTTAGATGAGGTATCATGAAAAGTATTGCATGGTTGATGAAACAGTGTCCTCATTTTCAGGGGCCACTAGATGCTTCAGCCACATACTTTGTGCATTCTCAGCTCACACTGTTCAGGAGCTTTTTTCATGTCATGGTCATGGTCATGGTGCGTTCAGCTAGCACACTCATCTCCTGCATAAAAGGAGAAAAAAAAATTTAAATCTTCTTGTTTACATATTTTTTCATCTGTATACCCTTTTTTATAATACAATAATAATGTGATTTTTTTTTTTTTTTGTAATCTATTTCTTCATTTCTTCAGACCTGTGCTCACATCTGCATGGGCTAGTGCGCCACAGAGCGTGTATGACCCGTCCATTGTTCAATTTCAAACAGGAAATCCACCATGGCAGGTGCAATTACTGCAAAACTATACAATCCACAAATGCTCTGCTGTGAGACACTTTCACTCATTATGGAGTAAATGCATTTTCACCAGCTCAGTTTCCATCTCCAGCTCTCATTAAACTACTGACAATGTCACAGAAACGGGAGGAACTAAAGGTCTGTGTCTGATGCTGCGCTGCCAGAGAGAATGATCAACCATCAACAGTTGCAGAAGGGAACTTCTGGCAGTAAAAATGACGCTCAGTGTGGATTGCGTTTGGATGTGCCGTCTGAATGGCCTCACAGAGAAACAGTCTGACATTCAGGTAATTGTGTTTGTCAAACCGATTCGATTCAAGTGAAATACACACACGTTTGGATTGCTTTGAACTGGAGAGAACCGGTACCGGAGTACTGGTACTTCACCAGCATTGCTTTCTGCACACAGGTGAAGTGCAGCTCGAAAGAGATGTCTTCCTCTGATATGAATGTCCATTCCAGTACTGATATTCCAAAATCTAAGTTTAGATTCCACTCTCTACAGTAGCATAAATATTATTGCATAAACCCAGCAATGCGCTGATGAAGCTTCACGAATCAGTGTTGTTAACAAATCCCACAGCGGTACTCTGCTCTATGATCTTTTAAAAATCTTTGGAAAGTATTATGGCAATGAGGAACCTCACAATTTCCTACTGAGGATAAAAATACGAACTAGTGTGGGTGTGTGTGCAAAACTCATGAATCCATGAAGTGACTGAGCAGCAGTCTTCGAAGTGGGAATCCATCAGACTGCCAAGTTCAATACAGGGACATGTAATGAAGGATGTTTGACTTTCACATATTCTGCTCTACACTCTTCAGTTAGATGAAGGGCTCTTCACATATATCCCGCAGGAGAGAAACGTACATGTTGAAACAGCGCAAGACACTGATAAAAGAAAACTCACAAATATTGCATGTTCTAACTGTGGTGGCGATAAATCTACGACGGTGGTGTTCAGTTTTGCACCAAGGTTCTTCAGTCTACTGCTGGTGGAGCCACGCAGAGTCCTTTCAGTCTCGAACAGGAACTGAGAGGCGTTTCCCATGATGGACATCAACTTGGTCAACTCTCACCGAGCACATCCACTGAGTCCAGTAGACAATTTAGACAGGGGGAGAGGGTCCTCGCTGCAGAACTACCAGGTCCAACCCCACCCCCAGGTTAAAAGCACAGAGTGATTCAGTCATCTCCATCGACAGACTTCCAGAGCCAGCCATTTACAGTGGAGAGGTGATTTTATATTTAATTTATGTAAGTAACTGAACGGAACATAAACTTCCTGACGTCTTAAAATATTTTATTTTCCGGGATTCAACCTCGGGGTGGGGTTGGACCTGGTGACGGGGTTGGACCCCTCCCATTGGTTCTGCAGCGAGGAGCACTTGATAAGGGGGGCAAGACCAAAAGATCAAACTGAATAAAGAAACATAAGTCTGTTAGTCATACCCACACACAAACACCGTCGGTTTTCAAAATAAATGAGGAACTGAAATGCTATTATTGGAACAAACTAGTTGTTTTTTCTGGATTCACTTTGGTCTCAGTCTTGGGCCGTGTCCCATTTCTCCTCCTAACACTAGCACTTAACACTTAGTTTTGAGTGCCCTCCTCTATCAAGTGCCCTCAGACGACGAAGTGAAGTGATTGACGTCCCTAAGAATTGGGACAACTTGTCATTGGCTGCTGTGCGGTGTTTTGTTTCCTGCATACCAAGTGTTGGAGACGCTTTGGAAATGCCAGCTCCAACGTTTTGCAACATCTTGCATCGGTGCTAATAACCTCACCTGGTTTGGTGAACCAACGTAGAAGAAATGGGCGGAGCCCAAGCCGGATTTGCCGCTATGTTGCGGTGATAGATCTGTCAGAAGTATGAGGATGTTAACGTTAGCCTGGGTGCTAGCTGACCGCTGTTTGTTAAGAAGAAATAAAGACACACTGTTGTACATACATGTTGTATTGTTCATGTTGTCAGACACGGTAGACCATTTGGGTGGCTAACGTGTGATACAACAGAAAGTAAACAAAGGGAAGAGTAGTCCCCGTTACTAAAATGTCCCTGTTGTCCTATCCAACATAGTTTTTAAATAAAGTACTTTGGTATCCAGGAAATCTATCCACACTTCATTTCAACTCAGCTCCGGAGCCCTCTCAGTTTGAAAGGATCATTTCAAGTGCTGAACGGCGAGTGCCCTCGGTCGTCGGAGTGTTGGGACACACTACACTTAGACGTGAACGAGCAAAACTGAGTGTTAGGGTCTTAAACGGGTGTTAGGGCGAGAAATGGGATACGGCCTTGGTCTTGGTCTCGACTATTGTGTTTGGCAGTTCAGTGTCTTCCTATCCAGCTGTGAAATTCCATCAGACCCCAGCTGAGAGAATGGCTGACACCACCATCAAGATGTAAAGTACCAAAAGGTGTTCGCACCAAAGGACCTCACTCTCCTCAGCAGCTTTCGCCGACTTCCTACACCACGTAGAAGGCTACCTAAGCGCTTGCTTCTGGACACGTGAGCACACAATGAACGAAACAGAACATTCGTCCCTGCGTGTCCCCAGAAGTCCCAAGCCTCATCTCCGTCACCTCCTTGCTCCAGTCTTTAGCATGGGAACACGCAGCAGGTTTAGTCATCATCCAAACAATACAGAGTGGATTACCGTGAGGATAAGAGGCGTCTGACTCACAGCAATCCCATGTGACTTGGCTTGGCTGGACGCACGGCAATGAAGCAGCCTAAAGTGCTGTCACAGACATTTTGTCAGTCTGAGGTACAGGTTTTATAATTTGATCAATATTTAATGATATAAATGCTCTCAAGAGGAGACTGGGCTTCTCTTTACAGGGTCGCTGAATCGGCAAGTATCTTTCTGAAAGGCAACACAAGGCATTAGCAGCCATCGATTTTATTAATTTATTTTATTTGAACTCTCCTGATGCAAGTGACACTTTGCAATATTTATCCACATTTACATAATTCTAACTGTAATCAGCACTTTGCACCGGAGAGCATTTACGTTAAAATGTAGGAAGTTTAGGAAATTTACAAATACTAAGTTGTGCAACAAGGTTTTGTGCATGAGAACTTTAGTTCACGTATGCTGGTTGGCGATTCTGGCTGGAATCCAGAGAAAAAAAATAAATAGATGAGGCAGACTCGTCCTGTGTCTTGGCTTCGTAGCAAAACATATTATCATTTTCCTGATGAACTACATGTCAAACACAGGTGAGGTGCTCTGACGCACAGCACAAATGAAGCCTGTCGCTCATCCCTTTTGTACCAGAAATGCACCAGTGGTTGGAAGACCTCTGAAGTCGAACTCAGTCAAAAAGATGTTTGTTCAGTCTGCTGTCGTGCTTTTTGGTCTAGTTTGTGTGCGGATATGCTGGACCCAACATGAAGAGTGATACCGTTGCGTGCAGATACTGCTCTTTGGCATTGTGCCGCTATCCGCACTGTGGATCATTGTTAGCATTACAAGCGTACTCCCAGCCATAAGCGGCGAGTCAGCATTTGTTTTACATCCAATCCGATCCAATCCCAGTCGTAAGTCGGATATATATATATATATATATATATATATATATATATATATATATATATATATATATATATATATATATATATATATATATATATATATATATATATATATATGAGACGCCGGTTATTTAGGGAGACGATGTGGTTTCTCCTCCTCTTTCCGTCTTAAACTTAATTTTCTCTTGATGTTC
Source organism: Synchiropus splendidus (assembly GCF_027744825.2). Taxonomy (NCBI): domain Eukaryota; kingdom Metazoa; phylum Chordata; class Actinopteri; order Syngnathiformes; family Callionymidae; genus Synchiropus; species Synchiropus splendidus. Next base: position 24,702,393 of record NC_071336.1, read on the forward strand.
CTTTTACACCTCAGCAAGTCCTAATCATTGTAAGGTATTGAATTGCATGTCATCTGTCTGCCGTGTCGCCTCACAGCGAAGGAATTCCGCATCAACTACTGTATGTGTCATCGTGATACTTGGTTTGGAGGTCACATTTTTTCAACACCCTGATGACCAAGACAGTTTACGTTCATTTATTTGGACTAAGTGAAAACCTCACTCACTAACATATCCCAGAAACATAGAAGATAAGGGACTGTTGGGAACACTTTCACATTTGCAAGCAAACACAGGTCAGTGTTTTTGGCCAGCAGAGAGGGATAGAGCTGGCCCTGGCAGCCCACCACTGCTGTCATCAGTCGACGATGCTTCATGTTGTTTATATGGCCTCTTGACCCAGCAGGGTCACAGCGAGTAGATGCATCATCACTTTGATGAGTCATCAAATACATCATGCAAATGTTGTAGAGCGTCGCCCCCGTGCTAATGTGGGTATTTGTTTCCTGCTGTATTTAGTGAAAAAAAGTCTGTGTAAACTGGAGTAAAAAAATCAACAGCTAATATCGAATTGCTTTGTCGTCCTCAGATACTCAAGTGTCTCTATGGCAACCCGGTGCAAGTAATGAAGCCTATGAGCTTAGGAGGCTTTGCATTGTTGAGCTACTTCGAAGTCACTGCGGGGGGACTGTGGAATCACAGGTCAGGCCAGCAAACAGAGTTGGAATGGAAGGAGTATCTTCTGGATCTTCCTCCATAGTGGCCACAAGATGCTTCAGCATGAACCATAGAGGAGCAACATATAAGAGACCATCCATCTGCTGCCAAAGGAGGATGAGAAGTCACCGTATTACTTTAGTGTTTTGTAATACAATGAACATAATAGGAGCAAATTCAGCGGGCCGAGATACTTATATATAAACCACTCATCTCTTTCCATGTCTTCAGGCAACTGTAAAAGGGGTCTCATCATTACCTATTTCAAGTACTTGAAAAATCATACAATGAGCCTCTTGAATCCCGCAGGGAAGCGCCAGGCTGTGGCAACTTAATTCAGAAATTTCATCCATGATCAAGAGGGGTTATTAGATCCACTTCAAAGAAATCAAACGACAGAGCGTTCATTCTGAACTCCCAAAAAAAGTACAGTGTATAGTGATACAGTTGACCCACCAATTCTAATATTGGGAACCTGCTTCATCCAACGCCACCGTGCGGGTGTTTTATTCACAGATGAAACATTTGTCTTTTTTACTTTCTGGCATGAAATGTAACAACAGGCGAGAGCCACTTAAGATTTGGAGAGCCGTCCTCTTATTGGTGTGAGACCGGCAGTCAATTCTGAGCCTTCACAGTTCCTATTAAAAAATATCTGATGGCATTCACAGCAGTGACATTACTTCCCAGCTAATCTCCCAAACTGATAGGTTGAAAAAGTGAGTGCCTGGCAGACAAAGAGCAAGTGGGATGGCATTAATAGACTCTGTTTAATCGATGATCCGTTCTGCCCGAGTCATAGAGCTTTGCCAGCAAAAAAAAAAAAAATATATATATATATATATATTGGGAAGTGGGAGAAGCAGAGGTATTTGCATAAACACCTTATCATTTAATTACAGCTTAGAGTTCTCTATCGTGCTGCAAGATTATGTTCCAGTGACAAAAAAGCTTATTAACACAGAACGCTTTTAGAGATAGAGATACAAATTATCTTGTATATCTTAAAGTAAATGCTATGATCAATATGTAACATAGTCTTAGTCACGTGACCAGTAGGAAGGGTCAAGAATGAGAAGTCCAACTTACATAAGAAATAAAATAAATAAATAAATATAATCATTTTCTTTACCTCTTTATCTTGTTTCATTATTTTTCTTCTATTTTTATTTTTATTTTTTTATCATGTGTCTGGAAATAAAACTTGTGACAACACTGTATTACTGATGGGTAGATGGGGTTTCGTGACACCCTATCCAGATTTTCAGAGGCCACCAGATGGTGTCTGCTGTAAATGTTTGGACTTGAACAACTACAACGCAGGAGCGCCATCTATTGACCTTTGAACATTAGGGTACTGTTTTATCAACCCTGCAGTACTGTTTCATGATACCTCATCTACCCATCACTAGGCTGACTTGCTGTGGCTAGGGATGAGGCTTCATGAAACAGTACTACTGGCCAGATGGTGCTGTCTGCTGTAACTTGAGAAACAAATTCAAAGAAACCTCACATCATTTCTAAACCAAGAGCATTACTTTCATTAACCCTGCAATACTTTTTCATGATATATCATCTACTCATCACTAGTATATTATTATACTGGTGATGATACTATTATAATATTAGGACACTGTTTCATGAAACCTCATCAGGCCATCGTGGGAGGAACCCCCTGGTGAGAAATCCCATTGAAATGCCATCGTGTTCCTTGGTGTGTGACTAAAGCCCAGCTGTCTGAGCATGTATAAATATGGCATATCAGACACCTCCGACCAACAGGAACCAATGGTTAGACCTGCAAATCGGGCCCTGGCTATCTGTCACCCTTAGCTAGCCACCAGTCACAGTCCTGGCAATGGTGGCTCAAAAGGCTCAGCAGGCCCTGCTGTTCGCCCATACACAATTTGTCCATCCCCTTGTTTGCATGCAGTGGTGCCTGCTGAGTGTCTGGCAAAACAAGGACAGCACAAAAACCTGATTAGAGAGTCACAGAGAAGCTGGTCAGAATCAGTGCTGGAGAAAGTCCACAATAAATTAGCTAACCAGGACACCCTCCCCGCAAGCAAAGCAATGCAAGAATTATGTTCAATGTTCAGCCAAGCACAAGGGATGGGTGGCTGAAGCTTCATGGGGTGGTGTCCTCATTTCCAGAGCTCAGTAGGTGGCGTTCTCACTTCAAAAATAACATGAGGTTTCATTTGAAGAGTTTGCTGAAGAGCCCACTCAAACAAGGTTTCAAGAAGTTGTGTTTGCTTGTCCCACATTAAATGCAAGTGGCATGCCGCTTGAATAACCAGGTGGTGTGCTAAGACATAAGCTCTGCAAAAGACTGCTCTCTTTACTGTTCATCATAAGCAGCAGACGTATTGGGGTGGTGCAATGTTGTGGGCCAGAGATGGTGACATGTCTCGCTGTTCAGGTGGTGTTGAAGGTGAGGACCAGGGATGAAGTTAAAAGCATCCTTAAAATAACCGCTCTCCTCCCTCCAATGTCTCTAGTACATGTCATCAAAGCAACAACAAAAGCTTAAGGGTCCATGTCAGTATTGAAGTATTGATGATGCTTCATGAAACAGTGTTGTGATTTTCAGAGGGCGCCAGATGACACTGTCTGCTGTAAAATGTTGTATGACTTCTCATTTGATGAATCCTCACATCACATTACATTTAGATTGTAAATCAAAAGCGCCATCTAGGGCACTGTTTCATCAGCCCTGCAATGCTGTTTCATGATACCTCATCTACCCATCACTAGTTCAGTGATTTATTTTTGCTGTTGCCTTCCAGATTTACACACCATGTTCCCACACAGTGTCCAAAAACAATGAGCACTGCATCCTCCAAAACAAAAGAAGCACTTCAATATTGAAGGACAGTTTCTTCCCTGGGTTTTGAAATCCCTCTCACCGCAGACACATATGCAGAGATCTCACACACCCCTGCATGCTTGCATAACAACGCCACCTGCACCAGGCCTCAGAGTCGTGGCCTTGCTCTCTGCTGCAATGCATTTTATGTAAAGCCTTATGTAAGTCTTGTGCAGCAAGGTTTAGAATGAATTTCTGCGAACGTTTGGTTTTGCGTTTCACTCTGACACGGTGTAATGCGAATCTACACACTTGGTTCTAGAGTGATTTAAAAAGTTGAAGATGGGTTTTTCCTTTATGTTCTCAGACACTCGTCAGCAAGCGAGTGAAGAAAGTTCTCAGTTTACTTTGCAATTAATATATATTTTTTAACTCTACGTGTTGTTAATATTTATGACTTTTTTACTTGCTTTAGTCGAACCCAGTAAACAAGCGAGCGTCTTTTATGTGCCAGCTTGTTAACTTTGCACAGAAAAAAAAAAGGCCGGATATGGCTGTTGATCAGTCTTCTTTTTATTGTCAAGATTTCCCTCCTAATGGTCCCTGCCAGTCTGTGCCAGTAATGTGGTCACAGCAGCAAATGGCTTATTAAGGGTATTTTTACATTGAAAGACTGACATCAGCTCCAGGAGGCTGCGGCTTTGCCAAGCTAGCGCAGGAGTATTGACATCGCAGATCAAACAGATTTCGCAAAATAAGACACAATTATTTTAAAGTTATCACGACTGTTTGATCTGAGTTTGAGTATGAATTTGCAGGCGTTGGATAGATTTACTTTATTGATATTGTGAGTCATCCATCGCAGGCTCGGGGTCAATTGCAGCCAGTCATGTTTAATTTACACTCAAAACATGTTTTAGGGTTGTTTTTTTATTCCTCTCAGTTGACATTTACACTTTCACAATCTTCATATTGTGATGTATACTTTCAAAAAATGACATACTTCAGCTCTGTTTTCTTCAAATCCTCCATGTGTTTTTTCACTCCCTTTGGCACCACGCTGGACAGTGACTGGCTGCAGTGCAGCAGTGGAACTCGCAGCCGACCCTTCACTCCGCTTTTACTGCTCCTTCTCAGCTTGAATATAGTTTGTCTGACTCCCTAAATCCTCTCTACTCTGATCTGATTCTCTGGTTTGAGAGTGATTATCCCGATTCAGTCCAATGGAACTTACTCTAAATTGCATGGCAAACTATATTTGCTCTCATGCCTGGGGGCCATTAGTTTAAAAAAATGAATCTGTTTTTTAAACTGTGTTAATTGACTCTAACACTCATGTATGTTGTCTCATGCTGTGAGTGGTGGGTGCCTAATGCTTATAATTACAGCGAACCGTAGGGATTTGGAGAAACTAATAGTGCGATATTATCAGAGAAAAACATTTTAATTACTTGAAATAAACTGTACATAATACCTCTGCCATGTGATTGTCAGCTTTCATCTGTCTTTCAGCAAAATAACCACCTCATTCGCTGCTTACTTCTACTGCCCCCTGCTGTTGCAGTTAGCAGGTTGCGATCACTGACATTTTTAATGCCAAAAAAAGGTACAAAATTATTGAGATGAAATACACAGGGCAATAATATTGACTGAAAATCACTGTCGGGTGGAGCCTTTCTAGATACTTGTTTTGACTTTTGTAGAGTGTCAGTCATAAAGTTGAGTAACATTTTTTTCTTTTTTTTTGTTAGGGGAAATCATAAAGAGTTAAAAAAAAAAAGATTTATTGTTATTATTATTCTCATTATTATTTTTATTTTAACTGATTTGGGCTGATGAAGCTGCATCCACACCCGTCAAATGACTGTGTCTTTGGGTTTGAACTTTTTCAATGAAGCATCACATTGCATCACAATATCTTAAATTTATATGACCCAGAGTGCTTTGCAGAAACCCTCTCTTCAAACTTCAGTCACACCAGGGGCGGTAAGCAACATTTGTGACTGTAGCTGCCGTGAGGCAGACAGGCGAAAGTGAGGCCTCTCCGACCTGCACCCAGTTCATTCATTCACATTCACTCGAGGGAATGGGGTAAGGTGTCTCGCTCAAGAGTCAAACCCTTTATTGGATGACTCAATGCACAACCTTTCTGTTTATAAATGGAAAGTGACACCTGACGACCACCAAAAAGAACATTCAATTTGATAGTGATGGGTAGATGAGGTACAGTGGTGCCTCGGTTTTCAAACGTCTCGGAATTCGAACAAAAATTGCTAGATTTTTTTGCTTCGGATTTCGAACGAAAATTCAGAACTCGAACACCCCCGAAGTAAGCCGGAAAAAAACATAACACGCATGGACCGATCAGCTGGACCACAATGCGCTTTGTTATTGTGTATAACGCAGCCTCTGTATGCAGACGTGTCCCGTTAGCTACATTTACTGACAGTTTTTTCTTCATATTGAGGAGTAAAACCTTTCCTGTCTCCGCACTGGACCCTGGTAGAGTGTCACAGGGGAGGTGCTCTCTCTCCACACCTCCGAGGCTGGAGCGCTCACTCCAGGGTTTGATGTCCTGTTGTGGGCTGGAGCTGGGACAGGGATGAGGCGAGTCTGGGACAGAGCGTGACTTGGTTTATGACTTTGTCACAGCCAAACTGCACAGAAGCGCACATTCAGAGCTGGACACGCACCGGGCACCTCTTCACTTCTGGAGAGACGTCACTCACTCGGCAACCCCTCCCACATGCAGCGGCCACACACATAGATGAACAGCGCACCTGCAGCAGACACTCTACATTCACTCCTACAAAAGACTATTTTAAGGCTTGGAACGCATTATTTCTTTTTCCATTAATTGTAATGGGAAAAATGGATTCAGATTTCGAACAATTCGCTTCTCGAACGGCCGACTAGAACGGATTGTGGTCGAGAACCGAGGTACCACTGTATTATGAAACAGTAACGTGGGATTGATGAGACCATGGGCTAATTTTTAACATATTACAGCAGACAGTTGGCCCCTGACAGTCAAGGCATTGTTTCATGAAGCCTCATCTACTCTTCACTGCTGGGTTAAGCTTCATCAGGCCATTGCTAGTGTTGACCCCTGCTGTGCTCATGACAGAAATTTCAGAAAAGGTAGAGCAGGGGACCTCTGCTGAACTAAAAACCTGTATAAATTCCATACATTTTGTCAGTGAACTGCATCATTGAGAGGGTTTGCTGGAAGGTCTAAGACAATTTCCTGGAATGCAATTTATTGAAAGAGGACGGATGCAGCCAATGGTTTAATGGATTGAGCGGAGACTCAGGGATGGATTCTCTGCATCAGTTCTCCCGGGGAAAGTGAGCCTGCTAAACACAAATACACAGCTATGGAGTTTACTCAACCAATTCAAATGGACAACACTCTAGCTATTAAAGTCAGAGTTTCCATGCTATGCATGTCGAAGTCCATCCACAAAAAATGGTGTCATGTACATCGCCATTGCTTTACTTTGAGATAAAGAAACACTTTAAAAACCAATGGGACGACCATTCAGTATTTCACTTCTTATTATGATGTGAAATCTGTTTCATCAGCTTCAGTGGAATGAAATTGGAAAACAAAGAAAGGTTTCTATCTCACCCCCTCAGCTCTATCAGCTGTATATCAATATAAATCTATTATTATTGACTCATTTACGGAGGTTTATGTACCGTGAAGAACTGTTCTGCTCTCCGCCTCCGATAGTCACTAATTTAAGCGATGGATTAGGACTCCAGGGCAAGGTTGTGCGTCATGGTGTCAAAGCTCAACCTTGAGTGGGATGATGCTGTGTCCACCTCCAGCAGACCTTCATGAAGTCTCATATTAACATGTAGGACTTGACTTAAAACATGGTTTTAATACTTTTCCGTGTTGCTGTTGTGCAGCATCAGAGACACATTTGACATTGTGTTCAATGCCATCCACTGTGTTACAGGTTCAACAGATGAAAACTTCTTCATCCTCCGTTGTTCCAGCCAGTGTTAGGTATGGCTTATCTCCTGCCTTGAGGAGCCTTTTATTGTTCCAGCTAGCCGTCCTTCACCTCTAATACCCGATGATTAGCATGATTAAGTCTCATCAGCCCAAATCAACAACACCCCCCACTCAAACCGGAGCTCATCAGACATTGATAATCAAATACAGCGTGATGCTTATTTCAAGCCAGTCACGCACAATGCATACTAAGCCTTGCAGTGCTTTATCCAGCATATCCACTGTTGCAGAATACTTCAGTTATGGCTCAGTGAAGGTCAAGGGGAGTCGGGGTACATTGGGTGTCACTTCACATGCTTGGTTACACACCGATATCTAGACAGTTTTTTTTTCTTAAAGCTAAAAGCCATAAATGTTTTATTGCATCATTCAAAGTATCAAGAAAGTGCTGTAATCCAGGACAAAGTCCAGCCCTGTCTCCCATTTCAGAAAGTAAAGAAGTCCTGAAAAAGAAGCGAGGACCACATACGCACAGAGAAGGTGGAAAATAATTCTTTCTCACCAGATGAAATATAGATTTATGTCTTTTTCAGCTATGGAATCATCTATATCTGTTTAAGATATTAGATATTTAGCTTCTGCATTCTTCTCTTTATGCACTCTCAGCCGCATCGACACCTTCCATATGGCTCCATTCCTCCGTTTGCCTTCTGGATATAGGAACGATTGAATGTTATGACTGCCAACCCCCAACAGTCTCTTGCCTGAAGCGTCATGTCATCCAATGAGCTGACTCGTTGGAGGCCCAGAGCCGTAAGGGCCTCATTTAAAAACGCTGCGTACGGACAAAAGGAGACATATGCGCCTTGTACACAACGTTTGGGATCTATGAAAACACAAGCTGATCGTGAGAGTTTGCGTACACACACAGCAGCACTGACCCTGCTGTACGTACTAGGTGCATAGTGTGCTGCACAACATGACACCACTGTTGCACCTGTCGTCAACCATCGTCTACACATGCACCAACTGCGCCTGCTGTGCACCGCCATCTGGAAGCATTGTGACACAAGTATTCACAAGTTGTATTAGTGTCTCACTGATGTCTCTCAGGGCACTTTTGAAGTCCCACAATTCCTTGGCCACCTCGTAATTGCAGCACCACAGACTCATCTGGACCATCCCGGGACGAAAGAGAAATATTCAACTTAAACTACAGGGGGGAGTCAGAAAAGTTCCAGGACTGGTGCCTCAAAAAATATATTTCTCAACCAAACTTCAAATGAAAGCGCTTCCCCTTCAAAATTTCCTCTTGGAGTATGTAAGTGTGATCTTAGTTTTGTGCAGCTATCAAGCTTTTTTGACATGGTTCTGAATATGGTAATTTTCTCACGGTCTGAATCCAGCGTTTTACACAACAACGCAGCGTTTTATCTTAAAGTGCTGTCTGCAGCTCCGCCAACAGAGCCGATCTCCTCAAGGACCAGAGACGTGAAGCAGCAGCTGACACCGGCTGTGGTGTCAGAACTTTGGACACACCGCACATTTTGAGCACTTTAATGTCTGTTTGTTTCATGAGTCAGTGCCCATGCTGGACCCCGTTTTCAAAACTAGTTTAGAAGTGATCCTCATGCATTTTCAAGCCGGGTGCACCACTGACCTTTCTACGGTGCAGACATCACTACTGCACTCACAGCTTATGTATGAACAAGATCTGTTTTCCTTCATAAATTTAGTGCTTTATAGTCCGGAATTTATGGTACAAGACCTCTGTTTCTGTTAAAGCTACTTGACGTTTCTGGTACAGTTAGACCCATCAAACAAAATCATAGAATCACCTGATGATCCAGGCTCCAGGCCTAGTCACCTCGCATCTAAGAGCAATTCGATTGGTTGTTATCTAGGTCACTACTTAAAAACTGATACATGCATGGAACTTGGCATTTATGAATATGAATGTTTCATACAAGAGTTGATGGAAACGATAAGTTCAGGACCTACTTGCACGCCAGGGCACAGGTTTAACTAGGACCATATGTTTGTCATTTGACTTCACTCAATGACGGTGGACACACAATGCTCCTCTCCTCCCTGGGTGAATGTGTCAACCTCATCTCTCCCTGTTCTACTAAAATATTCATGAATTATTTGATCAAAAAACAAATCTGACACCTGCAGATTATTGCGATATTGGACTCCCATGAATTGTATCACATATAGAAGAAAACCACCCACAAAAAAAAAAAAAAAACAAACTCTGACAACTGTCTTCATTTGTTCCCCATGTCTTTCCTTACTAGACCTCTTGCTAGTGCGCTATTTGTAGACCTTGTATAAGTTATTGAGACGGCTAAAAAAAGTAGGCTTTAGAATACGCCTGCCTCCGATATTAAATTCTTCCAATCTAATTCACCGTCACCAACTCCTACCTCTGCCCTTAGGATTATTATTCTTCCATCCATTTGGGAGGAGGAGATGAAACATATTCCATTATGTCTGTTTCATGTGTGCTCGCCGAGTGTGGAAGGAATGTAAATTCAGGTCACACACGTGCCCGAGGTAATATCACATCCATTCCTCTGCCTAAGAACAATTGTAGAAAGCAGCGCCTAATTTAGAGGCCTTGGTTGATCTTGACCTTTTTATCCCCTTATTTTACATGGTTTTATGAGATTCCATCTGCAATTTCGGCAGGTAAACAGAGCGAAAGGCAATCAACTCGTGCAACTGATATGGAGATGAGATGTGGCTGGTGGGTCTCTGTGGGGCATGGGTGAGATTGAGGGCTCGTCTTTGAGAAAGCATTTCAAGTGTTGATGTATTTTCTCCTCTCTCTTCTCTTTTCCCGTCTGCATGCATTGATCTCCAAGAAAGACAGATCAACCCACGCAAATGAAGTGCACAATGACTGACATTTAGCCGAGCAAACTAGGCTTTGAATCAGCCGCTCATTCTTTCTCGAAGGCTGCTGCATTACGGATGGTTATCTCAGCACACATCTGTTTCCCAGAATCTTTTAAGTACACATAAATGCAAATATATATGGACATAAAATCCACTTTTTGTTTGTGATATAACCATGCGCGTTTGCATTGATGCTGGTCTGCAGCTACGTGAGCATACGTGACCAAGTTCTTCGTATCTACATTCATATTACTATGATTTTTTTTTTTTCATGTCTACCCTCCGTGAAACACAAAAAGGATTGGCCGTAAAATGCAATGTACTTCACATTGCATTTGTTGACACTCACAATTGCAGGGTCTTCTTCTCAGGGCACCTAATGGAGTCCACAACTTCAAGATACACTGGGCTGAGCAACAAGTAATGTGTGACACAAATCGCCCTTCCATGCTTCCAAAGGACGAGGTGAAAGTACTGTTTTTCATTGATGTGGCTGGATGACACACTATGATCAAAAAGGTTAGCGCTGAAATAGAACACGAGTGGGTTCACTAATAACACACAAACAAACGGCTGATCTCCCATGCCATCGAGGCACAGGAGAGAAAGTGTGCGCTCGGGCAAATGACTGGGGAGCGTTTAACAAAGCGAAAGTCCTACACTATTATTAACTGCAGGGACGAGAGACAATTCACGCAGGAAGGGTTACTCACCGGTGCTATACGTAACTATCACAACACAATCAGGGCTACTGAATGTGGGAAATACTCTAAATAAAAAGTGTTACTTTCAGTACACATATAATGCACTTTAATTCTATGATCGTATACATGACTCACGGGTTTTGGACTCCACTTAAAAACTGTTTTCGTGAACGCATTTCACCGGAGTGCTGGACGAACCAAGCAAAAATAGGCAATTCAGAGAATATTTACAAAGAGTATTATTCACTCTTTATAATACAGAAAGCAATGTATGTGCGACTAAACAGGTTCTGACTTCTGAGTATTATTTTGGGGGCTAAATTGTTTCAGTGATTGAGAGCCTGCTTTATCACAGACCTGCTCAGATGCAGCAGGAGAAAGGCACCGTGGGAGCTGGATTAAATAACCAATATCCAACTACTTTCACTGCAGTTTTACAGCCCAGGACGACCATCCATCGCATAGATGGATATATACTGAGCAGCAGTTAGTAGAGAGCGCTGACATGTGAGCTGAAGGCTGCCACTTCTCTCAAAATCAGCGTAAAACTTTAGCAAAAGAGGCTTTTGTCAGGCCACACTTGACGTTCATCTGGCCTTTCTAGCCAAGTGACTAAATATTTATCCATGTTAATGACACCGCCAAAATGGCACTGTGGCATGGTAGCTGGCTGTGAATCCAGTGTCCTTGGTTTACATTTGACAATAGTTGGTGTTTGAAATAAAGTTTGTCACGAGTATTAAACTTGTGTAGAACAGTGTCTGCCATCATATTGTGCGGAAAAATGTATATATATCATGGGCAGAAATGTCTAAATTTAATATTGTTTTATTTATTTATTTATTTTAGTTGAAGGGTTTAAATGATAGTAACCCCCACAATAAATGATATTAAATAAAGTATAGAATAGAAAAACAGGTGAGGAGTAAATAAAAAAAAAGTAAAATAAAAATGTAAGCACTGAGACTCAATAAATCTATTATGCTCATTTGAATTGGGCGATTGCAATTCTATTTCAACATTAAAAAAGAAGTTTTACATCAAATAATTAAATGAATATAGATTAGTTAAATTTAGTGAAAATCTCAAGATGACAGGATATAATGTGCTTCTGAGGACATTTCCATTCAATATATGTTAGTTATTTGGTGTGGAGTAAAGTCCAGATCAAACTGTGCTACTGACTAAAGTAAAAAAAAAATGGTTACGCGACAATGTGACATTTTAACGTACATGGATAAACTCAATGCTATATTGAATGTATATGATTCTGATAAACTGCTCATGTAAAACGTGTTTCATGATCAAAATAGGGAAGGGCACTTCCAGATGTCTTTCATCTTTTATGTCCACATTCTCACTCTTGCACAGGCCCCCTCTGTAAGAATGACAGTATGTGGTGACATGAGGCACCACTGATCCTTCTGACGGCCGCCACATCTGAATTAATGACTGTGAGTGAGATCATGTGGCGAGTGAACATGTTCCCACTCTATTATCTCATTTTTTCCCCCCAACTATCCCTTTGAGTGGGGTTCAAACACAATGCCACCCACTCTTTCAACAGTGCATTATGCACTGTTTCACGACATATATTTAATTATTACTGCGTCTTTCCAGATAAAAACGAATTGCAAATTGGCATTATAAATATTGCAGCAGATGAGGTGTGTCTTAATGGAAAAGAGACAATCAAAGCAGGCTTTGTAGCTCCTTGTACGGCGTTCTCTAGGTATCCCGCTCTGTGTTCTCAAATTATAAAGTCATAATAATGATCAGTCATCCTTTTCGCTGGGCCCCACCTGATGCTCTGTGTAGCTCCGCACCATTCGCATGCAGAGACAGTTGCCTGCTGAGGCAGATATAATCAGTACCTTCAGGCAAACACCACGCAGCTCAAGTCCCACAAGGGCTTTTTTCCAAAGCATGAAGGAAATTGTTAAAGACTCAGTGGTAACGTAGTTCAACCAGTGAATCCATTATGCTTTTAAACACTTTGTGAACCCACATATGGACAATAACGACGACTGGAACAGAGACATTTCTCAGGGTGCTTTTGCTCCTGGGAAAGACTAGAACCAGTTCACCATCACTGATAGCTTATACATGATGAATGCAGAAAAAAAAAGAAAAAAATCACGTTTGATGCAGACTTTATGGCTACTCAAGGTTGGCCACCCAAGTGCAAAGTGTACTGGTCGACAGAAGGCTCGGAGACGAGAGTAATTTAGGAATTTAATAAACAATGACGAGATAATGTAGAGACGAAGTATGGAGAACAAAAGGCGCCGGGAATTACACGTAAGGGCTGGGGAAGAACCTGAAACAGAAAGAAGGCGAATTAGAATCAAGCCTAAATAACACACTCGGAGATAAGCTCACGAGGCCCAATAAACGAAAAGCGCTCGGTGGTGGAAAACACACACCCACAAGATATAATGGATATAACTATGTCAATGAGAAATGAAAAGTGAGATCTCCAAAACGCTCACATGAGGGTAAAATAGCGAAGGAGGAAAGTGAAACAGAAACGGAGCGAGGAAGAACGTGGAACTAAGAAAGTGGCTGAAATGGAATTCGAGCGCACACAGGATTTAGAAAATTCAAGGGAGTGCAACGAGAGAGTGTTAGTCTTGGAAGAGTTTACCATGTGGAACGCGAAGAGACCATCTGGCGGAACAAGATGGCGTCGAGGCGTTGATATCCGTGGAAGGCTTGATTATCAAAAGCACACAAGCTGCGCCGCTCGGAAACCTGGAGTTAAAGAAGAAAAAAGAAACGCAGGAACAACCCAGAGTAAACAAAATAAAAGCATGAGAAAACACGGAACAGACAAACAAAGTGCGAACTTGAGACTTTAAATGGCTGTATGTTGCATCAAAGGTAGTAACTTTCATCACTGCATCATATGAGTAATATATAATAATACATACCCCAACCGTCAACTGTCACTCTTGTTTCCATGCCGACTGGATAGCTCTCCAGTCAATGACCCTCAGTCCAGCATTACTGTGCCGGCGTGGAATTGATTTTTCGGAGACAGTCCTGTAGTGATTGTTTAAGGATGACCCATGCATTACGTGACATCATCAGCAAGTGACACATTTTCTAGGCCATCAAGTGACCTCTTAAAAAGGGGGCAGCGTTGGCTGAAACCACACCAGGTCATCGCAGCCTGCTACCGATGATACAGCACCATGCTCAGCTACTATAGACTCATGAGCAGGGCCACAGATCTACGACAAAACCTGATCATCTTTCACATCATGTGTCCATCGTTCATGGATCCAGCACCGCGACAGTCTGAGGCTACAGTGCACTGACGGCTCATGAATCAATTCACCCCACTAAAAGTGCGGTTGATTGGCATTCAGCCAGCATTTTACCACTTGAAGGAAAGGGGAGGTCTCCGCCTGATTTACCACCGTGAGCCCTCATAGGTTCATTGACCTTAATATATCAGCGCTGTTGAAGAAGTGAAACGATGACTTCGACAGTTTCCAGCTCACCAGAGTTCAGTTTGATTTTCAGGTTAAGTAAAACAGTGCGCTTCATACCTATTTTCATCATAATCTGTTGGAGGGTTTATTCATGCTGAAGATCCTGTTTGACAAGATGCATTTGCCCAAGGACGCAAATTTAAAACAGTGCAGTCTTCAAAATGAAGAATAAGTTCTTTGAGGGAAGCCTAGTTTTAGAGTATATACACGTCGATGGATCTGTAGGTCGAACGTCTTGTGGCCGTGCAATGGAATCCAAAATCATATTCCCCCCCATTTTCCAATAATCGCTGTCTGAATATCTGAATACTGATTTATTACGCTTCCTGCTCAGCAAGCGCTCCAGTGGTATAATCTGGGAAGCGCATCAAAAGTCGTACAAATATGCTCCTTATCACATAACAAATCAACCAGATCATGTAATAAGAGCCTCAATTGTAGTGTGGTCCATTTAGGGTTTAATGGCGAGCAGCAACCAGACTATTATCCTTCCACGGATTCGGAGTGTGCTGCCTGATCTCAATTAAAATATCCAGAGTCGACTGACAGAGCGGCTCTCTGTTCGTCGTGCTGGCAATTTATGATCTAAGTTGGAGCTGTTATTTATACGAATCACTTCAACTGAAGCCAGGTACGTGGAGCTTCATTGCTCCTCTTCAGGACGATAGTGGTATTAATAACCGGGACGACGGAGGAAACCTTGTCGAATTTAGTTTTGAAATACATTTTTTTTACACGAAAAACAAAAACAAAAAGGCCACTGAAAGAGAATCCAAATTTCAATAAGTCTGATAATGACAAATTCAATAAGTGCAACCACAAACCCAAACTAAGAGTTGCAATAACTATCACTTCAGGGTTTCCGCTATACTTCTGCTACATGTGGCGCATAGCCACTACTTAAGTAAATGCCATCAGAAAAATGATTTATTTTAAAAGATGAAACCTCATGTGATCAAACGTATTAAAACAAAGTGGAAATATCGAAACAAGCGAGTAACGTGTAAGGCATGATGGAGGTGGATATGATTATGGTGGTTTATAATGTAAAAATCTCAAAAGAAACCACACACTGACTGAAGTCCATTTCTCACAGAACTCAACTTGTGTATTCCGGCTGGACATATGAAGAGACGGACAGCGTGAGGAAGACTGCAGGTTGGACAGAGATTTACTCCTCATAATTAAAAACTCGTGTCTCTAGTGTCACCGATTCAGAAACTACTTTCTACTTTCCTTTCTTTGCCATTGAACACATTGCACTTTGTTAGTCTTTACTGACATTGTATGCTAAACATCACGGATAATGTGACTAAAATCTCATTTTTACATTACCAACTGTGCCGTGACAAAACTAACGGTAACAGGGTTTATATCAGAGAAGAGCCGTTCCTTTGCAAATCTGTGGAAAGTTTTTGGTTTTGTATTGCTTGGTTTGTTTGATCTATTTTTGATTTTTTTAAAACCCTCAATAGACACTACTGTCCTCTTTCTCAACCCTACAACTGCCAAGTCAACCAAAGAAACCCAATTTTTGTAACTCATAGTAAGGAGGTCAGAACTTCACCCACACTATTGGAGCCATTTCAATGACCTGGACAAAAACAAAACTTTAAAAAAAGCTTTAAAAAAATCTAAATAAAATAAATGAATTAGATTATAAAATAATAGTAATATATAATTAAAAAAGAATATAATACAACGATAACATATGAAGTTATTTTAGAAGCGTGTACCGAAGTGATGGTAGCACTTCAGGTGAGCTCGCAAAAACGCCAGTAACCCCTGATCTAATGTAAGGTAGGTGCTTTAAATGAGGCTGACGTACGTGAGCGACATGATTCCAAAAATATCAAAAATCACCAGCATTTTTTTTAAAAAACATCAACCTTCAACCGTCCCACCAAGATATTGAAAGCAACCGTTGAGTTTGATCCACACAGCAAGGCTTCTCCTCAGCTTTTCTACCCAGACACATTTGTGTGAAAGATTACGGACGTGCTGGTTATCTGTCAGAATATTCATGTTAACAGGAGTCTTTGATGGAGGTGATGACATATCATCCAAAAAAAAAACACTCAGACGACCAGATGAAATGTGGAGGTGAGGAGGGATCACGCTGTTATATGTCACACGCTCTTGCTGTGAAGTCTCGGTTAAGCAGAGAAACATCTTGTTTCACTGATGTACCACAATCAACAAGGACGAATGGGACAGGTGATAAACAATCTGCACTCTTGCATCCTGCTGTGGCGACCCTGCAGCTCGCGTTGCTCCGAATCCAAAACCTCAATGACAGGTTTAAAACCCCAAACCTACGAACATGGATTATTTATTTTTTCTCATTCTTATTTTCATTTTAATAGAGTTCTCTATACACACAGCCTCTCCTTACTAAGTGAAGGAAGTTTGTTTATTTCTGGCAAGCAACATTGGTACAAAATGTAAGCGGCCTTAAGCCTGAAATCTGGTATTATGAATTTGCATGAGCCTAAAAGCACTAATTGTCTTACATTTTCATTTGCTAAATGCTTGGGGTAATGCAGGGAAGGGAGGGGATCGAAGGTAACACCCAGTGAAATGAGTCGCCGTGATCACCCGAGTGATCCGCCATGGCAGAACGCACGTCTCTTTAGGAAACACGAGTGAGTCATTGGGCTGTGAGACTCTGAAAGTCAAAAGCTCATTTGACATTCAACAACAGGTTTTGACACAGGTCAGGCCTGACGGGTCAAAGATCACAAAGCTTTAAGCATTGACACCTGGAGCATGAAGCATTAAGACTCCGGCCGTTCAATAACAAAGTAATTGGGCGAAACAGCGAGCGCTCGACTTTCTTAGAGGTCACCAAGAAACTATGTTTACAAGCACACCACGTTTGTGGAATCAAAAGGCACATGTATAATTGGAAGACGCGCCACATGGCTGAGAAGGTGATCCAAGCACTCTGGATATTCGTTCGGAGAAAATGTTTTTTTTGACCGCACATTATCTTGGCTCTCGTTCAGTGGCCTACTTAGATTAAGTGAATCCTACCATTAGCTAAAAATAGAATGTGAGGGGACTCAGTCAAAAACCAAAATGGAGCGTCGAGGAAGATTCAGACTGACTGTTGGAGGTCGACACCGAAGGAGCTGTGAAATGTTGTTGCTAAAAATGAAAGCATCACGACACATGGCTGTCTGGCAGAAAACAACAACACTGACCACAAGAGGTGTCTCTGTAATGGTGCTGCATGCAGACTGCTACACAACATGAACTCCATCTTTGACTACGCTTAAGACAGCAAGATACACATGATGGTCAAAGTCACCTCAGTGACTACAGAACAGAGGAGGGACAATCTGACTTCACAGATGTGATGGCCATTTATTTATTAATACTGAAGGCTTTACTGAAACATAGAATCAGTCCATTCTCTAGGATTTTTTTTTTTTTTTTTTTTTTTTGCCAAATCTGTAGCATTTCTCAGTGGTCTATTTTGGAAGGCAGCTTTGATCAAAACCCGGAGTTAGTACATCCTAAATCAGTCCTGGACGGGGCATAAGATAAGCAATTCTCTACAACATCAGTGTCAAACTGAAGCTGCTGCGAAGCTCTTCTACCCTGCAGGGTGGACAAACAAGCTTGTCTTTTGAGGTCAGTGTTTTCGTACTATTATTATTCAATCATGGTGAGTCAAAATAGTCAACATTGAATAACCACCAAATAGCTGATATTTGTTTTCTGAGCCCATGTGGTTCCATCATCCATGGTATTCATTCTGCTGAATGATTATCATCCAAATATACTGGAAATAGCAACATTTAAAATCATAATTCAGTTGGACAGTGTGTTCATGTACCAGAAATAGCCAACAGCCTTGTGGATGGTGTGTATGGCAATTTATTTTGGGTTTTTTTTTCAATTTTTCTGAGGAAACGCAGCCAAAACTAGCCCGTCTTGGCTCAGACAACACGGCCAAGTGCATAAGATGAATCCATTGATTTATGTAGTGCACCCCAAAAAATGTGGTGCTCATATATTTCTGGGTGTACTAATGCATCTAACTTAAAAAAAGTCTTCCATTCACTGCAGCATATTTATTATATTATTCCTTTCTTAAGAAGATGTGATAATCTTCAGCTTCACTTTAAGCCCATTTCTGTATTCATTTTTGTGTACTACTGCACTTTTCCAAAAAGCTTATGGATACGGACCAAATGGAGTAGTACCACTGTAATCCGTGGGGGGCAGTGTTGTTGTTACTCTCCGATATGGAGCTATAATGATACACAAAGAACGTAGTCACCTGCTCTTCATGAGAGAGTTGCAATCTTAATAAAGTTCAATAAACGTGGAAAGGGATGAAGCTAGAAATGCTACTGAGACTGGTGGATTTTGAGAAAATGTGATAAAAGGAAACTTGCTCTGCCCTTCAGAATCATTTCTCAGAAGGTGAACAGAGTCAGGGATAAGTTTGGTAGATTGTTCATAAATTCAAAACAGAAGCAAAACGTAAAGGAGAGGTGTGCATTTTATTTTACTTCTTAAAAACTGATGGAAACGACAATGTAGTGGTTTGGTTTCAACAACATGATGCACATGAATGACTTTGGTGGAGGCCAGTATTGATGGATATACTTGCACTGTGAACAAAGGCCGAAATAGAAGGAACACATTCTTCATGACAGGATTAGGTTGCTCACTACCAATATCTGCTATGCAGCCAGATGCATGACGAAATCTAAACAATGTTCCAGTCTCAGAATCATGCGACCTTGACTAAATGGCTTGAAATGAGTGAAAATAATTCTAATACATTTTAAATTACATTTGGGTAGATACTTGTTAGAACACAATAAAAAGCACCATAAACTGACATCAAACGTTTCAGTCTTAGGGTAGTAAGAGTATTTAAAAGTTGTTTCGCAGACACACCAAAAGTGAACAATGTTCTTAATACAAGACATGTTTACTGGTGCTGAGAATACTAAACACAATCTCCATCCAGTCTAAAATAGATTCAGATTTCTTTCTGCAAGCTTTTTTAAACGTGATCAGATTTCAGTCTGCTGTATGCACAAATACTTTTCCCTGTACCTGCAGACGATGAAGGACTTGATATCGGTGCTGACCATAGACTGTCTGGGACCCCAAGGAGGCAACCTTGTAACTCAGTATGTATCAGCCGAGGCTAAACTCAAGTGAGACTAAACTTTCCTTCATGCAGAGGCAGCAAGCAATTGAGATGCACTGAATTATAGCCTCAATCTTCCCTTTAGTCCTGATTCACAAAAAGGGCCACAGAGTTTTTGTTCCAACCAAACAGGCAGCACCAGAATTGATGAAATGATAACTGTCTTCAGACACCTGATCGGTGAAAAGGTGCTCTCCCTCGATTGGTTGGAACAAAAACCTGCACCCATTTCGCCCCTTTTGTGGATCAGTTTGAGACCTCTGTGTGAGCTGCATCGTAACACTTGCTCGATTTCCAAAGTTTTATGTTTCACTTCCGCAACCAAGTTTGGAAAACAATTCCATAATTCACATGCAGCTGAGTAACCAGGTGTCAAAAGCCCACCTGTTTGCCCATTACACTGGAGAAAAAAGATGATCAACATTTACCCACAATGCCAGCTGATTATTTGGCATGGCGCGCGATGTGAACAAACACTTTAAACCACACGAAACTGTGCCAGTTGGAACAGCCCGCTGCCACTGGGAACGTTTGCTTAATTCATTTCTCAACCCTGAGTCCTATATCATTGAGACTGTGTTTAAAATAAATGAATTCTAGTTCTGTGCCAGCTATATGCCTTTTGCATTCACTTCAATGGCTGAAAGATCATTTAACAGAGAATATATTCCCTCCAATTTTTATTGAAGGTGATGCGTCCGCTTCTCCTCATGAATACACTGGCACCTGACCACTGCAGGTGTTTACAGTCAGCGTTTGCACATCTTCGCATTTAATGCTGTCAGTTGAAACCTTCAGTTGCTCTGTGAAAACATCTACATTTTTGTGTTTTGTGTTGATATTTAATACAGGAAATGATGCATTAAGTCACACCAATAAAAAAACAGATTTTTAACAACTCATAAGTCTAACAATAAACCTAATAAACCGATTGTGACTGTTTGCAGATGAAAACAAAAACCTAAGTTGACAAGGAGAAGAAAGGTTATCAGACATTGAAAACCCAACTCATTGTTCCGAGCTGAGGAAAATAAATGGCTGCTCATGTTGAGTAACGTAAGCTCGAAGATAGAGACCACCATCTGTTGAGGTCGCCACAGTGGAAATAAACTGAAAATGTCTGGAAGGTGCCCCATTGAGTTTTTATTTTTCTTAGTAATCAAGTCTCACATTAGCTGCTCCTGCTTCTAAGAATGATTTGCAGTTGCCATTTGGTTCTGAGACCCATTCTCTGGATAGAGTACACGCTTGCAAGGACGCTAGAGGGGAGACGGGGGCGGCTGCCGTCACAGCCACATTACAGGATCGCTGAGACACAAACATAAAGCCGCAGTAAAGAAGCCGCTACATGAAGTCCGTCGCTGCAATGGTGACAATATTTATGTACTGCAGGGCCGCAAGGATCCCATGATCCTTTGTTGTTCCATGAAAACAACAAGTGCAAGAAAATCTGTAGGCAAACCAAACAGGTATACTAGAAGATAATCAAACAGAACTGAAGTGAAAACAAAATGTTCTTGGTATTAGTCGGAAATGGACGAACATCATTCTTCCACCTTCCACAGCACAAGCGCATCATCGTCCTCTTTCATCTTATCAAGTCAGAGAAAGTTAAATGCTGCTGGATTCTTGTGACTCTAGATGAATTCTTCAGTGAGACACAGAGTCCCGCGAAGACAGACACAACAGAAAAACAATAATAGGAATGCATTGACGCAGAAGAGATTCCTTTTTCGATGTGCAGACGCAGAGGGAAGACAACTTCAAACGAAAACCTGGACTTCTTGAGGATTATTGATTTGTATCGGCAGAAAAATTATCAAAGCCAGTTCATAAACAGAACAGACAAGTGCCTTTATTCAATCTGGGTATTTGTGAATTGCCCAATTCAGTAAAATGCAGCAACAAGATTGCTTTGAGTTCAAAGAAACTCTGAAGATCATAAGAACAACAACAACAACAAAAGATGGAATTACAGCCTGATGGAAATATGAAAGTCAAAAGGTGAATTTATTGGAATGAAAATAAAATAAAATCCCGAGACTCATTTCACAGAAACATTAACATCTCAAAATGTAACATGGTGTTGTTTTGACTCCTACTGACTTGAAAACTAGTGAAAGGGGACAGGACAGGTTGCAGGTTTCATTATCGTGGTTGACATTGACAGGCAGCACATAAATAACCATAACTGGTCTTAGTGTCTGCCTGTGGTTAGGCATCAGATCTGGTGTACCTATGGACACAGACCGGGTCAACGATCACCATGATCCACGGCTTTCGATCCAAATTTAATTTCAATTGGACCTAGTGGGACTGAGTGATTTAATTTGGAAAGACATCCAAGGATTTCCAGTGGTCGAAAACAGCTCATGAGCACAGAAATCCTCGAAAATGTATAGGGGTTTTATTCTACTGGTGAAGGCACGCCCAGGGTACAAAAACCTCAAAACAAGTACAAATACATTATATGTATTACTGCATAAGATACAATGTGAAAAACTATCCGTTAAAATTTACAAAGAAACAGACAATTATGAGAGCTAGCATGTTCAGAATTTGTTTAATAGCTATCACTTGGCAATAACCATTTAAAAATTGGTACATGCATTAAACAGCTTCAAAATGATAATAATAATAATAATAAAAGGGGACAAAATGGTTGCGGAATCCCCTGTTCAGCACACAGACGAGGGGAACAGACAAACAAAAAACATGGCTGTCCCACCAGAAAGTCTGTTTCCAAATCTTGGAACCACACTGGAAGTAGAAATCACTCTGGAAGTAAAGCAGTTTGAGAACAACCAGACAAGATGTTGAGACATTTCCAATAATGAAATGAATAAATAAGTGAAAAATAAATCCTTGAAATTATATAGTATATATCAGTGGAGAGGACCTAAAAACATTAAATGAGGATGGTGAAACTGAAATGAATAAATGGCTTGGTATAAATAGACTCTACTTAAATGTAGAAAAAAACTAAATTCATAGTCTTTTCAAATTGCCCTGGACAATTCATAGAAAGAGAATTCATGTTTAATGCAATGGAATGGCTTTGAAGGTACAATGGATCCCACTTGAACATTCAAGAGTACAAACACTTGCCCACCTATATCCAAGCATCTATCACCAAGGATTCTGAATAGATGAATATAGAGGATAAAAAGAAAGTGTGTGTGTATACACGACATTCACTTCGCATTACACTTGCCCACCAACTCTGCTCTCTCTTTAAAGGGGGTGAGATGTTTTTCAGTGGACCCGGCCTCCTTGCCAAGAAGAATAAGATAGATGCAACTGGAGTGTTTCTATAATTTGACAATATTGACTGAATATGGGATCAGAGTCCCCGAAATATGTTGGCTAAAAAGCTCCGTGAGCAGGAGGCAACAGTTTGTGGAAGTAGACAACGCTGAATCGGGTTAGAGAGAGATTGAATGTGAAGTGCTTCAAGGCTCAGTTCTGGGGCCCAAACTGTTCATACTATATATTAATCATATATTTGAGGTGTCAGAACCAATGAATCATGTTTGCAGATAACAAATTTATCAGTGGAGAGGAACTAAAAACATGAAATGAGGATGCTGAAATTGAAATGAAGAAACGGCTTGGTATCTATAGACTCTCAAATTGAAATGTGGAAGGCAAATTGCCCTGGACAATTCATAGAAAGAGATTAGATCAAGTATGAGAGGTGGAATATTTGGGTTTCACTATAGCAAAGCAGCTTACATGGAAACAGCACATCCACAGCAGAATGTTCATCATTCATTCAGATGCCATGATATTTTCAAACACAAACTCTACTTGAATGAAAGATTTGCTATGTAAGAAGAAAGAAGCCATGTGATATGATCGTAATATCATACAAATGTAAAATGTCTTAGGGGAGACCGAAATAAACATTCCTTCACTGAGGCGGATCCCGTAATTCAATTTGTTTCCCCTGTTGCATCAAGGGAATCTGGGAGGAAATGAATTTTATAAAGTAACCTTGGTTTCATTGACATCAAACCTGACTGTCAAAATGTAGTAAATGCCAGGTCTGTTTTAATATCCGCGTATTTTAGCAAACTGGAAGATAAATTAAACTGTATAAGGTCAAGTCACTGTGTGAGGCCACGGACACCGGACAGTGTCCCGGAAGATAGGTCTCTTCAGGTGTGATGGCGGCGGTCACATGAAACCATTCCATTGTTCACTCACATCACAGCATTTCAATACAACTGAAGAGAATACATGTTTAATGCAATGGAAAGGCTTTGAAGGTACAATGGATCCCACTTGAACATTCAAGAGTACACACACTTGCCCACCTATATCCAAGCATCTATCACCAAGGATTCTGAATAGAGGAAAATACAGGATAAAAAGAATGTGTGTGTGTGTGTGTGAGTGCACGACATTCGCTTCACTTTACACTTGCCCACCAACTCTGCTCTCTCTTTAAAGGGGGTGAGATGTGTTTCGGTGGACCCGGCCTCCTTGCCAAGAAGAATTTATTCCCATAGGGAGCATATATGTGGGGTTGTGCTTTAAATAGTTTTTTTTTCTACCCAGTTCAATGCCAAGAATCTATTAAATATTAACAACAAACATGTATTAATGTAGCAATACACTTTAGAGTTTTACCTCGGCACTTAAATGTAGCTCTAAACATCCATTAAGATGTTATTAATAATGATACTTTGGAGCTCTTAACTTTTATGATTCCTGGAAGCCGTGTTAGTGAATACAATGAAAGCCTTACAAATGTGTTTTCTAGCCGAATGACCTGATGGCTGCGACTGCAGCACCCAACTCCCCAGGGCGGGAAAGTGGCCCTTCAGTTAACCAACTCCACCTTGGCCTGCTAAGTATAGCTCAGCTATTTTTTTTTCCCGTCTTCTTTTTGTATGCCTCATTTGCTGCTGTCCCATGGTGCCATTACTGCAAAGTAAGCACAACTGAGTTTTAACTACAAGGTCAGGGGCAAAGGCCTGCAAGGGGAAGGGAATTATTCAAGTGGAATTCACAAATATGGAGGAGGAAGGTTGTCCCGAGTACTGTGGTCATTTTCTTCGTGTAAAGGCATCCAACTTAATCCCAAAAGAGGCCAACATTATCACTATTTTTAAGTCATATTTGACACTGCAAATCAGACTTTGATAGGAAAAAGCAGTTTAAACAGAATCTGATACCATTGGACCTGCATCATCTTTAGGGATTTATTTTATTTACATTTATAAACTCCACTTGCTACCAGTCAAAGGGCAAAAGTTGCACACCAACTTATATATTGATCTTGTCTTGCTGTTTAAATGAGCTAGAATTGGTTTCTAACCAGACATGTGTATGGCCCACAGAGGCCACAGTTTGAGTTGAGTTCAGTGTTTTTGAAAATGTTCGTGAGCCACATTTAGGGACACTTGTAGCGATACGATAACATTACTGCCATTTCAGTGAGGAAAAAGATGGAAGGAAAAACACCAGACTTGCTGCTGACAGAAGACAGAAATTTTGAGAATGATTCCAGGATCCACTCAATACATGTACAGTGACGTCTCCAGGTTCATATACCACGGGAATCTGACATATTGTAGTTATAGTGGCAATAACATCATTGCACAGGATTATTGTCCACAAACAATTTGAATGCTTTTTTTTTTTTTTGCTAACTTTTCTCACAATTTCAATTCAGTTAAAACTATTGAGGTAATTCCTTCATTATTTTAAGGGTCATCAACAGCAAACTTGTGGTCATTTGAAAATGGAACAGACTTCCGCACACACCTCACCATCCATGTTTTGTGGTCCTTTGTTGTTCCTGTTGGTCACTCAATGTAAAAGGAGTGTTTCAAATGAGAGCAAACTTCATAATTAAACCAAGTCCGAAAACCAGTATCCGAAAGAGCCTCCAATGAAGCAGACAGAGGGAATTGTCCAAAAAGTCCAGTATAAACAGGTCGGGCAAAAGAAACAAAGTACTACGAGCCAAGAGAATGTAAATTAATATGGACTTAAGGTAATACTCATGCGCTTTGGCAGAAACAGCACAAACAAAGAAGTAAAAAATACGACTATATATATATATATATATATATATATATATATATATATATATATATATATATATATATATATATCGTCGATGAGAAGAAAAAGATGAATAAAGATTACGCATATATATAGTACTTAGTATTTATATGTTTAATATTATTTATTCTTCTTCTTATTATGAATAATATTAATGTAATAATATTAGCGTTAGTAGTAGTATATAGTAGTATATTTTTATATATATTTTTCACTGAATTGTATGTTTATTTCATTTGTATGTTTTTATTTCATGAAGTCTTTATATGACGATTATCTTTTGAAATCAAAAAGTTTCAGTGTAGTTAGGTTTTAGATTTAAAAAAATGTCATGGGAAATATTTGCATCATTTTAATTATTTGAGCAATAGATTTTCTAGCCAAAGAACACCACTGCTTCATCATCCTTTTTTTCATCTTTCTTCAGAGTCTGAATACACATTGGTCTGATGTCATCACCGATAAAGCCCAGAAATCTTGAAAGACAAGTTGGATACAGATGCATCATTCTCCCCTCTGATACATTGACATCCAGTACTGTTAGCTACACTTTTTTTTTTCACCTAAATTGTGAGGAAAAGATTGATTGCAGGCAATTACTCCCTTTATTTCTCGATATGCCTGTCAGTCTGCATGGCTTTGCAATTTAATGAATACTGAATGAGAGCAGAGTGTTTGTCAAAGTCTGCACAAAGTGATGGACTCTGCAGTTACACAGCACTGAATGCCTGAATCGCACTGCTCTAAACCTGTGGCCCATAAAAGGAGATAAATGTACTGCTTTGAATCGCTATGCACGTGAAGCCCAAATTCTGTTTTCAGACTGAAAATGAATTGGAATTGAATGTTATTGAAACATGTTAATCCTGAGCACATTATGTTAGATATTTACCAACATTCATGAATTGACTTTTTCAGCTTCTCCCTGATGGGGTCACAAAGGCCGGAGCTTTACCCAGCTACTTGTGGTGGAGGAGTGGAGTGTGGGGGGGGCACCTTGATGACATCACTGTGTTTCCATGCTCCTATCTTTTTTTTCTTTGTTTTTCCTCCGCTGGAGTCTGTTCCCTCATTCATTTTGTCATTTTCAAGTGTTTGTTGTCGTGGTGGATTTTGACAGCTGGCTCTGCAATTCTCTGAATTACTCACACAACAATCATAATAACCATGTTTTAAGAAATTACAGTCATTACATCCCCCCTCCGAATGTTTTCAACCGTTGCAGTGACTTGGTTTGACAAGCAGAAGCTCACCGATTTGGTCGAGAGTGAAGGCAGCATCAATGGGAGGAGCCTACTAACAGGACCAGGCGCTTCTCTCCTGCTGTGAACTCACCTCGCTCTCCGACCATCAGGTGAGCGCCAGGAAGTCTGAATGGAATCAGCTCTCCTTTGTACCATTTGTCATATTGCATATCATTCTTACTTCAACCTCAACTGGAAAAGGATGGTTTGTACAGGAAATTCTGTGTTGGTGGTTTTGCAGCTTCCATTACTGACAAAAAAGGAAAATCCTGGTAAATTTAATTAGCTATAGTGAGCAGTCTCACCAGAGCAAAGAGCAGGTTATTCTCTGTGCTCAGGGGCTGAGACCTTGTGTTCACATTTCACTGCAACATCGATTTCTTACATGCAGAATAAAGGCTGGAGAAGCAGGGGAGATGGGACACAGATGAGGGAGTAGAAAGGAGAGGAAGCAGATGAAAAGATAAAGATGAATAAAGATTACGCATCAACGGAGAATCCTACACAATCCTCCACTCTTTGAAAGTGACGCAAACAAAATGCAGTAAAAGTTTCCCTCATGGCTCAAACATGGTTGACATTTGTTTAAAATAATTTGTTAATGAAATGGAAACTATGGACAACTGACAGAATTAAGCAAAAACATCCTCAAACACATCTTACATTTGAATAGTTTGGAGGGAACTTATTCACGTTTGTGTGTGTTGCTGGATACATGTTTCTCCACAGCAGAAGGGCTGTTCTACGTAACCTGTCCTCACTCCCTTGGCGTAATATATTGAGGTTGGGAAAGTTGACTTTTGTGTCCTATACTGACGACAAAGGCAGCCTTCCGTGCTGCATGTTGACACACTGGCAGTGTGACATGTTAAAAAAAAGGTTGGGGTTAGGTAAGTAATGGGATGGTGCTCCATTCATTCTACCCGTAACAAGATCTCAATAACTACCTAAAGTCTGTCAAACGACTTTCGGTACGTAGTCTGGGCAGAGCTGCATACGGAGTTATAAATATCAACTGACATCTGATGAGGGATCAGTGAAGACAGCTGTATGACTCCCCTGATCTCCCACCTACGTGATGTGTGATCGATTTGATTCCCGGGTGGGACCACCTTTCTGCATGGAGTTCTCTCTATGCACATTAGTGATGGGTTGTTCTTTGAACGATTCCTTCATTTGAACGACTCATCAAAATGAGCTGAGAACTACGAGTCGTCTAACGGAGTAATTACCTCACTTTTGCGCATGCGCAGATACGCCTTCCTCACTTCACCGTCATTTTTTTCGTTAAAGGCGCTACCAAGTTTCGTCATTTATTTCCCGTGACTAATAAACAACGCTTAACCGTCAGCTGTAGCTCCAACAGAAGTGCTGGATTCCTCCGCTTTGTTGTTGGATTAATAGTTCCTAAGTACGAGTGCATGGATCATGATCGAGAAGATACTCCAGGTAACAGGTGTTGCTTTGTTTGCTTCTCTCTTTCCCTACCTTTTCCGGTGTAGAGTTTCCGTTCAGTTCTCTTTCCCGTTCAAAGAACGAATCGTTCCCTATTTCGTTCATGGTCTCTCAGACCCTGTTCCTGTGGGGTGTCAAGGAGGATGCTGCAGAAGCTGTTCCATGTGCTGGAGAGAGTCATTTGTTTTATGTTATTTATTCTAGTTTTGTTTTGAGAAAAATAAACAGTTTTTAAAATCTTCCTCTGTTATTGTATTTGTCTTCTAATATTACCCTGAGTGGAGTGCCAGCATTCTTCCCTCAGTGGTGATATTTTGCTGAGCTTTCACTTGTTCATATGGTGTCAAACACGAGGCTAACTCTTCAAGATGATTTAGACTATGCCTCATGATTAATATTGTTATTATGCATGAATCTAACTAAAGGCATCAGAGGCTCTGAGGTTGAACATTTATACCATGCAATGATGTCCAACCACTTCTTCATTTAAGCAGTAAAGTGCAAACAGAAAAATTGCAGAATTTGGTTAAAATTGTTTAACAACATGCCATGTTTGACACTTTGTTTTATTTGTAAAATGTTGGTAAAGTCAATAAAATTGACGGTTAATCCAACTGCAATTACAATTCAATTCACCCCTGAACAGGCCTAAGCGGTGGTTAACTGACAATGTATGTATGCTCCCTCACCTCTCCCCTAGCGAAGTAAAAGATTATTTTAGTCCATTGAATGCGTTAATGTGCAACACAGAAGGCTGCCACTGCAGTCAGTATAGTACAAACGTCAGGGGAGTGAGGGTGGTTTGAGCCATCCCACGCCCAGGTTTCTTTTCATTGAGTGGAAGAAAAACAAAAACACTGTCCTTGTGATGGATTGCCCTGGGTGAATGAGTATATATATATATATATATATATATATATATATATATATATATATATATATATATATATATATATATAACCAGTTTTTAATGCATAATCTAAACTGTCTTTCACATCACATGCCTCAAAAAAAAATGTTCATTGCTCATTAAAGTTGGGTATTCTTTAAGATATCATGGGTGTAGTGAGGAGTGGATGAGGTATCATGAAACAGTATTGCCGGGTTGATGAAACAGCGTCATAATATTCAGAGGCCACTAGATGGCGCTCTTGGTTTACAAATGATGCAAGGTTCCATCGAATCAGTTGTTCAAGTCCAAACATTTTACAGCAGACAGTGCCATCTGGTGGCCTCTGAAAATCAGGACACTGTTTCATGACACCTTGTCCACCCATCACTAGTGGAGTGTACTAAAAATATTGGTTGTTGAAAAGTCACTTATTTCTTATTGGCGCTGAAGTTCTCTACATTTAAAGTGTGTCTCTGTCTCTTGTGAAAGAACACAATGTCGTTCGATTGCTCTTCCACAATAACAATGACTTGAGGTCATGAATCAACAATGCTTTTCTTTGTGGTGCAGAAAACTGTTTTCGCTTCAACATTTCCGAGGGAAATAATGTCCCGCACTCTAAGTAACAAAGTCTGGCCTTGGCGTCTTCAGGAGTCAACAACAAGACTGAGCTGATCAGAGAAACAGGAAAAGTATGGATTATTATTTATCATGAATATCATAAATAATACATATCCATCAACAGTGGAACAACACACCCATGTCTGTGAAACCCATGACGGAATATGTCAAACCAGCTCCTGGTAATTTAAGACCAAACTGCTGCCTTTCAGCGACGACGCTCAAGCAATACATAAATGGCCCGCGGCGTGCAGCTTGGCTCTTCCTGTCTACGGCGCCTCCTCCTCCAGTCACACATGGCCACGTTTCTAATTTCACATTACAAGTAACAGCAGAGAAAATTCAATTTGTTTTTGTTTCCTTGCCATTTAGTGCAATTTCCATAAAATGAGAGTGGCTGGCATCCAGAATCAATGACTGTATCCAAACTCCCAAGCCTAATGGGGTAGATAGCTAAAACCGCAAGTTAATTGTTCGGCAATGCCCTTGAAAATGCTCTCTCCTCTTCCACGCACACACACAGACAGACACACTCCTTCGCTCCTCATCATGTATTGACATGCACTGGCATGAAATTGAGGCATGATTCAGGCTTGGACAGGCGGAGTGGCGCCGTAATTCTGCCAGAATACCTACTGCTCCACACAGTCACATCCTCGCGGCGGCAGCAAAGCGACCCGCGTTTCTGTTAGCACCACTTAGCAAGTCTTCATTTCTTTTTAGCTAACAGTCCAAGCGATCGCCACCCGTATAAATAACAACACTTCCGATTTACAACTATTTAAATTGCCCCTAAAGAGTTTCCTGTCTGCGAAGAGGAAAGAACACTGTCTTATCTGTAAAGCAGCTCACTTTAGCGAGAGTTACCAATTCAACTTTTGAGTCCTGACATCTTAGTTCTCGGTTCAAAATATAGTGATGCAGCATGACATTTTTTTTTACATCATAAAACACAGTCTCTAAATGAGATTTCGGATTTTATATTTCATCCATTTTTGCAATGCACTATAGTTACGTCAAACCACTTCATCTAAATTGTTCAAATCATATTCACCAACTGTCTAATCTCCTTATTGCTTTTTTTTTGTTTTGTAGCTCTTATCAACAGGCTTTCCAAAGAAGATATCCATCACGCTGCTGCGTCTTGTCACTGCTGCAGATCACAAGCAGAAACAGGATTATGGCTAAATGAAATAGAAGAGTGCAGAGCTGATCTCTGAAAAGAATTGCGTAGTTACAGTAGTTGTTACAGTAAAGCAACTACAGTAGGCGTTTATATATATATATATATATATATATATATATATATATATATATATATATATATATATGTAAGGAGTGTACTTCATTAAAAACAATCTTAACTGCCCTGTTATTCTATGAAATCATTTTGCAATACATTTTTGCCCACGTCAGCTTTATAGACAGATGCAACTATTAACGGAAACAAAACAAAAATTAATGGAAAAAAATGCCTGTTTATTTACTGAGCCATGGTTGAAGTATACTCATTATATACTTATTTATTTCTAAACAAACTAAACTAAACTTTTTTTTTTTTTTTTTTTTTTTTTTTTTGACACTAACAAACTTTCTTTGCGGTAAATGAACAAAATTCAACTTGAAATAATATTGTCGTAAATGAGTAGAGCCAAGTTATTTGGTTGTTTTGAAACCAGGAGTCACACGAGTGACAGATCGTGTGAGCACATGAACAACCCGTCTGCTCAGAATGCTGATGTCTGATCTTCCGATACCACAGTTCAGGGCAATTTCCAGCCTCTGAGCGGCAATTCTGTGGCAGTCATAGAGCAGATTGCCAGACACATGCTATTGATTAAACTCAGCAGGGCAACAATAGCTCATTGCCAACGGAGCAATTCTGTCATGCCACTCGCCAGCCTGACTCATCTTGGACAACCGGACATCTAAAACATGCTTTGAATTCTGATGAATACTTTCATAAGGGTCTAAGAGACATCAACATTTTGTTGTTTTGATCCATCTCAGCAGGCTCACACTGACTTCTGAGGAGAGGGTTAATATGTTCAGCTTAAACAGATACTTATGTCCTGTTTCAGTTTTCTTCTCCAAACAATGACTTTTATTTATTTATTTATTTTAAACTGACAAACCACGTCCGCAATCCAACTCACATGGTGATTATAAAACCCACATTGTTCTTCAAGCTATCACATTGTACAGCACACCAGGGTTGCCATGACAGAGTGGTAAAAGTTAAACCTGACTGAAAGCCTGAGCAACTGATGCTTGCGGGGAATGGGAAAATGAAAAAAATAAAAAAAAGAGCCTTGTTTTCAAAGACAGAGCTTGATGGCACTTCAAGTGTCCATCACTAAGTGTCTTTAATAAAGTTGAGATTTTGTTTTCCAGTGTTCACCCATTGAGTAGTGATGGGTAGATGAGGCTTCATGAAACAGTGTGCTTGTTTTCAGAGGCCACCAGGTGCCACTGTAGGATGTAAAATGTTTAGACTTAGACAACTAATTCATTGAAGCCTCACATTATTTCCCAACCATGAGCGCCATCTAGTGGCCTCTGGAAATAAAAACATTGTTTCATCAACCACCAATACTGTATCATGATACCTCATCTACCCATCACTACTACAATAGGTCATTTCCTGTCAGAGTTGAAAGTATTTTCCAGTGTGTTTTTTAAATACCATCTATAAGATTTGTGTTGCTTTCCAGTGGCTGCTGGTGAAATTAAATAAATAAATAACATTGTAGGGGGAGCTGTGGCAATTTCACATGATTTAACACACAGAGAATCTCAACGCTTTTTTCAGCAGTATTTAGGAAAGGCTGAACTGATAAAACAATCATTTTTGGTTTACAAACCACGTTATTTCCACTGACATAAAGGGTGCTGTTTCACCGAAATTACAATGGTTTGTATGACATAGGTGACACGTTGCAGTGCACTCTGAACTCTTATTCAAGCAGTAATGATCATCAACTATAAATGTTAAATAAAATGTTCATTTAATGACCAAATTAACGCACCATATGGCTTTATATAGGTACCATGGGATAGGGGTAGTACCCCAGCACTATAGACCAGCCCCAACTGCTGCTTCCCTGAGCCAGGATTACGTGGCACAGCAGTTCTGTTCAGATAAGAAATTCCTCCACATTGACATACATTGATACAGATGTTTCAAGATGTTTCAAGCCGACATGGCGAAGAGAGCTCGCCATTTCTGATTGGACAGAGAGATTGGAAGAATGAGAAACTGAAGTTTTGAACAGCAGAGGTCCTGATCTTTACTCCATGATAAACAAAGTAGCCAACATCAACACCCTTTTGTCAGTAAGGTAACAATGGAAAACAGCCTGAAATTCAGGTTTCCAAATCAGATGACATGTCATGTATGAATCACACATGAAGTCAGATAGTCATTATGAGCACTTCATTATCATAAAAATTTGTTTGAAAATATCATAAAAATTTTGGCTAGTGTCTCCAAATATTGGCTGGTTAAAGCATGATGGAGAATTGGAACATTTTGAAATGCTGAGGGACAAGTCCAGCTTTTAAAAACTCAAGGCTACAGGCATTGACATCTAATATTTAAAAGGAAGAAGAAAACAGATAAGGAATCAAAGACAGATTAGGGGAGGAGCCCCCGGCAAAAAATAAAATAAAATAAAAACAAGACAATGAAAGCCTCCAAACAGAATGACCTTGGCGTTGTATTTATATCTAGGTGTCAAATCTGAGCCCATAGCCGCGGAACCTTGTGAGTTCTAGGAGCCATTTTGCAGTTTAAATGGTTCCAGTACGCGCTTGCGCAGTCTGAAGCGGGAAGTCGAAGGGTTCAATGAACCATTTTAGGCTACATCGATACGGAGCCGACATTTTTCTTTCTCAACATTTTCCATGCCAGTTACAAAAACAATGACATTTCTGGTGTTTTCTGCTCAGAATGCCGAAGACACTACAGTTCAGGGCAATTTCCAGCCTCTTCCAGCGACAATTCTGCAGCAGTCATTGAGCAAATTGCCAGACACATACTATTGATTAAACTCAGCAGTTTCCAAAACAAGACCCTTTCTGCCGTCCACACATATTCGCTTGAAACAATTTAAAAAAATGTGGTATATATGCCAGGACTGAAGAGGTGCTGTAATGCTCTAGCAACAAGCAAGAAGACAACACAATGCATGCACAAAGGAAGCTTGTGTGCCAACTATTAGCACTGGAGCCTAGACAAATCCCTCGATAAGAGATGTTGGTGTTTTTTATCTTCAGTCAACACTTAACAACAACATGAGAGAGTGGCCAGCTAGGAGTGTTTCAAGTGTTTTTAGCAGCATTTCAGTCACCTGCTTCGTGCTTCGGCAACAGCTTGAATTTTATTTGAAGATTTCGTGTTTAGTATTAACAGTACACCAGTGACTGGCTGATGAGGCTTCATGAAACAGTGTTACTTACCTTCGGTGCTCAGTAGATGGCACTGTTGGTTTAGAAATTGTGTCAATTTTTATTGAGGTTGTTGATAAAATCCTAAGATTTTAGACCAAAGAGTGCCATCTGTTGGCCTCTGAAAATGAGGACACTGTTTCATGAAGCCTCATAAGCCTGTCACTACAGTAACCTATATTGTCTTGTTCGAGAGGGAGAGAGCCGAGGCAGACGGGGCTGTGACATCATCGTTTTCAAAACTATTCAAATCCACCGTCCACATGCAGAAGCGTATCCGTATCCATATTATTGACTTTGGAAAATAGCAGATATGGTGGGTGACAATGCCGGATTCATGTGGACGAAGGGCATATTTGACAGAACTTGGACACAGAAGTGATTTGGGTGAGACCCAAACTTAGCTGAGCAGATGACTATGAACCTGTTTGAGAAAGACCTGAGGTTCGTCCACCTCTATTCAATTGTGCTTGTTTCCGCTTATTCTCTTTTTGCTGGTGTTATGGGGGCTCAGGTGGGGGACACCTGGGATTGATCCTTCCAAGGGCAGCAAATAAATATGGTGACATAATTCATGATGCAGCTCTGCACATCGCACTGCTGGGATGGATCCCACTTAGGCAGATATAAGCATGACTCATTCTTTCATGTCCAATAACTCCCTGCCGTATTTATCGCAGTGATTCACACACCTAAAAACTGCCGCCGGCCTTTTCGACCTAAATTGCTCTGTGCACCTGATATTACCTCCATTGTGTAAACCAGTGTGAAGCGGCCCCCCTGTGGTCTTAAACTTTGCCTGTCTGTATTTGGGTCAGCGGCTGATGATTACGTAAAACGTGTTTGACTTTGGTTGAAAACACGATGAAACACTGCTGCCTGTTCTGGTACCTGAGTGTCAAGACGAGCCGCTTCATTTGCTGAAGGGTTTTTTAATCACCTGAACACGCTGATGCCATCCGACATGATTAAACTTCAAATCTGACTTGTCAAACTCGGCTGTGGAGAGGAAAATGTCACAAAACTGCATGTAATTTTCCAAAAGGGTTCAGAGAAGACTGGCTGGGAAATAGATTTGACACGAACACAACCGAAGATGTTTATGTGCTTCTGCTGGGGTCCATCTTTCTTGGTCTTTGAAAACTTTCAAAAAGTGAATTGGAGATTACAGAGGTGCTCACACACAACACGGTGTTGCTCTTTTTTTTTTTATTTGTGTACTGACACAAAATCACACACACAGCAGTGCGACTGAGAAGGCAAAAAAAAGGTCTCCTTGCAGCTGCCACGAGAAAGGTGTCATTTCATTTTTCTTCAGAAGAAACATCTGAGGTCAAACTCCCCCCCAGTGCTGTTGTGTCATCAGTTAGGATATAATATGGTACACCAGTTCACCAGTACCACACAGAGGTCTTCGGGTTTTTTTTTAGCTGTAATAAACATCACAAACATTTCAGCTGCGTTCTGCAGCAGAGCCTGCCTGGTAAATTCCATTCCGAATCTCTGCTCCATTACACAAAGAAAGTGAAAGTAAAGCATGCTTTTTAAAAAGTGTGGTGCATGAATTGGCTCATTTTCTGACGTCACCGGCCATTCTCGTGTTATTAAGTGTTCACTTGATGTCCTGCTGTGTACATTTGAGGTGAGTAAATATTTCATGATGTTCCTTAAATTATAGATTGGATTGGAATTTGTAATGGACTGAACCCTTTGAAACAGAGAAGCGAAATAAGGATTGTATGAAGTCACGTTCGCACACTCACAGTCCATTTAAACCCATTTTGTTTTCCTTCCACTGTAATTATTTATATTATATATGTAATTAGATACCTCATCAAGATTTTGAAATAACAGTAGCTGCAGTTCCACTGACTTCTATATTCAGAATAAATGCCTGATCAGAATGAAAAATGTCTGGCTTTTCATGTGTATGTCGCCTCGTGTTTTGGGAGAGAAAGAAACGCAGCTAGTCCTTGTGAAGTTTCGGATCAAGAGGGGCGGATCGTGGTGACTGTTAGTGATGGGTACATGAGGTTTCTCGAAACAGAGTCCTGATTTTCAGAGGCCACCAGATGGCACTGTCTGCTGAAACATGTTTGGACTTGAACAAGTAACTCGATGAAGCCTCACATCATTTCTAAACCAAGAGCAGCATCTAGTGGTCTCTGAAAATGAGGACACTGCTTCATCAACCTTGCAATACTGTTTCATGATACCTCATCTACCCATTAATGTTGACCATCATTTGGGTTTGACGTCCATGAACACACCAGATCATTTGTCTCTCCATACAGCATCTGTTGTTCACCCCACATCACATGACTTAGGAATCCAACTGCCCCTCCATGTCTACAAAGACATGCAACAGCTAGCTCGCTGGCTGATTCAACCACTCGCAGCATCGGAAAAACACAAATGTATTCAACAAACTAGAGAAACGAATGAATGGAATAAAGCAGCATTCTTTGCTTGGAAGTGTTCCTGCATTACAGTGGCGGTTTGTTTAGAGGAAGGAAGTAGTGTGGAAGAGCCTCTTTCTCCCTTTGGGCTGTTTACATTTGGTTTCACAGGACTGCGTGTGTCAGAGTACCGCGGTTCAGGCTAAATGTTTGATGGATGAGCATGTATGTCTGAATCGGCTAGTGTGGGATGTCATGTGAACAGGGACGGTTCATTCTCAGATCAGAATACATCCGTTCAGATTGTAGAAATTTAACTGTAGCTATTGAACGCTATTAATGTCCGATGCAAATGTAATGAAAAGTTGGTTGAGCCATGATGCGTGCAATGCTGGAATGAAGAACCAAGTTTTCATCCTGATGTGATGAACAGGAAGTTGATTCTGCAAAATATTTTATTGGTGACACATGAATTTGAAGGTGTTATTCAAAATGATTATTCATGATTAAAATAATTTAAAGTTCCTTCACAAAAAGATAGAAAAATATATTTATACTGCATGACTTTCAAGCAGGCTATTGACGCTGCCACCAAAATGGAATCGTCAGTTCCTTTGCCCTCTATCATGAAAATTGCATTGAAATCTGTTCATAGCTTTTTGAGTTATTTTGTCAGACAGACAGATAAACGCTGGCGAAAACATCACCTCCCTGGCGGAGGTGATAAAACCAAAATCCCGAGTCCAATAAATCCAAAACAACAGGGAGGAAGTGCGATGTTCGAACTGGGAGACAGAGATGGGGCACGACAACTCTGCTTCCACCGGCAGCTAAATGAAAGGAAATAAGAGGAATAATCACTGAGCCAAAGGTTTTGTTCAAAAAACAGGAAAACACGCTAGAGACAAAATGAAAAAAAAAAAAAAAAGTTTGCTTGACTCAATGAGAAGTTGATGACACAGATGTGAAGCTACAAATGAATGACGGACTAAAAGAACATGCTGGGGAATTGATAATGTGGCAAGGGAAGGTTTTTACTTTGCTGTAAAGAGCAGCAGTGTTGACTGGAAGATGCAAAATCATTATGTTGCCACAGGAAACAAGGCCATTTTAGGGGAGAGACAAAAAGCAAATAGGCACTAAAACAAGGAGAAATAGCGTGGAGTTGAGGGTAGGGTAAGTCGTGCCACAGCCTCTGTGACCCCAAATTGTGGGTCTTTTTTCCTTTTGGCTGCAGAAACCCTGAAAAACTGCATAACACTGCTCGGTGCACACTGAAGGGTCTCTGCGAAGCGTCTGCTGCTGAACTCAGAATATTGATTTAAAATATTCTTGTGGCCCCTGACATATAAACTAAACAAAATGTCACTCTCAGTTACATCTTCAGTGCTCCACTCACTTTGGACTGCGTCGGCCATTTACATGAACCTGAGGGAAATCAACAAAGATTCTGCTGCAGTGTCAAACACCACCTCAGTTTGATAGATTTTTCCAAAGTTGCCTCAAATATTTGCCAGCATAACAGAAAGGGTTGTACTTTTAGCTAGTGTGCTGGGATGTATAAGGAAGAGAGTAGCTTGTTGATAAGGAAAGAAAAAAATGAAATAATAAAAATGAAGTGGAGTACTACATTTGCAGCAGATGGAGCGTCCTTGCGTCTGACCCGTGGCTTCTTCCCAGCTGGTAGACCAGAGGGAGTGGACCCTGCTGCATCCTCATTGGATACAAGTGTAGAACTAAAAAAAGTACATTTTTGAGGCTTCTAAACTTCTCTTTACAGATAAAGATGGAAAGATGAAAGGATGAAAAGTAAGCCGGATTTTATCTGTCCTCCGGATCAACCAGTGACGTGGGCTTCAGTGCGACACTGCAGCAATTTTATTTTTCTATTCTTATTATTATTATTATTTTTTTAGCACTTCACTGATCCTGAACTGTGTGACTCACTTGAAAACTTGGCTCTTTTCCTCACGAGACCGTGAACTGTTCGAATTTGAAAGAAATTCAGAATCTTCAGAATAGTCCTCTTTACAGTATGACCAAATCTCATTCATTCATTTTATTTTTTATCAATACCTTTAAGACTTAGCTAAAGTGATGGTGTGCTGTCCACAACAAAATGGAGCTCAACACCCAGAAGGCAGTGGAGATGATCATGGATCATGGACAATTCTGTTGGCTGTGGTTTGCTGGGGCAGCAGATTAACGGTGGCGGACACTAACAGACTCAACAGACTCATTCGCAAAGCTGGTGATGTGGTGGGGGTGAAACTGGACGGTTATGGAGAGAAGGATGCTCCTGAAACTAAGGAGCCAATACAGAAGCACATGGACCAATAGACTGAGACTACCCAACTCAAAGACTGAGCACCACAGGAGGTCCTTACTTCCTGTGGCAATAAAAA
This sequence comes from Synchiropus splendidus, assembly GCF_027744825.2. NCBI lineage: Eukaryota > Metazoa > Chordata > Actinopteri > Syngnathiformes > Callionymidae > Synchiropus > Synchiropus splendidus. Next base: position 24,741,695 of record NC_071336.1, read on the forward strand.
TGTACAATTAATCTCTGAAAATATCACAATTGAACTGCATTTTCTTGCACATTGTTCATATGATTTCTCAGCTCTTTAGTACAGCCTTTTTGCACTTTATAATATTATTTCTTTTTAATTTATTGTGACATGTTGAGTACAGAGCATGTTACGAACATAATTACCCTTGGTATTAATAAAGTTTTTTCTGATTCTGATTCTGATTCCGACTTCAGGAGACAGTTTCTCCATCCCCTCTCATGTTGGCTGGTTTATCCATTCCTATTGTGGACTCCTTCTGCTTCCTGGGAACCACCATCAGCGAGGACCTCAAATGGGAGCCAACCGTCAGGTCCCTCATCATGAAGGCGCAGCAGAGAATGTTCTTCCTGAGGCAGCTATGAAAACTACGACTGCCGACGAAGTTGCTGGTGGAGTTCTACATGGTCATCATCCAGTCCATCCTCACCTCCTCTATCACCGTCTGGTACAACAGCGCCACCTCCAGGCAGAAGAGCAGAGAAAGTGATCGGTTCTAGCCTGCCACCTCTTCAGGACCTGTATGTATCCAGGACCCAGAGATGTGCAGCTCGGATCAGAGCCAACCCTTCTCACCCTGGTCATGGACTGTTTGTTCCTCTTCCCTCTGGCAGGAGGCTACGGTCCATCCAGACCAGAACCTCCCGTCACAGGAACAGCTTCCTACCCTCAGCCATTAGACTCTTAAGTTTGTCATCAGCCTTTATTTTATTTTATTTTATTTTATTTTATTTTATTTTATTTTATTTTATTTTATTTTATTTTATTTTATTTTATTCCAAAGGACTTTACTAGTTGGTGGGATCCCCACTGACCATGGCTATAAATCTGATTCGGATTCGGATTCGGATTCTTCTGCAATTACTGCTGTAACTTTGGTCACCAAGCAACTCGCCACTGTACTATGAAACAGTCGATGGATGGATGGATGGATGGATGGATGAACAGATGGTTGGAGAGATGGATTTCCAGACAGATGGATGGACAGATATTGGACGATGGATGGACGGACGGCTTTAGGGATGGACGGATGGACAGACAGATTTTTGAATATGGCATTATGAGATAATTTACAGGTAAAAAGTCGTCCAGCTGCAATAAAACTTTTCCAACTACTCTTTTCTTCTGACACAAAACTCACACATGCACACACTCCCAAACTCATTCCTTTGGCAAATAGGAAATCTTAAATGTATCGGTCCTATCAGCCGTCCTGCGATAGAGCATCTTCTGTTGTTTACACTACTTTTGTCTGTCCTCGGTGAAACACCAGTCTGAGTGAAATAAAGAACAGCATTTACATAATGTGTCATCTCATCTCGGCACAGAGACTGTCACCGCTAATCTGGTAATCTGCACTTGGAGATCCGCTCCAGACTCCTCGGCGGCCTTGAGGTGTCCTGACAGGCGCACAGGCGCAAAGTAATCTGTGATTGTTCCACAGTGTCAACATAAGGCCTCGGCTTCAGATTTACTTCCTTTATCGCTCTGGTGAATCCGGCCAGACCTCAAAGCTTCAAAGAAAGGTGGGGGCGAATAAAATGAATAAATTGCTTTAGATCCACTGTCTGAGGACGTCAGACCCCAGTTTGTTCGAGCATACTTTGATGTGCATCACACAACAGCATCATTTTCTTGCAGCAATTTATGATCATCACTGAGATAACACACGTGCTGCATGCACAAGCTGGCTGACAACAATGCTTGCCCTTGGTGAGCGTGTCGGCTACAAGTACGGAATTAAAAGCAAAACAAGTGCCGCAGGTGATTGAGAGCAGCAAAGGATCATTGTGATGAATGCACGTGTCTTTATTTAGTTTGTTTCTGTCTCAGCTATATGCGTAATTGACTCAACTCAGGCATGTGACGAGTGCCACATACACTATGTGATTTGAGTGACCTATGATTTTGGGCGAAAGGTGTGTTTTCCATATCTGGAAGACGACATTGGGAATTCTTCCTCATGAAGCAGAGGAAGAATTCCAAAAGACATTTTTTTTGGGCTTATTTTGAATTGACTGTCGCTCTTTTGACGTCCATAACCATGGATTCATTATTCCTTCAAAAGGATTCTGCATATCCCAGCTACTCGGGGCAAGGCGTAGGGGACACTCATTTCAAGTCAGTCCATTTTGCGGCACCTATACAAACAACCAGTCATGCACAGTTTGGAAAGACTGCGACGCGAAACTGTAACCGTATGTAACCGTAACATAAGCTGGACTCCCTGGGTAGCTAGGTTGCCATATCTCTTAGTACCATAATTCTACTTATTATCATATAACTATGCATTCATTTTCCTCAGGATAATAATTTGTAAGTATGGTAATCTGCGGCTTATACGACGTCACGGCCAATATGTGGATTTTTACAGGCAGCCTCGTCACATCAAACCGGCGTTTTTTTTTACCTTAAAGCGCTCAAAGCAGCGGCTGAGACCAAAACTGGTGGTGTCGGAACTTGGACACAGTGAAAAAACGCACTTTAATGTCAATAAAAGATGTGAGGAGTTCATGACTCAAGTTCAGAGCATTGTTTCATGAGTTAGTCCCCCATGCTGGACCCTGTTTTCAAAACTAGTTTAGTTTGATCCTGCATTTCTAAGTCGGGTGCACCAGTGACCTTTCTACGGCACAGACAGCACCACTGCACCCGTGGCTTTTACTGTGATAAAATTTCACATCATCACAATGGTTTGCACTGCTGCCTCTCAGCAAGAAGAGCTCATGGTTCAAATCCAGCTCTGGACCTTTCTGGGTGGAGTTTGCATGTTCTCCCTGTGCCTGTGTGGGTTTTCTCCAGTGTCTCCGATTTCCTCCCGCAACACAAAGGCATCGGTTAATTCGACACTGTAAAATTTTCGCTGTGTGTGTGTGTGTGTGTGTGAATGGGGTGTGTGTGCCCTGTGATGGACTGGCGACCTGTCCAGGGTGCATTCCTGCCTCTCGCTCAGTGACTGCTGGGATAACCTCCAGCACTCCCCATAACTTTGAACAGGACCAAGTGGTGGTTTCCTGAAGATGTGTGTATGTTTGTCCTATCAAACAAAACTTTAAGCTCAACCTTTAATACGCTCATTTTTGTAGGCTTCAATTTATGTAATATAGTTCAAACTTATATGTCACTCTATATCATTTTATTATTGTTATTACTACTACTACTAATAATAATCATAATTCTAATATAATAAACATTTTGGATGACTATGAAAGTGGATGGCCAGCCGCTTCTGTGACTACACTTTCAGTTGATCAAAAGTCACAGTGGCGTTTCAGTCAGATTGAATGAACCTGTTTGTGGGCAAAAAATAAAGCAGATGGACATGTCAACGCGGTAAGACTTGCTGTCACATTCCTCCTCCTCCTCTCCTTCACGGCCAACAACACACTCCTTCATCTGTCAAGAAAATAGTAAGCCATGTATAAAAATGAGCTTGATGCAGGTCTGTAGCACTGTTCACATCCTTTGAGAGTCACACGAAGAAGCTTTCGTGACATCATGAATATTTGTTATTTTAAAAGCAAATTGTGCATTGTACATTTTACACTTATAACTTATAATATTTTTGGGTTTGGACAAGATTAAAAGTCAGACATGCGCATCATGAAAATCAGTCATTCATTCTTTGTTTTCAAATTATTATATGTTGAATTAAAAAAAAAAAAAAAGAAAAAAACGGATCCACTTCCTCTGTGAAACATTTACAAGTGGCTCATTTAGTTCTCATTAGGAATCACCAGACTGTAACAGATTCACATCATGGCTCCTGCACACACACTTCCACACACATACACACACACCTGCTCCTCTAGCTGAATCATAATTCACCGCTTGGACCCATCAGTACATTATCACGATGGGTGACAAAGACTCATTGATTCATTAGGAAAAGGATGTGCTAACACGCGGCGCTCGAGGACATTTGGTGATGCACCGCCGCTTAATTGAGTGACTTGAACATTCCTCTTTACAGGCTAATAAAGCATGACACAGATTTTTGACACTTTTTATGATTCTGTTAAGTCATAAAAAGCGCTTTACCGTGGTACCTCACGACACAAGGTTTTATCTTGCTGTACTGAAATATTAGAGGCATACAAGCAGTTAAAATAAAATACAGTAAATCTCTATCGAATAGACAGATATGGCAACAGTGTTATGGAATAGTGTGTGTCTTATACAACTCATACTCAGAGCTGTCAATCACTATTTAAAACGTTGTTCATCCACTGAAAGGAACTAGTGTGGAGATCAATTTAAACACCCCTGATCGCCTTTTCTTCTTCTTTCTATACTTCCCCATAAAAGGTTGCCACACGCCACCGTAACCTTCCGTCACAACCACCGCCTCTTTTTCGTAGCACATCCCCATTGACTTCTTTCTCTGCTTTTTCTTGGTATACCGCTTGAAAAAAATAAAAATAAAATAAATAAATGTCAGTACCATTCTGAGCGCTGACCACCAAGTCTGTGTCCACCTGAACAACTACAAAAAAGTAAAATAAATGAATAGATAGTGACAATAACAGTAATAATAGAGCCAAAAATCACACTCTTTAAGTGACGGTGGGGGACTGAGGGCACCGGAAAACTCTTTAAATATCTGCCTCGGAGCAGTCCAATTTTTAAATAGGTGTAATGTCAATTTACCATTACTGCACATTCAGAGGCAAAAATAAATAAATAAAGTCATAAGCACAGTTAAGATACGGCAGACTGAAGCATGAATGAAAGTGGTTTGGGTTGCAAAATGATAAAATCTTAATAGAGACATTTGACTTGCCAGATTGAATTCCGGGATATTTTTGACTTGGTCCTCACTACATTCAGGAAGTTAATAATACATCCTCCTTCATCAAAGATTCAGCGTATTCTAATGAACGTCTCGCTCTCCTTTAAAGAGGGGGTCAGGAAAATCGAGGCTCGGGGAGGTTCGAGGTGGAGCTTAGCTATTTACTGACATCGGGGGGAAAAGCTGGAGCGTCTGCTTTCAGTCTTGTAATCTTTTGCCAGGCCACACTGCAATTACAAGACTGGGGATGGCAAGGTTTGAAATGTTCCTGTGGTCTGGGTTTTATTTGCGTCTTTGACAGGACATTTGTCAGGCTGTGTCTTGGTCCCCGGTATATCTCAGGGATATAGCTGCTGTATCTCAATCGCTCATTCAGTGCTTCAGAATGTTTCTGGAACAACCTCAGGTGCACCGGTGGATCCACCAGTAGGCGAGGACCAAAGTCATGAAGAGACCTTGAAAATCTGATTTGCCAGTGACGTCATCTTCTCGTACGAGCCGTCATCGCGTGGAAGTCCAACCGAATTCCCAAACACCAGAATTGTCTGCCGGGTTTCAGCGCACGTAAATTCAAAGCAAAACCCAACTCGTCACAAGACGCAGCACCGGAAAAAGTCCTGAGGGACTGAACAGTGGCCCGTTGAACTGAAAAGGCTTCCACACCACTCACTCACGGACATAATTCCTGTGACATGGCAAAACGGGGGTGTGGAAATTTACTTTGTTTTATATTTGTTTGTTATATTCATTTATTTTTTGTGAAGTCTCATGATATTTCATCAGTCGAGAGGTGGTCTAGCCATTCTGGCAGCCTGAAACACTAACACATTTTTCCTTTGAAACACGGTAGTTTGTCCAGTTCCAGGACTTTGGTTACCGTTGTGGATGAGTGATATCAGTGACAAAGAAACAGACACAGTGAGATAGTAAACAGTAAAAGTGGGTGTAAAAAGTGGGGTGAATAGGGCTAAAAAAAAAATTTGTGAATTGGAAAAAGAAAAAACACTGAACAACTGGATCCTACTTCAGCCTCATGCACCCTTCGATACTGTGTCATGAAACCTCACGCACCATGCGGCTGTAATACATTTATTTAATTCTTTATTTAGTTGGGCTCATGTTTAGGCCTGTTTCCACAGAGCTACTTGTTTATTTCTCATGTGAGATCTGGCAACTCGCTCTGACGTGCAGTTGATGCATTGACAGCATCCTGAAGGGTGGCAAGGCAATGTAGTGAATCCACATATAAATGATAGGTCAGAAGCCTAAAGACTTTTTCGACTCTTGTCTTGACCCATAGTTTCATTCTGCGAGAGTGTCGATACTTTGAGATCCGGGCTATCCTTTCCTGGCACGAAGCGTGGTATGGTCAACCGAATCCCCCCTAACACTGGAATGACTGAAGAGCATAACCTCTTCTGAGACTTACGTTTCTTTCTACTTTTCCTTTTTCACACAGAAAAACTTCACGACAGGAACTTGTCAAGCTGGTTCTGAATTTTGAGGTTTTCTGTTTTGTGACTCAGCTGGACTGAGAGAGATTGATTTTCACTTCAATTGTTGATTCGGTGAATGCGGCAAATTCCTATCCCTTGCCAACTCCTTTAAGACGTGTTTCTTTCACAGACAAAAAGCCTTTTCGTATTAGCAGAAGAAAAAAAAAATCAAGTCCTATGAATGTAGAGACCAAGTCGGAGATAATATTTTAGCAAGAAGGTTCAACAGAGGTGAGTTGGAACATTTCTTCTCCTCCTTCGATTTACCTTTACTCTTTACTTTCCTCCCCAAGAAAGCACTGTTGACATGCTCATGAAAATTCTTGAAATCTCTGGGAAAACTAAGTGCTGTCCAGTTTGTCAAGAAATCCATGCAGGAGAAGAGCATCAAGGTCACATTCTGAAGGATCCACAGTGAAAACAGGACCACATTTGTTACCAAATTGGACACCAGAATCTGTTGAATCACTCCATCATCGTGAGAGAGTCACGCTGCCAATGACAGCTGCGGTTGGTTCGCCTCCAACTGCCTCACTGAAAATAACTTATGGATGCAAACCAAGTTCCTCAAACTCAACAGTGACGATTCAGACATGATCATAATTGCCCCCAAAATCCCTCACCAATACTGTAAGTCAATTTCCCCTCACCATCAACGGCTCTTCTCTCTCCCTCTCCTCTCGCTGCCACAGCGTCTGTCATTTCCAATCACAGCACCAAATAATCCAAACTGCCTTCTTTAACATCTGAAAAATGCAGCTCCTCTCCATGCATCACTTTCCAAATTCCATCACCACCAGACCAGACAACTGGAGTGACAACACACTGCACAAATTTAACAAAAAAAAAAAAAAGTATTTTCAGGACTCATGTGATGACACATGCCAGTCTTTTAAAAATAAATAAATAAAATAAAATGACAAAATGAAGTGAAATTCATTTTAATATCCTTGAGCTCATTCATGGACTCAATGACGTCCTCCAACAACACAGCTGCAGCTCCACAAATGCTGAGAGGTCTTCTACAGTGCTGCCCCACCATCCCTGACATGCGGTACCTCAAGGAATTTCACAATTGTATTTTTTGTCCTGAAAAAAAAAAAAAAAAACGCAAATGCATTTTGCTCATTCATGGCTTTTATGTTCAGGCGTGATGCTGTTTAATGATTTACAGCCAAACATTCTAGAATTCATTGGGCAACCTGCTAGAGTTATTTCAGAAAGGATCTCAGGCTGGTTTCAGATAAATTCTAGGTTATTTAGTTGTGCTCTTCAGGAACTTCCTGGCAACATCATCCTTCATTGAAAGACTACTCATGAGTGCACGTACAGTGGCAGAAAAACTAACAAAAAACAAAAAAAACACAATCTCAAATATAATAATAAAAAATCTTGACAATTCCAGAATGTCAGTTCTCAGCATTGTTGGCATTAATCTCAACAGATAGCAGGTACAGGTATCCAAGCTGAACAATAAAATAGAAAAACAACAAATCATCAACTCAACATTTAGTAGTGCTGCCATTAGCACATAGAATGCACAGTAGAATGCAAGGGTTCACTGAAAACCTTTTCACCCCTGCATCTTTCACGTCATAGTGAAACTTCACAGTTAAATATTTAAAACAAATGCCAAAGAAACATGTGGGAAGGCTGCAGTATCTAAAACAGTGTGAGATTCAGAGGTGTCACACTCAGAAACACGGAAGTGCCAACTTCATACGCACAGTCCAAGTGGCGGGCCGAACAAAATACACGTTTATCGGCGGTCAATGAATCAAAATCAGAATATGATGTTGGTCACTAAGAGGACTCAAGCATACCAAAGTCAAAACACAGATTTCATATATGGCAGCAGACAGCACCATCTGGTGGCCTCTGGAAATCAGAACAGTGTTTCATGAAACCTTTTCCACTTTTTTATACTGTGTCATGAAGCCTGTCACTATTAGACACCGTAGGACTGGGAATGTTTCTTACTGTGGATGTAAATGACGATTTAAGAAGAGCTTGTAACAAGTGTATTCATCCACAGCGTTGCTGTTTCTTCATCAAAGATGTGATGGTAATATCATTTGAACCAAGCTTGTGGAAAAATCATTATTTCTAATGAATAAATAAACAAATGAAAAATACTGTCATCAACTCAGTCAGCGGTGGAATGATCCCCTCTTCATGGTCCGACATCAGTCCCTCCAGTCCTTTTATATTCGTTACCAACTATTGTTTGGAAACTACTGCTAAAGAGATACCTTAAAGCAAAGCAGCATTGGCACATCTGCCACTGTACGCGGGGAATTCTACTCTGCATTATCTGAAAAACCACTTCCCTTACATGGATCCAGCCTTTTAGTGCCAATGGCAAGAGGCCATCAGGATAACAACAATCAATTTGGCAGCTGAACCTGCAGCTTAAGATGGCTTATTGATGTCCATGCTAGCCGTACAGCGGAGTACAGCGGAGGCATGCTGTACGGTCTTTCGGAAGCAGCTTGACTTGCAGGTTACAGATACCACACAGAATGTATAGTAAGCGTAATGAACCTCTTCACATCGGAGTTTGACTGTCTCGGATCCGGAAGTAGAACGCAGACAAAGTTGAGAGGGATAGCAGGCTGTCAAATGTGGAAAGACTTGTGAATTACTCATATTATTTCCTTTTTTTTTCTTAATTGATTTGAGTCTTATCTCATTTGAACGATAAAGGTCTGCCATTGTCTTGGATAGTCATTAGATGAGTCACTGGCTGGCATTTGAATTGTCCCCGCAAGCCCACACGTATGCTGTAATTATCAGTGAATGTGACGCTCCAGGGCCCGGCGTTTTAAAGGGGACTCTGTGGTCTGCATACTTATTATTGTGTGGCTGTGTCAGACTGTCCTCCCTCCAGGTTTGCAGGCACCCGATCAGTGTAGTGGGTCCCAATCCACAAATTTGGTGTCTCTTAATGACCTCAGCTCAGCCTGACCAAAACTGTCATGGATTTGTTGGGTTTGTGTGGGTGTTTGATGAAACAAAGCTCACTAGTTTTTACATCATTTTGTTGCAGACAATCGTAGCAGGATTTGACAATTAATGAGAGCCACATTTTGAAGGCGTCATAGGGACGCTGCTCCTGATTGCCGAGCAAACAGCATCGCAATAAATGGCGATGATTGCAAAAACACTCTTATCGACGGGAGCAGAAAAGTGTGCGAAATCTGAAAATGCAACTTTGGTTATCAATTTGCCTTTCAAAACAACATTATCCTGTTTTCGGTCAGGCAAACTCGGCGGAGCAAATTGAAGCTGGAAATAAACGGAATCAGCAGTGGTCCTCCATCACGTTTCTTAATGGCCAAAACCTCAGACCTGGGGACTATTCTGGCTGGCCAAGATAGTTTATGCAGCATGGAAGATCATGGTACTGCAAAAGGTTTGGATCCAAATGTTCCAATCACAGATCCACAGAAGACTCGGACAACAAAAGTAAGTTAACTAAAAGGCAGATGGAGTTTCATGACACAGCATCTAAGGGTTGATGAGGTTTCATGAAACCGTGTCCTGATTTTCAGTGGCCACCAGATGGCACTGTCTGTTGTATAATGCTTGGATTCAATGAAACCTGACATCATTTCTAATCCAAGAGCGCCACCTTGCGGCCTCTGAAAAGGACACTGTTTCATCAACCCTGCAATACTGCTTCATGATGCCTCATATACCCATCACTACAGAACACAAAATAAACACTAACAACACACAGGGATGGGGATGAATCTGAACCAGAAAACAGGGGAGAGTCAATAAGCAGCCTAAAAAAAACATATTCTGAGAAAATCCACATTAGGCCCAAAGAACAGAGAGTGTTCGGTGGCGAAAAGGACGCACACCTGTTGAGAAAACTAGAGTGGCAGTGTTGGAACATGTATGGAGAGGAACAACAGCGGTTGAAAAAACAAACACACACATGGAGTCAAGAGAGAGAAATATGACCAAGGCAGAACCAAGTACTATTAGGTGTTGCAGTCAGGAACCACGAAGTAGATAAAGAGGAAAGTTGATTGCTGCATTGGTTCAGTGCAAGGAGGGGCAACGTGATCCAACAAACAAAATAAAAGTTTACAAACAGACCATGACATTAAGTGTATTAAAGAATCACCGACCCGCCTCTGGAACTATGGATAATTATGAGGCATGAAATGATCATATGTCGTCGACAATGAAAGCCCCACTGTTTATCCAAATGCATGATATGTTTTGTACTGCTGTCCCTTGATAAGAGTGTTATACATTACATTACTTTTCAGTGTTGCCCTCCATGTCTGATCCATCACGTTCAGACACTTCATCCTCTCACAAGAGCCCGAGTTGTCACTTCCAGAATGGCCTGGTTGAAGTAAAAGTAAGTGATTCATTTACATGGACCTGCTCTACTTCCTCAAAAGCTGTTGACAAGTCCTACATTATTCATTGATTATTCAATGACTATAATGGACAAAAACAGAGATAGAGATTATGTTTTTTTTTTTTTTTTTCCCTGAGCATCCATAGCCAGTGACGGGCTGGTCAGTGTTTGGCTGCTTGCGAGGTCGAGTTTTCATGACAAACAAACAAAAAAAACTAAAATGAAAATGTTAAAAAACAAACAAACAAAAAAAAGTCAGATATCACTTCATCTCTGTGTCACAAATGAAAAGAAGGCATCATAAAGCTGAGTTTAAGTGTCTAAAGATAACTCTTGGCATTGTATTCAACTTCGTCTGTTTAAATGTCAGCCTGCATTAAATCTGTGCCAGTTAAAGAAACACTTGTACTACTTGTACTTATCAAAGTTCACCACGTCTGGAAAATAATGTATCTAGACATTGCAAATATAGGTGTTTTATATACACGAGTGGGGAAAAAAAATCAGCACTGAAGATATTCAACTCAATATTTCAATGAAATGCAAACCAAATGTCCAATCGAAACTTCATACTGATTCATAAAACAGTGAAAAACTGAAGATCAAAATGTTCTGATGGTCATTAATGGACTTCAAAAAAATGAGTTGTGAGAGTCCTTTAATATAATACATTATATTCCTGGCCATATCCACTGAAACTGAGTCACTCATGGCCTCAGGTTTGATACGCTTGCTTTAAATGTCAGTTAATGTAAAGGTGTGCATGTAGGCAAGATTGCAAAAACAGTTGACTCTCAATGGTTCTCACCCACACTGGGAATCACCCACCACACTTAGCTGGCAAATGGTTCAGAGATCCGCTGTTGTCGTTGTTTTCTCAGATCACTTGGTGTACGACATCGTATTACAATGGAATTATTGCTGAATGGTGTCAAATGAATTTTGTCGACTGCACCTTTAATCCAGAAGAAGACTGACTACAACCTTTATTTGGTCTGGATCCTACAACTGAACACAGTGTATTTTAATATGTGATTATCATAATAACATTTTTTGGTGATTTTATTGTACGATGCAGTTTATAAAGACTAGGTTACCGTTTCATTTGTGAGAGTAGGGCACCTGAGCTGCGGTGGTCAGAAGGCATCCAAGCGAATGAGTCTTTCAAAACCATCCTTGAACCAGATGAAACACTGCCAGGATTGAAGCACAGTAGTTTGCCCCATGAGCAACATTTAATGGACATTTCATTCTGTTATGTCACTTTAATATAGAGACAGAAAGATAAATGCTGACAAAAAATGAGTGGAGGGGAAAATAAAGAAATAAATAAAAAGCAAAGAAGAAAAAAACGAGGTGAATCATGACATATGGGCTGCTATACTACGGCGAGTCCGACAGAGACTAATGAAAGACTTTTAACCTGAGCTTACGGTCCCAAATCAATGATATCTATCTGCATATGTGCCGTCATCATTTCAGCTGAGAAGCTTTGATGGCCACTGGGGGAGGCAGCATGAGCCAGGCTCCACTTGCCGACAGTCTTCCACCTGTTTATCTGAGCCTGTGATAGATGGGCTGTGGAAATTTCCTCCCCCCTTGTGTAGCTGCAATCAGTCTCCCCATCACTACTGATAACACAGCATGCCAAAAACACAACCTCACAGAGCAGCAGGTCCTCGCAGCAAACTAGTTTAGTGATGCAGAAGGACTGGCGGTCACGCGCCGGACTCGAGCGCAGGGAGCATCGGGTCTGTCTAAGAGAAATATTTGCCCTCTAGACTGGTAGATGAAAATGGAGCAAATGTGGTTGAGAGTCTTTTACAGGATTGAAACCTGAACTCTGTACACTGGCCCTGACCTGCATTGGTTAGAGGTGTATTGAAAACTCTAGTCCAATGAATTAGTTGTTTTAATTCACCACAAATGAAACAGTCTCCTCATTTTCAGTGCTCATTCATTGAAGTTGTCGTTAAAAGCCTAACATTTTAGAGCAAAGAGTGCTATATATATATATATATATATATATATATATATATATATATATATATATATATATATATATATATATATAACATAACACATAACATACAGTGGTACATTGGTTCTCGACCACAATCCGTTCCAGACAGCCGTCCAAGAAGTGAATTGTTCGAAATCATTACTATTAATGGAAAAAGAAATAATGCGTTCCAAGCCTTAAAACAGTCTTTTGTAGGAGTGAATGTAGAGTGTCTGCTGCAGGTGTGCTGTTCCTCTATGTGTGTGGCCGCTGCATGTGGGAGGGGTTGCCGAGTGAGTGATGTCTCTCCAGAAGTGAAGAGGTGCCCGGTGCGTGTCCAGCTCTGAATGTGCGCTTCTGTGCAGTTTGGCTGTGACAAAGTCATAAACCAAGTCACGCTCTGTCCCAGACTCGCCTCATCCCTGTCCCAGCTCCAGCCCACAACAGGACATCAAACCCTGGAGTGAGCGCTCCAGCCTCGGAGGTGTGGAGAGCGAGCACCTCCCCTGTGACACTCTACCACGGTCCAGTGCGGAGACAGGAAAGGTTTTACACCTCAATATGAAGAAACAACAGTCAGTAAATGGAGCTAACGGGACACGTCTGCATACAGAGGCTACACAATAAGAAAGCGCATTGTGGGTCAGCTTATCCGCACACGTTAGGTTTTTTCCTACGTTTTTCAGGGGCACTGGAGTCCTGGTTTTTCATTCGAAATCCGAAACCAAAAAAACTAAGTCATAAATCCTTTATGTTATATTGACTAATGCACATGGAAATAAATGTTGCTGTTGAAACATTCTTAGATGATCAGTTCACTATCACTTTAACACAAATAAAGTTCCGTATTTGGCACCTAGGACACACTTTCCCCAGGTCTGTTCTGTTCTGAATTTTTGTATTTATTTTTTTTTGTTTTTTGTTTATTTTGCCATCCTTCATCATGGAGGTTACAACATCACAGTGTATGATGTGGAGCCGGCAGAAGCCCTAAAAAAAGGTTCCCAGTGAAAGACAGTTTGAGTAAGGTAGTTATTTTTTTCTGTAATGAATTAATCAAAATTAACCCATCCACGTCCAAACTAGTTTTAGCAGATTATAGTTTAAACCTTTCACCACATAAATGAATGAATAAATAACAATCCAGAGGTCGGTAGAAGTTTGACAGCTCTCCTGCTAATTGAAGAAATCGTAAATTCAAGTGCATGCTTCTCTTTGAGATTGGAGTCACACAATGCTCCGCATATTTCCACATGAATGTGGTGAAGGCCAATGAACATTCATTGAAACGTGTCTGCTGATCCTGACATTGCTACATCTTCTTAGCAACGACTTGTGGATAATAAAGGCTTCATTTGGTGTCGTATTCATCCATGGTACAAAGTGAAAAGCTAATGTTTGTTGTAGACTGGTGTTGTCTAAAGCCATCAAATGGTGATGAATCCTCAACAAATAAAATCTTCATTTGAGTTTTGCTGGCCCTGAGACCAGGTGTGTACCGACTGCATACATGCCGGTGAGCAGATTGAGTACCTCTACATGACTTTGATAGGGAGATACAGTCCTTCCAGCTGGTCCTCCCTGTCTCACTAATAGAGATAAGCTGTTTGACATGATGGTTCCCTTCTCAGTCCCCCTTTCTATTGGGCATTACATGAAATTGTGTTAAGGAGAGATGACACAGTATTTCCTTTACAGGTTACAGGACTCAATGTGACGGGTGTTGCATGAGATTCTTTCATTCTTTCACAGAGCATTGAGTTCCGTCCGTAAAGTGCACATCTTATGCAGAGTGGCTCCCCTGGGTGTTTGTGGAAATGGAGAAGAATCAATCATCACATAAAGGTTTTGAACATCTTTGAGGGCTCGGAATTGTGCGTGATAACCTGGGAGCCCCTGCTCAACCAATTACAGCTGGTTCATCCAGTTCCCCGTCTGATCAGCACCGAATGGAGTGACAAGACCATTAATATCTGGCAGGATAGACAACAACATCAAAAGTTTTCAGCTCATTAGATCCGAAACTGACTAACCATAGGCTTTTTGGACTTTTGTTCATTTATATTTTATGAAATTCGATTGCAGAAATATTTCTAGGTTCTGAGTCAGCACTGACAACAACAAGAGACTTGAAAATGCTGTTATTAAACTTTCTGTTTCTGTTATTTCAATTCAGTTTCAGTTTGTATTGCTTTTTAGCCAGTTTCTCTGCAGAGCATTTTAAAACAGCTTGATGTATGAAATGCGCATCATAAATACAAATGCTTGTCTGACCTGTAACCCCTGCAAACTTCAAAACAAACTCCAAGCAAATCAATAGCTATATATTTTATTCAAAAAAGGTTCTCAGTGTCAATTAATGTGGCAATGGCGAGCATTGCTTTCTTAAATAGCCATCAAACCGAGGCGTCTGGACTGAATTTTAAAGCATGTCTGTAGTGTTTGTGTGCTGTTTACCAAGGCATGCGAGGTAGCCTCCATATTTGGGAGTCAGAGTTGATCAGATTCTGGGTGGTTGGGTTTGTCTTGGTGAATCATGGTGAACCTCTATTCCCAGAGCGACGTTGCCTCGGTAGCAACAACAGTTTTTGTGCTTCTCTATTCTAGGATCATATCTGGTTCAGAGGGAGGTCCCTGCTACATCCTGAAAGAAACCCAATCTGTGGCATGTTGGAACTTAGCTTCTTCATGAAGCCTATGCCTTCTCAGATGGTTCACCCGTTTGATGATCCAGGACCCACCCCTCAGCCATCACCTGTCCTTGCTTGCATGCCAGATCTTCAGGATACTTCGGCCCGTCCTCACTTGCATTGCGTAATATATTCACGTTCGGACAAAGGCAGACTTCAGTGTTGCATGTTGACACATGATTCAATGGATTTAAAAAACAATTTCAGGCAGGGGGTGTGGATGGCGTGTGTGGGGCGGAGGGGCTTGGGTGTGTGGGGTGGCGCGAGGCGTGAGGGACTAGGAGACATACGGAAGATCTCTTCTCTGAATCATATTGGATGTCAGTTGCTATTTATTATGGGACTGTGTGACAGGCTTTAAATATCAATTCACATTGTGACACGTAAAATGAATAGTGTGCCATCTCTCGGCTTCCTTAAGCCCAACCACCTGTCGCGCTGCTGTGAAACTTCTGTGAAAGGTGGAATGTGCTTCAGTTGAAAACCTAATGTGTCAACATGAAACACCGCAGGCTGCCTTTGTCGTCAGTATAGGACGCAAAAGTCCACTTTCGTATTGTCAATATATTACAGGAAGATCTCAAGAAATGAGGTGCGCATCTCCCATGGCGCAAAGTGAAAATGGATCATGAAGTGATTTATAACTGTCTGACGCTGTCACAGCAAATTGCCTGGATAGGAGTCAAGTTGGATTTGTGTTTGTCCCAATCTCGATTAACTGAATTACCGTACAATTTGACTATTTTTTTTTGGGTGACAATGGAAGGTCATACCATAATATCCATATCCTCTTGAACAAAATGTGGTTATACTAGTGAGGGAGTGCACATATTGATGTCTCTTACTTCCTCTTTGAACTGTTTCATTTTAACATTTTCTCCGTTCACTTTTTTGTGGTACGTTTTTGCATTTATTAAAGTTACAGATGCAGATTGATGAGTAAAAAACATTGGTTCTAGCAGGTCTGAAAATGGAATGAAAGTTCAGATTTGTCCATGTCAAATCAAAAGTGTGTCTGAGGAACGATGATCCTTTTCATTTGTTCTGCCTGAGAGGTTATCATTGTTTTCAAATGGACTGGAATGAAGCTAGACAAAACCACTCATCTCCCGAACATGGCGGCATTGCTAAGACAAAAAGATGGAACAGTTTGTCCCTAGGAAACAATAAAGTCAGTGAAGTACAACTGTCAGGCAGGCTGTTGATTCCTCCCACAGAAAGAAAAGGCAGGGTAAAAAACAAGCATCATTTCTGTTGATAATCGTCGTACCTGCGTACAACTTCCTGCAGAAATAATACAAGGTCATTTTCTTCATATTTCAATCGGCAGCACATGCAGAGTATTAATTTGCAAATGGCTGAATATTCATCTCTTTAGGTGTTCCATTTGCTCTGGAAATGAAAGTTGGCACAACGATAACCCCCATTCTGTTTTGTGTTCTGCCTCAAAAGTTTTCCTGCGACACAAAATAGTAATGCCATCAATATGTTTAAAGAAACTTTATCCTTAAGACATTGTTGACAAATTAAAATAATAGAAAGTGCTGTTAAAAGTCTTGTTGAACCACAGCTATTGAGTATAAACACAACAATGATCACTGTACAGGAATAAATCAACTGCAGTCTTCCCACAGGGATTGTGTGTCCATTTGAAAACCACTGGCAGCAACAAACCACAGATCCCTTTTTATTGGCAGTCATGATGACACAAGGACGTGCAAATGTTAATGACTTATTTGCAATACATGAAAACAGGTATGTGTATGGAGGGTCTGCCACAGTGGACTATATGAACGGGGTACGCTGATTTACTGCCAGCAAATCACTTTCTTCTGGATTTAAGCCTCTGTTAGAAACGTGTGGCTCAAACGGCAACTATGGTAAAAGGGCAGGGCTGGGCTCAGCTGAAAGTGGAAGGAAGTGAGCTGACCAAATATTTACAGAGGCCCACTGCCCTTCTCAATGTGCAGGTGGCGTACAGGATTGCAATGGGGCGTGGCCTCCTCTGTTGGCTGGAGAAGACAACAGTCTGTTCTCAGTTGCAGCATGATGCCGTGTGGGGATGTTGCCGTAGTGTATTGGATGAACTCAATGACGGCAGAGTAAATCAGCAGCGAAGGGTGAGAAATTCCTAGAGACCTTCACTTTCAAATAGGACACGAATGATTCTGGATGATCTGAACGATAAAAACTGCACAATATAACATGGTTGCATTTAAATTCCACCAACAGCATCTGCGATCCAGTCTGGGTTCATTCGAATACATGTGGGTGCTTCCCTTTACTATGCAACACATGCATCCCATCCAGTGACCCCCAGTGTGAATCGTTGCTCCAGAAAGGACCCATTTTCGGTCTAGGTCATGAGAAAATGCGTATTCTTCTGTGCAACAGAAATGGTTAAGCATAGGTGGATACGTGAACGTTCGGGTTTTCAGGATATACAGTATCCTGTTGACTAGTGTTGTGTAAGTGTTTTCAGAGAGCATGGTCGACCTGTTGAAGGCAGCCCTCTCATGTAGCTCGACAAACTTTACTATTCTGCTACTTCTACTTGACTAGCCAAAATGAACGTGCACCCATTTATACATCATCACCAGTACATCAATGTATCGGTGAACATTCCTAATATCCAACTGCATCGATCTGAGCTCGACAGTTTGACCTTCTGAACTACACCTTTGGGTCCAGCATCGCTTTGAAATGTAATCAATCGACTATCGACATCAGAAGTCACTCCAGCCAACCATCATGCCGTCTCCAGCAGCATTAGCACTGTTAGATATTGGTCTCTTTTTTGTTCTTTAATACGAGAATACGAGGTTCAAACACTGATGACTGAACCTGAAGGAATGATGCACTTTATTTTGACCTTTGTGTTGTATATGTAACTTGGACAAACAAAACAAGTTAGTTAATGTTATTAATTCATATAGCCTATTCCAGGTATATATATATATTTGTTGGGCTCTGAAAATAAGGACACTGTTTCATGAAGCCTCACAAGCCCATAAGCCCATATATATATATATATATATATATATATATATATATATATATATATATATATATCATGAAGCCTCCTCCTATATATATATATATATATATATATATATATATATATATATATATATATATATATATATATATATATTGAAGCCTCCTCAGCCCGTCACCATAAAAAGGTATTTCATTTAACACACATTTTAGAACGATTATTTAAGTGGAGATTAAAAATAAATGGTTTATCATGTAAATTAATCACATTTCAATATTTGATATGGGAATTTATGGTGGATGGGTGTTGTGGATCGAAGCTATCTGGTGACTAGCGAATTCAGTACTTGGTAAAAAGTACTTCCATCTTGAAGTGTTTTAAGCCTACATTTCTTACACTGAAAGAAACGGGATTCAATTTCAGTCACACTTTAGATTGGGGAACACGTATTAACCAATAATAAACAAATTACTCGCTTATTTAGTGTCAATAATCCATTTTTACTGTGTTATTCAGAGCTCTGACTATTCAAGGGTGAAATAATCTTAGTCTTAACAAGACTCTCATCAGTACTTAATTCGGATTAATTACTCGCTACTAAGCTGCCAATACATATAATACAGTCCAGTTAAATCAGTTAAATAAATCATTTGTACTTATGAAAGCAGCTTTTACAACCTTATTTCCACTGGAAATTGGTGGGTTTGGTACACATGTATTTATTAACTGATTGTGGCAGATGTGCAGCTTATTTTCTAAATACTATCACAGGTAAGTAGTTTGGTTAACCATGCCCTTATGGGATTGTGACCTGTGTTAAACAGGCTGTTGTTAAACGTAGCTTGCGGTGAAGGTGCCGTGCCTGTGATGGTTCTGATCATTTTAGCGGCGGCAGCACAGATGAATCTAAAATGAATAAAATATGTCTCCTGTATTTGCTTGATTATCCAGGAGTGAGTCACTGTTGCCGCAGCACCAGTAATTTTTAAACACATTAACAACCTTTTCATTTTGAAAGCTGGTCGTGACATGCAGCTGGCAGACCGAAAGTGACAATGGCACACATTGAAAGGAAATAGTGCTGTAGATGTTGTAGGAGGAACTGAAGCATGAAATACAGAAAACTCTTTAAAACAGGCAACTCATTGAAGGACAGTTAGAATAATAAAGACGGAATAAGACAGATCAGATAGAATCACAACAATAAGAAACTTTTGCACACAGATGAAAGATCGAAGGATTAAAAATGTAAAAAATCTGCCACAGAAGAAAACACTTGAATAATATAAAGACAACTTCTATACACAGGACTTTAAATGAAACATAACTTAATGCTATGCCCTTTAGCAAAAAAAAAAAAAAAAAAAACAGCGGAAATATAAAATAAAAATTCTCATTTTTAGGGCTTAAAAATCAAAGTAGCCCCCTCCTCAGTCATTGCAGAGCCATTTCGGCTTCTCTCTTGCAGTCCCCAGATTCATATGAGACTGAAGTCGAGAGTTCCCCGCAGAGCATCTACAGCCCGCCTTTGGGGTCTCACAGCGGACCCACCAATCCCCCAGCACACTGCTACCAACTCAGTATTCTTTGCCAGCTTCCCCGCCTCAGCTTCCTCCATTCTGCCCTTCCAAAAGCAACGCCTGTTTGTTGACTGAGGACGTCAAGGCCATGTCCAGCCAGAGTGGCACCTGGGAATCTCTCCTAGCTTGAAGAGGAGCTGCCAGTCTGTTGCTGTTGAAGAAGAAATGGATTTTTGTCCCTGAATATATTAATTTCCCCCCCTTAACAATGTGTGCAAATGGATGTTTTGTAAATTTACGTCCTTTCAAAGTTTGAAGGCTGAGGAACGAATGATGTCTATGAAAATATATGAATAAATATAAGGAGAAAATGTGAATTCACTTCTCCCAATGACTAATTTAACTGAAGCGAATAGTCAGTGACAAACTATTAAGTGAGTTTACAAGGACGACCGCATCGCTCTTTGCTAGTGGAATTTATAAATATGTAATTTTACTCAACTGCCACTGAGCAAAATGATCAATCATGCCTGCACGCAGGACCCACACGCTACAAAGCATCGGAACCTGACTAATACAGCAGGTCTGTCGCAATCCGCTGCAGAGGTGCAGGTAATTATCAGTAAATAAGAAAATGTTATGATTTCCCTTCTTCTATTAAACACCTCATTGCTCTCCTCTGTGGGCAGAATGACAATGGCACCTTCTCTACCTTTTCCCGAAGAGGCTGTTTATCATCATGGTTGGCAATTACACCCCAGGCTTGACACATTCAAATGGATTCGCTGTGGAGTTGATAGCATAAATGTTTGATGAGATGTTTTCATTCATGTGTGACTGGCTTCCATTGCGGCCATGAAGGGGTTCGCGGGTTTCCCTCATCGCCGGTCATGTTTGATTCCACTGTCGCAGATATGATCAAGGAACGGGAAAACACTGATTCTGTTCAAATGCATCATTTGTCAGCAGTCAGCGGTGTGTAGCAGGCGGTGAGCGTGAGCCTTGCAGGCACACGCGTGCATTCATGAGACGTGCTTGTGAATAGAAAGCGGGTGTTGAACGAAGGTTTGGAAATGCTGACCAGGATGCTAATCCGTTCATAGAAGGCAGACAACAGCCGAGAACTGTCTGCACAACTTCAAGAGACCGGAATTTGAGAGGCTGGATTTATTTCTTTGGCTAAAAGACCGGGCATCATACCATGACTGATCGCTGACAACCTGATTTGTCACCCCACCTGAAACTCAAATATTAGCTACTTCATGCTGTGCTATTGCTTTTGTCCCTTCCTTTTAATCATTGCTCTAATGTCTCTTATTTTTCACCCTTGAGCTTCAGAATTAAACTGGATTTTTTTTTTTTTTTTTTGGTTTACAAAGCTTTTAATGGACCTTTGTCCTGGCCATTTATTTAATACCATTTTGCCATATGAATCCTCAGAGGCCCTCGGCAGCGCAGGTCAATTGACAGTTCAGTAGTGTTTGTTCAGAAACTCATAAAGAAACCGTTATTAGTTTTTTTAGGTTCACACCTTATTGCTGAATTTTAAAGCAGTTGCATTATAAGGCAGAGGATACTGAAACCCCAGCGGGCCCCCTGCCACGTGTTGGTGTCTCATATGCACGGATGCATGTTTTACATATATATATATATATATTTGTTAATCATTTAAAAATATGTGAACATTTCACTTGAACAAAAAAAATGACAAAGGATGAGCTCGGTTCTCACTGCCAAGGTCTCACATAGAGACTCTTTTCAAGTGTCCCAGAGTGATGCCGGAGTGCACCTTCCCCCATTGCATCTTCATTTTCAAACTCAATCTCCCAAGTCACCAAAGTTGGTGTGTCATATAAAAGACAGATGGAGTGTGGGGAAAGAGTTCAGGCATGGGTTGGCACTGCTTTTGATCTGTATAGTTTCTAAGTCTCTTGGTATATGTGGCTCCTCAAATGGACGCCCCTCCGCCTGCATGCTAACCCTGTCAGGACAAGATTGACATACGTATGCTCCAGAATGTGGTGTCACTCATTCCGCCATGTTTTGATGGCACCTCGACAGGAGAAAATCGCACTTCATCTTGCTCTGGATGTTCTCTCCATCACTGTCTGCAACCAGAGAAGAATAATTTTGTGTTTATAATGTTTAAATGATGGCACCACAGTGGTGCAATGGTTATCACCACTGCCTCTCAGCAACTGCATGGGTTTTCTCCCGGTACTCTGGCTTTCTCTCACAGTCCAAAAACATTCTCACTAGGTAAATTGGACACTAAAAAAGAATAATAATACACAAAACACATGACACACATTTAGTTTAGAGGAAACATTAACATGAAACAGCACTAAATTATACAATAAATAAATATGAATGACACTACTACATAACTACTATAATCCCCACTGAGAGTTTCACGTATTGGAAATGTGTCTAAAATGACAGTCACGGACAAAACAGGTTGGCATCTGCATTCAGTTGTAATTAAACTATTGTTCCATTATACAGTGAGCAAGCGCCGATATCTTTATGTAAATACTGCATGCTTCGAAAATCAATTTTCGTCTATTAGAACCGCGATGAAAACATGACGGAACATGGCCGTGCTGCATGTGCATGTTAAAAGGTTTGTCGAACCTGTGCAACAATCCCTCCATTTCAAACGTCACATGGGAGGGGAACAATTTTACTCCTTTGAAACACTGAACTATGGCAACTGATTGTGTGGTGCAGAATTCCACTCGGAAATAGTTGCCATAGAAATGAGAATTTCTTTGGTATTAAGACCTGCTTGTGTCTGAAACGGCATAAATCTGCATAATGCTGTGGTTGTATTCCACCCCCCTGCGGGCGGTTGGGGTTGCCAGTCAGTGGCACCCTTAGTTTGGAGGCGACAGGTAGAAGAGTGTGGGAACTCATGGTATAATGTATGAAATGTGCTCTATAACGAAAGTTTGAATGATTGAAAAGTTGGCAATACGTGTTATCGACACCTCACTAGACCACTGTATCTAAACTCTGCCAAAAACAAGAGACTGCAGGAACCAGCCATCCCCACTTTCCCTAACTGGTGCGGACGTTGAGCCGCTGAATCATGGTGATATCGCGAACAAAAACGACACACAAACAAATCTGACGAGTAGAAATTTTGAGGTAAAACGATATCCCCTCTTAAGCAGATTTAGTTCAGTGATAGACACCTGATCGGCTTTCACTTTCCCTTGTTTTTGCTATGAAGACAAATGCTTGGAGATGCTGAAGGAGTGAAACCCGATGATGCATATCCTGTGGGGGAGAGAGGTGGATGCTGTTCGGGAGTGTCAGTCACACACAAAAAACACTAAAGACACACCCGAGGTGTTGAGTTTCTACTGTTCCAATGGAGGCCTTTCATGTTGATAGTCTCTCAACCACCTTAAATTTGCAGCTCATTTGACTCCATTGCGCCTCCTATGGGCTGATTTACTAATGTATGCAAGGCAGTCAAGACTTTACGTGTTCTTTTTTGTTTCGTGTGTTTATTTTCCGCCACTGTTCATCTCTCAGCAGGTGAAACTAGGTGGACAGCTCCTAGTGCTGGCTTCTACCATGTGTGTATCTCATTCAGATTTGTGCGATGTTTATCAATGTTTATATCAAAGTAGTGCTCACTATTGAGTGCATACAGTCACGAATCAGCCCCTAAATATTGTAGAGAATTGTACTTTGTTGGTGTCTTACAGTTTCTATCAAACCAGATTTGATCTCATCCTCCACCTAAATACTGCAATGGCTCACTTGAAGTCAATGAATAATTTCTTTACTTTCAGAGCCAATGAGATGGCACTGTCTACTCAGTAATAATGGGCTTAGGATAACTCTTAATGCATAAAGACTATTGAATAGAGTGACTCAAATTACACCGTGACCACGACATCCTACCCCACATCAGCCTTAAAGTAGAGCACGTTTAGGATGTGGAACAACAAAAACACATTTCAGGATACTCATGAATATTCAATGCAGCGACCTTCATACCTAAACATATGGCTCAGAGCGCAGATGTCTTGCTCCCCTGATAATGATGATGACCGACATGCTCATTTATCAGTGGCTGCTTTGCTGTTTAGCCTTTGATCTAAAGGGAATTCACCGAGGAACTAAGAAATAAACTTCAAAAACATCTCCTTTAAAGGTCATCTTGGTATCGCTTAAGTGCTCGTGAAGCTTTCGGATATCGTCTTTACCACGATGGCGGCACTCTTGACTGGTGGGTGTCAAGAGCTGCGGCAGACCTGCAGACTGACTTGTATTTTCAGCTCAATATCAGTAATTTAATACATGGTCCACCATTCAAACCGTGTATTAATTCACCAGAAATATTGTTTCCTCTCTTCTTTCACTCACACACTCATCGATGGTTTTTGAATGAGAGCTTGTTCTTTTACAATACTCCAGATACTTGTTTTAACAGTCGATGAGCAAATTTTGAAAAACAAAACAAATGAATGAACAAAATAAAAGAACAAAAGAAAGCTTCTTTAGTGTCTTTATATTATGATTAGCATGTGGATGCATTTGTGTTGTGTTGTAAAATTAAATAAATAAATAAAATGAAAAATCATTGATTGTTCCAATGAAGACAAGTTGAAGAGGGAATGACAGATGTCTTTTCTTTTCCTTTTTTTTAAATTGTGCTATAGTTAGTCAGCAGGGAAGACATCTTTGAAAGGGGGCAACTTCTAAAATTAGGTTACATCTCTTTAGCACCATACGGTGACTTTCTTTTCATATACGCTGAAGATAGAGGACAAAAAAAAAGAAAAATCATCATGCTATATGTGTCACCATTGGTGGTCAGCTGTAAGTGCGTGTGAGTTACAATGTGCAACTTTAACTGGTGTCAGAAATGTACACGCTCTTATGGAAGTCCTGTCCGCCCATAGTTTCAAAATAGCGTGAAAAAAAAAAAAAAGACTGTCAAAACTTGTGGCAGCTGGTTAACCCGTAGAGCTGGGCCACTGCAGTTATTTATTTTCAGGGAAACTATAATTTTGGATGATTATTATTTTATAATTACTGTTTGTAGTAACACTACGTGTCCACATGTCACCAATAAATTATAAATCATTACATTTTTGGAAGAAACATATTTCATTTCACTAAGGACAGAGGGGAACAAAATTTGAACAAAATAGATTTTGTTCACTCAAGTCGAGTCCTGAGGATGAAACCTGCATCCCTGCTGATGTTGTTCCAATGCAGTCGTCTTTCCTCTCACTATTTCGGTTCACATGACTAAACAGGAAACCGATGACATAACCACGAAACCCCTGCAAGGTACGATTCCGTAAGAGAAAACTGATTGATGGAAACCATTATTACTGTGGCGGTCACGTTAATGAACATTACTGAATGCAAAGGCAATGAATTACAACTTGCATCATCACCCCGGAAAAAAAGTGTTAATTATTATTTGACGCACTCTGTTGCACTTTGCGAGCCTCACAGAGGGTGCACAGGCTGGCAAAATGGAAGCTGGCAGGATACCAGCTAAGCCAGGTTTTCGCTACCTAATGTCCATTGTGCTGCTGGTCCAGATGGTGCGGTTTTACATCAGAGAGTCGCAAAGGGCTGGAGTGATGAAGATTACACTGAGCTAACACTGATCCTGACAGTCTCAAGTCATGAAGGGAATGCTTTTAATCTCGAGTCGCGAGTAGATTGTGAGTTTCAATGGCGACAAGATGGGCAAACAAAAGCTCTTTAAGCACTATCATATCTGTTTGCTGTACAAACCTGAGGCATTTAAAACACACTGATATCAAACAGACTTTCACGGTTGGCCTCCTGTTATACCCTTAGTACTAGCTCCATACAGGAGGTCCCCTGGGTTTCTGCCATTAAGTCAACACAAGCCTCTTTGTTCTAGCGTCACACACATGCTCACCTTAAATAGCGTTTTCCTGCACCATAGATTTCTTGCCATAGTGTTTCAGGTCCACGTATAATGTTACCTATAGGTGGACAAGTTGGTTCGGATGTGGTTTGACCAGCTTGCGGTTGGCACTAGATACCTGTGAGGTAGGATGATCCCATCCCTCAAGAGAACCAACACGTGTCTCGCTCTAAATCAATGGTGCACGTGACTTGAAATCAATAAGCTTACACTCTTGTACGGCACTCAGGTATCACGTGTCCACGACGCCAAAACAGTCCAATAGAAACCAATACGTTGTGCGTCAGCTACATTGCTTTGCTGCCTAATGGACTATAGCTCCTGATATTTTCTGCATGTTGACTCTCCAAAACCCCAACCATGTGTAGGAGACGCAGCAGAGTTTCCAAGTCTGTTTTTCTCTCTCATCACCCCACCGTGCTTTGAGTCTGGCAACACAGTTCCATTGGAAATATCATCAGTAAAGTCTGGGAATAATCAGACAATACTTCCCCTTTTTATGAAGAGAAAGAAGGAAAGGGCAGTGGCCATACAAACTCCGTTTGGGGTCCATACAGTTGTCCAGGTTGTGAGCGGTCTTAACCTTATGAATGTTTCAGTGTCCTGCAGGGTGGAAGCTCACTGCACGAACAGAACAATTTCACTGTCATGATCTGCTTTTATTTAGGTTTACATTATGGGTCATTTCAGGTCCGTTTTTGATTCATGTTCACTTCCTTGGTTTTTGCGCTTTAATCGTCAAATTCCTCTGAGAGGTTGATCTGTCTTGGTTTCTCTCCCTTTGTTCTGCTGTGTGTCTGTATTTCCTCTACCAACCTATTATGGTCATTAGTCCTGCCTTTTCCCTGTGATCGAGTTTTTGACCACCCAATTATTGTCTCCTGCTTTTACTGGACTTTGTTTATCACCAGGATTGTGTGTCTGACCGTCATGTGTATTCTGTGTTTACGAACTTGTTCTCCATGAGGGTGACCATGCTTCGGATTCCCACATTTATCCCTTGGTTCTGTTCGTGTTTGCTCCCAGTTCACCCGCTTCCTTCTTCTGTCCTATGTCTTTTGGTGAATTCATTGACTTGTATTCTCATTGTCAAGTCCCATTGCTACCGGTTACCACTCAAACAAGCCATTAAAATATTTTTGCAACTCAACAATGTAGAGGAATTTGGCATCCACATTGTATATGCACATTTGATAGATAAATGATGTAAGGTTGGAGGGTTCGTTTTTAATGGAGAAAATAACTGCCTCTCATTTTAGTAAAAGGAACCCCACTCCCGAAAGGGAGAGAAGGAAAAAACTAAATATAAAAATACCCTGTCACTGTCACCATGGTCAATATCTGTATGACTTCTCTGATACTTTACGTGCTGAAGGGTCAGGTGTTGCAAGCTGACTTCGAACTGATGTTCTCTTGTTTGTGTTTCCAAACGTGAGTCCGCCCTCATATGGAATTGTTAATCGTGGACTTGCATTATTTTTGGGGACAAAGTTGTTAGTTGAAAATTCACTGAATAATATTAGCAGTCATAATTATCTTTGTGCAACGAAGAAGAATCCAATCTGCAAATATGGGTCTTTCATTAATGAGAAAACAGCAAATGATGGATTCCATTAAAAAAACCATTTGTTTCTTATAAGAAATAAACAGCGACAGACAGGCCGACGCACACATTTCGATAATGATTTGAATCCACTCCCAAGTTATTTGAATGGATTTTTACTCAAACATCATGAGGTCGGTGAGTAAATAACACCAATCTTGCATCTTTAAAAATAATGCCAAACATGTTTAATGGAGGTTCACTCACAGAACCCAATAGGTTACTTGTAGAATCCAAGCATCGAATTCCATTTCGAATTCCAGAAAAGTGAGCTCAACTTTATTTGTTTCTGGGATCCGAGCCCAGCACCTTGGGTGAGTGGGAGACGTGGGGTGCAGGGGCACGTGGATGAACAACAGGAGTAAGCAATGGACCGCTAGACGTTTTTGGGCTGTGGGAGGAAACCAGAGTGCCCAGAGGAAACCCACTCCTGCTCATGCATACAAACTCCACATTGAAATAGGAGGGAGCCTTGCCCTCATGAGTCTCTTGCAGTGGTGCAGGTCATGGTGTGGATGTCGGGTCAGTCATTCACCTTAGCGCAGGGAAAATGCACATTTAAACTGCCACAGCATATTCTGGTGCCAGTCAACAATGGAGTGGAGGTTTGCACCCAAATCTATGTACAAGATACCTGGATTTAAATAACAACTGAAAGGTAATGCTACGAAACTAATGGAAAGAAGAGTGAAGTCACCGAACAAGTGGTTTGGTCAATATTAACATGCAAGTTCAAGTCAATAACATTTCATTCCATGAATGTTCCCTAAGACAAGCAGTTCATTTTCATTAGTTATGGTCTTTATATAAATGATTTTTTTTTTTTTTTACAGAATATTATTTGGTTGAACCAACAGTTGCAGCTCAAAGATTCTGCTCTTTGCTATTATCACTATGAAGTCAGTAACCTTGAAAGCTTTCATTCATAGTTAATGTCATGGCCTTATATTAGCTTTAAAATTCCCTGTCTTTTGATGTGGTGCAGATAGAAACAAAATCCATACTGTTTTGTAAACCTGAGCATATTGACCGTTCTAGAAGTGTTGAGCAGTCTTCTTTTTGATTTTCTTTTTTTTTTAACCCTAGATCGGGAGTATGAAACTCAAACAGACAAGAGGCCAACATTTAATATCTTACAGTCCATGTCATGTGCGGGATGAAACACATAAAGTCAGGCTTTGAGTTTCATCACGCTCCAAAATCAGAAATGCTTTGAGAATGATGATTTAATGCATAGTTATCATCAAGTTGCTTGTGCTGTTATTCAGTCTTGTGCATATCACACAGGAAGTATTTATTCTGACCATCATTGGGTGTTGTGGAGGTTTTGTGTTTGGAGAATTCCAATTCCTCCCTCAACCCCCAATATTACCCCTAAAAAAGGGACTATGTGTGACGTTGAAATGGGACACGCCTTTGATGCAGATACATCCTCAGACTGTGGGGGGCAGCATTATGCAAAAGTGGCATTTAGTCTGTCAAAGAAGAAGAAGATTAACAGAAGATGAAAAATGAAACTGAATAAGAAACACTCAGGTAAATAGAAAGGTAATTTTTTTTTATATATATATAATATTTATATCTCCATCAACAAAGAAAATGCTTGCATTTCTAGCTAGCTTTCTTTGTCGTTTCGGACGCCAATAGCTTTTATTGGCAATTTTGTTGACAGATTCCTTACTCTGTGGTGGAGGGAAGTACCATACAATCTCCATGTCTGGTTTGCTACTACAGCATGTGATGTACGAGGGAGTTCAGGAATACTACCACCACCTTTCACATAAATCTGAGTCCTATCAATGGTAATTCAAGTGCTATAATTTAGACAAACTTCAATGTAATAATGCAATAATATTTGGTGAAATAAGTGAATGCACACTCCACCTGCATGTCTCCAACACTGATTTAGAATTTGGCTGAATCAGCATACGGCTGACTGTAAGGCATCATTGATACTGATCCAGCAGCCAAATGATTTGGATTTTACTATGTCGGAAACAGGCTCTGTGCACTGCTAAGTTACAACTCTTGAAGAAAACTCATGAGCCACAGGAACTGTCTGTGGGACGCCTTTTGTCTCAGCTCAGCAGCGCACAGCTAAAACATTCCTCAGCAGCATTCAAGAACTAGTTTGTGGATGAGATTCTCCTTCAATGCCAAACTGCCTTGTATATCAAACACAAGTCAAAATGTTGTATGTGAGACAAGTCAAAGGCAGAATACTGTATTTAGCAATCAGTTATTGTTCTGCACAATGACAGTAATAACTATATACGGTAGCACTTTTCAGAGCACTGTTCACAAAGTTCTCTGCAGGCAAAGCAGCAACAGATTGTTAGTACTTGCTAGATCATGAAGGTGGGTGGCTAAACTTCCCCCCAAAAAGTTTGGGAGATATAAGGTTATTATTTTTTAGCAGAGTTTTAAATGTGGAGATCCATCCTGTGTTGCAAAGTCGAGGAGGCTTGGCAAAACAAGACTGTCAGCTCTAGATTCTAACCTAGACTAAAGGACAACTAGAAGAGACCCACCTGAGCATCTGAGTGTCCTGACTGGCTCCTACTGACCTGGCTGGCCCCTGGCCACATTAAGTTAGGCATCAATCCAAGACATTAAGCATCTAAACATATGGTCATTGCGACAACAATCTTTTGGTCTATTTTGACAGAAGGTCATTCATCCTCCTGATACATCATTGAGTCTCATAGTACATGACACTCTGGTTTTTCTACTTGAACCACTTACATTAAATCCCGTCGCCCCAACACTGCTTTGTGTGTGTTTTTTTTTTTTTTTTCTTTTTTTTGGGGGGGAAATGTCCTGATTCATAAACAACATTAAGCAGCTCAACATGTTGATGAAGTTTAGACAGTCATCTTTGTGCATCACAATATCTACATAATATAATTTTGGTGCTCTTTAAATTTGCAATGAACTTGCTTTAATTCAACTATATATTCCCGAAGCACTTGTGAGTGATGTAAAGTTATATTTCCGGGCCAGATTTGGTCCCTGGACCTTAGGTTTGGCACTGCATACCCGTGAAATATCCGCCTTATCGACTGTTCAGAACCGATATTTGAATGGATCAATAAGAGTCATGATAATGCGTTTTGTCTATGTGGCAAGGCGACGTGTTCCCGCGTTCACGTCGGCACTGTGGGTGAGCGTGCGCGAGCGCGTGCGCGGAAGCCTCAGTCATTCACTGGACTGACGTATCTCCAGCAGCAGACGCTGAACACTGCAGCCCGCTTTATTCCCAGACTTGAGTGCAGCAGGAGCGTCGACACTCTCTCCCGCGGAGGACGGGAAAATAACTTAAACAACGTGCCGCTGTAGTTCTCTTCGTTTCCCTCCACCATGTTCCGTCTCTGGCAAACCCCGTTTAAACACTCCGATCCAGCTGCTGCGTGATTCTACTCTTCTTCTTTTTTTTTTTTTCATTTCAATTGTTGCTGGCTTTCACCGCAAAGATTCGCGTCTTTCCCCTTTGGCTTAAAAACAAGAAGAGCTGCTCGAAACCTGGAATGATGTGGACCTCTCACGATACCGCTGGATTTGTTTTCTTAACTGCCTTTTGCGTGCAATTCGGATTCTCGTTCGAAGGTAAGATGTGCCAGAAAGCGCGTCCGTGTCGGTGACTGCATGATGACAAGCGAGGAAAGTCTGGTAAAAAGTGCGCAGCATCGCTGGTATTATCAACAGATGCAGCCCCGCGTCTTCTCCCCGTTTGCGTGTTTTATTTCAAGGAGGTGAGGGAGGTGATCGCACATTAACGCAACTGGTGATTGTGGGGGGAAAACTCACATGCGATAACTCATTTCTTAACCGAGTCTTAAACGTATAAAACCTGTCAATCCGCAAAAGAAAAAAAAAAAGTGCGACGTGGTGTCGGGAGCCAGGGGGTGCAGAGTTCCGCTGTCCATGGTGCTGAAAGAGACGTGCTTCATTAGTGTGCATGAGAGCTTCCCAACGACCGTCGGCGTTTTTTAAACCTCCGAACACAACACTGGCTTCATCTAAAAGTTCATATGAGACAAATCCTGTTTCATCTTTGAGCGTGCTGCTTCACACAGACACGCATGACTTCAGATCAGATTAAGAAGTGTGTCAAAAAAACAGCGCTTATAATGGCTGTGTGGAGCAGCTGCGGGTTACAGGACTCAGTCGCTGCCTGTTTTATATAAATGGATGCCACCGCGCACTTTCTCTCTTGATGTCTAATGAACACACTTCAGGTTCCAATGGTGCAAGTGGTTTTGACCATTGCTTTATTTTTGCTCCCCCCCCCCACCTCCTCCCTATATCTTCTCGCTCCTTCACGTCCTTCCCCTGCCTCCCCTCATCTGCAGGTCGCTTCACGGATCTCCCCTCCAACATGACTGTCAAAGAAGGACAAAACATAGAAATGGCGTGTGCGTTCCAGAGCGGAACCGCGTCGGTTTATTTGGAGATCCAGTGGTGGTTTGTCAAAGCACCAGAGCCCACTGACAATGAGGATGAAGTCGAAGCAGAAGAGGTACCACTCATCTTCTCCTGAAGTCTCCGTGTGCTGAAACGAAATGCTGATGTGATGATTTGTGTTGCCTTGGTTTAATTGGAGTGGCATTAATATACACTGGCAAAACTGGGGCACTGCCATGATTCAGATTAACTGGCCGAACTTGGACGTTTCAAGTCCACTATGTCACGTAATGCAGTCCCTGACAGTTCCAGCACAACAGGTCCATGAGCAATTAAAGAACCAGTCTTTTTGATGCAAGATGGCACTGGCTGACATGAGCGTTTGCTGGTTGGTGGCCCTCTTTCTGCACATGCTTGTGTTTAAATATCTATGTGAAGAAAGGGGAAACTGAGTAGAATTTATTTGTGACAAATTGCTTTGTGATGTGTGAGTCCTGTTTATGAGTGAGGGGGCAATGAGACGGGAAAGATCAGAGAACTTGAGCAGAAGGAAAATAACATTTACTGCGCAGGACATGGCGGTTGCCTACAGAACTGGGTCATTTTTAAGACACCCAAACTAGAGCTGCAACTCTAAAAGCTGCACATATATATATATATATATATATATATATATATATATATATATATATATATATATATATATATATATATATATATATATATATATAAAGCAGCTGGTGAAGGACTATAGGATGGCAAACTAAAGAAAAGCCCGCAAATATGTGACAATTTTTGAGTGTCGTCAGTGCAGCAGGACAGACAACACTGTTTCCCTTTAACCCTGAGTCAAGGTCAACTGGCCGACTTCATGTCAAGCAAAGGTCAGAGGTGTGTTGGAAACCTCCAGAGCTGTCAACGATGTAGACCAATACAAATCCACCGAATGGATAAAGCATCTTAAGCTCTTTGGACGATACAAACTGTACAGTTTCTGCTCTATAAAACTGGCAGGCAAGGTCTGCGTCTGGGAGAAATGACACGTTCAAATAGAAAAACATCTACACATTTGCAAAATCACCATACTTGTTTCAGGTGGAGGCTATTCATGCTGGCTATTCATGAGCGTGATAAACTGAACAAAAAAAGGTCTTGGCCTGTAAAGCTTTCTTTTTTTCTTCCCTCTTGAATGTGAAATTTGCCGCACAATACCATTTTTATCTGCTGCTATGGCATTAGTGCAGGTTGTGGCAGATTATTTTTGAGCTAATAATCAACTGCTTAGTGGATGACAGCGCTCGGATGTGTTTACCGCTTTCTAATGGATGGAAAAGCAGGCTGGGACTCTGTATGGCAGGTAAATACATGTCACTTTAAGAGGATGGCTGCATTCTCATGACAGACATCAGGCTGAGCTCTTTTAGTGCCTAAGAGGAAGAGATGTGTGTGAGGGAGGGAAGCAGTGAGAGGGAGAGAATATGAGAGGGAGAATGTGGGGTTGTTGCATATCCAAAAGGCTTTAATTATCGCGCTATTGTTACCCTCTTCTTCCGGTCGCATCGGCCACACTTTCATGTGGAGGTTTTGATCCCACGTGATGATGATAGGGTGCGCAGAAGAGGTCCATCGATGTGTACGTCACGCTATTCATATCTTGAACTCTTTTTTTTTTCAATGCAAGTGCTGCCATTTGTATATTATACAATGACTCTGCTGGAACCTCAGCTCAGTTGTGACAGCCATGTGAAAGTCATTTTCTCATTAAAATATACGGTGTGGTCTAATATAGCAAAATCTAGAGAAGCTCATTGGTTTATTTTCGGACAGATCAATGGATCATCTTCAAAACCTCATGATGATGTATCGCTGAAGACACAATTCAAAAATAAATAATTGAAAATATACCTTGACAAATCTGAAACAAAGTTATCCAGGAATAAACAATATACTGATGGTCACACGCTGCATCTTGACGTTGCACCATCATGGATGTTGCTCATCTGAGTCCCAG
Source organism: Synchiropus splendidus (assembly GCF_027744825.2). Lineage (NCBI taxonomy): Eukaryota > Metazoa > Chordata > Actinopteri > Syngnathiformes > Callionymidae > Synchiropus > Synchiropus splendidus. The sequence goes on from NC_071336.1 coordinate 24,775,548, forward strand.
CCTCAGTTTAAATTGTACAGGTGTTAAATCAAGATCTGAGAAGGGAAAGTGTGTACAAGTGTCCAGGAGCTGAAAAGGAGGCACATGAAAAGCAGTTTCAGATGTGCTTTGGTCGACACCAGCTCAAAGCCCACGATGAAGTTGATTGAACAACTTGCTGACTTTGATTTTGCATTCGTACTGTACTTTGCTTTTCATCCCTTTCATGTTCGATCTTTGGCCTGTTGCAGCTCTGAAATGTTTCTGCTATACCTATAAGTGCTGAGCCACAGCATGGATCTCTGGGGTGCGTAGTCATCTGACCCGCAGCGACGACTTAGTTCCATCTCTAGTTCTTACTTCTCATCCAAGTTCCACTCATTCTCAAGAAAATGCCGCAGCCTATGAAACTCTCTCTCATGCTAGTCTTTCATATATTGGATTTTGTAAGTGCCAGTTGTAGTATTTCAAGTCACACCTGCTGTCTAAAAGATATGCAAGTGTCTTACGTTGTGCAAAAACACATCTCTGCTTGAGTTTCTGCATCATGAATTCTTTTTTGGCGTAATTGATGTTTCCCACTGAGAAAGTGGGCTTTTATTTGAGTCGCTGGAGGACACATAGAAATATCAAAAGAATAATAGACCAACAGAATTATTAAGTCGATTGTTTGTTTGAGAGATTAACTGGTTTCCCACTCATTTTCATTGATAAGGAGCTTTGTTTCGCCCTTTTAGCATCTCAATTCAGCATTCAAAATTACTTCTTCTTTTTTTAATTTATCTGTTTTTAATCTATTTCAAATATCCTCCGAAATAGATGTAAAAATTGCGTTTTTTAAAAGCAACATTACATTGTACAGGAAAACATGTAAGTTTGTTTTTATTATAATTCCAATTTTAAAGTGTTAAATTAATTTTTTCTTTTTTTTTGTCCTGTCAATGTGGGAAGCTTTTTCGACAACGCCACCACTACACGTGTCTTTAGAGGTGAATGACTAAACAGGCAGTAAATAGCACAAAAGTGCTTAAAATGATTGGTGAATGTGGTAAAACACGGCTCAAGAATAACGTTAAAGCCAAATCAATGAAACACTCTTTGAAATGTCCATCAAGATTAGCGCAGAGGGTGTTCTGGGGTTGAAAGTAATTTCGACCTCAAACCCGCTACAGATCAATAAACCAACAAAACTCTCTCTAATCCAAATGCAACATGATGAATGCCTGTTGATCCAAGAGACACAATGTTTGAGTCAGTCTTGCATTTATTCATGAGCGTTAATATAAATGTCTTCGTCTGCATAGATGCAAATTGAACTCTTCCCAAAGCGGCTAAACAGCAGTGAAGTCGATATCATTAGAAGTTTGGGAGTGTGTGCTCATGCAGCGTGGGTGTGTGTGTGTGTGTGGTGACGGACGACGCGTCCGGATCACTTTCTCAACATGCATTTGGTTCCAGAGAACATTATAATGTGCGTTCATCCAGATGATGTGAGGCAGATTCCAAATAAAATCTGGCCAAATCAGACTGACTGGTTAGGAAGCTGAGGATGCTTTCTCTCGACGCACTGACGCCTACTCATGACACTGTCAGTCACAGACCGGACTCTGAGTGTTGACCTTTACTGTGACTAAGTCTGATTCCTCATCGCCTCCTGTGTTCCCCACACATTGTACTTACAGAAGTACTATGTAAAAACACACAGGAGGAAAGCTGGAGAACAAGAAAAAGTAAGGATTTTTTTTTTCTTTTTTGGGGGAGAGTCGTTTTGGCCCTCACCTCCGCCACGCGTGCCAACTCATTATTGTGCTAGAATGCTACTTTGCCAGCTCCTGATAATACACATGCAGACATGCTGTGAGGAAAGAAACCATCACACCTGAACAGCACAGCGTGACATAGAAATACACTGATATGAGTGTGATATCAACTTCTGCTGATATCATCTGAGGACACCATGCGCTGTTTTAAAAAGCTCAACTCCAGAGTCAGAGGGTTTATAGGCTGGGTTTCTAAGTACACTTCAAAACATATGAGATAATGTTGATCTTTTGAGAACAGAACACTGTATTGTTTTAGGAGCATCTCTGGCTGGATAGAGTCACGCTGAAGTGAAATCAGAGTGAACATCCAAGCGCGCAGCGCATCAAGAAACTAAACAATAAAGACAAGCAAATACTCCTAACTCCAGCAACGGTTGCCAAAATGAAATATGTTCTGCCCTCTTTAAACTTATGCCCATCCAATTCAGTTTAGTTTCACTTCTGTTTCCACCAGCCTCATTGCCAAGTTTAATAAGTTATTCCAGAAGCGATTGAGTTACAGCAACTTCAATGTGCTTCAGCTCATAAGCGAGAGGCTGTGTTCAATCCCATTGACCTATAACTGTCTTTTCTAGCTGGGAGAAGAAGTGTGCTTGAAAAAGTTTTGTTTTTTGTTGAGTCAAAGCACAGTATTGTGAATATCAAACTGCAAGATTTTGGCGTCATTTCTGGAAAATAGAATTGTAATCAACGGAGGTGAAGAGGAGAGTGCAGACGTGATGGAATCACTGACACTTTTACTTTTTGTCTCTTATTTTTTGTCTTTATTTTTGTCTGTTTTATTCCCCTCCATACTATATTATTTTATTTTATTGTATTAATGTATTTATTTTTGGTTCATATCGAGTAGTTTTAGTTGTTTTGATTTTATTTTTTTCTTTTTATACCCCTGCTGAACTGCTTTTTATTTGTGCTTTATGTTACTATGCCTCTTAAAAAACAAAATATTGCTCAAGCATTTTGTCTGGGATGAATTATTTATTATTATTTATAAAAAATCCATATCAACATTTCACCCATTTTCCATAGTTTTATAAGGACTGTGAAGTATGTGAGATCATCTCTATGGGTCAAAAAATAAACCTTGAATCCTTCAACAATCTCTGGTCATTGGTGTGATTCAAACTCAAGGGAACAGAGTCCAGAGTAGCATCACCTACTGTATAGTCTCCTTCTCTGTGCTAAACTACGGAACTTTGTTTCTCAAGTTGTTTTCAAGAGCACCAGAGACACATCAACAGGGTAAGAAGAGTGTGTGTGGAGCAGTGGAAGTGAGATGCGGCTGATAAAATTCACAATGAAATTACCATCTTGTCTCTGACATTTTATCATAGCTTTTATTCTCTAAATCAAAGTTGGCCATTTCTTTTCTTCTTTCTTCAACAGCAGTTCTCCTCCCATGACCAGTTTCACCACCGCATGGCATCTTGTTTTTCTCACATGATGGAGGCACATTGACGACAATATTTGGTCTGAATTTGTGTTGATGAAAGCAAAGCCACTTGATATTATGCATGGTTAAAAGACTGTTGGAGATGATCAGGCTGTTTTTGGACTTGACTTGGAGGGACATGATTAGAAATGGGCATTTGAAAGGGACGGCCCATATGGAGAAATTTGCAAGGCCAGATGGTTCAGACACAGGAAGAGCAGTCACGGTGTTGGATGAAGAATGTGAGGCGAGAAGAAGTCAACCACTGAGCTTCATGGATGCAACACGAACGGAAATGAAGATGATAGGTGCGACTCGGGAGGATGGTCAAGACAGGTAAAATGGAGGAGGATGACTAGCTGTGGCAACCCAGGCTGGGAAATGCGTAAAGACAAGGAAGACAAATGCCTTTTTATTGTCACTTACGGAGAACAGAGACTGTTCATCTTGTTCACCTTGCCAGACCAGATAGTTTGTGTGATGGGAAGAGAACGCAGAGGCTTGAATGTACAGCCTTATACTATCAAGGGAGAACACAAATAAGCTTGACAAATGAATGCATTAGTTACAGCCATCTGGAAACCAGCCGGATTTAACATATATTTAGAAAATCCCAAAATCATTGGAAAGCAGAGAACAGCGGTTTAAATAGCTGCCCAGAGGCATTCACCAGCATGTTTCTAGTGAGCATCACCGGACCATAACAGGGTGTAATGTTCAACTAATGCACTCGTTTGTTTGACTTTTGCGTGTGTCAATATGCTTTAAATTGTTATTGAAGGAGAAATATTTACACATTTGTCTGTGATTTTCTTTCTTCCAAAGGTGCCATTTTGGGAAAACTTAAGCACTCTCCAAATGTGTAAATAAGATATCCCTCCTCACATCACTAAAGCTGAACCAGATTCTGCTGTACGATAAAAAGACACCCAAACGCGAAGAAAATATTCATGTTTAAACAGTTGTTTCCAAATCTAATGAATTTATGTCTTCAATAAATTCGAATATTGCTGCTTGGTGGTCTGTTAAAACGTCAGCAGAGGGGAATAATGCGCTTCTGCAGGTGGATGTAATAAATGCAGCAAATATCCGGAGGCTGTGAGGTTTTGCTTTACTGCTTTAAAAACACCATCATGAAATCAGAAGGCATAGAACGAGTTCAGCCCCCCGGGAAGTGTCACACAGGGGACACGCAGCCTCATTTCCATCTATTTCAAACTAAAACACACTTTCCTTTCCCCGTTCAGAGCACCAAATCCGTCTTATTGTAAAGATTCCGTCCTCCCCAGTTTGATCTTTTGTTTGTCATAAAGTCAATTCATTGAGCAAATCTTTACAATCCGGTGCCTGGTAATTCTATTTGCGGTGGGATTAGGTTTGGATATAAGAGGAAAATGAGGAAAGCTGTGGTACCAAGTGTGAAGGTAGCCATCCTGATCCTTTCAGCCAGTGCTTGAAAAAGTGTGAACTCTTTATACTGCTGTCAAGCTCAAAAATAAACACATGGAGACAAAGGCACACAGCTTTTTTTTTTTTTTTTTTGTTAAAGAAATCCAAGGCCTCTCGAAGAGATTGATGTGGTTTTCTTTCAACGCAACTATGACTAAGCTCAACAATAATTTCTAATGTAATGTCCCTGGAAATAGTTTTATCTCCACACAGCAGGTAAACTGTTGGTGTTCGAGAGATGATTAAAATGTCTTTCACGACAATTGTCCTCAGGTAACTTGAGGGGAAAATCAGATACCACGGGACGTCAACATTCATCTTTGAAAACGACTCTTCGTCTACAAAAGGCTGATGGATAAATCCCAACAGATATGCCACTGTGTTTGATTGCTTCAGCGTTGATATTTTGGGTTTCTTTCTTCCCACAGCAAAACCACTGAGCAACTTTTTTTTGTTTTGTTTTGTTTTTAAACAAAAGCTGTTGGCAGTACAGTAGCAACGTGAGGTCGAGAGTTCTACCCAGCAAGGCTGAAAGGTCAAAATCAAGCTCAAAAGATTTAGCATCAAAGGCTCAGGCTCCAAGTTTTCAAGTTTCAAGTTAACACTCATTATTGAGTCCAAGATCAGTTCAGTGAATTGTTTTGGTGAATTCCTTTCTCTTCATTTCACATTAGCCTTGATTCTGTCAGATAACAGCATGTGAATCGGGATGGGTTGATGGGGTATCATGAAACAGTATTGCAGGGTTGACGAAACAGTGTCGTAATTTTCAGTAGCCACTAGATGTGAAACAATGTGAGGTTTCATTGGATTACTTCGTGGGTGTCAGACTGATACACAAAAGGGCTGCAGCGGGTGCAGGTCTTTGTTTCAGCTCTGCAAAGCCTGTACCAACTGTGGCCCTTTGAGGACCGGTTTGACACCCCTGATAAAGTTCAAGCACTTTACACCAGACAGTGCCATCTAGTGGCAGAAAGTCACTGTTTCGTGAAACCTCATCAACCCTTAAATACTGTGCCCTGTAACCTCATCTACATATCACTTCACATGACGCTCTAATGTCATGAAATTGCAGGTCAAAAAATTGCCATGTGTTGTGGGAGTCTAAACACAAAGAATAATAAAACAAATTACAAAAAAAAAAGAAAAAAAAAAAACAACTCAGCACCTTGTCCTGTCATGATAGCGAATTAATCCATTGCCAATTAAAAAAACTTTCAATTTCATCAACCTTGATACATTGCAGCGCTTGTGTACTTGAATTCCTGCTCCCTGGTCTCAGGCGTATCTTTAGACACGTTTCGTCCACAGCAGAATGAAGCCTCCTGTAAGTTATCTAGAGTCAGTTTTGCAAGCATGGCAGACACTTCAGGGCTACGCAAAGGCAAACATTTCAGCATCAGTGAGGGAGCGAGTCAAGATGAGGCCATCTTGTCCTATGTTGACATGTTAGGCTTTCAATTGAAGTACATGCTCCGCCTTCCACAGTATATCCTGATGCCATTGGTTCATGCATCACTGAAAAGTCAAGTCAAGTCAACTTTATTGCCATGAATACTAAATGCAAGACATCCAGGACAAATGAAATTGCAGTCCTCCCAGTGCACAGTCATCAGTAGACATATAAAAATATAAACTATAAGATTTACATGCAAGTACTAAAGTAAGGCAAATAAGGGAATAAATAACTAAAACAACTAACAGGACCCTGAGTTGCCGTAGTGCAATTCCCATTACGCATTATAGATTACAGATTACACCGGCCCGTAATAGTGAAAATGACCCGTGCATGTGCGTATGTGGATCAGGAGGTTAGATGCAGTCAGTAGGGGGGAGCAGGTGTAAATGTGGGCAGGGAGGGTGTTGAGTCTCCTGACCACCTGGTGGAAGAAACTGTCCCTGAGCCTGCCCGTCCTGGGACTGAGACTTCGGAGTCTCCTCCCGATGGCAGCAGGCTGTAGAGACTCTGGGATGGGTGAGTGGGGTCACCTGCGATCCGGACGGCTCTGCAGAGAATGGGATGAGGGCCGTTTAGCCATGGGATAGCGCTCCTTAAGCTCTGCGTGTGAAGATGTGTCAACTGGTATACGGAAGCAACTTCCTCAGTGAAGCAGCGATGGGAGCTCCCAATCCTCGTCCCATATATGAGCTACGCCACTCAGCCCACTTGGAAGATCTCATGGAAAGGGAAAAAAATGTATTCCATTGCATCAACATGCAATGTGGAAGGTTGACTTCAGCGTCAACATGAGATGCAGAAGTCACTTGAAGATAGTCGGTATCTGACGCCTTGAGAGTGAGAATTGGTTTATTTTCGTGTTTTTTTTTCTTCCTTTTGTTCAAGAGATTAAAACATTGTTGTTTATTATTTTTATATAATATCATTCTTTCTTTGGTATTTGGCGCTTCAAGCATTACTATTGTGGCAGGCAATCCTCAAGTACTCAGATTGCTTGGTTTGGCTATGTGTGCTTACTCACGACACTGGATCGTAGAGACAACAGTAATAAAGCATTGAGGGATTCTCTTGCTTGGCTGCAACTGGATTCAACACTGGCTTTACTCGACCTCGGATGTCTTAAAAGGCTTTGTGAGGTGAGGTAAATTTATAAGTCGGTGAGAAGAACACACCTGCGGCCGGAATACCAAATGCCATTGAATAAAATAGCCTCCGGTGCACTTTGACCGAACAGGCAACAGCAAGCTTTCCGTCTCTTATCGAGCCACTTTATAAATCCTGTAGCGGCGAGGAAACGTGAGCTCCATTGTGCGGCATGGTCTCTGGGTGACCTGGCGGCGTGCCTCTCAATCACCGGGAGATTACGACACGTGCAGCCTCTTTCCACTTTCACACCATCAGAACTCCACCTAGAGTCAATGCCACGCACAGTGCGTCCCTGTGATTACTGCCATCAGCGCCGTCACCCCGCTATGAGCACACGCAACTGCAATGATGCTAATGGTCTCCAAACAGTTTGTGGTGAACATAAATGGTCCACGGGAAACGCTCTGATTGTGTCTGAAGGAACACACACACACCCACACATCGGGACGCCTGCTGCTTTCATTTTAAGCCAGCGGAGTGTGATGCAGCTCACTGTCAGGCTCAGGTACAATCATCGGTCATGGTAGGAACGGCGTCTTTGCAATCAATGAGAGCGACTGCAATACGGCAGCGCAATACTGATGCAACACCGTCACGCTGCACCGTCTCTCATTTGACTGTATCTCTTGAAGTAACATTTGCCTTTTATGCTGGCTAAAATGAGCTGTTTCAAGTCTTTCTCAAGGCCTTTGTTCAGCTTCTTCTATTATATAATTGAGCAGCGACACCTGAATCTATGTATTCTTCAGGTAATCGCATTTACCATGAGGAAAAGAAACAGAGGAGACTTAGCAGTCTTCAATGCCTTTTCAGACATGGGTATTTATTAACCCTTTATGTATGCTGTCGCCGCTACAATGCATATCAAATGACGAGACTTGAATTGGTTTCTAGAAATGTCAGTATGAGTCAGCAATGAAATGTGTTTTTTTAACCGATGAAAAAAATTTGATGTCATGACCATGGAATTGTGAAGAAATGTGCTATGAAGACCTGTTGCATATATATATATATATATATATATATATATATATATATATGGAGAGAGAGGGGGAGAGAGAGAGAGAGAGATACTTCACAATTCTGCAGACATCAAATATCAAACATCAAAATTATTTTTGCCATAACAAACATATTTCATGACTGGACGGCGCACACAAGCTAATTTGCTATATAAAGGATGACAACAAGCGATAAAGTATTATTTATTGGAGGCTTATTAAGATCCAGAGGACCATTCACTTTGGCCAAAACAAGTGGAGGTGCTGAGCAGTGCAGAGACAAATGCTACAGGGAAACAGTTTCAGGCCAGGCCACTTTGTTTTAATGCACCCTTCAAGGACTGTCAAGCAATTCTGCAGACTTGTAACACACTGTGTGGCATTATATTGCCTCGATCAAGTCAGTTGCGCAAAAGAGCGGACCCTTTTATTCAAAGGCAGGTGAGGAATAAAATCACTTATGCATGGTTCAGTTCAGTCGTGGTGAGAAAAAATAGTACAAAGGCAAATTATGTCCATGTACAGTTTGTTTGAGGATTCTGAAATGAATGGTAAATATTGCATGATTTTTTTTAACTGGCCAAAGTATTGGAAACAGAATAATGGAGGAAACATGAAATAATCGGCACTTTATTAATCGGTCCCACCAAGATCAAACCGACAGCCTTATTGGTGTGGGGCTGCTGCAGTAATAAGCATCATTTATGCCAGCATTATTCTATTTATAACCAATACATGTGACATAAAATAGTTCTACTTTTCTATTTTGAAAATATATTATATATTATAGCCAGCGTTCAATGTTAATAGTACGTGTCATGGGCTTGACGTTTGCCAACTGACCTTCTTTAACAACTTTTATTAACCCATGTGACCAAGTCACAATCCCCTCTTTTATTAATATCCAACATCAATGACATGCACTTTGACTTTCATAATAAATGTTTTCAGACCGACTTCCCAAGGCAAGCGGGATTAAATGCTAGTTTAAATGCGAGAGAGTCAACCATGTTGGAAACACATCCAATAGCATTGAATATGCATGAGCCTCTGAAAGCCAGTGTTTCCATTACTTATCCCCAGCACTGTGACCAGGCCCACATGAGCTGGTCAGTTGAGGGTGATGGATCACCTCCTCCACAAAGAAAATGTAATTAGAAGCAGGATGAAGAAGAGCCATAAAAATAGAGCCAAAAATACAACATTGCACGGCGGTCCGTGTTCATCTTCTGGCAAAAGTTGGAGCCAAGCTTTGCGAAAAATACACACTGGTTTATTATTATCACTAAATCATCCCCATGTCTGGATGTCTGTGTGAGTGCCATGGAGGGATGTGGTGTTCGACGCCCTACCGCTCACAGCCCACCGCGTCCCTCCAATACAGTTCATTTGTTTCACAACTGTGTGTGGGTGTTTGTACAAGCTACGCAAGAAATAAAGATCTGCAGATTATGGAGTTCTGGACCTTTGCGCCGTTTGATATTAATCACTTGTTCAATGTCATGTTGTCTATTTAACAATTTACTTTTATTCAGATGATGAAGTCTTGTTTTATTCATTGATGACTGTAGGCAGGGAAAAATATGTCTTTAAATATTCATCATCAACTGTTTATGTGGGAGGCAAATACTCATGTACCTTTCTGAAGATCTGATCCAGCGTAATGAAGGTCAGCTCAAGTGCCCTGGAGTGTGAATGCCGATCCTCCCCAATGTGAGGTTGTAGTAGTGACAATGAAAGTATTTTATTTCTTTATTAGTTTTGGGAGGCGAAATGAGTATGAAGTTTGAGAAATAAACGTGTTTCTCTGTGTGATTTTTGACTTACAGTGTGCCTCTGTATTCGGTTTGGTCTCAGTCTTGGTCTTGTGTCATGTGGTCTCGACTACAATGGTTCCAAGAGAATTAGAGAAGAGTTCCCTTTCAACAGTTTGGTAAAAAGTTTGGGTCGCCATCGCAAGTCAGCCTCATCCATCTCATGCCACTGGGTTGTCCTGGTATTTCCTTCGTCCAACACGGTCACTCCTCTCCAAGTGTCCAAACCTTCTGGCCTCCTTAACCTGTCGCAGTATTGCAGGATTGATGAAACAGTGTTCTAATTTTCAGAGGCCACTAGATGGCGCTCTTGGTTTAGAGATAATGTGAGGTCTCATTGAACAACATGAACATTTTACAGCAGCCTGTGCCGTCTGGTGGCCTCTGAAAATCAGGACACTGTTTCATGAAACCTCATCTGCCCATCACTACTTGGTATATAAATCGTAGCATCTGATCATTTCATTAGCTCGCCTAAGGTGCTATATATAGCAAGTGACATCTACAAAGACGTAGAGTTGAAAGCCTCAGATTGTCACTCACCTGCGTCACATGCTAACCCAAACCACGCTTTCCTCCTCCATTGAAGCACTTACAGTAAGAGCCAACATGCAACACGGAAGGCTGGCCATCGCCTTTGAAGTGAATCCCTGACTCTTCTAACTCTGCTCCCAATCTGGTCATGAAGGAGTGTATCATGGTGGGACTCACCAGGGCGATATCTGTGTTTTCATTGTTATGAATGAATAGGTCATGAAGGATGCAACGTGTTTGGTGAGATAAACGTGAGGTCGGTCCAATGTGTGTAAATAAAAGCAGACCATTACGGCCTCTAAAGTCGGTCCGACACTAATGTAAATGCTTTATTATAAACAATAAACACAGCATCCACCACATATTGAAATGAACTAGGTTGCATTCACACCGAACTCAGATGGAATTGAAACAGTGGTTGCATTCCTACATTGGTTATTTAGCTTAAACTTAAACATTTTTATTTATTTATTTATTTATTTTTTGCCATGACAAAAATGCATTGATATATATATATATATATATATATATATATATATATATATATATATATATATATATATATATATATATATATATATATATATATATATATATATATATATATATATATATGCATATAACAACATGAACATTTTACAGCAGCCTGTAAAATATACACAGCGACTATATATATATAGTCACTCGCTCTTAAACCATCCTTTTCCTGTGTGATCAGCCTGACAAATTTTCAATGGTGCTCTAGTGTGTCTGTCCCGTCACTATCAGACCCCCCACAGCCAAGCTACTTCCCACATACATGCACTCACGACCCACTTTGAGCTTCCTGCTTATCAACATCTGGCAAATACCGCTGTCTGAATCTTCGATCCTCCTTATGATGCATTTTTTAATTCATCACACTGTGTTTAAAAAAAATATGAAGGAACAGATGGTTGAAAAACACATATGGAACATGTCGTAAAAAAATTTAAAAAAATCTCCCGGGATCTATCTGACTGACTTTCACACACAGACACACTCACACACACAGAGAAATTCTCGCCATGTCCTGGGTGAATTTGCTCAGAGTTTGACATGGACACTGGAGGCTCAGCAGGCTGGGACTCATTCTGCAAGCTGTTGGTGTTAATGTCCATAATGAGGACGGCCGAGCGCGCTCGATTGAGTCATTCAAGGCTACATTTCATTTTAAATAATGATAAAACGTTCACAGGTCAATGAGTACTTTACAGAGAGTATGGAGTTGGCCAATCCTACACATCTGTCCATCTCACTTTACGTCACTGGTAAATGGATCCACATGTTTGTTTCATTTACTGACTCGTCCATAGACTTTGTAGATGTTTAGAATACATGTTTTTGACAATTCAAAGCCGCAGTTCTTTAAAATTTATTTCAGCTAGCTTAGATTTTATGACAAACTGACACATAAAATATGCATCTTTTAGGAAAGAGACGCCCACTGCATTTAAATGAACAGATTTGGATGCAGACAGCCTTGAAAATCCAGCAAGTGAATATATTTGGAGTAAAGATTTAAAGAGTGAGTCTGCTCGCGTAAAGGTCACTTGTTCTTTTTCAGCCCTTAGTGAAGAAGTTTGTGGGGTTTAGCGAGCAAGTGGTTTGCAAAAGGCAAAATGAAAAGAAAAATATTTTTAAAGCAGCTGCAACATATGTTTGAATAACTGCATCACAAAATGTTATTTGGGTTTTGACTCCAAACAGATCGTATTTTTGACTTCCTTTTTTCCTGTCTTTTTTTTTTTTTTTTTACATGAATGCTGTGTAAATATATGCTCATAACTATAAGTTTTTTATGGAGTGTAAATATGTTGCCAATACTGAAGACCTTACTGTTTGAAAAAATAAAAAATGAAATTAACAGGTTTTTGGGTCAGGCTTGTTATAGCCCGGCTCGGAATAAATGTCTCATCGCAACCATTCATCTTTCTCTGTTGTGCACTCAGCTATTTTTGTTTTTGTTGTGGTAGCATGTGGCCCACAGAAGCTCTTTAGTCAGGCTGCTCCTTCAGTACCTTTAAGAAAGGAAACTGGCATTGATTTTTCCATTTATTTTCACATTTAACTGGTTTCACTGCTTGAAAAAAACAAAATAATAATAATAATAAAAATCCTAATCAAGATCTTTTGAAAAATATAGTTTATCAGTGTTAAAAGCACAGGAAAAGTCTGTTAAGATCTTAGGGTCCAGAAGTTCAATCTTTGACTTAAAAAAGCTGTAGTGTATAAGGACTTCTCAGATGCTGATACTTCTCTTTTAAATGTGTGCAGCTTTTTTAAAAAAAGTCATTCAAACCATGAGAGCACAGTGAAGGCCATCTATAGACAAAGAATTGTAAATATTGATGAAAAACAGGACGCGGTGCTCAAGGATATAATTCATCTTTCAATAAAGTTGATGTTTAACATCCCTCAAAAGTATTATAAAAAATCTAAAATAATCCACGATCACTTCTCATTATCTTTCCCGCACACAACATATTTAACAACAACTCCAGTATCATCCAACTCATTCCTTGTGGGGCTTTAATGTGCTGCAGATAATGACCACTGATGGTTGAAAAGGGGCTTATATGTATCACGCTGGGACTGGTGGTTAAACATGGATTAGGGAGGTAGTTTTTTCCTGCTATTGACTTGCAAACCTTATTTTCATGCACGGACTGAAATGAGGCGGGTTTCTATAAAATATGCATGCAATATGTGCGTTTGTGCGTGTACTTGTTTATCTGTCCTTGTGGGGACCAATTCTGAAAACACCTCCTGTCGCGGACCCTGTTCTTTTGTGGGGACATTTTCCAGCCCCCCATGAGGTAAAGCCTCAATTTGAGGATGAGAACTTCAGACTAACTCGGTCATTATAAGTGGGTTTAAATGTTGTTGAGCTGTTTGTTTTGGATGGTTAAGTTATGTCAATGAGAGGTCCCCACACAGATAGAGATGCAAACGTGCGTATGTGTGTGTTCTTCTAAAGCGTGTGCATTGAAACATTTCGAAGCAGATACACAGAGGTCCCTTTTTGCTTGCACTAAATTGCTACATTGTCTATGCATTCACTGGGCATGACACGAATAATGCGTTGAGGTTGAGCACAACTTTCAAAATATCACTTATGTGCACGCGACGCTACTTCTTAGGCGCTCCAAAGATTCAACATCACTCAAGATTATGACACATAAATGACGCCACCAAACTGTGTTTATATATCAGGGCTTCATTGTCACAAAATAAACCAGTAAACTAGTTTGTTCCAGTAAAATTATTACATTTTCTTTACTTCTTTGTGTATTATTGAATACATATAAACGGAGTACCATTTATTTTGCAGGAATAAATCATTGTGTGTCTCCATGGTTAATAGGCTAATGCTTCAGTATTCAGTTTGGTCTCTGTCTTGGTCTCACCCCCCTCTTTGGTTATGGTCTCGGGGTACAGAGTCTCAACTGCAATGGATCTTAGAGAATTAGGGAAAGGTTCCCAAAAGGATCCCAAAGGTTTAAGAGTTTGAAATAATGTTTGGGTTGTCTTCATCTTCTCCTTTTTCCTTGTATTCTGTCTGACTCGAACATGCAAGAGCAAACATCCCATTCATTTCGCACACACTGTCTTGCCCATCGAAAGATGATGTGTTGTCTACTGTATTGAGACATAGCTGTGTAACACGAGTAAAGATTTTGCATGTGCAAATTGTGTGTAAACCTGCCCCAAAAACGCTTTGGTGTCTTCTTTTGCTCTTGCACACTGGTGACATAATAGACAGTGTCAGGAATTATATGCCTTTTTTTTACCTTTATTAATCCATTTAGCAAAGAAAATACAGTGTACACAAGTACTACACCAGTGTATATAGGCATGCATTAATTTAAATACAATATGTTAAAATAACATTTAAAAAATAATGTAAATATACACTTACATTCACTCAGTGTAGAGTGGTGGTCAATACAATTTTCTGACTTCTCTCTCACGGTCACGCAGAACGGCGAAAACAGAGAAGAGGAAAAAAAGTCGAGTTGCTTGTCGACAGTTATTGCTTTTTGTGTCAGCCTTGTTAGACGACAAGATATCAGATAAGGCATGCCGGATCTCATTTCATCTGGACAAGTTCCTGACCTTCCTGTTACCCTGTCGAGCAGAGAGAGGAAAAAAAAAAAAAAAAACTGAATCTACTTGTTGCAGCGACCAGAAATAGTGGGCTTGGGAAGAGTCTAGTCCCGCCACGGTTGGAACTCTGGCATGTTGCTTTGTGTGTTCTCTACATGCTGCTGTGATACTTAAATTAGATGGAGGAACAGAGGAGTAGTTGGTGGGAGACTTGGGTGAGCGATCAGCAGGGAGACGCACTTCAACAACAGTAATTAACATCTACTTTTTGGATCAAAAGTAAGCAGCTACGGGAGAAAAAAATGTTCTGTGGAGCCATTTAACAGTGTGAAAAATGTGATTTCAGTGTTGATATTTGGATGCCATCTACATTTACATGGCCATTTACATTGACAGTGCTGCATGCTCAAACTGGTCCTGAGGATGCAGGTCTTTGTTCCAACCACACAATGGTTAACCACACTTTGGTTAACCAGTCCTCTTCTGGTTGGGAACAAAAACCTGAACCCATCGCGGCAGTTTGAGGACCGGTTTGAGACCCCTGGACACAAATATGTAAATAATATGGACCAGACCAACACATTCTCAACCCTAAGGCGACAGATGTTTTAAACTGAGCATGTCTTCCACACTTCATGTTGATGCATACAGTTGGCATTTGAATGGAGTCTAAGCTCCACCCCATGCCTCAGCCCTGACCCCAACCACTGCTCTGCCGACAGCGTTACCACAGAAGGCAAAACATGTTTCAATTGAACACCTCATGTGTCAACACGCAATGTTGAAAGGATGACTTCTGCGTCGAAGAATAGGGGACTATAATACACAACTGGCCGATATTTGATGACTCCAGAGTGACAGAGAAAGTTCAAACATTGATTTCTGCTTACACAAAGTGTGGGTCTTTTTGTGAAGGGATTGTTTATTTATTTATTTATTTTTCCTTTCACACTCCACAAAAGAGGAAATCCGTCGCCTCCCCTTTGGCAAACTCTGCACACCTGGTTTAGTATTCACTGGAGGAGACACAAGGTAGACGAAAACCCAGTTGCAGCTCTAGTACTTGTGGAGCATGAAGCTGTGTGACGGACAGCTGCTTAGTGTCTGGACTGATGAGTTCGAGGCAACTACATTAATACATATTAATATTTACACTGGCTCAGTTGCTTGTCAGTATTTCCTTCAGATCTGTTACCGTTGCAATGACCAAATAAGAGTGTTAGAACTTTAAGGAATCAGAACATTTCAGTGTCATACTCATACAGTAAATATGGTAAGGTGCTCATGTCTTTAAATAGTTATTGAGAGACAACAAAGTAAAGCAGCCTGGACACGTGCTCCATGCAGGAACCTTATGTGGGGATGTTTTTACCAGCCCCAACAAAATAAAGCCTTAATTTGAGGATGAAAACTTCAAAAGCAACTTGGTTTTTATATGTTTTAATTTGGCTCAGAGCCCTGGTTAAGATAAGCCATTTGAGAAGTTAAAGATGAGAAGCTGGGGAAACCATTATGTCAATGACAGGTCACCACACAGATAGACAAACAAATGTGTGTGTGTTTGGCTCTAAAACCTGTCCATTGAAACACTTTATAGCAAATATGCAAAGGCCTCAGTTTGATAGCACGACATAGCTCACACTGTTTTGCACAAACGGCGACACAAACAATACATGGAGATTGAGTGCATCCTTCAAAATATTGCTGATACGCTCTATACAATTTCTAGCATCGCTCAGAATTATGACACAAAAATAATGCCATTAAAAAGTGTTATGCATCAGTGTTTAAGCCTGGCAAACTATGAAAAATAAACCTCCAAAACGTTGAAAATAAGACGCCTTCAGTTGCTACATGACTGTGTCAGATAGCGTTGCTACGGAATGTGCTAAACAAACGATACATTCATTTGTGTTTTCTCTGACCGAAACCAACAAAGTAAAGCACCCTGGACACATCCATGAGGTCGCAAACATAGACTGGATTCGTTCTCAGCTTCTCCTTCCCTGTAGGTATCATGATAGATGAAGGAATGCAGTCGCTGTGCTTTAAAAAAAAAAGACTGGCTCATTTTGGAATTCCACCCTCATCTTCAGCATATTACAAGAGAGGCTATTGTAATTGTGGCAAGGAGCTTTTTAGAATTTAGTGTCCCGCTTGTCGGCGCACATCAACAGAGGAACCATCAGTTGTATCAGACACCTTCGAAATGCCAGCCAACTGCTTAACCTCCTGGGAGGTTCCTACTCCGAAAGGATAATGGAGTCTGCTTCAGCTTCACTTTGCTCATCAACATCACAAAAGCTGGCTGGAATTGACCCTGAAATTCAACAATTATTCAGCAGTCAGCAAAATTCCGAAGTAGCGACCGTTTACCTGCTGTATGAAGTGAAAATTAATGTATTTTGAAACGCAACTGGCCAGTTGCTTGATGCTACAACTCAGCTAAATGTTGCTGTGTGTCTGTTTTTATGAGCTCATAAAGCACATTCATCAGTAATAAAAGATGTACAGTTTATGTGTATTCAGTCACTATTTTTCAGTCAGGATATTAAGGAACAGTGTTTGTGAGGTGTGTTTGCTATTTTATTACCTGATGACTTTTGTGCTGCCTTGTGCACTTGAGAGAAGGAGATTGTAGAGCATCTATCGATCAGGATTCCAGATCCCTCATTTTTTTATTCCGTTTTCGCACGGCAATAAACGGTTTGTTTCTCTTTTGCCATGCTAAGAGTTTATCTGCTTTACAGCCGCATATAGCCATCCGGTTTGATGCAGCGATAAACAGTACAAAAGTACCCTCCAATGTGTCTCTTCTTTCCCTTGTTTGGCAACCGCCTTCACTTCAGTTGAAAATGAATAAAAAATTTAAATAAAACAGAACTGTTCTTGAATGTTTTAAAGGCTTGGTGGTCATTTTGTAACTGATATCTTAAGGAAATGAGAAAAGTTGAAGGCAAAAAGAAAAAAAACTTAACCAAACACTATATCCATGTGATCCCTTGATATAAGCAAAAGAAAAATCTAGTTCTAGGCACAGAAAAAACATCTATCCTGAATGAGAAGGAGAACGTGGAGCGGGATTCACCTTCCACCATCTCAGGTCAAACAACTGCAAGGCGCTCCGCATTGATCAGCTTAAGAAGGACTGTACTTTTAAATTGAAAAAAAAAAAAAAAACCACGAGTGTCTTGTTTTCATTTTCAAACCAAAGCATCCTCAGAGAACATCAGCATGTCTACGCATTTGCATGACAATTTATTAGTGTGCTTCTGTCTTCCTCGGTGGAATATTCTTGAATGTCAAGGAGCTCAATTTCCATTCCCCGGATAAATAAAGCAGCTGGATCATTACAAATGCTTGTGGAGTAACAATGCTCAGACGAGCCTTTGACGCCGGCAGGCTTCACAACCTGCTACAGTTCATTAAGGCAACCTACTAACAGCAAAGTGACAAAAAAATGTGTGCACTGTGCATGAAGTGTGACTTCCTGAGGCAGCGTCCTCATCAGTCAGCACTGTCTGTCAACCGGCATTATGCTCACTAACCACCATCATGTCAACTATGTGGCTGGACGGTTGAGATGAGGCAGCAGGTAGACGCCGTACTTGTCATGTATTACGCATTAAAGGCAACGCTCTGTATATTTTTTTATCATCCTGCAATGTATTCTGACAAATGAACCAAAGCAACAGCAGCTGACTCTTGACTTGCAGATGAAGCAGGGTGAACTCTTGTTGTGGTCCAACTGTGGGGAATTGGCAAGCTGACGGTTGCGCTTTAGCCAAGGACATTATTAGACATAAATATTACATATGAGATATGCTAAAAACCAAGAAGGAGACTGGGAATTCTATGAATATATATCAGCTACATGGACATTCTTCATGTAACAGTTTGAGGTTTTGACTTTTGCAGATGATCTGGTGCTGTTCGTTCCTTTAGACAAAGACCACCTACTTCATGCCTCGTGGCCAAATGTGAAGCCGCTTGGCATGAAAATCCAAAGCTATGTACCCCAGGGGGGAGAGGGGTTGGGGTGGTAGCTTTTGCAGGTGGAAGAGTCCATGCAGGCTGGGCTCTTGTTCACAAGTGAGCCAAAAATGGAGTGCAAATAGATTTGTGTCCACATTTATGAGGCCTCTGTATCAGTCTGCTGCAGTGATGCAAAGATGAAGCGTTTGATTTACCGGTCAATCTATGACCTACTCGCACATATGGCGACAGATTTTGGGTAGTGACTGAAAGAACAAGACTGCAGATATAAATGAGAGGTTCAGACGCCCGCTCCGTCACTGTGAGAAAAGCCAGGCGACGTTGCTCTTGCATCTTTTCAGAAGGAGTCTCGGGGCGAATCCCAGAAAGGATGAAAGGATGGATGGATACATGGGTGGATAGTTGGAGACTGGGGTTTCAAGCAAAGCAGAATGAATGGCTGTCGATCTTCTGATCCTCACAAGTGACCACATTGGAGGAGAGCAGTCTTTTTTTGTTTAAGAAAGTTGTTGGACGTGATTTTGTCATTGTATGCGGCACTATAAAAGTTTGGGGAAAATGAATGACATACAGTAAACACTAGTATCTGGCAGAAAAGTGTATTACTGGAATTATCCGTCAATGGATAGTGATTATTTAACCTAAAAAGTATTGGTAAGAAGTCTCTTTTTCAAGTTTGGAAGAACAAAAATTCAAGCTAAATGTACCTGGAATCAGTCTTTGAAAAAAGTTCATGGGCTAAAACTAAATATATTGGTAGGATTACTTCTTTAGCTTGTCAAGCCCCTACACTAGAGGTGTTAAACAGGACATTGTAGTGAGGACATGCAAGGATTTCAAAGAGCAGACCAGCTCTCTCAGGGCGGGTGAGAAGCGCGTCTCAGGAAACACCACCTGCTCCGGAGATAAAAAATAAATTGAGCAACACCTTGTCTTGCTAATTAGGAACGTCAAAGCATCGCAACGTTTCAAATAAACAATTTTCTACAACAGTTACTGACGCGTCAGTGGATTCAACACATGTTGCGGACGCATACTGAGCAGGAGGGAGGAACTGAATGGCTCTGCTGTGTCTTGGGGGCAAAGTCGACCCCATCCTACGAACTGGTTTGTCTAATATGGAGCGCCTCCTTTGGAAAGGCGTGTTTGGTTGTCTGCTTGAACTGAGGTGACCAAAAAAGTGATCATCAGTTTATTTGGAAAACAATAAAACATTGGTTTTCACATAAATTCCTTCTGAGCATCTTTTAGCTTCTTCTCTGTGCTTCCCTCAGGTTACTAAAAGAGGCTGGGTGAGTGAAAATGTAATGAACTAATTCATTTTTATTTGTATTCTTTTTATTTATTTCGTTTCAAGGAACAAAAACCCCAAGTGGGCTGCTATGGCAAAAGAACTGTTATGAAGTTATGAGCTGTTATGAGATTTATAAACCAATAAATACTGAAGGTCACAGGAGGCCATTGCAAAGATTTGTGATATGGTCCTTGTTAGCTGCAGAGTCAGAGGTAGATGCCGTTCTTTGGGACGGTAGACAGGAGAGTGTTGTAGTAGTTTATTTAGGCAGCGATGAAAGTATGAACTCATATCATTGTGCAGAGACCTTTGATATGAGTTTATCTCACAGAAGTGATGTTGGAGCAAACTGGCTCATCCTGACGCTGAGTCATCTGCTCTGTTCTTTTGGTGTGTTCCCATCTGCCTCAAGGTGGGAACTCACATTCATAGTTACAAAGTGTGATTTGAGCTGTTGTCTGAATCTCATCAGTCCATCAATTCTCCTCTGACCTTTCGTATTGACAAAACATCTTTTCCCAGGCACTCGCTGGGACTTATCTCTTTCCCCTCTCGCTGCTTGCAAACCTCTCACGAGACCAGCCTGTCTGGGACCATCAATCATTCAGCTTCGAAAGACACATTCCATTTCTTCTCCACTTAATGTTCCATTTGAACTTGAGTAGATTATAGTCACCTTCTCTAAATGCTTTAATGCGCTAAGCTCCTCATATCTGATTGATTTTCTGGTTAATCTTTTCAAATGAGTCTCCTTGGCTATCTCTTCTTGTCAATGTTTGAGAAGAACTGTGACATAATAGAATATAAATAACGTCATTTCTGGACTACAGAGTGCAATTGAATATTATCTGAACACACAAAATTTAAGATGGAAAATAGATATTGTTCGGTCCATAAGCCGCGGGTGCAGTGGTGCTGTCTGCACTGTAGAAAGGTCATTGGTGCACCCGGCTTAAAAATGCATGAGGACAACTTATAACCTAGTTTTGAAAAGGGGGTCCAACATTGAGACTGACTCATAAAACAAAGTCGATTCAAGTTTTGAACTTGAATCATGAACCAGTCACATCTTTTATTGACATTAAAGCGCTAGAAATGTGTCCGAATTTTGACATCACAGCCGGACTCCCCTGCTGCTTCTCGTCTCCGGTCCTCCAGAGCTGGTGGACGCATTTTGAGCGCTTTATGGTCAATAAAACCCTGTGATTTTGTGATCGGTTTGACGTGATGGCACTCAATATTTTGGCTGCACAACACACTTTAGGTCAGCGTTGTTCTGTCAGCCGCTGGGTTCAGGGTGCAAAAAAAAAAAAAAGTAGTAGCTTCTAGTTCGGAAATTACGGTAGCTCTCAATGCGTGGAAGTTACTATATGGCGGCTACACGGATTGGACATGCAAAGACTCATGGCCACTTTTCCGCAGTCTGAATGAATGTTTTCAATAGACTAAACAATGTTAGCAAGCATTTAATCCGAACCAAACTACTCTGACATGCAGAAGCGCCATGCTACTTCCTCTATCTTCCATTTGTGAACAAACGGCCACTTATCAACTTGTCAACACACTCCAGAAAATAAAACTACTTTATTCCATTTATTATTATGTGTATTTTGTTTCATGTTTTTTTTTCACGTTACTTTGATGTAAACCCAAACCCTGTTTTCTGAGCTTTTGAGCTTGGGTTGCATATATATACATATATATATATATATATATATATATATATATATATATATATATATATATATATATATATATATATATATATATATATATATATATATATATATATATATATATATATATATATATATATATATATCCTACATGTGTGCGTGTAGGAGATGTTAAGTCTAGAGTAAGTAAGGAGTAGATTCTCTTGTGGAAACATTAACACAATTATTAAAAGCAAAATCTGCTGCAAATTAAGATCGAGGGTCTTTTATCCAACTGACCTGGTATGATGTTGCACAGGGTGCTCTCAAACAGTAATGATCAGGATGGAGACTCTTAATTTATACCCTAATGTCATTCCATTTTTTCTTTTTTCCCCTGTAGCGCCGATGATTAAAAGCCTGTATTATGAATAGTAACATTTAAGCCAATTTATGCCAATGTATTTTTTTTTTCCCAGAACTGGGCCACTTATATTTGTACCCAAGCGCTGCTCAACTTAAGGAAGCAAATATGTTTATGAACAGATAGCTGCTTTTTAATGGAATTAAAGCAGGATCTCAGGGGAGGACTGCTTGACAATATTTCGCTGGGCTTGTTGTACAATGTCGTCTGGCTCGTACTTTTCTGTGCCCGCTGAGAAAGGGAGTGAGTGCGCACAAAACAACAGAGTAAATCATAGCTCAAATGTTCATTGTTTTGATGCCTCATGACTGGTCTGAGTGGTATAAACAAGTAAGTGCTTGTACTTTTTTTTGTTATTTTGAACATTGTTAAATCCATTTGACTTTTAGATGAAGCTGCTACATGGGATCGGGATGGCATTTTGATGTAAATTTAATTTCTCAACAATGCACCTCAAAGTCAGCCCCCTGTTGCTCTCTCCTCAGGACTTCTATTTGAAGGTTGAAAATGGGCTCGCATGAAAAGCCGTACATGCTTTTATCACCCCACATCAGGATTTGTGCAGCAATCTCTTCGCTTCTCTCTGCAAAAAGACATGATTTGGCATCAAACTGTGCCCAATTCAGCACCGAGGACTTTAAAAGGAACGCCTGTTTTATGATGGATTCTCAAGGTGTACCGCACAAGAGACTTTGATTGAAAAGCTGTTGTCTCTGTGGACCACTTGAGTTGTGAAGTCTCTTTTTAATTAGCAGCTAGCTTCTGATGTTTGTGCCTAGGTTTCTGTGTTGCAGTGTGACTTCCTCCTCTCTTCTCCGTGGTGTGTGAGTGTGTGTCTGTGTATGTTTGTGTGGATGGCACTCGGTCCAAGAATATAGTTGGGCTTGTTTGTAATGCTTGTGATACACTTTACATACACTTTAGAACTGTCCAGGAAATATATATATATATATATATATATATATATATATATATATATATATATATATATATATATATATATATATATATATATATATATATATATATATATATATAGTAATAGCCCATGGCCATTTTTTCCAGAAAGTTTTTTTTATTATTTATTTATTATTATTAATAATAAATAAATAAAGAAGTACAGAGTGCTTAACCGATTTGGTTTCACCAACATCCAACATTGATTGATAATAGCGAGAGATGGGTAGATGAAGTATCGTGAAACAGTATGACAGTGTCCTAATATTCAGAGGCCACTACATTTAGAAATGTTGTGAGGTCTTATTGAATTAGTTATTCAAGTCCCAACATTTTACAGCGGATAGTGTCACCTGGTGGCCTCTGAAAATCAGGACACTGTTTCATGAAGCCTCACCAATCCTCCCAATATATCACCAGTAAGGTGTTCAAAGGTTTTCACTGAAGAGTTGACCTTATTCTAGACACATAAGGAACATATTGAAGGCAAAAGTGAAAAAGAAAAAGATTGAAAACTGTGTCTATAGAGCCTGCTGGACGAGGTGTAAGAAAGAATGTGAGAGAAATAGGGAAATATGAAATCATTTGTATGTATTTTCCTTATTTTTGTGGTCAAAGGTATTGGAATCTTTGTCACCTAAAATACTGCATTGCACTCCCCATGGAGCATATTTCTCTGTCTTGTCTAGTCGCAAGTTTGAGTCAGCATTTCTTACACACTGAACGGCTAGAAATGCGCGGTCAATGAAAAACAGTATTCTGCATATATTTATGTTTTGTTTTTCTCTAAAAATTGGAGGGGAACGGTTCATTTATCTATAGCTACTGTCCTATGTCCTCTCTATTTCAGTGTGTTTATTCTTTTCCTTTTTAAAGGGGCACATTCAGAGACTTCTGAAACAGATAACTCTGTCGTGAGGTTGCACCAAACAACCATATGGTCACACTAGAAGACTCGCCTTAGTCATCGAATCTGACAACAGATTGTATGGAATATATATATCAGAGGAGCAACAGAAGCCTGTGATGCCAATGGTTAAGAGTCCTATCGATAAATGTATATCTCAATACATAATAATTTAATTCTGAGACTTTCTGAGACTGCTTTAGATTTAGATATGAACATAAACATAACTGAGTTGTCCACAGACATAATTGAAATGTCCACATACATTTTAAATTGACACACAAAAAAGACTCACTCATTGAATGGATACTCTCAGTCTGAATATCCAGTTGCCTGACTCAGAGAGCTCTTCAGCAACGCGCAATGTAGGGCAAAAAATGATAAGATTAATGGGCTTAAAACTGAGTATATTGATTTTGTTATATTGTGTTTATTTGTGGTTTAATTACAAAAAAAGTGGGTCCAACATGTGAACGATTGAAACAGGAGCAACCAGACATACAGAACCTGCATCCAGACAGCAGTTTTCTTCCACACTTGATGTGAAATTTGAGTATTTTATTACAAAAAAAAAAATTGCAAGATTGGGGCCCATTTTTCGACAAACCATGTTGATGGATGAGAGTTAGGTTCAAGTGCATGTCACTTACCGAGGTGCATCTGAGACTCCCGTTTGTCCTTTCACAGGCAACTTCTTGTCTGGAGTGAAAGAATTTGTGTGCCAAAAAAAAGACAAGTGATCAAGTCTCATTCTCACTGAGGTTTTCAGGGAGGACAAGAAAAGTCTGGGCGCATTACGGAGCATGATTAGATAAAAGCGTCTGTTGGCGGTGACGCGTGGCAGACGGCGAGTCGGCCTTGACTCGCAATGACGTAGAAAAGCAAAAAATCTCTGCGAGGGGATTATTTCATGAGTGCGAAGAGTACAATAGAAAACCATCCAAGTAAGTGGAAGAGCTCAGTGTTTTGTTTGGTGAATAAACTCAGCAGGAGCAGATAGAAAATAAATGGCGTTTGTGTGGGAAACTACAGGAAGAGAGCGACTCTTATATTCTGGGATAATAGAGCTGTCACACTGTTTTGACTTGGGGCATTGATTCTGCCTTTAATTGCTTGGGGCCCCCGCTGGCTGGATTGCGGTCCGTGGATATTAAATGTAATGTATTGTTGCACCAAAACAGCCTTGGCAGTGATCAGACACTGATATGTACTCATGTGTCATGAGCACCAATAATCCCCGCATCGATTGGAACCACCCAGCAATTACACTGATTTATCCTTCCTTTTTTTTCTTCCTTTCTTCTATTTATCACAGTTCAAAGCTCTGTTTCTTTATCCCGTCTTGGTTTTGTTGAGCTACACAAACGGCGTCTTTGCTCTTGATGTTTTTGACCAGGAAGATTTTGAAAGAAACAGCACTGAGGTTTATTTTACCTCAAAGGTCAAGACGAAATGTCAGGATAAAAAAAAAAAAAAAAAAAGAAGAAAAGAAAAGAAGAAAAGACATCAATCTGCCACTTCCATCTAAGGAAAACTGCATAATAAAAACTGAAAGCAATATAAAGAAAACGCTAAACAAATTTATGCTACAGTTGCATTAATGTTTTGCCCATTTTTTCTGATCGATTCTATCATAGAAAGGCAAACGCATCTCACAGGACCAGAGGGTTTTGGGTGTCTCAGGGTTTTTCTGGATCAGCTGTAGTTCATAATGTGCTAATGCAGTTTCGTGAAACAGTGTCCTAATTTTCAGAAGCCACCATTTCCTTTTGATATTTGGTTTTGAGCAAGGTTTTCAATGAAACTTCCCAGGACTTTTTAACTGAACGGCAGGACACTGGTTCATGAAACCTCATCAGACCTGGATCAGCTACAGCTACCGATGGGTATCATGAAACAGTAGAGCCGGATTGATGAAAGCGAGGTTTTCAGAGGCCACTAGGTGGACCTTTTGGTTTAGAAATGTTGTGAGGCTTCCTCAAGTGTCCTCAAGTGTCAAACCAAAGTCAGACCACACGAGGCCCATGTTAGTGGTGACTGCAGTAGGTCGTGGACAACAGCAGAGCCATTACTTGGTCTCAGCTTGTGGCAACTTCTCAGAACGATATAAAGGATTTGTTCCAACTTCAGTGTGATTGTGGAGAGGAGTGTGCGTCAGACGAGCCCAGGACTATTTTGGCGGAGGCCTGTGCTGTCTGACTGCTTCCAGTTATTATTGTTAATAAGTTCATTTCTTTCTTGTCGGTGCTGCACTGGAGGAGAAGCTGCCAGAGGATGATCTGTTGAGGAAAGCCCAGTGAGATCTTTGTATGCTCACTCTGGCTCATTAAATGTGACCGAATAGTCTAGTCATACCAAAACAGAGGTTTGTTTGCTCAGATGGATCACATATAAGTGCAATGAGAAAGAGGATTTCAGCCAACGAAAGCTCGACTTTTCGAAATGAAACGATAAACTTCCCATGTATTTCACAGGAATCCAGCGGGGATTTTCTTTTGGAGAAGTGCAATCACTGCACTTTTTAAGGTTCTGTAAACACTTCCCAATGATGTTTACTTCTGGCAATACATCTGAAGCTGCGGTTTAGGGAAAGTATCAAAGCATGTATGGACTGAGATGTAAAACGGTCTTTGTCAGAGCGTAAACGTCTTGATGGCGGAAATATGCCAGAGTTGCTGGGGAGCCAGACTGTCATTTGACTTGAGGTCTATGCTGTTTGTCTTATCATGAATATTTAATGCAAGAACAGTCACTGCATGACATGCGGGACGTAAATTCAGGTGGAACTGATGCTGCATTTTTTTTCCCTATACAACCTTTTTTGTTGTTTTTGTTTATCTTGAGAATGAATATTTAATGACTCCCTTCAATCTGTTTGTGTTGAGATCACCCACTTTCACTTCAGCGTTTGATCAGAGACCTTTGAGACCAAAGGATTATCTTCTTCTTTGCGGCTCAGGCACAACAACCTGAAACAAAGTCGCTGGGAATTTAGTTGGAGGTGAAAACAGGTGACATGAGTACACATATTTGCATTGTTCCGAGAGCAGCAGATGCATGCAGGCGTGCGTTAGGTCCTTCAGGTTTGAAAAAAGAAGTCAGTACGGCAGAGGGGTGTCATACTGTTACATCAGCAGGGAGTTCTGGGGGAGTTTTTAAAGCACACCCCTAATGGTTGGACACTGTGGTAAGGAGGTGTGTCAGATGAATTTTCATTAAGTCAGACCTCAGCAAAATTCAGAGGGAGATTGATTTTCGACATATTTCCCTTGGCAGTCGAAAGGGCATCCATGAAATGAGTGTGGTGAAACTCCTGATGAACTGGTTCAGGAGGATTTATGAATGAGATGGCCACTTTCATTAATGCATTGTTGTTGGCTTTTTGACAACATGCTGCGTCATTTTTTATTTTTACTTTTAAATATTGAAGTATCATGACAAATTTTGTGTGAGACGTGAAATTTAACAATGGAAAGTATGCAAGAAAAACAATAAGCGCTTTGTTGAAATAAGATTCATGTTCTATGAAAAATACCGAGCTCAAAGACGCAGGGAAAAAGTCCATAGATGGAGACATGATGTGGTTTTGGGGCATGGAAAAAAACAATTCCCCAAAAACATCATAATAACTGAAGTCCGTTGCTCGTGGAACTGAATTTAGGGGGTCACCTTTGGGACGCAATATACAACACCGGCAGTTCACAATAAATGGAAAACGTTTCTCATGTGATGACCAAATATTGGGTGTGTACTCTGTTTCAGTGCTGTCCCGTTTCATCGTGTTTCAATATGTGTTGAAAGATCCCTAGTGGTGTGTCCTCTGAGATGTGGCTTTGCTGCATGTAACGAATAATGCAACAATGATGTATCTGTTGGCATTTTAAGCCTCACACATGGCCGTAGAACCTGACCAGTTCAGGAACTGGGTCGCCCATGTTTTTAGATTGAAAGTGGCATTTTCACCGCTCTTGCACAGAGAGCATGTGAAAACTCAGGCAGAAGAGTGACGACTCTGCTGCATAAAGGCCCATTTATGCTCCACTGTAGGTACGGATATGGATACGGATGTCACCTTCTGTGTTCATTTTGTCCATATTTCTGCATGGACCAAACAGAGCAGTACCACTGGAAAGTGCCTCAAAACTCAATGACAAATCATTTTGTGTTGGTTAAACAAAAAGTTATGGTTGATCAACCTCTCTGGATAAACCTATCCTCGCCGTGTGCCCATTCACCTCATCCATGAACCAATTCTGTCCATCATTTTCTTCTTCATCGCCATCTAACTGTGGCCTCGTTCCATGTCACCGTGTGATTTAACACATGGCTTTCCAAGCACGGCAAAAGTGGCTGCTGTTTTGATGGCGGCGGAGCTATCACAAGGATTAGCATTGAAGCAGATGATGGAGTGTGGTGCCTAAATGACAGTTCCAGCTTCATGTTGCTATTATCTTGCATCTTCACTGCCATAACCTCTGATGGGATACCACAACACCAACATGTCTGCCATCAAGCACCGACCACTAGCGGCAATTTGGCCGGATGATGTCCCACAGCTCTCGGTGTTTTATCAAGGAAATGGAAGTTTTCAACCCCTGTTAAGGTAAATGAATGGTGTCCGAGTTGGGAAGGGATTCTATTGATGAGATCCAGGAGCGTGAAGGTCAACGTATATTTTAGTGGGAAGGAAAGAACACATTCTTTATTTACATCATGAAGGGAGTGTAATAACAGCCGAGATGGCCGGTGGAGGAGGGAGAGAGGGAGCAGATACAGCTGGAAAGGTTGATTTAATAATCTCGGGTGGAAGCACTTAAGGGAAGGAAGAAAAGTCATTTCAACCTGTCAATCAAGGAGGATTGCCAGCATCTGCTTGGGAATGAAGGTATCCATCACTTTTGAGAGTTTATTCTCCTTTTCTAGTAAAGTTAACGGAGAGAGGAGAGTGGTGTTGTCAACATGACTTAGTTGAAAGTGCTAATGGGAAGTGGTGACTGTCTTAGATCACCATTTTAGATCACCATTTTAGCGCTTGGCCAGGACCAGGGTGAGCTCCAAAGCAAGAGGCACAGTGGGTTCAGGTGTCAGGCTATTTTCCATCATGGGTTCTGATTTACGTACTGATAATTGTGTAGACAACCAGCTGAGTTGATTGATTTTGAAATCCAGTTCATCTAGGATACTATACATTGTCGATGTGTTTTTGGTTTTCAGCCCCTTTGAAATTTTGTATGACCCATTGAAAAGCAGCACATCCACCTATTGTGTGGGATATTGACCCTGTAGAATGTGGACTTTTGCGTCCAAAAGGTCAATAAAAGGAAGACAGGGGTTGGGGTTAGGTAAGCTGCGGGATGGTGCTCTTTTTGTTCTACGTGTAGCAGCATGTCATTCGCAATTTAAAGTCCCTCAAATGGTCGATGCAACATGGAAGGCTGCCTT
Organism: Synchiropus splendidus; assembly: GCF_027744825.2. NCBI lineage: Eukaryota > Metazoa > Chordata > Actinopteri > Syngnathiformes > Callionymidae > Synchiropus > Synchiropus splendidus. Next base: position 24,804,988 of record NC_071336.1, read on the forward strand.
TGTAGGAGAGACTGTAGTGTAGTAGGCAAAAGTCCACTTTCCCAAAGTCACTATATTACGCCATGGAACTACTGGAAATGGAACTAAGAGCAACCTTTTTTGCCTATTTTAGCTGATGTCGACTGAGCGGTTCTAAAGGGTAGTTGCTCAGTCAAAGATGAACAGCTGACATTTTCTTTTTTACTCATTGAACTCATGTCTATTCAGAATTATATAGGAAGCATATATAAAATGCTTCCTATATAAAATGAAACAATACATTGACTATCCTCAAATGAAACGCCTCATTTCTTTATGAAAGGTCATTGCAATGTCTCTTATGAAAAAAAAAGGAAAATTTGGTGCCAAGCGCACTAATATTTACCTCATTATATGCCACATTAACATTTTCAGTACATCAGCACTCACAACAGTGACAAACAGGTGCAACCTTCAAATACTTCCTACAGTGTTTTAATGAGGAACATAATTATCACTGCAGACATTTAATAAGTGGAGTGAAATGGCAAAACCGAGTATGAAATTTGCATTTAGTTAAAATGGAAGTTTTAATCAAGCACCACAGAGAAGCCAAAAGCTGTTTCATGAAGGTTGGAAAACTACAGTGGTACCTCAGTTCTCCACCACAATCCGTTGCAGACGGCCGTTTGAGAAGCGAATTGTTTGAAATCCGAATCGATTTTTCCCATTACAATTAATGCAAAAAAGAAATAATGCATTCCAAGCCTTAAAATAGGCTTTTGTAGGAGTGAATGTAGAGTGTCTGCTGCAGGTGCGCTGTTCCTCTATGTGTGTGGCCGCTGCATGTGGGAGGGGTTGCCGAGTGAGTGACGTCTCTCCAGAAGTGAAGAGGTGCCCGGTGCGTGTCCAGCTCTGAATGTGCGCTTCTGTGCAGTTTGGCTGTGACAAAGTCGTAAACCAAGTGACGCTCTGTCCCAGACTCGCCTCATCCCTGTCCCAGCTCCAGCCGACAACAGGACATCAAACCCTGGAGTGTGCGCTCCAGCCTCGGTGTGGAGGTGTGGAGAGTGAGCACCTCCCCTGTGACACTCTACCACGGTCCAGTGCGGAGACAGGAAAGGTTTTACACCTCATGCATACAGAGGCTGCGTTATACACAATAACAAAGCGTGTCGTCGGTCAGCTGATCAGTCCGCGTACGTTATGTTTTTTCCGGCTTTTATCGGGGGCGTTCGAGTTCTGGATTTTCGTTCGAAATCCGAAGGAAAAAAATCTCGAAATTTTTGTTCCAACTCCGATTTTTTCGAAGTCCGGGACGTTCAAAAACCGAGGTACCACTGTATATCTGATACTGTCCTGATTACCACTTGTTTATCGCTGGGGTTATGTTCCAGGACTAAAGACAATAGTTGAAGCACCACGACGGAAGGGGGTCGCAGCACCATGATGTATCCGCGGGTTAGCATCAGAAAAAAAATCAGGTGATAAAAGATGGATAAGCATTGTGAAGTGTTAAAAGTACAAGTAAAACTGGCCTCCTAAACTCTGGCATGCTCAGCTTTGGTGTTGAGCTTATCAAAGCGCCGAGCTGCAGTCCGAGTCGCAATAGTGCAGTTGCTCTTTTACAGTAAAATGTTGATAACGTGTAGCATTTGTTTTCCCTGATTCACATCACTTTTAATTGGAATTCTGTCCTGTTAAAATTATATATATATATATATATATATATATATATATATATATATATATATATATATATATATATATATATATATATATATATATATATATATATATATATATATATATATTGCTGATATCAAGCAGAACAGGGGTCTGCCATCTTGGCATGATGTGGGAAGTACCAAACCAATCGTAATTCATATTCCAATGGTGGAAAAATGCAAATTTGTCATTCGTAAGTAATATTACCTGCCACTAAGAATGAGTTGGCATGGGTTAAAAGTCAAAGCTGAAGGCATTACTGAAGTCATTTGTACTGCGTCTATGCTGCTCCATGTTGGTGCCTAATAGCAGGGAAGCACCTGAGTGTAAATGAAAATCAGGGTTTGCTTGTGTCGCTCCCTCTCTTCCTTTCTGCATAACAAAGCAACATCAGGGACTGACTCCGGACCCTTGTGAACCTGCCATAGCTAAATGGTTCCTCGTGAATGATCGAAGCAGGTGTTAGATTTGTGAAAGGAATAAAAAGGCAGGGGGAAAAGAAAAGCTTCGGCTGGAGTTGGTTTGGATGTAAATATCCGGATAAGCACTGACCCCCGTCTTTATTTCTGTCAGGTCTGCACTGATAAGGCAAATGAGATGGACATAAATGTCCGACCACATATTGGTGAAAGAGAAAAGACTACTGAGCTGAGCCGTTCTGTGAGAGCGTTTCGGGAAATTCAGTTTGGCTCATTTCTCCCTGCGTCACTATCTCCCATAGAGATAGACTGAGGAGCTCAGTCATCCACACGAAAACTTGCTGCTGGTTCCTCATGTAGAGAGTCATTGGAAGCGGTGAGACGTCCTGTTGCATTTCTCCTATTCCTTTCTTTTTGGGCTTTTTTGATAGAACTTGGTTGTGAAAGTCATCACTGGGAAAACTCAGCAAACTTAAGACGAGGATGGCTGTGGAAAGGGAAGTTGTTTTATCCAGATAATATCTGATTTGATAAATTGTAATGGAAACTATATTGTCATTGAAACACTAGCGAATATTGGAAGATGAGGACCACAGGCTCCTACAAGTGAGCGGACCCGCAATCTTCTCCAAAGGAAGTCAGCATCCTTGACGCTTTCCTCATGTTTCATGTCATGTTTCCTCATATCTATCTATCTATCTATCTATCTATCTCTCTATTCACTCAATGTAGAGCAGAGTAGCCTCTGCTGGTCTATGGGAAGTCGGCTGCTGTTTCATGAAACCACTGCTAATCTCCAAACATATACATGCACCTGTGTCACCTGAGACCCAACCGTTTATAGCCATGATATTCAGGTCGCTTGCCCTCCTACTTACTCTCATGGTGGCAGATAGATGCGCCTCCTTTTGGCCAACGAACAGGTTGCAAGTATCTTTAACAAGCAGATGGTGTGACAGCGAGGACCTAGTCGGATCCAGATCCTAGAGCGATGTTTAGGTTATAGGTGGGATAGCAGAGACTGACATAGTGTCTGGACAGTGTTGGGGAGGCATGTCCCCCAGTATTCCTCCCCAATTCTCCGCCCCTGAATCTGTCCGCTCCACACATTCCACCCTGCCTGCATGCACCTCTTCACCTCCCTTGATCACTGACCATTACTCTGGATGACTAGCCCCAGGTACATATATTCTGACTCACAAGAAATAACATTCATCGCTTATCGCTCCTTCTCATGCCTCCACCTCCTCACCTTCTCCTCATATCTCCGTATTCAATAAAACAAATAACAAATCTCAATATTTTGGCCTTCTAGCTTTCTTGAAATCCACTGTGCCCATACATGTCTAAACTTCTTTTAAAACATACATGCCTAGTAGAGCAGGATGATCGCGAGCTAGATCGAGCTTTTGTTGTCGTAATGAGTCTCTGGTGGCAGGAGGTTACAAGTGATTCAGACTGAAAGTATCGTTGCTATTCTCCCTGTCATTTCTGGAATTATTCAGGCAACAATGAAGCCATTTGACATTTGTTCAGATGCCTTCTCTAATTGGACGTGTGCAGTGTTCCTTTTGTTATTAGATGCGCTCGGCATAGGTCACATTGAGAGTCTTGTATTACAAACTGGTTCTGTCATCTCACACTTAGGAAGTCTAGACATCCACTTGTCCTCATTTCGTATTCATCCGTGTAGCTTCTTTTTTAGCGACATTCTTAAGTGAAGTATTTTGACTCATCTGTTCCCTTCTGCCTTTTGAAGGCCATTGATTATATTTATGTATATATGAGGACACATTTGATTTATTGGTTGGACCTTTCCTTAGATATTGCTTGACAATTGGCTTTCATTTGCCTTAGTGCCTTTGGCAGGCAGGAATATTTTACTCGATAAGAACATGCTATTTATGCATACATGGAGATTCGCGAGTGTTGGCGCCTTCTTTGCCGTGATATCCTAAATATTGAAGGGCTTTGATTTACAGAAAGTGCTTCACTAAGAGTGTTACTCAAACATATTTAATCCCAGCATCTGCGATTTGGGGAGGTCGGCCTTGCATAAGAAAGCAAACCTCACCGGCTTGGAATATTGCATGTGCGTGTGTTTCTATTCCTGCCACACTTTCTGTCTCTCTTTTAAGCACAGCAAAATTTTTGTTAACTATTTCATGAACCCCAAAAATCTGCACGAACTTCAAAGGCGTTATGCAGATGGGTCTATTCTGCGGGGATTTTCTCTCCCTCTACTTCAGAAAAGTTTGATCTGCTTAAAGAGGTCTATTTTTTGAAAGAATCAAAGCATAACCTTTCAATAATGCAGCACACACCTTCCTGGCTTTTCACCAGAGGGAAACTGAAAAGTTTTCATTGTAGACTCTGAAGTTTTTTCTGTTTTTTTTTTCTTTTTTAAATGACTGATTGAATCATCAGTGGTTTCCTGCTTTTTTCAGAGCATCAAGTGTAAGCCTTTTTACATCCATCTTTAATGATTGACACTCTTGATGAAACATCACATTAATATTGCAATATTGAACATTTATTTTGGAAGTACATTCTAACAGAAATTTACATTTAGATTACTGACATAGTTCCTGCTGGCTATTACATCAGAGGTTACATTGTTAAGCCCCAGAATCAGCTGTTTAAACAGCAGCCGTTCTTGTGTGTGAGAGTCTTTCACAGCAGGTGTGTGGACATCCTCGACGAGCTTTGGCAGCCCCCCCTCTATTGATCAAGCTTTTGTCTGAGCTCCGATACTGCAGATCCCTCCACCATTTTCTCATTTTTAATACGACATTTTTAAACCATTTGTAATTAGTTTTTAGATGTGTCCACAGTCCAGACGTTTGACCAACACTCTTATGCAGATCTATTTTTTTCACAGAGTTGGGAACTTAATTCAGCTGTGTGTCACGGCATGTCATCATCTGACACCACAAATATTGGCTTCATATGCTGGACCGCCGTATGCCTGTAGCTCTCTAAGGGCTTAAACAAAGGCATTTGCTTTAACAAAGTAGCCTTTTATGCATGACATTAAAATAGAAGTGGCTTTGCTTTCAGTCTTTGTTTTCATGTCATGACTCTACTTTGCGGCGTAAACCTCCACAAGCTGCTATTTTCCGACATAACCCGACACGCAACGCACCCTACTTAAACACAGTTATGAGCGCCATCCTGAGCACTGAAGAGAAAGCCGCTCCCAAGCAGGAAGTTAAACCTGTCCGAATGCACTGCGCTCGCAGGCTGGGACACGCACTAACTTTGAGATTAGATTTAGATTCGTCCCACAGTGCTGAAGTCAATGTGTCACAGCAGCCGGTGACAACATACCAAAGACATTAAAGATACACGACAAACGTCAAAGACAGCCACAAAGCTTCAGCATGCATTTAAAATAAAATGAAGAAATAAATACCCATCATATAAATATCATGACAAAATAAATAAATAAATACAATATCAGTAGTAAATAGATAATGCTAAACAATATATTTTAAACAAAGTTCAATGAATGTGTTTTGACATTCTGAATGTCACTTCAAACTGGACCAGTAGAGGAACTGCCCGCATTACCATCCTGGCACTTCTTTTTTATGCCCTTTTACTCCCTTCATGCAACTTCAAACACATGATGTGCTTATGACGATACGATGTTTCCAGAAACAGCGTCCTAATTTTCAGGCCACTAGATGGCACTCTCTGCTCTCTGATCAGTGTCTTTGAGCAGATAAATTATTGTAATATTCCCTCATTCTTCCCTCTGGATCAATAAATAGTGGCCACTTACAACAAGGATGTTGTCCATATCTACAATACCTGATCTCTGTCTCAAATTCCACCCCAAACTAATGTAATTTATGGACTATTGAGTGCACTTGAATATGCTTCATTTAGGAAGAAAGAAATTGTACATTCTATAAGTTGCAAGTACCGTACTGTGGAAGGAGTGTTAATTCAAAAATGAACAAACAATTGTCACATCACTTCTTAACAATTTATGTAAATGGTGTCTTGCATCAAGACTGAGTAATGATGAATGCAAACTCAGCGATGTCCTGAATGCACTAAACAGTACTACAGGGTTCATGAAACAGTGTCCTGAGTTTCAGAGGTGCAGAGTTGGTGCACTTGGTTGAGAAATAATGTGAGGTTTCACTGACCGCAGACAGTGCCATCTGGTGGCACACATCACTGTTTCATGAAACCTTGTCAACCCATCACTAGTATCCACTCCTGGTCCGCGTTGCAGCTTAGACCAGCTGGGTTCGGAATGTGGGAAAAAAATTGCGACTTACATTGCATAAAAGACTGCATTCTTTCTGTTCATCCGCTCTTTCTCTTCACGGCATTGCGAAAGCGACAAAGATACTTCCTTTTTTTTTTTTTTTTTTTTTTCCACGAATGAAAGAGCAGTCTACTCTTACTGGTCTTTCATTTCCTTAAGAAACCGAATGCTGTTGGATTTAAAGGCCAAACACATCACAGCAGTATATAGTAAGACTTGGTTGATTTACACTTCTTGCAACAGCACTTCTACCATGGCAAAGAGGCTGCTAATTGACATTCAGTTTGATGCCTCTCACTTGTGTGGTTTCGTTTGCAAATATGATCTAGTTAGTTCAAAGAGGGGATTTCAAGTGCTGCTCCATTATTTTGCCAGCCCCGGGGCACTTCTTTCCGACTCCCAAACATATCACATCTTTTTTTTTTGTCTTTTTTTTCTCCCAAAAATCATTTAAAGTGCACTTCAAATGTACACGTATTTTACTAAACAAGGAATGACGCTTTACCACCAGCTTCTCACCTGTTGGCGATCCATTTCTTTTTCTCTTTTTAAAATGCCTTCACACCACTTTCATGTCTTTGTCCACCCACATCTTGTAAGACTTTGAACGCACCTTCATCATCTAAAGCAGCACGTCCAGGAAACATCCCGTAATTAAACACCAATGCTGACACTGTTGGATTCTCAAGGGCAAAACAGGACGATTAAAGTCTAACAAAGGTAGAAGTGGTCAATTCAAACATTTCTTAAGCGCGACATATTGATTTCAATCAGGATTCATCCATCATGTTAGCGGGAAATGGCTCTTGCTATTTTGCATGTTGTCAATTATTCAGAAATGGAATGGAAATGATGTCATATTTTAAGGAACGGCTTCCATACCTACTCTTGCATTTTCATGAGGAGGATTTCGGGTTGAACTGGAAGACTTCTACTCTCCAATCGCACACATGGGGAAGCTATTAGTCTGGATTGTTCTTTGTTTTTAAGCAGGCACGAACATCGTGTCAGACTCTCTGTGACACTGTCTTTCACAAATACGCACAGTCTGCTTTGCTGAGCCTTGGTCGACACACATGCGATCACATTGTGTCTTCAGTTGTTTTTCCATCTGACAATTTAATGAATCCGTGAGGAGTTATTCTCACGAATGTGCTCACGTGCCAAACGGGAGTCTGTCGCAGCATATGTTAATAAGAAGTGCATTTTAATGACGGCAAGCGTGCATTCGATGCAGAGTGCCATGTTCTTTTCAACGGAAAATAATTTCTTTTTAGTGCCTTTGTTGTCAGGTAGACTGAGAAGTGAAGGAAAGATGAAGGTGCCCATTTATAAGCTTCTATTATACTGCATTATCCACCACGTTGAATTGGTGTGGCGACATATTGTTGGGTTGAAATGGTAAAGATATAAATGGGAAATAGATAATTACCAGGGTTCGTGGTGTTCTGTGTTTTCATGAAAGGTTATCACTCTGTTCTACAAATTGATGAGCGGTGTTACAGAAAAACATGTCACCTCACTCCCGAAATGTCACCTCTGAGCCTGCTTTCCAAATGTGAGGCGCGAGCCCACACCTTCGCGTGGCCATTGACTACAACTGACATTTCACTCACAGTCTCTTATTTCAATCTGTATTCCTCTGAAGGTGCGAGCGCCTGAGTCCGCCCATTCTCTGCCATGCCGCCTCACCTTTTTGTCCCCGTGGAAATGGATTAGCAGCCAGTACAAAAAATTAACTGCCAAATCAATTACCGCTTCTCAAGGTTCCCATTAAATTTTCATGCTTGTTCATCATACCCTTCTCCGAGCTTGTCATTTCATTAATTGTGCCCTACATTGGGGGGAGAACCAGCCTTTGTATGGGTTTGGAAGTAACTCGAACCACTTTAATACCATGGTTGGCCATGTTTAACAGTCTTCCCAGTGGGCACTGTAAAAAAAATTATGCTTCACTCTGAACTGTTACTGAATACAGTAGTATAGCAGTTGTTATATCCATTATATATGTTATCCATTACTGGGTCACCTAGGAGACAACAGAGTTCGGAAACATGGGTCAACAGAACATATCAGTCAAGGTTATATGCTGCAATTAATGTTACTATTATTATTACGTGTACTGAATTGATCAGATTTTTTTTTTTTTTTAAGAATGCACGAAAGAAAAAAAAAGTGCTCAAGCAAAAAGCACACTTTGTCACAGGGTGGTGCTTCAGAAGCACTTGAGGTCTGTTTGTGCCTCTCTATTACTACGATAGAATGTCAATGGCTAGATCAGGGATCACGAAACAGTTTTGCGGGGTCGATGAAACAGTGTCTTACTAGATGGTGCCCTTGGTTTAAAATTGGACGAAAAAGGACGAAAGAACAGAACAAAAATATGTTCTGCAATCTAGTCTTTGCCACTTGAAGGGGTTCAATGTCCATTATATAAAGTCAATTATATAAAACTCATTGTCAAAACACAATGGGAAAATCAATGGTGATAAAAATGACACACCCAGGCTCAAGAGAAAACACTGGAAAGCTAGGGGACTTCACCAAGACAATGAATGATGAAAGTGGTAGGTAACGTGTCAGGAGAGGGCCTGGCGATTATAGTCACTATAACTAGAACTAACTACTAAGTAACTACTCAACTATAACACAACGTGTTATCATTTATTACTTGCTTGTCGAGCTTGACTTAAAAAAAAAAACAACCCAGGACAGCTGAGATGAACAGTGTATGTGAGAAGCCCATCATGTCTCAAGCTTCACCTTCACCTTCACCTTCTTCTGCCGCTTATCCGGGGTCGGGTCGCGGAGGCAGCAGGCACCAGGGAAGCCCAAACTTCCCGGTCTGCACAAACCTCCTCCAGCTCTTCTCGGGGGATCCCGAGGCGTTCCCAGGCCAGACCGGAGAGATAATCTCTCCAGCGAGTCCTGGGTCTTCCCCGGGGTCTCTTCCCGGTAGGACATACCCGGAACACCTCCCCAGGGAGGCGTCCAGGGGGTATCCGGATCAGATGCCCGAGCCACCTCAACTGGTTCCTCTTGATGTGGAGGAGCAGCGGCTCCACCCCGAGCTCCTCCCGGATGACCGAACTCCTCACCCTATCTCTAAGGGTTTGTCTCAAGCTGTGAAACAAAAATGCCATTTTAATATACTGTACATCTCCGATCTGCATTGTTTGTTTTACTCCATATTCTGTCTGCCCTTATTTCGTAAAAATAGAGATTAAATTGCACACGTGGGTGGAAATGACAAGCTGATGGCGTGCAGTGTTTTCGTATATGGAACAAAACAGTCATATTTTAGTGACAGGCGTCTGAAATCATCAAGCCAAGATGATGCAGCTCCCCTGTGGTTCCTAATAATGGCACAGTTGTCAGGATTATCTCCATTTTGTAAAGCAACTCCCACCACTGCTGACAAATAAAACATTTATCTGTATGTCTGTGTTGTAGCTTGGAATCTTGGCTGCCTGTCCAATAGCTTCAATTGCAGAAGATTTGTTTCCCCATATTGACAAGGCGTCTTGTGTTGTTGGATGGGAAACAGATTATTGTTGATGTGTCTCATGCTTGCTGGTTTGTTTTTGGCTTTGCTGATACCAGCACTATTTAAACAACTGATGTGAAAATGTTGGCACCAGTTCCGATGTGCTTGATGTAGGAATTAATTTGGATGCTCAGCAGAACTTTTTCTCGACACACATATCTCTACAATTTCCATGACAGTGGAAGAACAAGAGTGGAAATGTGCCATCTGCCGCACAAACGCATTCTTCTGACTGAGAGAAAGGCATTTATTGACAGACACTGCAGCTATCGCCACTCGGACTCAGAGGCTATGTGTACATATACCTGCATATGTCACAGACTCTTGAACCCACCGGCCACATTGTTTCTCTCTATTAGGACGTCTCTTCCTTGGAAGGGATGTGATGCTCAATAAGTGGCAGGGAGATTACATCTCCAATCACATCCTCAACTGTCTCCGAAATCTCTTCAATGAACGGTGACTGAAGTGGCATTGAAAACAGGTTGCCGTACTCAATGCACAGCCAAGTGTCAACACACAAAATTGATATGCTTTCACCCTTCTCTCATAGCATTAGGCCTCAATGACAGAAAGTAGAAATAAGCTAAAATACAAACCAGTTGTATGCAACACAAGGTATTAGCCACTTAAACGCAATAAAGTAAATGATGGAAGTGAAGTTCAAGTTTGATACTAGTACTAGCTACTAGTTCTAGTTTTAAAACGTAATAACCACTCAATTATCATGGGCTTATGTACCAAACCCTCTTACAAAAGAAGATTATCTGTGACCGTTGTTGCAATGAAATCAAATTGATACAAACCATTTCTCCACTGTTTTGATGTTTCCGACTAATTCAAAAAATCTTTTTTAGTTTCCAGTGCAGTTGTTAAACGCATATCAGGGGTACGCTGTTGTTTGCTCCTTTGTAAAATGAGGCATATATACCAACAGTAGTAGAACGTTTCTCTCAGAGATTAAGCCAATCTGGTACCAGAACCCACATTGGTAGTGATGGGCTTATGAGGCTTCATGAAACAGTGTCCTCATTTACCACCAGATAGCACTCTTTGGTCTAAAATCTTAGGATTTTAACAACAACTTCAATGAAACCTCATATAATTTTTAACCCAAAGGGCACCGAAAATTAGGATACTGTTTCATGAAGCCTCATCAGCCCATCAGTGCTTAGATAGCACCTTCATCAAATTTTATTTTTCTAATTTGATATACTTTGCTATTTATTTTTAGGTAAGAAAATGTCAATTCAAGTGAAAAAGTCTGTGCTATTTCTTCCAAAAATGTCTCATGAATGATTGCTGTATTCTGCATTTTCAATAGTGGATGTATCACTGGCTGCTGTGACAGAGTCACTTCCACTCCTACCCAAACTCAACTCAAAAGAAACAACACTGCCTCCCTTCTGGTGTCTGCAATCGTCCGTGTCACGTCCAGTTGAATTAAATTAAGTATTAGATTATTATATTCTCAGATGACATGGGAAGCCTCAGTTAGACCAGAACTACGACTTTATTTCTTGAAGGGATCATTCAATTGCTTATGTTCAAGCAGCATGATTCAATTACGTTTTAAGGGATACGTTGCACATACACTATTCTAGAACAACATGCATTGTCTAGTGCTTGCTTCCCTCAGTCCCTGAAGAGACAAGATTTTCACCCACCGCCTCCTTTGAGGACCTGGGAGACAAGCTGTGGGATGTGGATTCTGCGCTCCGTACCTCTGGGGGTTATTGTGCGGAGCTATTTGTGTTTAGGCAGCTAAAAAGATGACCACGCTCGGATTATCGTGACCTTCATAGTCACACACCGGAACTGTTCATCCTCTGCTTCAGCAGTAATGGGACAGTTACTGTGAGGTCAAATATGAACAGAGAAGGGGAGAGGCAGATCCCTCACATCCCATTCCACTACATTATCGGTCGAAATCTACTTGTCAATCCTTTTAATTGTTGTATCTTTTTTTAGTGCCTGTCAGATCGTAGCCTTTCCAAAATGAGTTTGTACACAATTCTTGTTTTACCATGCACAATTGAAGGCTTTACATGTAATTCACATAACTCCAGTTATTATCCAATGGGCTGTGAAGGGGATTTGTGTTTGCCTGTGAACAAAACCCATGTCATTGGTGGAAGGTAATTAGGTTTAACAACTAAGCATGAACCCAAATCACTCCAAGCGAGAGTCATTGAGCATTATAATTAGATCACTTACTGGAGTGAACCACTGTGCTTCATTTGTTCCACTGTATACAAACGACTGCTTCTGTTTCTGCAGCCAAAGTTACAGCGTTTCCAAGGTGACAGGTTGTCGGTGGAATGTATGATCAGATCGTTGGCAGGAAGACATTGGAAAATAGTATTGTTCCGATTATTCTGTGCAACTGCCAAGTTCTAAATGAGATTGAGCTTTGCTAAAACAAATAACAAATAATTCGACTGTACGCCAACTAAATAACATGATAAAAGCCCAAACCAGAAAGAAGGCCATTTTGCTTTTGATTCAAATTTCTGGGGGTAGTTTTGAATGAGTGGAGTGCCGGTGAAAGAGTGGAGATTCAGGATGTGAAGATAAAAAGAAACATTAGGAATTAGATGAAGAAGAGAGTGAAGGCAGGGTGGGCGATCTGTGACGGAATATAATAAGTGAGAAAAGGAAGCTTCATAGGACAAACCTCCCATGGTCATTCACACACCCGAGGTGACTATCTTCAATTAGCTCCTATGTCTTAAGTCAGCCCTCCATGTTCCATGTTGAGGCAGAAGTGTTTCAATAGAGTAAAAAAAAAAGTCCCTGCTTGAGTAACACTCCAAGATGGGTGGAGCGTAAAATGCTTCTATAGAAAGCCTCATGCGGCAGTATGCAGCGCTGAAGCATAGGACTCAAAAGTCCACTTGAAGATAAGTCACTCTGTGACGCCATGGGAGTGAGAATGCTTTTCGTATGGCTGATCGTCTGATAGAGTAGGGGTAGTGGTAATCTGTTCAATCTGTTTTCGTCCCAATTTTGCTGTTTCCCGACCAAGGATGGTAAATGCCTCATCTTCTCGAGTCTTATAAGATTATCCTATAGGAGAATCCTTGTGTCTGGGTTGAGGTAAGAGTGTTTATTCATCTGGATAATCGGCTCGGAAAATGAGCCGTCTGGGACAGAAATCGTAAATGTAACACATATGTAACACAATATTTACGACCAAAAATCATGTTTTGTGCGGTCACCGTTGATCGGGCAGGATTCACAGATTTAACTTCCATGAGCAGCGGATTTGTACATGTCATTTAGAGTTTTTATTATTATACTTATGTTTGGTCTCCAACAGATTAAAAAGAATTGTTTAAGATTTCAGATAATGGTCAGGTAATGAGATATCGTGATAATGTTTTCATTGGAAGCAGCTAGAAAGAACTGCTCATGAGGCAACACATCCTCACTCCCATAGCTTCCTTTGTTAGGAGGATGCATAAGTCCACTTTTGACAAAGTTCCAGATCCCAGATGGGCGTGCGGCGAGGAGAGACAGAAATGGAAGATCCGAGTGGAAGAACCAATGAAGACGATAGATGTCGTAAATGAGGACATGAGGAGAAATGGAGTGGTGAGGGAAGATGATATGTTGTGGTAAAGGAGGCTGACTTGCTGTGACAACCTCCCCTTTAAAAGTTGAAGAAGAGTGCGACGATTCGGCCAAACTGCTATTGAGCAAGTAGAAACTGGATGAGCTTGTGTAACCACAGTGAAGGCACATTTATGTTCCCTTTGCGAACAAAGTTGTACCCGTCCGTTTCAAGCGATGTTTGCGTTAGTAATGCTGTTCACAAATTATATCCACCAGAGGGAGCAGAGTCAGAGTCAAAAGTTTATGACAATGACAAAAGAAACATGGCATCTGTATTGATAATGTACCTCTCCCACAAAAGACGATAGCGGTTAAATAAATATTCTGACTGAAAGATGGAGAATTTCCGCCATTGTTGTGTCTTCTTTGCCTCTCATTAGAGCTACAGGTAGTAACAGCAACACTGCCCCCCATGGTTTCCAGTGTTACTGCTCCGTTTGATTCGTATTCGTAAGCTTTGTGGAAACCTGCAGAAATCCGGACGAAATGAAGGCGGACCTGAAAGAAGGCTCTGTCCGTATCAGGATCTGTGTACAACGTTGAGTATAAACAGGCCTTTAATTTTGTTTAGTGGAGGGAAACAGACAGAGAAGCTGATTCATTTCTTCAACCACACAAATAATTTATCTTAAAACTCTCTAATTTTTCTCCACATAATTTCCTCCATTGATGTCCTTGAATTGCTTCGGTCCCCAAGACTTGAAGATAAATGACCTTTTTCCACACAATTTCTGTGTAATGAAAACAATTTTCAAACAATTTATTACTTCTCTCTTATACACTTACTCTCCCCTTGCCATTCAATTTAGTGGGTGCACGTCAAAATGCAATTGAAATGTAGCGTCTTCCAAAATCATGTAGGCGAAGGATAAAAATAAACTTCAAGGATAATGTTTCAAACTTCAAACAGATGCCATGACGGCAGCTGTCATGCAAATTAAACATTACTTTTTAAAGCAACAGTGCCTCGGAATAATACCATCTGATGCAAAGGAATGAAAGGAAACTTAAAGAAAGTGTCTTCGCTTTCAACTTCCTCGAGAGGAAGTGCATATACGCTCGAGTTTTATTAATCGTGAGAGGTATGATTAGGAGTGGAGTGGGAACATGAACACTCTCGGGTTGTTTTTTCGAATTTTTTTAAGAACATTGTGGTAGCTTTCCTGCTGCAGCCGATAAGAAATATTTTATCATCTCCTGAGATGGAGTCTTCCTGGTATCATTACTGAGAATCAGAGAAAATGACAGCTCAACAGAGAAACCCTTTGCTCTTTGATTCCTGGATGCAGGGCTTTTTTTTTTTTTTGTCTGATCGGGGAAACATAACTGTCAGATCTTTCTGATATGAGTTGGACAGGAAACATGTTGCAAGGGATAGTACGCTGCTGATAAAGATTTTCTTATTTTAGCGCCAATGACTGGTCGCCACGGCGCCTTTTTAAAAGAGTGAAATGGTCAATTCCTCAGGTCAAAATGATCTTTAGGGATTTGGTGACGTTGTACAACAATCCATTTGTAATTGACCCTTCAATTTGAGTTTAGATATTTATTTCCTGCTATTCATCCTAAGCCACTGTCATAATATGGAAATCGGAGATAAGCCGTTTGTGGCGGAGGACTGCAACTGCTGCCTCCGTCGTCACAGATTACAGAGCACAGCATGTCACATAGAGTCCATGGCCCCAGTTTCACCTCATCTGTGTTTGTGTTGATGATCGCTGCATAAACTGGAGCCTCAGTTCAATATTTGGTCTGGGAATGTGCTTTTGAGCTGGAGCTTCATCGGGGTGTTCATGTCAATCGCCCAGGGACTTCACACTTGCGCGCGCTGTTAATACAATCACAGTCACGTTGGGCGGTCGAGTCCCCATTCTCTCTTCGTAACTGATCAACATTTTTCATCATGTGACTATAATTTAGTTTCAGAAACTCAATGAAGCCTTTTTATGTGCAATAATTGCAAAGCACATTTTACAAGAACTCAATTTTAGATTTGCATGAAGAATATAGCAGCATGTCATGGTGGAGGGGTTTTTGCAATAAAGAGACAGGAGATTGGAATTGAGATACTTCAAGCAGCCCAGGCTTTGGATAAGGACCCACTCATGCAGTAGAATGGAAATGACAATGAGAAAGTAATGACAATGTCATTGAAAAACTGAACTCTGAAGAGGGTTGAAAGTTTAGTTGAAAAATACACAATTATGTCAGAGAATGGGAAATGGATGGACGCAGGCTGAGAACAAACTTTTTTTTTAATTTTATGATTTTTATTGTTATTATTTTTTTCAATTTTCAAATTTTTATCTGGCACTTTGAATACAAACTTGAGGTCAAAGATGCTTTTGCATAGAAATAATTAATTGTATGAGGAATTTTACTGACTATTACACCAACAACAAAAACTTCATAAAAGCTGTCGGAGTGCAGACCTCCACTAAGTTGCTCCACCCATAATATTGGGACACTATTATTTGGCAGTAATATTAAATTGCTTTATCCATACAATAAATACTTTTTTTTCTTTTTCTTTTTTTTCTGCATTTGAAAAATACTTTATATCATCAGTCGTGATGGGAGATGGTAGCAATATTCTGGAACTAAATGGTAGAGATGGGTAGATGAGGCTTCATGAAACAGTATTGCATTGTTGATGAAACACTGTCCAAATTTTCAGAGGCCACTAGATGGCGCTCTTGGCTCATGATGTGAGGTTTTGTTGGATTAGTTGTTCAAGTCCAACTATTTTAACATTATCAGACACTGCCATCTAGCGGCCTTTGAAAAGCCACTGTTTCATGAAACCTATCACTACTAAATGGGGCCATACACATAACAATAATGTTTTTGCCCAGATTTTTGCCAGACTTTGCCCCTTCCCAAGCAAGGATGGGAAACAACTTATTAGCTTAACTCCTGTAAGATAATGCTGTAAGAAAATCGTTTAGTCTTGGGTGTGTTTAGTGAAATTGTCTGGAAAATTAGCTTGGGCCGACAACAGTAAATGTTAAACATATTCAGTATCTATGTGCAAAATGTTTTAAGCGTGTAAAGAGAGCTGCTCGCTCCTGACTTGAACAGTGACATGCAATGGAATTTAGCCAATCAAAAAGAAGAAAACAAAGAAGAATGTTGGTCTTTTTCACATTTATTGAATTGATTTTTCAATCTAGCTTTTGAGGCTTTTGTGTTGTGTTTCCGGCTTGTTCCCCCCTTGTTTGATGGTGTATGATCACTTGAGATTTTTAGCTTGGAGGACCCACTCCTCGATGCGTCAGAACGCGCAACACAGGACACAGCACGCTCAACACCAGACTTTGATTCTTCATGTGTGGGGTCTCAGACAGATAAAGAGTTGAGAGTGTCGCCTCCTTTTCTGAAACACACAATAAGAGGTGAAGACAAAAGTTGCTTGTGGCACAGCATAGTCCATCAAAAGATCCCAAAGACAACTTGTCCCATTATCAACATGCCCTGAAAATGTCACTGAAATCCGGAAACAAGACAGACAACCGCAGATGATCACATGACCTGCTTGACAGAGGTAATTACTGCGGAGGAGACGGTGCTGAACATCCTGTGCTCGCCAAATCAATATTGTAATGTAATATTCATTGTCGTGTCCTGGGAGCAGGTCTTAGGTGAGTATGGGAGCGTACGAGGTGAAAATGGAAAAGAAGCTCAAGAAAAGGTTCACCCTCATCGCGGTTTCAAAAAGGCCTTTGTCTTTTGAGGTCGCACAACCACAAGCTTTTCTCACCTCAAGCTCAGTGCAGTAAACCTCACCATGAGTTTGCTACCTCTTCGGTCTTTGACTCACTTGCTAAGCCACCCTTGTGGAGGCCTATATTGATTTATGTAGCGACTTGTGAGTAGAGCGAGAGAACATTTTTTAAATGAATCATGTTCTTTTAGAGATGACCCATGGTATGGAGAAGGAAAGAGGTCACCAAGAAAGTGGCTCACTCCACTCTAACACGATAAACACTTTGGTACGCTGTCCATGTCAGATAGACAAAGAGATCCACATTAGCTGACAAAACAACAGCAGAGGTGAAGAAAGGCGTGACACAGAGAGCAGCGTGTCAAAGTTGTGAAAAGTCCTGCTTATTGGGTTGAATAAATAGGTTATATGTCAGCCCATCTTGTTTCACCGGACTTAGCATCAAACCCTCTGTGCTGTCCTCCGCACAAGTGACACTGTGCAGTTATACAGCCAGCGAACTTGGAAAGAAACTTTGTACACAAGGGATGCTTTTCTTGTTTTATGGAAGTTTCTTATACAGCGTAACTATGTACAAATAGAACACATTCAGTGTTCAACACACACTCTGCAGCTTTACAAACACTGTTTCACCAAATACTCACAAAGACGAAAGTTTCCCAGGTTCAAACGGATGCAGTCTGATCATCCAGCTTTTTACTGAACTTTTTCATTGCAGCGAAGAAAACACAACATCGATTATCTATGTACAAACAGGAGCACCTACTCTACACACGTATTCGAACCATCCTTATTTAAGACGATGTCTCACTCTAACAAACATGCTCATTGTTTTTAACATTTACAAAATGAACTCACCATATTTATTGAAACTTATGACATGACACCCACATTAAAGTCTGAAAAAAGGCAGTGATTTTTACATTAGATCCCTTCATTTATATGGGATATGAACGTGTCATTACAGTGCGCGTTCATGGCTACAAAAATGACCGAGACAAAACTTCATGACTGCATCATGACTAATAACAGCACCACATGAAGAAATAGTACTGCTACTACTTCCACTACTACTACTACTAATAATAATCCGTTCTTTTCCTTATCCTTTTTACAGCAAGACAAGCAACTCAGAAACCTTTATTTCAATGTGACATTTTCCTTTTCGGAACAAGGAGTAATATTTGAGCAGTAGATTAATGGCTTTTTTCCCCCCACTTTTTTTTTTTTTTTTTTTTACAGCCATTGATATTGGACATTCATTAAGTCACAATTACCTTAATTGCGTTAGCACAGTGCCGGGTGACTAATGGCTTGACACTCATAAAATGGCACTTAGTGTAACAGCCAACCAAATCATCAAGTCTGTTATGAAAATGTTTTAACGCAACAGGAGGATGTCTATTTATTCTGAGGATGTGAATAATGAAGCACATTTAGCTGATGCCATCCCTCAGCCGCTGAAGCGTGGAATTAAAAGGGTTTGGTCGCTGCCGATTTGATCCTGTACGTCGAACTGCGCGGCTCCTCTGGCCCGAACGTTCTTTTGTTTATTTAGCGCTAACGTCTGAAGAACACTATGTTAACACTTTAAGTGTGTGAGAGAATGAAATGTTGTTTGTTGCCTAAACAGAAGCGAATGAGCCCATAGCATTCGAAAACACAAGACAGGAACGCAATGGACACATTATATGTCATCGACTCATTCGTGGCTTGTTCAAAAGAGCTCATTTAGATTCCGATCGAACAAATGACAGGATAAAACATTTTCAGGAGCTCGTCGACACTGACTACTGATGGGCTGATGAGGCTTCATGAAACAGTGTCTTCATTTTCAGCGCCCACTAGATGGCAGGCTATGCTCTTATATCTTTGGATTTTACAACAACTTCAGTGAAACCTCACATCATTTTTAAACCAACAGCACCACCTACTTAGCGCTGGAAAAGAGGACACTGTTTCATAAAACCTCATCCACCCATCACTAATACTGACTCCATCTCTGCATGACAGTCTTGAAGTCAACACTACTTGCAGAACAAAGGCAAAGGCAAAATATGGACAGAACGGTGACATGAAAACAGTCAACATGTAATGATCAGAAACATGCAGGACAAAAAAACAAATGCACATGGTGGTTAACGTGTGGTCATGAGGAGACAAACAACAGTAGAAGCAAGTATACATCGTGGTCTACACACATGGGAATAACAGTAAGGGATTAAACACATGGCGGACAACACTCACTCAGGGCTGAACAGCAAAAGTAAAGTGGCGACACAGAAAGCATGTGGCACTATGAAGTAGATCCTGGACAAATGCTAGAACAATAGGGAGTCCAAGTTAACAGCACAGAAGAATAGTCAACTTTGCCCACAGAGTTGGAAGAGCCAAGTTTTTGAGCAGGTGATCTGAGTCACGTCAAGGCATGTACCCTTACACAGTCAGTCTTGGGATGCTGAAGAGGGGAGAAAAGAAGACATACAAAATAAAACCAAAACAAAGGCAAAACATGACAAGACCACCGTAGCTCAGGGGAAGTTGTTGTTGTTGGCCTGTGACAGAGAGACTGATGGCTCAATCTCTGCCCTGGATATGTTTGATTCCTGAGGAGGCTTCATGAAACAGTGTCTTGATTGTCAAAGCCTAGCAGTAGATGCTCTTGGCTTCAGCTTTTTAATTGAAATAGCTGTCTGAACCTAACAATTATAGAACAATGAGCCTTTTTGTGACCTTGAAAAATGAGGACACTGTTTCTTCATTCTCTACTATTTAGTAGATGGGCTTATGAGGCTTCATGAAACAGTGTCCTCATTTTCACAACCCACTCTCTGCTTGAAAATCTTTGGATTTTTGCAACTTCAATGAAACCTCACATCATTTTTAAACCAACAGCGCCATCTACAGAGCGCTGAAAATGAAGACAGTGTTTCAAGAAGCCTCTATAGCCAAGCTCTAGTCTCTTGGTCGGACTGGTACTGTAGCTAAACTGAAGACGTAGCAAAGTCCGTTCATGTCAAGGAAAAATGATGCTGTTGTGCATTTGTCATGCTGAAAGCCATAATTCATTTTTGACACTTGGAAAAGCAGTCGGCAGCATCAACATCGCTAAAGATTGACCCGATGCCTCAAGAATGTTTAGATTCATCTACATTTTGCTTTAGCGACGCTGACATTTCTGGAACCTATGAATGAGTTGCATCAGTGTTTCAGCATTTGTTTATTCATGCCACTCACAAGGGTTTTAATTACCATCTAATTAAACGTGTTTACAAAGATGCTCACTGAACTTCTGAATTCTGGATCGCTTTCCAACCTTCCAACCTATGAGTAACCTGCCAATTTGACTTTCTCTGAAGTGCATCAACAAATGTTCATAAACCGCTCTCTGTGCATTCACATATGCATGCAGTTCTTAAAAAAAAAAAAAAACAAATAAACGTAAAAATACATAAATAAATAAATAAAATTAATAATAGTTTAAAAAAATGAAGCTTCTGTGTCATCCATCCTGAAAGTTTGTGTAGAAATAGATGCTTCGTACACCATCGCGGTCTGCCGTCAGATTTTCACGTGTCCTTCTTTGGTCGGAAAATATACCTCAGGAAGTGGCGGGATAGCGGGAGCCCCGAGGGAATGTCCATAATGAAGAGATTAATTAAGTACAATGTAATTAAACCGTTTCCTCAGCTCCAAATTCCTTTGTCACTGTTATCCATAAATGTGGCGGCAAGTGGAGCAATTGTCCTCCACTGATACACTCTTTATAGTTCTCAGGTGACATGAATAGACTTCACAGCTGAACCCATATATCTAACGTGAAGTCTGTAAAAGACCAAAATGAAATGGATGACTTCAAATAAAATGAAGCCAAGACAGCGGGCAATTAATTCTGGCCTGCCATAAAGGGCGTCTCCGCCATACAATAACGCTTGTCAGCCCCATCTGCGAAGCCACAACTTCGCAGTCATGCATACATGCCGACAGAAAAAGATCTGACTCCTAATTCTGCTCATTCATCACCTGTCTATTGAGTGTACTGGAGAGAAAATGGCAGGGCTCTTTCTTCTTATTGCAACACTTGAAGCGGCACGATGTGAGGCAAATCCGCATAAGTAGCCTGCTCTCTCCCAGCCATGGAGTCAATGGCCTGTCCTGATGTCCTTCAACTCTCCCTTTTTTCTTCTTGCTAAAACACTTCTCAGCTTTTAATGTATGTGTTTTTCCTTTGGCAGACTTCCACTTGGCACATTCCGCGAAATGAATCTCACACACACACAAAATCAATGGCCAGGCGAAGAATTAGACTGAGATTTTTTTTTTTTTTTTTATCTATCTATATCACATCTCACTCCTGCCAATTAAATGTATTTGGTATGAAATACACATAGAAACTGTATTCAAAGAGAGTAGTATTATTATGAATACTATTGCATGAAGCTTGTTTTTCCCTCTTTCCATTCGAAGAAACCAGCTACGCCTTGATATCTTTGCTTAGCACTCTCTAAAACCTGGATTTTGTTTCATAATACTAATCATCATAATCGGCACCAGCAGGATACCGGCAATTTGCGCCGTGAAACCTGAGGATAAATGAACAGGCTTCAGTCTATTTTCGTCTTGTGTTATGAGTATTAATAACTTGCTGCCGAGATGAAAAAAATCTGGCTTTAGAAACCCACTGAAATAACAAACCCCATTCATCTCCTTTCCGAAAGTGAGGCTGAATTCTTTGTTGTTCATTCCTCAGCTTAGAAACGCCATATATCTGTGTTTTTATGCACATGTGTAGGGCATATACCAGTTGTTGGGTTAATCACTCTGGGATTTATACCTGTGGATGCATCATTGTGGGTCACAACGGTATTTTTTAGCAGTTACCAGCCCAGATTTTTCAATTTATACTTGGGCTTTAACAATGGTCATCAACATGGAAATAGATTCTTTACAAGGGGTTTAACTCATTTTGTGAGTCCCTCATCTCACTTTGGAGACCGGTCGTAATGGAGTGGGGGGTAGAGGAGGGGTACTTTTCAGTGGCCTGTGTGCTTTGCGCCAATTTCGCTCTTCTACATCTAGTGGCTTCTAAAGGGTTGATGAGGTTTCATGAAACAGTTTACCGATTTTCTGAGGCCACTAGATGGCACTGTCTACTGCAGACAGTGTTTGGATTTGAACAACAAATTCAATGAAACCTTAAATTGTGTCGACACCAAATGTGCCAAGTAGTGGCCTCTGAAAATTAGGATGCTGTTTCAATACTGCAATACTGTTTCATGATGCCTCATCGACCCATTACCAACCAATTTCAGCCAACTTGTGGATCATTTTGCAGTCTTCGGTTATGACCGCATACATGATGAGTAACATGCCTGAGTTCATATTTCTAAACTCCACACTGTTTTCTTTCTACAGATGGAATTGACATCAGAGTTCAACTACGACGACGAAGGAACAAAAATAAGTGTAAGTTGAAATAAATGCAGGCCATATTTATTCCATATATCCATGTGTTCATTTTTGCCGTTCTGATCAGCAAATGTTCTGTAAAGAGGATTAATAAGTGTGAATAAGGGGAATATTTTTGTCTCAGTAGGCCTAGATTATACAGTACGTTGCAGCTAAAGGCAAGTTTCTACTCTGGAATAATAAAGAAGGCAGTGCAGAGACTGAAGTGGGTCATCTGACAAGCAGGGTTTTGGGAAAAATTTGAATTGCGATTTCATTTGACAATATTGCAATTGCATTTATTATGTTTTATTTATTTTGGTGTGTGTGTGTTTATTCTAAGCTATTCATCCAACACTAGCAACAAACCATTCTACAGTATGTCCAAAAGAGATCTAATAAAATCAGTAATATAAACTCTGGAACATTCTGCCAGAGAAGATCCGTAACACAACATGTAGCGCCACCTTTAGATCTCTGTTTAGACCTCACTTTCATAGGCTTGAATTTATCTTATTATTCTCCTAACATCCCTTACTTTTAGCTCACTGACAGTCTAGCCGCCAGTGATCGGGCTAGTGCAAAGATTCTACGTTGTTTTTCCTGTAAAGCACTTTATGAACAGCGTTCTAAAAAGTGCTATATAAATAACGCTTTATTATTATTGTTATTACTCAGGCTGTCAATGGATTAAAATTTTAATCTTAATTATGAGCCCTGAATCTAAGTCTACTCAGATTCAATAATAGGAAATGAATCGCACATTGTGTATCTGTTTTAAAAGTAGCTTAAAGGAAGATGTTATCAGCACAAGAGCGGCCAATATTTCTTTGCTCTTGCTAACATTTGTTCACTGCAACAACGCTACCTGATAGATACTGTGAAGAACATGCTTTAGAAGAACCTCAGAGACTCTGACAATGCTACAATTGCAACATTGCTAGCATTATCGGCTTTATTATTTATTTTAATATACATGGAGAGCATATACAAATATGTGTATCTGCCTTTAGTGATGAGTTAACTCACCTCTCGTGCGACTAATTGAGATTAAATGTGATGTGTGAATGGTGGAGTGGGTTGCCAGGCAATAGACAGGAAGACGTTAAATACTGTTATAAACGTGAAATTGAGATTTGTAATTCAGTCAAATGAAAACACACATTACATTCCAAGTCATCATTTAATGCCATGGTGCATTGTAAAACAGATAACAGTGTCGAAATACTTTCCCTCCAAACAGCATAAATAAACAAAAGAAAACAATGCACTGTTAAATAAAGGAACGCGGCGACCGGCGGCATTTCATTAATATGGTAATCAGGGCCACAGAATGCTGTGTATTCATCATCACTCCCTCTCATGTCATGACACTTTGGTCTTTCTTCATTACTCTTACAGACAGTGAAAGTCCAGGGCAATGACATCTCACACAAGCTACAGATCTCCAGAGTCAGCAAGAGTGACGAAGGCTTATACGAGTGCAGGGTGACACGAGCCAACTACGGAGAGATTGTGGAGTATAAAGCCCAGGCGTGGTTGAAGGTCAACGCCACTGCCAGGCCTCGACGGCCTCTGCCACCTCAGAAGAAGAGTTCCCCATTACACCTGACAGACAAGAAGCCGAGAAAGTCCAGCTCACCGCTGGGCCAGGAGAACATGAGCTCGGACCAGAGGGTCTCCTCCACATCCTCTTCCCAAGCATCCTCCAACACAAAACACAACTCTGGCTCAGGTAATGGCTCACACAGCATGGTTACCAAGTATAACTCACTAATGGAACAACATGTAGCATTTTACAACTAGAGCAAATCGACCAAAACCTTTTATGGATTTACCTTCTGTCAGTGGAGTGACAGACAGATTTGATTTAAGATATACTGGATAAATAAATAGATCGATGAGTTTTGGGTGGCTCTGTGTCAACAGGCTCAGCATTTTAGACCTGGGTGAGTGAGAGAGTGTCCTCCATTACACGAGAGCTGGGTTGTAACGGTAGCTATAAACGTGCACACTGAGCTCAGTGAGTCGTCCCACTTTTTTACAGCCCATTCTGCAATTCTTAACTTCATTCATGGGCATGTTTTTTTTTTTTTAATAATACATAGTATGTTCACTAATGTTGATGTTATTGTACCTCACTTGAATCCAAACCCATATTAGTTAAGAAGATTTTTTTTTCTTTTTTCTTTCCAATTTTTATGGGTGCTAACACCCCATTACAAAAAACTAAAACAACTATAATACTATTGAATAAATTTAATTTGAAAAAAGAAAGCAAGGTCACTTGTGCGGCTGTACAATTATGACCACTAGTAGAACCTTGTGTGTCACCACCTGTTGTTGAACTGTACAGTAATTCAGAGGTGTTACTCAGGGGTGCCCATCCAATAAATACTTAAGAAATCAAATAAATAAATTAAAAAAATACTATCTCACAACCTGTCCAATTGTAATGAATGTGCGAATTGTTGCAGTACATTATGGTGTGATGCTAAAAATTGGTCGAGTATATGATGATATTGTGGGCTGACTTATGAAAAAGAGCTCCAAGCAACATTAACAAATACACACAGACACGATAACGTGTGGCTGATAAAGGATCAACAAAGTCCCCAGAGAATTGGACCCTTCCTCCCCATTTGCTTGAATGGCTGGCGTGGACATCATCCTGCATTATATGGTGGCCAGTGTGGCAAACTCAAACCCTGGGGGCCAAATCTTGGCTGCCGAATCAGGTTATTCAGCCCGCAAGAACAAGACATGATTTCAAGTGACGTGAAAAAACTAATTCATAGTGCATGAAAAACTATATCAGGCTCGTGGGTGAACGTCAAACATCAATGTGGAATAACTAGTTCATGCAGGTGAAGGGGAATTTAATGATAAACGTTTGAGCTGTCCTAATCCTGATGGAGGACAATTTCTGTATCATGAAGCTAATCGTGCGCAGCTTATCCACCAATAATTAAAAGGCATATTATTTTCTGATTCTGTTCTCAAACCTTTGCTATCAAAATGTACCATTTTGTTGTGTTATTTGGCCCGCGACTGGTCCAGAAATCTTGGCTCCTGCTGTGATTGAGTTAGACGCCGCTGACGGAGAGCCAGACATTCATGACAAAATAGACGATTCTATTTTTACAGCTTGCTTTGTTCATGCACATACATTTGGCAAAACAGGTTTTAAGCGTTGGCTCTTTCACTTCCCTGCGCCGACCACTCCGCTGTGGTTGTGATCTGTCCATGTAAAGCAGTGGACGATCAATGATTTAGTGAGTGCAGCTCCAGACGGCTCTAAAATGTCTTGCCTGGATTTATTGTTTGGAAGGTGAGGAAGAACCAGAGAACAAAGATGTGTGCCTGATGTTCTGTTTCTGATTCCGTCAATGAAACAATCATTTTTAAAGTGAGCTGCTGAAGCAGATTTCATTTGTTGAGCTGGACTGTTTTGATTTCCTGTACTTGGGGTTCAACTCAAGGTCAATTGCTTGCCTCCAGCAAGCGCAAAATGTTCCTTCAGGAAACATTGAATTTGCGGAGATGATAACACTTTCGACCGATTCCTGCCGCTCTTCACGGGCGATCCATGTGTTATAAGAAAAGCACGGCTTTTTACCTCATGGCCGTTTCACCAATGATATTGATATAGAAATGCACCTGCTGAAATAATCTGGCAGGGTGCGAGGGCGGCTCCTCTAGCTACAGACATTTTAGTGCTGCTGCCACCTGCACAAGCTGGCACCGTGATGAATAACGTCCCAGATATATTGTATTTTTACCCCTTTCCAAACAGCATCCCCATTGTCTAATTACCCGCATCAATTACCTTAGATTTGATTTGACGTTATTCTCCAGGCCTTAAAATAAATCGGGGTAAATAAAACAATGCAACTATAAAAAGAAGCAGGCAACAAACACACAAATCATGCCGGTAAATACGAATGCGCAGTATGGTAACCAGTTAGGTGATAAATCTTATTTTGAATTGCGAAGTTAATGGTATGTGTGCAGTTTGAATAAACACTGTTGGCGTAGTCGAAAACTTTTCATGGTATTATGGGTCAATGACTGAGCTTGTATTTTGGTTCCTATGTGACGATACAAGGATTGGAGTTCTCCCAGGCTAAATATGTGGGCATGTTTATACGCTGCCACCTTGGTGCGTGTATAAGAACAGCTCCAGCTAATGATGTGTTTAACAGTGGATGGATAACTCTGACCAGAGCAGCAGAGCAGGACTAATAAATCAAAGGGGTTGGTGGCCGTCAGGGTTATAGATTCACATGATAATTAGATTAGCATTGATTTTTTTTTAACTAGTTTATCAGCTGATATGTGTAGCAGGCCAGGCTGAGTTGAATGCATTTGATAGGAAGACTCACAACGCTTGCTTCTTGTGTTTTTGTGTCCGTGGGGTGAAGGGACTGGGTTTCACGGCTGCTTTATACCTCCACTTTCCTAGAAACGTAAACATTCTTAAAAATGGAGCTGACACAGAGATGGTAAATACTACGAGCTATTGTTTGCTCAAGAGACATTTGAGATGGATGGCATGATTTATGGGTTGGTGTCGCGCATGCCATCATATTTTGACCGAACAAAACTGTAGCTGAAAAATCATGAATCAGTAAGTGAAGTGAGAAATATTCCTGTCAGCGTTTTATCTTTTCAGATCCGAACACGTCAAATGATACAAAAAAAAACTCATACAAAGCAAGTTGTATAATTACAATTCAGTCAAAAGGTATGCTTATATAAGTACCTAGTTTTGTGTGAAACAACAACAACAGCCTCAGCATTCCTTATACTTTCCAGGCAAATCAATAGATCTCCACTGAAATCCCAAAGTATCTGTTATTAAAACACATTTGGGAACGATATATTAATAATTTATAATTAATATTAATAATTAATTAATAATTAATCTGACTTGCTCTACAAATTAAAGATTAACATTTAGCCGCTGCAGTTCCCAGTCGAGACTTCCGTGTACATATGTATTTATATTCTTCCCTCCAGAAGTTGCTCCGGTGTTTCATCATGTTGACGGAAACTTGTCGACTCAAGTCATCCTTGGCTGCTTTCTATGGTTGAAAGAATTTCTGTGTGTGTACTGCAACAAGCAATGAGATGAGCATGTCCTTCAGTCTGACTTCCTGATGAGTCACCATAGTTCACTGAATCACGAGCAACAAATATGAATCGTTTCAAGCCATAATCGAGGACTGTAGCGGACGATTATGCGTCGCCATCGTTGCCATTGAGCACTTGGTGCGTCTGTTACCATTTGTTACAAAGGCTCACACATGTGTAATAATACATTTTGTATTATTTCTACCCTGTGCTAAAACTTGGATAGGCAGATGTGTGACCTGTACAGTAGGTTAATGTAACGGTTTAGAAGTCAGTTTGTTCAAAAAAACATATATATATATATATATATATATATATATATATATATATATATATATATATATATATATATATATATATATATATATAGCATACAATATACAGCTTTATATTTCCATTTATTCCATGTTTATTTTTGAATGATGGTTACAATTAACATGAAGTACAAGTAAATGTATTTATTTATTTACTTAAGAGTTACTCTCCTACTCACTTGGCCAAATGTACGAGCACTCAGACCCGCCTGCTGTGATAGTGGAGAGTAAACAGTGTGACTACTTTGTGGCAGTGAGTCCTCAAGTCTGTATGTGTGACACTGATAAATGCTTCTCTCTCCGGCTCAGCCACCTTCTGTGAGGGGCAGCCAGGCGTTGGCACTGAAGCCACTGAATTCTGTCACGGGTCTGCTGTGGTTTGAGGCAGATGAGCAACAACTGGTAAATGGGTTAAAATGACAACCAACCAGAGGGTGAACATGAATTCTCCCTTTTCTGCAACGTTGCATCTGTAAACAATGAAGCAAGTTTTAGATGGGACAGATGAGAGCAGGGGCCGGCGAGGCGGTATGAGCAGCAGATGAGTGGTCGGCGCACAACTACTCCACATCAGTCTGTCAGCTGCTGTTAAATCAGACCGCTCATCACTTTTGTCAGTGTTGTTTTCTTAAAGCTTTGAGGTGACAGGTGATGAATGCACAATACCAAATGAACAGAACATGTCCCTTACCCGAAATCCCCCCGGGGGCCACCAGGAATCCTGCATGAGAGACGACTATATTTGGCTTGGTTGCATAAGCACCCTTCCGAAAGAACTAAAATACAAGAGCGGAATCACTGACCTTGTTGCAGAGAACCACCAGTTCTTTTACCCGCCTCCACTCTATGGTCGAAGAGACACATCTGAACATTGTCTTCTACCAGAAGCAGACATTGCTGAAATAACTTACATATCCCTTTCCACGATGGTGCATCGAGTTGATTTGTTTAAATGCTCAGGGGCTGTAAGTCGTCCAAATATTTGGGATTGAACATTCAGAAAAGGGTTTCGAGGGATGTAGTGAAGTGAGTGCAGGCAGGGTGGAACAGGTGGTGATCTGTGGTGGTTAAAGACATTAGCTCTGACAAAAATACAAGACTCTAGGGATGTGTATAGGCAGGTATCTCCAGACACAATACATACCCAGATAGAACAGGGGTGTAGTCTCAGTGAGGCTGGGCCAACAGCTGGCAGTGTGAGGGGTCCTGTGGTTTTCCCTCTTGCTATTGATCATTTTTGCCTCATCTGATGTTGTTATTTATTTGCATTAAAATAATAATTGTTGATAATTTCAAAGAAACTGAAGAGCTATAGAACTGACCAAGTCATCAGTCAAACATCAGGCATGGTCTTGAGGCGTCCCATCATGCACTGCAAGACTGAAAGGTCGATTCTTTTATCCTTTCATATAACTCGGATCTGGTCATAATATTAATTTCAACAACATCAGCGATTTGGTGACACAAATCGTTTGATTCCAAAAGGCAGTCTGCAAATGTCCCGGAAGTTTTGGACCCCTGCTATAGAGGATTGATGATGCGATGTATATCACAATACATTACTGTCAGAATTTATTATTATAGTTCTTTCAAGAGTTATTTTAAGCAATGGAATCACATGACATAGAGAACGTACAATATGAGCACAGCGAAAATAGTTTGTTATGAACTGCAGTTTATCAGTAACTTTTCAGAGTCCAACAGAGACATGAATAGTTGCTTTTGTCTGCTACTACTTAAGCGCTGCGGGTGAAGGTCTATTCATTTCACATTCAACCATTGCAGTGGCCAGTTTTGCTGACCCAGGCTTGAGATGCTTTCCAGATCTAGTTGTGTTTTATAAAGAGCTGACGGTGGAGGTCATCATGTCGAGTGTTTGCTGTCGAAAAATGACTGGACGCCTTGTTACAACTCCAAAAACCAAGCATTTCCAAATTAAAGATCGGTATTGCAAGCCAAAAATATCTATACCGGCATATACCGACCATAGCATTGTTTTTTCCACTTCATATTATTTCTTATTAATTTATTGTGATATTTTTAGTACAAAGCATGTTACGAACATAATTTCCTTTGGGATTAGAACTATTTTTTGGATTCTGATTTCTGATTCTGTTCCATTGGGATTCACGATATTTGTGTTCAGCAATATTTTCTTACACTCTCACAAGAAGCAGCTTTAGAAGTATCAGAGATGAAGATACTGAATTTAAGAGTGACTAGGAGGGAGAAGATCAGAAGTGTATCAGAGCGACAGCTCATGCAGAGGCAAAGTGAAGGAGGATCGACACTGGATGCAGAGATGAGAGACAGTGCTGGGCAAAGAACGTCGGAGATGGAAACATGAGGAAACCTGCAGCTGCCACCCCTGATGGGAAATGCCAAAAGAGGGAGACTGAAACAATGCAAATAGAACTTGAAGACAACAATGCCGTGAAACAGGAAGAACGACTGTGCCGGGTCAAAGGCTGGTCGGTTAAAGCGCAATACGTTTTGCTTTTCCGGGCCACTGTACTGGATAATTATCAGCTTCAAACAACTGGTTCATCGGTTTACTGCGAAAGAGAAAACTACTTTTTCAGTGCGGCAAATAAAGGCTTACAAAGCTTGATTTATCTGTCATTACAGATGCAGAAGCATCGTGGCTGATCATAAACAGATGAAAATGACAGCTAAATAATGCTTACGACGCTTGCTCTACCTGGTTTTATGAAGCAGGTGAAGCACTAAAACAGGCTCCAATGAGCAAGGTGATATGATGTGTAAATGTGATGCATAAACCAATGTAGTTCTCTCAATAAGCAAATAGCTGCTAAAGCAGTAATAGTAGCAATGTACCAGGGGAGAGAAGAGGAGACGACCATTTCGGTCGCTGAGCAGGGAAGATCGAGGAGCCAAGAATTTTTTTCAAGAATTAAGAAAAAAATGAAGGTTATTTGTGGATTTTTTGTTTGTTTTTAAAAAAAAAATATTTATTTATTTTAGTATTAAAAATGTGATGAATAGGATGCATGTATACAACATGCGGTGATGAAGGGCTAAAAGACCAGTGATGGAATGACGTAAACATAGGAGGGTTTCCTATCACAACTGACACTGAATGATCTGCATGATGACATAAATTGAAAGATAAAAAGGCTTATTACGTGTTGGTATTTGATCCAGAGCCTGCATTTCATTTTAAAAACACTGCATTGTGGGAAAAGAAAGCTGCGGAAAGATGCTATCAAAGTTGCAGTCTGCTACTGCTGGATGCTTCAGTGTTCAACAATGAGCAAACCGATGCGTCAGACTAGTCCTCGGAAAACAGGCAGACTGTTATATCAGTCAACAATGGCTAGTTTAATATCACCAGGGACCTCTCCTGCCCTGTCAGCAGCAAGCCATGGAGAGATTCAGAAAGAAAGCCAGCCAGTCAGGCAGAGGAAAACCAAATGGCATGAGGCCAGTTGGAGATCCCAGCTGAAGGCCTTGGTAGTGATTCACTTTCCTACCATGCACAGCCCTCGCTGGCCTGAAATTGATATTCCACAACATCGTTCGACCAAGCCAAGTGTTCTGGCACACCACTGAATTTAGTTTCAGCTTAACTAGGACATCACCATAAGTATTTGGTACCAAGCTTAAAAAAAGTTACCCAGCTCAGAAGAATAAATTATTCATTGAGAAAGTACAACTCCATTTTTGGCGTATTATGCTAAATCACCGCGCTTTGTTTTTTTTTTTTTTTTTCTTCTTTGCTCAGCAACGGAGAGTGCAAAGCTGAAAAACAACAACTTTGGCTTTGTTCTTCTCTAAAATTAGCAGGGGGACAAGAGCAGGTCTGTGTACCTGTGGTGTAATTGTTTAGGTTGGCTTTGAAGTGAAATGCAGCGCGGAGAAAAATGATTTAATGCTGAAGCATATTCCATTGCCAATACGTACATTTTAATTAGCTTATCTTATCTTTGTCACATTGTCAGATGACGGCCACCAACCTCTGTCTCCCGGCACCATTTCCACACTTGTTTCTCTTCAAACTTAAATAAAAGCATCTACAGCGCAGCCTTGACCTCAGCAAGATGTCGGATTCCTATTCCAATAATTGAAATATCATTGGATGTGAGTGGTTTTCCCCAACATCATCGCTTAGCCTCAGACTCTCATCCTCCGCTCTACAATTGTTCCTTCGATAACAAGCTGTTATGTTAAGAATATCCGCCCAGGGAATGTTTACAGTTCTTAGGAGGCACCGCAAATGACATGCATTAAACCAACAGGCTTTCGATACTGTCCAACGATCACGGCAGGAACGAACCTTTTGATGACACCTCTGCTTTCACACAGAAGGAAATTACATGTGTGTCAAAATGGCCATCCTCATTATCTCAGCGTGACCCGCCCCTTAAAGCAGACAACACACATTGTGACACGGCTTTAATCGCCTTCCCAAATGCCGCCTCTTCCGGACGGGAGATTTGAAGACAGCCACATGTGCAAACAGCAATATGAATAGCTTCTACGTGGCTGCTGTTATAAACTGAGGCCCATCGTCTTGACAAAGTCGTGATGAAGACCAGTTCCCCAGCGACCCGGTTGGGTATAAGCTGCCCAAAATAAATGTCTTTTTTTCTGTCTTTTAAATAAAACAAGGCTCGTCCTGGCCTATTCCAGTGTTTTATTACAATATTACTCACAAAATGCACTTGCTCCTTTGAATACACAATCAGAAGTTCTTCTTATTACTTGGCCGGTCCCTCTGTGTTTTTAATGTGTCTGTGCTCTTGGATTTTGATGGTTGTTCCTAATAAAACAGACACAAATAGACTTCTTCATAAAGTGTACTGTAGGCAGTTACCTGCATTTTGTTTGTTTTCATCCACCCAATGGTAAAACTACAATTCTATATACATTTAAACCTCCCAGTTACAGAATATTGTAATACTTTATATTCTCACTTTATATTCTTTACTTTATATTCTCACATTACATTCTCTATTCACTTTTTTTATGAATTCTACATACAGTAACTGTATCAGATACAATTTAAGATATAATTTTGGTTGAAGTCAATTGAATTATATTGTTTTGTTTTGTTTTTTTCAGCTCTAAACAAACCTGTGTTAGTAGATGGGCTGACGCCCCTTAAAATGGAAATAAAATGATCAAGAATTAAGCATTGAAAAGCACTCAGAGAGCGCAGACCTCTCCCATTCCACTCCCATCAAACAACATACAATGAAATTTATAAACCACTTTCACCATTCCTTGATTCAAGAATTCTTTTGTCATTGTGCCATTCTTTTAAGGCTAAAACAATGCTCTGATGCCTGCCCGAGAATGGGACCGGGAAAGCGTTGGTGAATCCTAACTGCTAAACCACTCCAGATGCTGGATGCACGTTCCCGAGCAACACATTTTTTTGTTTGTTTAAACTCCCATTGATATGCTATTCATCATTATTTATTATCACCGTGGATTAGTGAGTGTGGCGGCGCTCATGAAGTCTTGCTTTGAGATGTAGCTCCAGGATGCATCACTCTGGAATAGAAGGTATTATTGCAGTATCCCTTGCATGTGGGATGGAAAACATTGAAACAAGTACCATAAGTTCCAGAATATAGAGCTCACCGCAGCCACTTCATTTGAGAAGCATAATAAGCCGTACTGGTCTATAAGTCGCGGGTGCTCTGAAAGGTCAGTGGTGCCCCCGGCTTAAAAATGTATGAGGATCATTGAAACAAACAATGTTCTGAACTTGAATCATGGACTCCTCACATCTTTTATTTACATTAAAGCCCTGAAAATGAGCCATTTGCGCCGGCGTGTCTGAAGGTCCCACACCACAGCCAGTCTCAGCTGCTGCCACTTGTCTCCGGTCCTCCAGGAGATGTGCTCTGTTTGTAGAGCTGCGGACACGTAGGTGGAAACAGCACGTTTTGGCAGCATGACGCTCTTTTGCTTTTAAAAATCCATATCCTCGCTGAGTCCTTGTATACACCGCAGGGTTCAGAATGTGAGAAAAAGGTGGCGGTTTACAGTCTGGAAATTATGGTATGCGTATCATATGATGTATCACAGAGGCCATCATTGGACTCACACTTCCACTTGATGATCGTCGATATGCTATTGGAGAAATGGTGTGTTGTCCCACAATCATC
Source organism: Synchiropus splendidus (assembly GCF_027744825.2). NCBI lineage: Eukaryota > Metazoa > Chordata > Actinopteri > Syngnathiformes > Callionymidae > Synchiropus > Synchiropus splendidus. Next base: position 24,839,305 of record NC_071336.1, read on the forward strand.
TCAACACAACTCTTGTATCAATATCATGTTGAGAGTCAGTTCCTCCAAAACACAGATGGACTTGGTGACTATGAGGAACACTACCTGAATCAATCAAAAGTTTAATAGAAGTACCTTTAGAACTTTTCAAGATATGTTCCCAAGAAACAGCCTTATTTATACTTACTATATCATTACTTATAGTCGTATATTGTAACTGAATGTGAAGAACAGTGAGGACCGACACTGTGCCGACAACAGGTTAGTACGTTGAATGAGACATTGAGTATAGGGAAATGAGACTCAGAAAAGCCTGACAGCAGATGGGAAGGTAGATCAAAAGAGGTATTCCAGGCGCACTGAGCAAACCGCAGATAGCTTGTCGCGGTCATGCAAGGACTGACAGGCTTTTAAACCCTCGATTGATTGCCAACAGGTGGACTGAGGAGACGGAGCCATGACAGCTAAATTAATGCAAGGTAATATTTGTCAAGATTAATAGCTAATTCCCATCCGAGCATCCCAGGAACACACTTAAGAGTGTGCGCCTCGGAAAAGTGAATGTGTGTTCAGAATGAAAGTGGAAGCTTTACAAAATCAATGTTAGAAGCTCCCGCACGCAAGATGAGCGTTCTCTCAACATACACTCTCACAAACAACTCAAGACTGGTGGTCGGTACATCGGATTATTTACTTCTAAAAGACAGAAACTTTGTTGAGTAGATTGTCCACAACAAAATGTCGGCCTCAGGCACGTTCATTTCTCTTCTTGTGACTCTAAAGCATAAGCTGGATCACTGTTTAATGTATTTAATATAATCGATAAGACACGTAGGATTTTATAAAAAAGCTCGAGGTTCAAGGCTTCGCAGTATATTTCTGAACGCTGTCTCTTTGCATTTGCGTCATGCTTGTTACTCTTGGCTGGAGGCTGATTAATTATTCTCTGTGTGAAGGATGTTTTGGCCCAAAGTGATTGCTGCTCCTCTGTGGCAGTCCTGTTCTGCAGATAACCTCCAGCAGAATACGGAGAAATGAGGGTCAGGACCATCCATACTGAGCGGCACAGCCATTTTTGCCCTCACCCTCCAATCAGCATTGGCACGGGCAAAAAAAAAAAAAAAAAACGGGTTGCGCCTGAAGACAAATGTGCCCTGCTTTCCCATGTTTCCAAATTCCCTTCTTGAAAGCGACGCCTGGCTCAGTGATCTATAAATGTCAGGGTGATTTAGTAAATGTGTCATTTTGTGGTTTGACAGGAAACAAACAATGGCGTAGTTTTGAAGCATTGGTAGTGTCTAGTTGACTGAAACTTGAGGGGGGTTTCGGACAAAATCATCAATTTATGGATGTAGTGTCGAGTACCAAGTAATGCAGTGAGCAGGAGTGTATTTTAAAGCGGTGGAACGGTCATGGCCGTGCGTAGGCGGCAAACACTGCACTTGCATGTCGACAATAGCACAGTATATGCAAAGAGATTTTTGGGAAGAAAGTTGAAAACCTGTTCCAAAGTTCAGTTGCTTTTTACACACTACAAATTTATTTTGTTTTATTCTCGGGTTATACAGTAGATGGTTAAAAATAACAATACTGAAAGAATAAAAGTCTCATCTTCTACTACTACAAATAAAAAACAAAAATAATAACTCAGTTATTGCAGTTATTATGTGCTTAATTTTCTTCCACACCATTCTTTTTTTTAGTTAGTCGGGTTAAGGTTAGATCGCAAGACAGCGTGAATTTGAGTTATTGGTAACTGTTGAATGAGCATTAATACTTCAGTGAATAAAAGTGCAGATCCACGTGCAGGAAAAGAGATACGGCAGAAGATGTTTCCTTCAATCCCACGTTGAACACTAAGAATAAAATTTACGTCTTTTTTTTCCCCTGCTTTTCCTCTTCTGAGTCCTGTAAGTGAACTTGAATGAAGATTTTTAGATACAGTCACAGCACAATTGCTGATCAATTGTGAATCATGAGCGATTTTTCGACCATGATTTTAACCTCTTTGTCCATTATTTAACAGCTTCAGGCAGTTTCAGAAGGTGTAACTCTCAGTCAATAGTCTATTTCATCTTACTTTGGTATTACAGCAGTGAGGGTTATGAATTGCTTCATCTGGGTTTAGTAGGTTTCCCTTTTACTATCTATGAACTGATCTCTCGGCTTTGTAGAAAGCAGATGAGAAGAGTGCAGAAACTAAACTGTGACTGAAACAAATGACCAGAAGGAAAAAGTAATTCAAGAGTTGACAGATTAAAGAGCAAAAATACAAATCAGTTTTATCACAAATTAAATGTGTAGACTAAAAGATAAAGATTATGAATGAATCGGAATATTTCCGAGCTGCCGCTTGTTGATGATGTCACTACTCAGTATCCCTTGTTTTTTTTATATTTTTTATTTTATGATTAATTAATTAATTTATTCATTTTTCTAACAGCTTCTTGAGTAAATGAAATTTAAATTCAACAGTTGGAAAGCAAAGGATACATCTGTCGGTAAAAGGGTAGTAAATGAAAACGAATTTTTTTTTTAATTCTTGCAAAACAATTTAGTTTCATTTTTAATTGTCAACTATAATGCACATAACATTGGTGCCATCTCACCATCCTCTTGTCTTCGTCGTCGGGAACGTTTAAGGTCAACCCTTCACATTGCAGTAGTCTTTCAATTGAGAAATGTTTTCCCGCCTGTGACACCGTAGGCAGCACTACATCAGACTGCGCAGCACATGGACCACCAGTTGATGTCATTTCAATATATGGAGTACCATATTTAATCATGAGTCAATGTGCCAATGGGAGAAGAAACATTTTATTCAAGTGCAACACCAAAGCGTCAACATACAATGTAGAAAGCTGACTTTAAGGTCAAAGTTGGGAGCCGCAAAACAGAGTGGGAAACAGGAAGTGGAATAACAAAATAAAGGCAGATAGTTGGTCATCAACAGCAAAATCTATGTTTCATGGTTGTCTATATTTTCTCTGTGAGGCTGTATTCAAGAGATAAAATGTATTTTATTTGGTGGAAACAAAAAAAGTGCCCTCATTTGAGAGAAGCAGGACATCATTTCATCAATTCTGCCATAGTCAAGGCAGCTGCTTGGCACAGACATATTTGGCTTTTCCTTAATATTATTTCTTTCCTTCTGTCCACAGGTACAAGAATATCAAGCAGCCATGGACTGGCTATCATCCTTCTGGCTTGCCTGCTGGTGAGGGATGCCTTGTTATAATTGAGGAACTGACATGACCCGTGGCTCCGATCTCACATTCTTCGTTTGCTCTTAAAGTGAACATGCAAATTTGCCTGTATAAACCCCCCCGACCCAGCACCCCTACCCACCCCCACCCCCTCACCCTCTACGGCGTACGGACAGCACAGTTTCCCCTCATTTTGTCGGCCATTTCTGTATTTGCACCGGGCACATTGCCATCAGCACCTTCGAGCGCCACTCACCCATGATAAGCTGGAATAACTTTTGTACAGATGACAACCAGACACAAAACTGAACTCTGTCAGAGAAAACTCATAGAAGAATGAGTTCAATATGGTTTTGCTGTTTTCTGTCCTGTGTTCCTTGCTCAAATGTCAAACTTTTACAAGACGCACATATATATATATAGATGTATACATATATATATATATACATCTGCATCTTGCAAATAGCTAAAGTTATTGTATGTGCTGTAAAAATAGTCAACATCTTTGAACTTCAATGTGAACATGCCCTTTCAAAGACTAACAAGACAAAGATATTAAGCTACATGTTAATTCCGACTGTTAACATTAGCCATCGGGTTGGTCATTTGTGTCATTCTTTCCTGATGTGCATAAATAAACATCTTGTCAGTGCTACATATAAAAGGTGTGCATGCTATGGAATCGAAGGCTAAAGGAGGCGTCATGAACATGGACAGGAATCTGCAGAAGGAGTTCAGTGTTACAGTATGTTGACTTTAGCTTTATTTTGATGTGCTAGCTTCTGTTGTGTAAAGAAATTGAACTGACCTTTGTCCTTTCATTTGTATTGCATCCTAGTAGGAATAAAATGAATGTCACACACTTTGACTCATCCAAAATTCTGCCCATTGGATAGACAAAAACGCGTTGCAATATTCCTCGCACACACTGTTAATGAGAGAGAGATTTTAGAGTTGTGGATAATAAGGTTTGAATTGTTTCCCCCCAACAGCTGCAGTGGTTGTAACACACATCCTCATTGCTTTGGCACCATATCGATGTTGGGAAAGTGGACTTTTGTGTCCTATACTGACGTTGAAGGCAGCTATTAGGTTTTCCATTGAAACACCTTCTGCAGCATATCGCGATACAACGTAAAACAAAGATGGCACTTGGGTTCAGGTAAGCCATTGGATGGCTGTCCAGTCATTCTTCATATGATGAAGTGTTTGCTGACATCCAAAGCAAGTCAGCGAAGAGAGATTCTGAACGTCTCCACCGCGCGCCCGCTACAGGGTCCCCGTCTTGGGTAGCAAAGTGTTTTGTACACCATTGAAATGCCAATGCGTCAACAAGGTTTCCTTTGTCGTCACAATAGGAAACAAAAGTCCACTTTTTTTAGCATCCGTATATCACGCCATGGGAGTGAGGATGGGTTGGTTTAATAAGGCTTATGACAATCATACATCAACAAATGATACCAGGCATCCATCACTTCAGTTGTCGATCAAACATATTTGAAAGAATCAGAAGTGTAATCTAAAGTTCACCCAGAGTGGTCACTTGTGTATACTTCACCACGCAAGAGAGGTTTGAATATCTTTAAGAAGCTCTCAATAAATGCTATGGATGTACGGAATGTAAAATGTAATGTAAAATGAAATGCAAAACTGTGTTGTAATTACACAAGCGGTAGTTAGTAGTTACACTCACCCAGTGCTTACACTCTCTGGTCACAGGCATATCTGCAGTTCCTTATTTCATTCTTCATTCCTTCTCATTTCTTAAAGGTGGCAATACTGAAATCTATGATGACTACTGCAACGTGCTGTTGTGATACCAAACACTGGAATAGTTGGATCAGGATTCACACATTAGCAGGGATCACGCAGGTTAGAGTCACTGAATAGCAAAACAAGTCTAGTGTTTAGTCTTAGTGATGGTGTATGAAACAACTGCAAAGGGTTTCATGGCAACATGTGTTTGAAGCCACAGTCGTGACCTTTGGAGGTACTCATTCGCAAACAAAAATGGGGCTCACAGAACAAAAACAGGGAACAGAGCAGTTTAGCAATTCTTTGGATTATTTTTTACAGCTCATGCTAGGTAGCTTTAGTGACTCGAATAAAACTCCTAAACTGATCTTTGCCTTTATAATTTCATTGGCATGGATTGCATTCGAGCATCCCATTGAAGGTTCCACAGCACTTTTGTTTAACATTCATCAGCATTTGCCAAAAACTGAAGCGTTGGCTCGTGTTCTAGCCGTGATGTCAAGCTCCGCTTGCTTCAGGTTCCATCGGCCAGTGTGATGCCCAAATGAGCGGGTTTGTCTGCCAATACCTTTGGCGCTTTAATTTGCTGATCACACTGAGAGAGCATATTTAAAACGCACAGCTATTTCACTCTTTAAATTGTTCGCGCCGCACACTTGCAAAAACGCCTTTGCTGCTTACATCGCACTCTTACCATGCTTTTTTATGTCCCCGAAAGTGGTGGATGTAGGGTGAAATTCCAACCAGATATTCAAAAAAAAAAAAAAAAAGTGAAGCAGACTGGCAACATCAAAATTTAATATGTATTTACAAAATACTATTTCTCATAAATTAGACTCATTGAGAAAATAATGTGTGTAAAAGTCTCAGTGGCAGTTCAGTCGTGTCTCTTTCCTTTTGTCGTCATAAGTTTTTCAGTTATCAACGTGGTAGCAGTGCCTGAAGCACTCGTACCAAGCTAAGTACTCTCTTAGCACAGCTTGAACTGTGGACATATATGAACCTGTTCATTCAGCACTCCAGTTCAAAGGCTAATAACGGGGTTTGGGCACCGCGGCACCGATGTCTGGTCATCAGCAGCATCCAGCTTTTAAGGACAGAGTGCATCTTGGTCTAATCCTTCTGCTTCTCAATAAACCCAAGGTGTATTTCCACAGTACATCCACTGTTATATATTATAAATATAAAATACATATATAGAAATATATTAATACCTCTGGAAATGGCTTTTAAATAGATGAGTGTTATATGTTACAGATGAATGAGGACTTATTTTGGGATTTAAAAATGGTATTTGAATTTAAAAAAAAAAAAAAGAAAAAGCTACAAATGTACAACCTGTAAATGAAATAATCAGCATGTTAATATGAAAAGAATTTAAAAAGGCAAAGGCCAATGTTGTTATGTACTTGTAACAATGGTGTCATGTTTTCATATTTAAGTGTTAACAAGTGGGGTTTTTAACCGAAAACCAACAACGGTATTGAAAATGTTTAACCATCATCTCTTTTTAAAGTTCCCACCTACGAGAGGAAGAGAACAATGATTGATTTTGCAGTTGAGGGATGAGAAATGGAGGGATTCAGGTCAAACTGTGGAAAGCTTCGTCCCATCCACGAAGGGAAGGTTCCGAAAAGCAGGGATTCAGAACTCATCACGCCAAAAGAAGTGTCTTCACGTGTCTGAAATAACTTGTCACTATTTCATTTGTTTTTCTTTTTGTATTTGTATGACATGAAGATGCAGTCCTGTCTGTTTTACTGAGCTGTCGAAAAATATAATGGATTCTATTTCTCTTTTCTTTGGTATTGTTTGAGTCCTCTGTAATGAAACATTGCAACCGTTTGTATAATAATGACAGTATCAGAGTAATATTTAAATAAACCATTTTCACAGATGAAATTACAATATTGATAACCCATCTTCCCTTTGCTACCGATGTCTGTGCTTTCTTTATCGCCATTCACATGTCAAGTCAACAAGTCGGGAGAAATCAGGCCAAGTCCAATTTTTTTATTAGACTTTCGAGGGCCATAATGACTCATCCACTGTTGGCTGACTCCATCATTGGCTTTCCAACCTTCATTTCCCTGCACACTTCAGCCCACTTCTGATGAGAGGTCCAGTGTCGTCGCCATCTCAAAGTGGCCAAGACACAAACAGGTAACTATTTCAATCACGGATCGCTTTCTTCGCTGAGGGTTTCTTGGGGGCGGGGTGTAGTATACTCCTGTAAACAACAGTATACTGCTGTTGTATACTTTCAGTGACAGAGGTTATGTACAGTGGTGCAAGCAAGACACACACATTTGATTGGCTATTTTTGTGAGGACCTCTCTTTGACATTGAATGCTTTCCCCCTAAAGCCTCTTACCCTGAACTTCACCATCCAAAAAAAAATGGCTAACCTTAACCAGGACTCTGAACCAAACTGAAACCCAATTGTAATAAACTTCTTTTAAGAACTGTTGAAATCTCTGAGGCCAGGCCTAAATGTCCTCACAAGAAGGTGGCTTGTCAAGAATTCATACTCAGAAGTATGGCTAAACTTGCCCACACACGGATGCAAACACACACACACAAACACACACACACACACACACACACACACACACACACACACACACACACACACACACACACAAACACGTTCATTTCGCTTTCCTTGTGGGGACATTGACAACCCTTACCCCAGCCTCTTACCCTGAACCTAAACATCCAAAACAAATGGCTAACCTTAACCAGGACTCTGAACCAAACTTAAATATATTATAATGACCCAGTTGCATTGGAGCTTTCATCCTCAAACTGAGGCTTTACCTCGTCGGGAGTGGCAAAAATGTCCCCAGAAAACAAAATGTTCTGACAAGCAGGTGTGTTTGTGGCCCCACAAGTACAGTGATACAGGTGCACACACACAAGTTTGTATTCCTACGTTGTCATAACCCTTTCCCCAGTCTCTCACCCCTAACTTAGCCAACCAAAACAAATGACTAACTTCAATCAGGACTCTTAACCAAACTTAAACCCAATGATAATGACCAAGTTATTTTTAAGTTTTCATCCTGATATTGAGGCTTCACCTTGTGGGGTCCATCCGCAAACCAATATGTCCTCACAAGATTTGGTCCCCACACATATAGACAAACTAGTCTCACACACATACGCAAATAAACAAATAGAACGAAATAAAAATCATCATTCATTGCACGACTATCTCTATTTTAATTGCAGCCTGTTCTGACTCTCAAAACATTGCATTGTTTAGTAATTTGTCATGATGTGCTCTGAGCGGTATATAATTCTGGTAAGTGGCTTAATAATAATACTGGCACAAGCAAGCATAGCGGGTGCCTCTTTTGAACACACAGCGGAGATAAATATGTATTTTAAAACTTTAGCTATCACCTGCCAAAAGTGTGGTTTCAACGCGAGAAAGACGTATTTAATTGGTGCCTGTGTAAAAACACATGCACAAAAGGGTTTGATTTAAAAAAAAAAAAAAAAACTGTACTGACTTATTTAAAACACACCCAGTCATTTGTGGCATTGATACCGTCTTGTCTCCAGTTCAACACAGTGATGGGTCTCACCACTTCTTTCAAGTCGAGCTCAACCCTCAGCAGGACGAGACTTGCTGCTGGTCTTTTGATTTTGGCAGTCAATCCGCATCATTGTACCGCTGAGAAACTAGAAAAAAAAAAAAAAAAAAACCTTGCTTTTGGGGAAATTAGGGCCATTCATCTGCCTGAAAGATGAAGTCGGCTGTAGCGCTGGAGGAAGTGAGAAGAAACACCCCAAAAATCGGGCTGACAATCAACTAATAAGGTTTACATAATCCAGCTTATTAGAATTCATCGCAGGCAGTGCAGGAAAACTACTCACTAGTGAAACAGAATTATTCAAATTCTCTAGTCATGAGCTGCCGGAAAGGGGTGTATGTTCGCTAAACTTTTATTTATTTATTTAGTTTTGTTATGTGGTGAACTCATCTGAGAAGTATGTGAGAATCCAACGTGGAATCTTGTTTGAGCCGGGAAGGCTGGCAAGGTTAAGGGAGGAGTCACCATGGATGATGATGTTTGCGGATGATGCTGTGATTTGTAGTGAGCATAGTAAACGGTAATGTCAGAAGATAAGTTCACGTATTTGGAGTCAATGGAGCGCTCTATTCAGAACACCTGCCAGAGCTGTATGAAAACACGTCATGCTTCTGGAATAAAATGGCCGTATCCACCTTTTTCCTCCTTTGAGTGGGGTGGATGATGCCGATAGTTGATCGGGTCTATAGTCCCTGTACACACCGGGTAATTTCAAATAAATGTGAAACAAATACAAACATATGAGGATTAAATAATATGGGAACAAAATGTGGACCAACCTTCTATGCTGAGAGAGGAGGCAGAGTTCTGTGAGACCTGCTAGCTAAGTTCTGTTATACGACACTTCGTATGTCAGTGTGGTTTGATTCAGATCAGTGCTTGCTTCTTAGCGCACATCTGAGGCAGACAGAATCTTTTTGCATTGTGTACATGGAATGAAGATTGAATGTCTGATCAGAATAAATTCATTCAGATTGTGGGAAAAGTGTCCATGGAACCAGAGCTAATGAGTAATGGACAGAGGTCCGAGGTGAAGAGCAAGGTGCAGGTACGTAAGGTGGAATGGATGGTTCGTAGTGTATTAGTGAGACTTTCTGGGCTTAAAGTCAAGGGTAGAGTAAAGGAGGGGGTCATTTTGGGCGAAGGACGTCAGAGCTGGAGGTACTTGGAGAGGAACAGAACAAGCAAAGTCCAGGCAATGTAGAAGGCCATGAGGATGGATGTGACTATGGCGGGTGATCAGCAATGACATGGAGGAGGCTGACTTGCAGCTGCACACCCTGATGTGATTCACCGAAAGAAGATTATCATATTCCAGCGCTGGAATTGATGGACCAGAATATCTGGCACGGTGCCCACCGTCATACCAGGGCTCCTTGTAGCAAATCAGACAATACACTGCTTCCCCCAACAGCACGCGCATAGTGAACTAGAGGATTTAGTGTCTGGGCAATGTGACAGGTGTGGTTTCAACCAGGCACGTCTGAAGTTGCCGCCAACGCTACAGCGACATACATAGTGCCATTATGTCAGTCTTCCTTACACAAACATAGTTGCCCTTTTTGGAGGGACTTCAAGGCTTATTTCCAAAGAGCAGTTGATATGCATAGCTGCAAATCTTCAACGTACGGCGCCCCAGATGGGATGGACGTGCCAAACAAGACGGGAACCAGTACACTCCTGCCCCAGCGCGTTTCACACACTATTAAAACAAAATTGTGCCATTTCTCTTAATATACTGTATAACTGAACTTTTTCAGCTGTGGCTCATTATATTCAGTATTGGCCATACCCAGTCCTCAAGTTGAGAGAATGGTGGGGCATGGCAGCCCCCTTCTTTTTTCAATAGTAAATGTTATGAAATATAATGTAGCAATCTTTAGGCCAAAAAAAGGAATCAACACACCTTGGAACCTCTGTGACAATTATTAACGTCAAGGTACAGGGCTCAATAACACACACCCTGATAAAAATTCACCCCGACTAACCGCGATCACAACTAAAATAACCATCTTCAGCTTGTCAAGTTCGACAATATATATATATTTTCCATGAGCAATGTCCAGCGCTCATTTGTGACTATGTGTCAGAGGCCTAGAGGTTAACGCGTAATGCCGTGAAGCGATAGGTTGACGGTTTTCTCAGGCAAGAAAAAAAGGGGAAAAGGGCTGTTTCTCAAACAAAGGGCAACCTGTGGATTGGGTTAGGGTTAGGGACATAGCCCCCTCCATTTCTTTTAAATTCATCTACGAACCGTACCCATAAAGTAGTGATGGTAGATGAGGTGTTAGGAAACGGTTTTGCAGGGTTGATGAAACAGTGCATTAATTTTCAGAGGTCACTAGATGGCACTCTTGGTTCATAAATGATGTGAGGTTTCATTGAATTAGTTGTTCAGGTCCAAACAACTAACAGTAGACCATTGGGAGGTCTCTGAAAAGCAAGACGCTGTTTCACGAAACCTCATAAACCCTTCAATACTGTGTCATGAAACCTTTATCTGCACATTAATACCATCAAGTTTTACTCGCCAAATGCATATATAACTCACCTAAAGTTGATGTCAGCAAGCAATGGAGATGTTATTCATGTCCATGGCACTGAGAGATCAAGCAGACCTCCGCCTCAGGCAATCTCACACAGACTGCAACATAAAAGGAGAAGGTTGGTCAGAGAGAGCGTTCAAAAGGCTATCTGTCTGTATCTTCAATATTCAGGGATGAGACACGGCTGGACAAGATATGCTGTTTCATGTTTCTGCTTCGGAGAAACACAAGGTGGTGAGATTGTTTTCGCTTAAAAAATGTGCATAGATATGTTGTAGACACAGGATCCAAGCTGAGCGAGATGGTCACCGCGGCTCTGTTGTGGTATTAATGCTAAGCCCCCCGCTGCGAGCACTCCATGGTGGTCCTCAGTGAACTCGACTGTTTCATCACACCTCCAGGATAACTGAATGTATGTTGAATGAAAACAGGATGATGAAGTCGTAACTGCGCCATGCGAATGCCGCTTGTCCAAAGACAATAGAGAAGATGCCTTTTCTGGCAGACACGGGAAGATGCCATTCTTAATCAAAATAACTATTGATTTTGGCTTCTAGTTTTGTCTCTGAATTTGACTTGTTTTCAGTCTTAGGATGGCTCTTCCATTAACCCCTTTTTTTTTATTTGATATAACAGTTGTCATTTTTGTTTTCCATTACTGGCTGGCACGAGTCCCAACAGGAGTGAACAAATAAAGTGAAAACAGCTGCAGCATTGAAGCATAACTGAAACAGCTGTCAGACATCGACTGTCTTAATGAACTGTGTGCCGATTTGGTGGAGAGAGAACCAGGTTATGCAGCTGCGATTTCAGATGTCAAGGAAGTCAAGCCACGCCTACCAGTCACAAACAACGCGGAACTAAGGTGAAAGGTAAAACAGTAACCGTATTTATCTCCCATTGTCAGACTTAGCTGTTCATATGCATTATAAGAGTCTGAACTTAGTTGGATGTGATGTAGAGATGCTTATCGCAGCAATGAATTATTGAGAGAAAAATTGAATTTATTAGAAGCTAAAGAACACATCTTAACCAATGGTGCCAATAACTATGAGAACATTGCCAAGTTTGTTTCATGAGACAGCCTTGATGCTGGAACCGGTTTTCAAAACTTTTCAAAACTTTCTACGGTGCAGACAGCACCACTACACTCGCAGTTTATAGACCGGTGTATGAACAAGACCTACTGTCCTTCATAAAATTTAGTGGGTGTGGCTAATATTCTGGTGCGCTCAGTCAGCAAAATGTTACGTACCGCATACGCTTATTCACCTACATATTTTAATGACATCATTAAGACGTTGCACTGAACCCAAAATCGATGTCGCAAAAGCAGAGATAATAATAATAATGATAATAAATGGGAGTTTGATGAAACGTGGAGTACTGTGTTGTTCCCACACAAAAAGGCAGAGGGAGTGGATTGTTATTTTTGATAGAAACCTCAGAGGAACTATATCATCAAGTACAACTAGCCAAAAATGTATTTTCTTTATAGATCTTTTTTCCACTTATAGACGATCAAGAGCATCTGCAGCCCACGACATGGATTGTGTTACAGATTTTAGGCCCTTGCGTGAATGAGTTGGACACCCACAAAAACTGGCCCAAAACGCAGAAATGAATGAAATTAAATCGGTTGTCATCATGCTCTCTCATTTCACATTTGCTTAGAGAGTATTCAAATGAACAATGGTTGATTTTGAAAGAAAATAAAGACTTTTCTTTTGCCTCTGTTTTTTCCTCTGATGTTTTTTTTTTTTTCAAACAAGCACACAAGTTTCTGTTACATCTCAGTCAATTTTGGTTCAATTTACTGTCGAGGAGGAAGTCATTTTGCAATGTTTGTGTTATGTCTGTGATGCGTCATTGCAATGCATAACTCTGTGTCACTTTACCATGACGCGCTTCAACAAATCGAATTGTCTGCCGGCTCCATCAGTTGCAATTCGCCTGGGGTCAAGGGCGACTCCGGCTCACCTTAAAGCTGGAGTCTGTGTTTGGAGAAGGGGAGGAAGAATGTGCGTGAAGAGCGTGCATTATTTATGTGTGCTCATTAAACGTAATCAATTGGAGCTGGCGTTGATGAAAGGGTCATTATTGAGCTTTCACTAATCCGTCACTGTAATGTACTGTGTGACTTTCTAACCCTGCTTGATTGTTTTTCACAAAACACTGCGCCCAATCCAAATTGGATCCTATATACCAGTTAAAGGTGATTTATTTGAACTGTGTTGGATAGAAAAATGGAAGAATTAGCTAATCTCATGAGCAAGTTCACCCGAATGAAAAAGTTCAAAAATATGTGTGGAGCGCTCGGATTATTGGTGCAAATGGAGATGAAATGTGTTTGTCCTGATGAGACGTCCTGCTTCATATACATCACGCGTCTTGGTGTGTGTGTGTGGGAGCAGGTCACAGACAGCAGAGTTAAAAGCTTGTCGCATTTGCTACTCTGTGTTTGAAATGAATGCAATGATGTCTAGTTCATGCTTAACAATACTTAAATAATTCTCTCCTTGGATTGGAAATTGTTGAAAATACTAATTCCCAGGCAATAACTGCTGCTCCGTGACTATAGTGGTGTCATTGTACGTGTCCGCTCAATTATGCTCGGGAGTTCTGATGCGCCAAATGAAGCGTGACTTGGATGCATGTCCCAAGCTAAAAGGGGACGTTCCGGATGAAGTCCCCGTTTGAGGTTGGTGAATTTGCTGGGTTGTCATGTGACTGAGGAGTGGATGATATAATGGCTCCTTCTCACGAAACGCCATCTTGAATTAAACAGTCGGGACCTAGATTTTCTAGGCAAGCTGCATTGTTGCATAATTCATGATGAACATCACTCGCTACGATATGATGGAATCGATAAAGCTCACTTTGATTCCTGTGTTGAAGTTGTTCCAGTTTTAGTTTGGCACGTTTCTGGTTTGCGGAGAAGCTGATCTCAGATGTGCTGCCATGTCAACCTCGTTGTTTTCAGACCGATTCACACCACTGTTCACTTCAGGTTTTGAACATTTCATTGTTACTTTTTCATTGAGCCTCGAGCTCAGCTTGGTTTCCATACTGCAATTAATTTCCCCCTGCCATGCTAAGTCCTGTAAACATAGATATAGACATGAGAACAATAAATAGACAAATAAAAATTGAAATAGTTGGAGGGATGCCCACGAGAATGGACGGTATAAAAAAAAAAAAAAAAAAAAAAACTGGAACTAAACTGATTTTTTTTACTTCTGATATCCACATTTTTCACGCACATTTTTCGATTTTTTTTTTTTTGGAGCTTCTATCACCGTGAATGTGCTAAATATCAATCATTTTCTGACACCAACGGTCAATATTTCAACATGGCAATGCCTTTGACCCTGAGCAAGTCACCAGTCACACACATGCTCACACAAAATTACACAGTCAATCGCTGTTTTTGGAGGGAAAAGAGGAAAAAAAAAACCTTCACAAGCACAAAAAGATCATGCCAAGTCGACTCAGAAAGGATCCAAAACTACTGTTGCCTCAAGCAGAAAATTAACCCAGGACCTTCTTGTGAATCTATTTAATTTGATTTTTTTTGTTTCTTTTCCCCATTAGTTTCCTTTTTTGGCGTCTTATCCTCCTGCCTGGTTGTATATGTTGCAGATTATGATCCATAATTGTGCCACTATCGCAGAAATATTGTTTCAAGGCCAGACCCGGTCATAAATCAGTGGTCTACCTGCCCAGGTAGTTTCACTTCCAGCAGCTAAAAACACACAGCCTCTTGAATGAAGTTGCAGACAACTGAGATTAGTAGATCAGTGTTGTACATGCAATTATAATAATAGCTGTGTGAGGCACTTGAAAGTGACCGTTCAGATCACGTTGAATGTTTACTTAAAGAGAAAGTGCAGCTTGCATCATTAAAGACAGAAGTGAGAACAAGCATGGGCAGTTTTGTTTGAGCTCTTTTGTAACAGACGAAAATGCACATCAGTTTTAATTACAAGAGCTGGAATTGATGAGAGAGAATTTGGCAGGACGACCCATGAATGGTCCAAGACAAAAGCAGCCATGTAAAGCCGCATATTTCCGTACTGCAATCTACTGAACAGTATATCTCCCCTTTCTTCTATTGACATTATTCCAATTTTGAAATGACCAGCTTAGATGCAATATACAGTTTTTCATTGAGGCTACACGCCTGTCATTGAGCCAACATCATGCTCCACAAAATGAACAAATAAACTGGCTGAGAAAATGTGCCACCTGTATGTCCTCCAAGTGTGAGCGGGCGAGGGGTGAATGTTTGACATAACCAGCTGTTTTTTTTTCTGAGCATTGTCACATTGAGTACTTTAACATCGACTCTGCCAGTCTCGACGTGCCATGTGCTCAGTATCTCCTCCGTTGCTCCGGCTACAGCCTGTCTAGTGTGTGAGCTGCAAAACCTCTTAGCCTGCAGCAAGGAAAGACTGAAATCTATCAACTGTCTGAGTAAAAACCCTAGACGCCCATTTGAGCTACAGATGTGGTGATGCTAACTTCTGCAGTCTCGAGTCCTTCAGAGATGAAGTTGCTCTCCTGTTGCAGGAATGTATCTCTTATGAGTTTCAAAGCAAAGTTGGACAGACAGCGGCTTTAGCTCCCGCTCACATGACCATAAGAAATAGAAATTGGTGTGAACGTGTTAGAGCTGTGAATAGATTTAATTCATGATTGATCATAAACTGCATATGTTCTAAATGTTGCTTAGACAGATACTGTCAAGAACATTGTTTAGAGTAACCTCATGCACTCTGGAAGGATGCTCATGTTTGGACTGAGGAGGAAGTGAGTCATGCAGGCTTTCTGTGTTGTTGTGGTCCTTGCCCTCCGTTTAACGTCACAGTATCAAATTGGACTATGTCATAAAAAAGGCTGAATGAAAATGATCCCTTAATAGCAAACCAGCAATGGAAAAGACAATTACAGGACAGTTTTATTGCTTGTTGTTTGAACATGAATGCTGCGCAGTATCAGGATGTGACAAGCGTCTGTGCAGAGATCCGCCGCTGGCAGAGCCAGCGGTGTCAAGAACGGTTGAAAATAATAGACTGCACCATATTGCACTGCCTTGTCAAATGTAACTTCCGCACATACAGTAGCAATAGCAAGGGGACTGCTTGAGTGCAAACCTTCCATGGCGATGGCGGATTCCTCCCTATGTAAACATCACATTCAGGAAAACTACAAATAACTTCAGCTTCATTGAAAAAAGCACCTGCTAATCTAGAGACAGCCTCACTGTCAACATGCATTATTATTATTATTATATATATTTTTTTTTTATAGTGTGTTAATGTTTTTTGTAACAGATGCCAACCGCCCAAAATGAGCCTGATCGTGAGCCTATGACTGACTTTCCACTAGGGCCGTTCAGGTCCATCCAATACATGATCTAGAATATCCCTAAATTTCAACCACGTCTGTTGAATTACCCTGTTACCCTTGTTCCCTCAGACGGCTCGACTGAGCACTCTCAGAGGCAAACTCACTGGGGAGGGAGCTGAAACCAAATGGGCGGAAGTACTAAGCCAAATAAACTCAAGAGGATGATATTTGAATCTATTAGGAGTGGTTGCTTAAATTTCACCTGCAGTTTTAAATCTGTCACGCCAAGCACCTTGTCTCGGACTGCATCTTACCTGTTTTATATTCACCCGCGGCGTTTCTTCCACTATTAATTTGATAAATACATCCGTCTGCTCCTGCAGTTAAATTTAATATAGCATGCAAGGCATCCTGAGAACTCCTTCATGACATCATTAATCCTAACCGGAGGAGTCACTGGTTAGTTTAGCGAAACTGAAATACCAAGTCACACTTAATGAAGCAAGCCTTTCATCAGCCCAAGTCTTGTTCCTCGGAGCATCCTCTGTGAATCACCCCCCAGTTTGCTGATCCTGACAGATGCTCTCTTGTTTGAACATCAATTTCATTTCCAGCGCTCCTTGCCCCAGCCTCACCAAATCCCACAACAATTATGTTCCAGATAAAGCGTTCTAAAGGGGGTGCTGCTAATGAAATGTGGCCTCCAGGGCCACTTGTGTACAGTTCTGTGTCAATGTGCTGGAATCGCTTCAGGCTAATAGTGTTTCTCCAATCATCAGCAATAGGACATGGTCTTCTCCTTTAGGTCTCATGGTCGGCATGGAATGCTCGTGTTGGTGTTGCTGGATATTATTTATAAATCAAAGAACAACCTTTTTTTTTCATCTCTGGAAGGTGTTTGCGGTGGGTGATGGTTCTCAAGGACAATGATGGAGGTAGCGCACCGCAGGGGAGCAGGCTTGTTTGCTCCACATCAATTGCATTTGTTTATTCATTGGTCATTGGACCATACTGGAATACCAATTGATACATGTTTCAACAGCATTCCATTTCGTATGTGTGCTTGTAGGTATCAATTAAAATTACGGGTTAGACTGAATCCAACCTGGCTTCCAATCCAATACATTTTACTAGGACACTTCAATAAGTACATCACACACTGTTGGTGCAAAGAATAAAGGCAGCCAAATTTAATCTAAATATCAACTATTTTCAAGTGAACTTTTGCATCCCAGAGTGATACTGAAGTCAACCATTTGCATTGCATGTTGACCCATTCGGCATCCGATTGTTCCGTGTGTATCGCCTTCCACAGTGTTTCCTGATGCTGTGGGCACCAGGTGGGAACATACACCATATGAAAACACACAAGGAGAAGCAACTGGAATCTATATGTTGTACAAACCTGCAGCTAAAATCTTTCATGACATGGCATGGAAGGGTTGATGAGGTTTCACGAAACAGCGTCCGGATTTTCAGAGGCCACCAGATGGCATTGTCTGCAGCATAAAATTCAATAAAACCTCACATCAATCATAAACCGAACGGACCACCTATAGGCCATCAAAAATGAGGACAGTGTTTCATCCATCGATCAACCCAAGTCATCTACCCATCACTATTTTGTTGTCTTCTCATTAGTTTTAAAATATTTTCTTGGTTGTTCCTTTCCTTTCGGTTGTATGTACTGTACTTGAATTGTACATGTGGCAACTCGCAATGTTTCAGTTTCCCTCTTCACCTGCCCATCCTTCATGACTTACTTCACTCAACAGAATGCAGCTCTCACTTCAGTCGTAACTGAAAAACTTGAGCACTCTAACTTCCCTGGTAGTTCTTGTGAACAGTGAACTAATGTCAACAACTTTGTGAACCACTTTCCTCCGTAGGCACCGAGGGCAGGCTGCTCACTCAATATCTGCTTTGACTTCAGAACTCTAATCATTAGGAAAACTTCATCCAACAGTGCAATCCATATGCTAATAACACTGATAAAAAAAAGTGTTTATGCGAGTTGAGACAATAAAAAAATCTAATTTGAATGAGTTTCACCACCTACATGATGGATTTTCGCTCCATGTCCAGGCAATACTTGGGCAGTTAATTTCTCATACTAAACAAGAACTTTCTTTGTATCGTTCCCTCACCCAGAGGTTATTGTCATGCAGGTAGGACCTTCTTTCTGTTTTTGTTGTTTCAAACATGCAATAAATCAGTCAACAGACAGTTTTCTGTTTCAGGAGTTAAAATTATTTGGTGGGATTATGACTTTTTTGAGAACAGCATGATGAATGAAGCAACAAGAAACAAACAAAAGTGGTCTTGTGGAAGGAGTCCTAAAATTGAAAAGAATATTCTTTGGAAAAACAGAGTTGTTATGGGAGGAAATGAGTAGAAATAAAATTGTGTTATAAACAAGCTGTTGGGGGTATAAAACAGAGCCAGTGGGGAAAGAATGCCTTTTGAATGCCTAAATGAAGTCAAAGAAAGTTTTCAGAAGCACGACAAAAAGAAAACAAAAGGTGAAACTTTGTTTGATTTGAACAGATAACAGCGAAATGTCAGCCTTAGCTGAAGACAATAAAGGAGAAAGATTGGTGAATGAATTTGTGGTGGGTGAAACTTTGTTCACAAAATGACGTTTAATTACAAATGAATGTGAGACAAAGAAGAGCCAGAAAATTCCAAATCCAAATGGAAGACAAAAAAAATGCAATAGTTAAAATGATGAATGGCAAGTCTTGGAAAAGCCAAGGTGAATTAAAATGTATCAATGAAAAGACTATCAACTGATAGCAATAGATTTAGCTGGTAAAAATACGACAACTGCGAAAACAAAACACAAAATAAAACCTTGGTATGTGATCTATTTCAACTTATGTCTTTAAATAGAATTAGAAACATAAATACTGAGTTTAAATATGCGTCTTTCCTTCAGTGTATTAGAATAAGTTTTTCAGATTTGAATGTAAATGACTCCATACTTAGTGGCTTCTGCAGGAAACCTGATGGAGGTATTTTGGTAACCGCATCATGAACCCAAAAATCTGTTTCCATCGTGAAGAAAATCATCCCAGTGACTTCCAGTCCTCCGCTCAGCCTGATGGTCGCTGCCAGATTGTCTCACTCTTGACAGTTTGTCAAGAGTTCACTTGCTTCTCACTCAGAATCTCACAATTGCTCTTTTGCCTCCCAACCCTCCGAAAAACTTCACTTCACTTCACCTCCTGGACCCCGTTAATTTTGGGAAACTTCAACAGAATAGGCAGCTTCTTCTTCTGTGTCTGGGTCCATCAAACTAAGTTCAGAAGGAGTGACTTGGCCAGGAGACGTTCTCATTACTTTTGGATGCAATAAAAACATGAGATGGAAATAATGTCACTTCAGTAAAATTGCCGTTGAAATCCATTTGTTAAACTGGCAAGAATTGTGAGACTTCAATTGCTCTCACCCGTCAGTAAAACAATGTGCGTAATACTCCATGTGACATCGGTCCATTCCACAACGGTAGCAAAAGTTTGGTTGGACGTTTGGTGCGACTATGCATGTGACTTAAAGTGTACGTGGTCAGTAGCTCTGAAGGTGACCTCGATGGGTTTGATAAAGATGAAGGACACTACATCCAAAACGCCAGGACCATTTGACTTGATGCTCTGTGGAAGTGGTGGCAGTCGCCCGACAAAGCCTCATGAAGCACTGCCTTAATCGATGGGTGGATGTGAGGGTTTCATTATAACAGCCACTCAAAGACCAAGATAATTAACAGGCTGCAGGTCTCTGTGCTCTGGAAATTAAGTCGTAATTATGAGGGAATTCTGAGGGTCCATTTGCCCACTTCAGATTTGGATGTCCAACTGAGAACGATTGTAAGATATTAAAAAAAAAAAAAAAAAGAAAGAAAGACATCAATATTAGGTTTATTTCATATACCTCTTGCTGTTATTAAGAAATGACCATTTAAACAAAATTACAAAGTGCACATTGTCGTCAATGCCTTTTTGATTGGAATCTACTACATTATGCATTTTTTTCTATTTATCTAATATCTTTAATTTTTAGCTGTTTTTTTTTTCTCTCTCTGTCATTCTATACAGTGTCCTACGGTGTTGACAAAGGTCTTCAAAATAAAATATATTATTATTATTATTATCATTATTATTATTATTAGTAGTAGTAGCAGTAGTAGTAGTAGTATTTTTTCAATATATATATATATATATATATATATATATTTTTTATCCCATGATATTACCTTGGCGAGATAGTTAGAACACAATAATACAAAAATATTAAACAAAATACCTTATTAAAAAAAAAAAAGAAAGTTGTAAGTATGCAAAAAAAAAAAAGTCTGGAGGTAGTGGGTCGCACATCATCGTGCTTACCTGTCAGATGTTGCAGGTCAGAGGTGCTGTTACCCAGCATGAGGAAGATTGGCAGGGGCCACAGAGCAGTTAGGGGAAATAACAAGACGTCAAACTCATGCCCTGTGAGATAACAAAATATATTTGGCTGAAATTGATGTCAAAGAGAGAGAACTCTCACTTTTTCATGTGAGCGACTATTTTGTTTCCTGTTGTCTCGCAACCTGTCATACTACACATGCATAAACATAACGTTTACGGAAGTAATGTACAATTGTGCAGTGCAAACTCTACAAGCAAACGATCATGGCACACCGCCACAACAACAGTGAAAAGCTCCATTCCTTCAAATCCTCACATCCTCAATCCCATGGCGTCATATATTGATGTTGGGAAAGTTGGCTTTTGCATCGAATACTAACCAAAAGTCAACCTTCAGTGTTGCATGTTGACACATTGGCAGCACAACACGTGGAGAATAGACAGATGTTTGGGTTAGGCAAGCTATGAGATGGCGCTCCATTCATTCAATGTTTAGCGATGGAGGTTGGTGTTATGATGCACCATGCGCCCTCACGCAATGCTCCACGCGTCCTCTCCCAACACACGATCCACCACCCTCCCTGGAACACTACGGAAGGGAAACTTTCTTTTAGTCCATTGAAAAACCAATGCTTAACATTCATCTCTGAAGGCTGCCTTTTTTGTCCGTATAGGGCACAAAAGTCCACTTTCCCACTGTCAACATATTACTCCATGGGTGTGAGGATGCATTGTAGTAGAAGATAAATTATCAATGGAACATGTGATAAAACAAAGGAGACATTGAAACAAGCAGAAAACAAAGCAAGTATCATGGATGTGGACATTATTACAATGGCTTTGAAGAAGTAGTAAGAAGTAACATTTTAACTAAATGACATACTCGTGGAACTCCTGTATCCCGTTCAAATGCATGAAGAGATGGACCTGGTAAAGACAGCTGCAGAATGGACTGAGATTTACTTCTCATAGTTCGAAACTAGTCATCATTTCAATAAACGTCAAAATTCCCCCTTTTGCTTCTCTTGTTCCTCTGTCAGGTCGCTCCTTGATAGGCTGCTTTCTGGTCCGGTTTTCGGTTCTTCTGGCTTTCTTTTGAGCAGTCAGATCGCATAGAAACTATGTGAAAACTAGAATCGTGATCTGTGAGCTGCGAATCACTGGTATAGAATACTGCGGTTGAAAAAACTTAATGCCAAAAGGAAATGAAACTGACGAAGGAAGTGAACATGACGACGACGCGAGAGAAAGTTATATATGTAGATGGTCATTTTTTGCTTCGACTCTTGTGCCGCATGAATTAGCTTTGTGGCAAAATTAGAGCATTCACACACTTGTATGTATGCAATTCAATACAACCTTCTGTTGAAAATACTACCAGAAGTCAAATTCTTTATCACACACCTAAAAACAAAATAGATAAAGAAATACATCAAACTTGAGGAGAAGCCATACAAGAACAAAAACGACAAACAAACAAGGAAGACTGATTCAGAAAGTAAAAATATTAGCAGCAGTGCCTGGGAGCCCTGTGTCTGGCCCCTCAAGTCGCGCCTTCATCGCAGCTGAGCCCCCTGCTGCTCTGGCAAGATGTACTAAACTCTCAGTGAGGCTGCAGTCAACCTCACGTCGGCTGAGGAAATGATGCTATTACTGTTTGCCAGACGTCCACAGATGTCTAAGAGAGAGTGGAAATCTGGAAAACAGTTCCAGTAAACGCATGATAAGTTCCGAGTCATCATTTCTGCTCCCCATCGGTATCCTTCTACTGGTGCGTTACACTTGATCTTACATCGTGACAAATGCACTTTAGCGAGTCTGAAACCGATGAAAAAGACACAGTGTTTCATGTGGTTCTGCCTCAGTGGACACTGCTTTCTAAAACCCTGAACCTGGCAACGGTGTTGAGGGCTGTTATTTGAACGTCTTGCCGTATGTTGCTGAGACAATCATTTGGTTTAGAATCAACGCTCATTTTCATTTTCTATCGATTTTGCTGTTGGACACAGCAGTTGAACAGTGACAGTGGTGCCACCTAATTTAAGCTTTATATTAAGCAATTAGATTTTGGCTGGGTTCATTAGCTTGACGAGTGCTGCTTAATTAACATCCTCATTTTTAAATGTGGTGCGTTCATCTTAACCCAATTTAACGGCGTTGACTGTTAAATATAAAATAAAGTTTAGAATAATTACCGACGGCAACAGGCTCACGAAGACTTATAGACAGACTATAGACTCTGGGCTTATGACGGTTTAATGGTGGGATTAAAGCTTTGTTGTTGCTTCATCTTTCAACTGATGAAATTACTTCATAATGACACTGATGGAACGGGTGCTTTGCTTGTTGTTTGTCAAAATAAATAAATAAATTCAATAATAATGACAAATAAAATTGTAAGCAACTTTAAATGGCAAGAGTTTCTTGGTCCTGCTTGAACCATCAATCCATTTGAATCACGTTCTCCCAGGTAGACACTGCAGACGTGCTGTAAACTATGTTGAAAATATCAATTTCACAGAACTTTTTTTTTTTTTTTTTTTCTACAAGAATGAATGGCAGATGTACAATGATTTGTCTAACAGTAATATTAATAATGAATTTCCCTGGTCAATCTTTACTTCCACACATTTTGAGGAAGGGTGAAACACATTTCCACATTTCTGAATTCTGTTTCATGATTTGGTTTTGTGAAACTATGTCACAACTCACTTCATGATAATGACGGGTTGATGAGGTATCATGAAACAGTATTGCAGAGTTGATGAAACAGTGTCCCAGTAATCCATGAGATGGCGCTCTTTGGAATGATGAGAGGTTTCAGTGAATTAGTTGTCCAAACAACTTGCAGCAGACAGAACCATCTGGTGGCCCCTGAAAATCAGGACACTGTTTCATGAAACCTCATCGACCCAACATTACAACTGATCAAAGGTACCCTAAGATACTTTCACAACAAAACAACGTGGCAACCCATGTCACACTACTTGCATCCACAGTAAGTCAATCTCCTGATGGACAGATCTAAAGTTAGAACAAAGGCAGCCCTTCAGATTCAGTGGCGGTTTAATAAAAGCAAAAGCAGATTTGGACTCTGAGTTGGTGCTATCAGCTTCGTGAGTCGTGATTCCTCTGCATTCATCATTGTAGAATCAAGGCTCTGATTGTTCAACTTATCGCCAGTGTTCAGAAATCTCGACTTCTGTGTTTCATTTGACAGATCTTGCATGAAATGTGCGACATTTTCGCCTCGAATATGTTGCATTCCCCGCTCTCATGTTGTTGCGTGGCATTAGGTTGCACGTAACCGTGGCTGTACAATTCCTTTCAATCTCAATGGGTTGATTTTATTTGGCTCCATTTTATTTAGATTGGCAGTCTGGTTCTGCTAGTGGATGTTCGCACCAAAAGTGAGTAAAGAAACAAAAGCAACGTATTTACTTGTCAAGAAAAGTCAAGTCGATTACGTGTGCTAGCCTTTTCTGATCCGCCATGTTGACTCTCTTTAGACCCACCCCCTGAAGAGTGACCAAGTTTTTGAAGCTAGTTTTTGAGACTTCACATTGGCTCAACCTTATTTTTAATTTGTGCTATTTTCCTCCAATTCGGGTCCGTTCCTACCTGTTACAGAGCTTGGACTTCAAAGTAC
Source organism: Synchiropus splendidus (assembly GCF_027744825.2). Classification (NCBI taxonomy): domain Eukaryota; kingdom Metazoa; phylum Chordata; class Actinopteri; order Syngnathiformes; family Callionymidae; genus Synchiropus; species Synchiropus splendidus. Next base: position 24,863,800 of record NC_071336.1, read on the forward strand.
AAGTCACGCCTGTCAATGACACCGTATATCGCATGGTGCACTTGAAGAAGGTTAAAATCATCGGTTATTCCCGATGAAACGTAGCCTGCTGCAGAAAACGTACTACATTAAATGCTTCTGTTCTTATGTGTGGTTAATGCTTGACATTAAGGCCAAGACAACGATTGAATCCCTGTTAAAGTTGCGTGTATATAATTACAGCAAACATCTTTCATCTCAAGGAGGACACCGTTAATTACACCCACATTGTGCATGCAAGGCACAGATGGCAATTATAACCTCAACAGTTCCATACTGTGCACTTTCGTAGAGGATTTCTATCAAAACAAATCCTTCAAGCATGAACATCACGACATGGTTGTGTCAGAGTTGACCTTGCTGACAATGTGTGGACTTAAACGTGAGCTAAAAACCACTGTTAAAGAAGGAGCAAACACAGTCAGACAGATTTCTCTAGCCTCCCTTTTGTCACCTTTTATTGAGTTTATGTCATAAGGTCATCGAGTTATCAAAGAAATGGTTATAAATGCAAAGAAACGATGCATATCTGTTCCATTTCTGAGGGAATTTTGGATGCAAAACCGGAGCTGCAGTCGCCTACCAATAATAGACTGAAAAATGTGGGCATCGAAACTCCTCCGTGGTCACCTACCTTGGACCGGGAAAAGTGACATTTAAATCAGAGGAGTGAAAGTCAAGAAGATGCATTCATCTGCCATTATGCTACAGCCATCACAAAAAGAGCCTTTAATATCCGGTGGCTCACAGCCAAACTGGCCCTATGAAACCAATTTGAGGACAAAGATATTCTTGGCACAAATGTCTGTCTGTTGGACGGGATTCTGTCAAATTCTGGCTCAGCTGCACACTCGATAAATATGTTGCAGAATGAAACGTTTCATGGCTGTGAGTTTGCAAGGCTGTCGAGAATTAACACGCTGCACAGCAGTTATACAATTAATCTACACAACTTAATTCAATGATATTTTATGTGAGTCATTCAGCAATAATACCTCAAAAATGACAGTGTTACCTAACATGATGTCAATTCCTATAATGGCAGTATTGTGTCTGATGTTTTGGACCTTGAGAACATAAGAGTTGATGGGAATCAGAAGTGATAACGCCCTCTGGAGCCGCTGGTCCTCAGATGGTCATCCATAAAGAGTTCCGAGTGTCAGAAAGGAAACATATGGAGATGGAGTTTTTTTTTTTTGTTTTTTTGTTGTCAGAGGGGACATTTATTTGAGGTCTTGTAAGAATCGTTCCCTGACCTGCACTGTCATTGTGGCCCCTCCCGCTCCTCTTCAGGCTGAGACAGCTGCGGTCCTGCGGCCTCTCCAAGCCGCAGCATCAGACAGGTGTTTGTGCAATCCCCTTCAGCCAGAGGAAGGACACCTTTCATATGCTATTTGGTTGTTAAAAACTGCACTGAGTGGCCTTGTCACATAATTTGATATTTCAAATTAGCTCTCAGAAAAACTTGAAAGACCAATGCCAGAGGCAAATCCAGCAACACTAAGTTCCTCTGGGATGTGCTCTGACCACGATGCCACTGTGAAATTGCATGTAAGATTTCTTTTACTATATATATATATATATATATATATATATATATATATATATATATATATATATATATATATATATATTTTTTTTTTTTTTTTTTTTTTTTTTTTTTTATTTTATTTTATTTTTTTTTCCTTTGCGATGGTGCCCTTTTTCTCAAGCTTGAGCACCAGTCCCCCAAAATGTCTGCCCCAGGTCCAACTTGAGCAGGGACTTGGGAGGTGACTTCTCAATGTGGCACATTTTCATTCATTGTATATCAGGTTGTGATTGAGGATTACAATGAAGAACAGCGTGATGAAGGGCGAGATAAAATGGCTCCAAAAAATAGATGCTTCGATCAGGCGAATGTGTGCACAGTCGAGTCAATGACAAGTTCACATATATTGGGGATAATCGACTGGTCCATTTGGTTTTATTTTTGGTTTTTTTTTTTTTTGTTTTTTCAGGAAAATTGTTCTCCCTCACTCTTATGAACAGCATCCGTGGATGTGGCAGAGGCAGCATCGACCACCTTTAGCTTGACATGAACCAACGTTACGTACAGATCCAGGGTCTTCTGACTGTGCTCTGTGTTCAGTTCATCTGTATTTCCGCATGGTTCCACAAACCATATGGATATGGACCAATGTGATGGAAAAAATTATTGTCACTGTCCAGACTAATGGAAAGTTACTGGTGAAAGCTGCCTCAATGTTTTTGTTAAACCAACTCTGAGTGCAGACTGAGCGTCTCACAGATCTTCAAGGTTGTTGCTACATTCTTGCTTCTCCAATGTTATTATGTGCCCTCCCATCCAGTACAATATATGCTTGCTGAGAATTCCTCACTGAGAGTATCAACTTCATACTGTCAACTTGTGTTCTCGCTTTCTTTGCAAAGATTTTTCGATAGATATTCATAAAACACAATTCTCTCTTTGTTGAAGTCAAGACATTCTTCACCAAACTGAGCACATAGCAGCAGTATTACTGTTACTTCCTGATATGTAGCTCTACTGAGACACGTAAAAGACAAAACAAAGGTGGAATTTGGCCGCGCCTCCTACAACGCTGTCTTCATTTCATGTTTTGTGAGGCACATTATCAATACTTTTTTAAAAGTCGCATTGTTTGTTTTGAAGTTTGTTGTAGCCATAAACTATTGACTCTGAAATAGTATATTTTTCAATTACAGACAACATTTCACCCTTGTATGTTTTTGCAAAGTCTCACAAAATTGTCGTACAAATACAATTCATACAACTTTTGAGTGCTGTTAAAAGGGAACCAAAACAGGAGCAATGATATATTATACTCATGCTTCTCTGCTGTTTCACAATCGGTGTAAGTGCTATTGCTTTGACTGTATTTGTGCAAGAGTTAGTTGTGGATTAAAATGGCAGTGTTTACAATGCATGATCCTGTAAGGCCATAGTCATTATTATTGTCTGTTTTGTTTACGCTTGAGGCGAAATGGCCCATATGGGTTTTCAAGTTTTTGATCACAAAAAGAAAAGACAAAGCTCGACTCCTCTATATTTTTTAAGGTCTTCCGCAAAATTTCCATGTGTTGCTTGGGATTCATAGTTTGCCCCCACTGTTTGCCGTTACTAAAGGCTGGAGGGCAGAAATACGTCGGGGAATAAAAAGTGTGAGAGCCAGACATACAAATAAATCTAGCTGGTGAAAACACTCATTGTTGGATGGTCCTTTGAGGGAGAGGGAACAGTCTTTCTTATACTAATGTGATTCTATGACAAAGCCGGAGCACTGTAGTTCTGCTCTTTCCACAAACACACCAGGGGCCGTTTTTACACTTTTCCACAGCATAAATAAACATTGTGTTTCTTTGGCCAATTTTCTGAGATGCTGATCGAGATACTTTGAATTTTACTTTTATTTATTTTTTTTTCGGTATCAAGGACCCTGTTGATGCGCAGCGTGAATAATCCTGAGCCATCATTCAATTTCTTCAGAATCAATTTATGTAACGCTGTCAGTTTGGAAGAGAGGTGAAGAACATTTGACTCATTTTTCACATTTTTATATGAATGGTGAGAAAATTTACCAGTGTAGAAAATAGCAAGCATCGAAGGGCAAAGGAAATGAAGACAGATGCTTAACTATTTCCATTAAAAAGAAACGCTCGACTCTCTGCGTCAAACATTCTCTTTAACTGAAGTTGAAGCTTGCGGTGGTTTTTCTAAAGATGTTAAAGGTGATGGCCAGAAGCGACACTCTGAATAGTGCCTCGACAGTTGCAGCCTCAGCTGTCAATATATAATGGTCTTCATATGGAGGTCGACATCAGGATGCGGATGTGCTTGAAGTTATAGTGTATTCTAGGTTGCTGTTTGGTGGAATGCCATTGTTTTTGCCAGTCAGTCACCAATGTCCTACTTGCACCACTAAAATTTCTGAAATTAGTAACGTGCTTGAACACATCAATAGTTTTGTGTTGCACATAGGCATCACTCGTATTGCTTGCCCAACAAAGTGACATTGGCTAAAAACATGTTCAATGAGAACAAAAAAAAAAAAAAAACAAGGAGAAGCAAAGGGGTACATTTTGGTATTTATTGACATGATGGCTATATAAAACGTTGGTGATGGGCTTATGAGGTTTCATGAAACAGTGTCCTCCTTTTCAGACCCAACTAGGTGGCACTTTCTGCTCTAAAACCTTTGGATTTTTGGATTTGGACAACTTCAATGAAACCCCACAACATTTTTAAAACAGCGCCATCTGAAAGTTGAAAATGAGGACACTGTTTCATGAAGCCGCACCTCGTCCGTTCCTTCTGCAAGCAGCATGCAGACATTTAGGGATTATGTTTCATGAAGGAAAAATTACTCTGCCATCACATGATGCACTTTTTGGCTTTCTGCTTTTCCACTTTGCTTCATCATGTGCTGTCACGTGAAATTTCTGGCTGGTAGAACGAGCTTCACAATTGGTGGTGAGACTATTTAACAATGAACTGCAAACATTTTATCTTCATGTGTGGGGTCTAATTATCATACACTGGCGAATTCCTCCAGCACAGGGAATTATTGATGCAGTTATACAGAGTTAAAACCATGCTTTTCAAAACACGTTGACAAAGCAAGGAAGCATACACTACCTGCATTTCATTTGTTGGTTACACACATTTATATTTCCTCAGAGAACATCAAAGCCGCTCAAGTTCTTAAGAGAAGTGTGGGTTAAATCAAACTCAGGAAGCAATCTGGAGATTGAGTATTTTAGCTTTTGTGTCTATCTCTGCAGAGGTCAAAGTGATGTAATAGCTGTACAATGAGACCGAGGACAAGTACTGACTTCATGTAATAATGCCCAGTAATAGAACATCAGTGTTCAAAGGAAAGTTCGAGGAGAGAAAAGTGAGAAACCGGAAATTTCTTTCAATTCTGCGGTGTCATGTACACAGCAAAACAGAATTTATTAAAAAATGGCTGAGATAAAAAATGACATTTTGTCGGGGGGGGGGGTGTTTAAATATCAAGAGTTGACTTTGGAGCTTATCTGACAGAGTCATTTGCATACCGACACTTCTGACAGAATCAATGAGGCACGCAGCTCTCACTCTGCCCTGCTCCATCAAATGTTTGTGAAATTTTAATGGAGATCCTTGTCTTCGACATGAAAGGGAAGTGCCACTTGCTCTGGAGTGATACCATGCATGTGCAATAATTGCAGGCGCTGCTTCAACATCAGTAGCAGTTTCATGATCAAACCGGATCGCGAGTTTTAATGCTGATGCCTTTTGATGAATAAAACAGTATGCAGTATTCCTTAATTAGCAAGATGTCTTTTTGAAATATTTCTGTTTGACCTTCGATATTGCAGTTTTCCAAAAAAAAAGCTTTCCTAATACAGCGGACATCAGCGCATTGAAGCAAAAAGGTAAGCTCTCCCGATCACTGGCTTCACCTTGAGCACAGAAGTAGACCACTTAAAACCTTCTACATCACAGTTTAATGCTCCACAAATCTAAAGACCAAAGTGTAAAATCATGTCCCATCTTCTCCCACTTATCCAATGCTGTGTGATGGAGGCCAAAGTTTTCAGCTGGGACCTAAACTTTTCCCTTTCACATTAGCATGATTCAAGCGAGGATTCTGAGATGTTTCCGGGTCAGTGTGGTGATTAAAGGAGTTTTCACTCAAGTTGAAACACTCCACTTCGTTGCACCCCGCAGGGACAGGAAATGCTTCTTCTTAATTTCACCCGCAGAACTGTGTCCACGCAAGGAGTGCTGCATGTGTTCCCAAGCACCGAACATTACGTACTCATTCATCTGAGTCTGTTTTTGACGAAAAAAGGCAGAAGTAGAAGGAGGGTATTTGTACACACTGTGGAGAATGGGACTTGAACTTACGAGGGGACGTTGGTGCTATTGCCATGTTGTTGCCGAGCTATTACTCCTTGATTCCACCGAAGCCATTTTTCGGAGTAGAGCAACTGTGCCGAGGACAGATTTTTCTAATCTGCCACGCAAGGATTCTGACGTTGCACTGTAGTTGATAGTAGTTTTATAGTTGGCCTATAAAGGGAACTATAAAGAAAAGAGTTCTGCGGCATTTTTCAACCGGGCCACAGTCGTGTGCCATGAGAGGCTGTCAGGTGTGACCTGGGAAAATGATCCAACTTCACCTCATTTGTCCGGAGATGGGGTGGGCGATATGATGACATTAAATCATGACCAACCAAGGTGAGGAGATCACATGGATTCGCTGACATTCTTTCTATACACTGTTCTGTTGAGCTACCGTGTGTTGACGCGCTGGTCTGTCCGTCAGTCTGCTGCCGTGGTGCGCGGCGCTCCTCTTCCCTCACACTCAAATGCGAAACTTCCAGCTGGTTTTAAACCTGATGCGCCTCCAATTTGACCACACACTTTGACGACAGGACGATGGAGGGAGTGATCCTGGTTGGACCTCAGAGCTAATAATGCTAACGTCTAACGCAACGTCTCACTTTAAACCTTTATTGATGCTCATAGACTGTCAAAGTTTGCTTTGAAAGTTGGCGAAAAACTAAATGCACAACAAAATAAATGCGCTCCAAAATGTGAAGTGACAAAGAATAATTGTTTTTATGAAGCAAGTTCAGGCAAAGAATGCTAAGAATTTGACTAGGAACTCCAAACTACAATAAAGAGAAGTGATAAAATTGAAACAGTTATTTAAAGTAAGCAAATAAATAAATCATGACATATTTTGCCATATTGCCGCCCCTTTCTGGACACATTTGAAACCAATACGTCTTCTGCAATTTGTTTCTTGGCAAAGTAACAACCAAGTGTCAGTAGCTACTGTTTTTCACAAATGAATAAGGATTGTCTATAGGGATTTTAGCACAAGTGCACTTTGGCTGAGGTTCCTTTGGTGGCGTGCCTCTGGATTTTTTCAATGAACCAAGGGTGCCGTGGTCTGATGTCTCATATGCGTAACCCGTAACCTTTTTTTTTTTTTTTTTAACCTGTCGATAGTGATTGGCTGATGAAGTTTCTTGAAACATCCTTCCAAATGTCAGCACTCACTAGACAGCACTCTCAGCTCTATAAACATTGCCTTGAACAAATATACAAACAAAACGCCTCAAGTGCAATCTACTGGCCTCTGAGAACTAGGACACTGATTCATGAATCCTCATCAGCCCATCACTACCTGACAGCTGTCATGTTTCAAACATGAGACTGACTTTACCCTTTGCCAGTGACTTGACTTGCTCGGAGAATTTTGGATTCCCAATACTCAAAAATACATTGTGCTTTAGGGCAATAACGCGACAAAAAGGCCAACACATCCTCACTCCCATGGTGTAATATATTGACGTTTGGAAAGTGAACCTTTGTGTGCCCTGCAGATGCCAAATGCAGCCTTCAACATTGCACGTTGACACCTTAGGTTTTCATGTTCCACCTACCATGGCATATATGCTAGTAGTGCAATCGCTTTGTTGTTAATAGTGACAGGAAAAAGAAGTCGGAATGTCATTTTCAGGTTTTTAGATTAAGGATTGGTGACTGTCTCTGTAGAGCTGCTGTTCGTTCACCTTTGTTTCTGCTGTGTTGTCTGAGTGGGATCTAGAATGCTACTGCCACCTGTTTTTAATGTTTGAAATAATAGCAGGCAAAAAGGGAATCGAGGTTTGCGCTTTTTAAGTTTAAGTTTAAGCCAGCAATCAGTATTAACTCCAACCCAGAGCAGGGAAATTGGGTTTCCAAACTTGCCACATAATAGATTTGTGCTGGTGGGGTAGAAATTGATGTGTTCATTTACGGAGCAGAAGCTGAGAAAGCCGTGTTAATTCAACAAATCTGCTGCCATATTGGACGTCCATTTCAGAACTCTTTAAAACACTGTAGCAACACACTGACTGCGTTGGCATGCTTCGACCTTTACAGACTGGGCAGTCGAGCAAAGAGTGTCAGTCGTTCAGCATCAATGAATAATCCAAATATAAATACTGCAACAGGATGCTGAATATGGACATGAATAATTCCAGACAACCTTTTATATTTGGCAAAAAAATCACACGCAGGTTCCTAACAAAGTCATGATACGGCACGATCGGAACAGAAATGATGTTGCAACACACAAACTCACACGCTTTTTTTGTCACAGTTCCTCCTCTCTTTTATTTTGTCTCACAAGCCCCAGGACATGAGGCTAATATTAGTCTAATGTGGATTCGTCTCTGTCGTCTAATCCCGTCGCAGCGATGGCAGATGGTGACGATTTATGAGTCGACCTTTTAGACCCAACCTTCCACTTTACTCAGGTTTCTGAGAAAACTTTTCATGCTTTAGTGGGTGGTATTATTTTAAGAGACACGTACGCTAAATGAGGTCTCTGGTCTTTTGTAAAAACAAGGCCCGGATCCAAGTCCCAAGCCTTTTTTTTCTCCCTTTTTCTCTCTTAACAGAACGATTAAACTTGTGCCACTTCACAGATTATCCCCGCTGCAAAAAAGAAGACTTATCTTTTCAGTACGATACCAATTTATGAAAGGCGAAAACCTCGCTGGCAGATGTGCTTTGCTTTCATCAAGCTGACTCCTATTTGCTTGGGTTTATCTGCCTGCAGATATTCACAATGTGACAGAAATACATTTTACAGCTGCACAGACAAGCACATCCAATCCTGCGATAGATTCAGCTCTCCTTTGTAGATGCTGCGAAGACTGCAAACTTGCATATTAGCCACATTGAGATGACACAACATTCCACTTCATCTTTAAATTCAAAGCAAACACTGGGCTACTGCTAATGCTCTGAGGTGGCAGTTGCTTGGAAATCTTGCTGAGACACCAGCAAGTGACCCATTTGCAGTTTATCCCTTTTGATTTATGTTCTGCTTAAAGTCGTGGTTTCTCTCACACAGCTGACAAGATGACACTGAATCCCAAAATATTTCTTCAGAAAGCTATAGTTTTTTTGTCGGTTTTCTGAGGGGAAACACAATGTCTGCGGCATAGAAAGGTCAGTGGCGCACCCAGCTTAAAAATGCTTGAGGATCACTTCTGAACTCCAGCATCGAGACCGACTCATGAAACAAACTCAGCAAACTTGAATCATGAACTCCTCACATCTTTTATTGATATTAAAGCGCTGAAAAGGCGCTGTGGTCGCCCACATGTCTGAAGTTCCGACACCACAGCCAGGCTCAGCTGCTGCTTCTCATCTCCGGTCCTCCAGGAGGTGGTCTCTCATTTTAAGCACTTTAAGGTCAATAAAACAGCTGTCGGTTTGATGTGACAAGGCTCAATATTTTGGCAGCATAACACTTTTTTGCCTGTAAAAATCCATATTATTAGCTGCATAGTTGTATAAGCCGCATGGTTCAGACTGCGAGAGAAAAGTAGCTGGTTATAGTCTGGAAATTACAGCAGTTACAAGTAACTCACCAGTTTAAATGGAGGTCACATGAACAGATTGCTATGAATTGTTGTCCGAATAAATATACTTTATATTTAAATAAGTTCTCAATAAATATACATATTTCTTAAACTTTTGATTTCATTATTTTATAAGAAGCTGTTGAAAAGGGAGGTTAAATGATGAGAAGGTTGGTCTCAACGTGGGTGAGAAAGATGGGGCTGCCACGATGGTGAGTTTGCTCGACAAAAGGTGTTGACACCGGTGATGGACAGGGTCACCTACGAGGGAACAAGCAGAAGACTTGAAAAAAAATACAGAAGAGAGGAAAAAAAGAAAAAAAACTCCTACACACACGGCATCCACAACCAAAAGGACAGTGCCTTGAAACAGCCTTTCACCAGCATTGTAGAAAAGGTCACTGGAAAGTCAGAAAAGAACTGAAGACTGAAAACTAAATACTCACTATAAAGGCAACTTATCTGAATAAAAAAAAAAATGATGAAACTGAAAGTGGAAAATTGCTCAAGACAACAAGATTTGTTTGTCAAATTTTTCTACTTGAGAAGTCTTGAATAAATGTTGCCAGCTAATGCCGCCTGTTTCAACTGCAAAGCTATAGATTGCAATGAATAGCAGCGCGATGTAGTACGAGATGTGACACGACCAACAAACAAACTTAAATCTTCTGGCCGATGAGTAGAAGAAACAAAAGCATTTCGCCTATAGGTGAGGTTAGTTGTCTTGTTCTCTAATGCTTGCTAACAAAAATGGCCGGTATCGCAACTTGACTTAGATTCCGCTTCCTCACTCCCATCCACTCAATGCGTCTCTGGGCTTGACAACCAAGCGCAACCAAAAAAAATGCCCCGGATCAGGTCTGTTTTTTTGCACCCTTTGAAATGTAGAAACACCTTTTGAGATGATTACTGGCTACAAAATTATTTTAGCATAATGACTTGCGTTGTTTTATTCAGCTTAAAACATTTTAAATGTAAAGGTTCTGTCAACATAAAATATACGAGTGTATTCCTACCCTATGTAAAACACACAGCTAGTATCAAGATGCGATGATTTTGTGCAGAAATGCACCTAAAATTGTAGTCAAAATGAATGGCTTTTTGCTGCCTCAGTGACCCCATTTCTGACAGTCATCCTTGGTTTGACAATTTCAGTTGTGTATAGCATAAATATTTATATACTTATGGTAATTTTTTTTTCCCAATGAATATACTTCATATTACATGTTGTGAAACAGTACTGTTACGAAACATGTTTTTAGGCAAAGAAAAAAAAAAAAAAAAAAAAAAAAAAACCATAGGAGTGATGTTTGATAAAATAAATGAATAAATAAATAAATAGATAAAGTGCTGTTGTGCATTTTTTTCTAACGGTAATTAAAATCAATTCATTACTTGAAGGCGATTCAGGCAATCCAATTATGCTTTCAACTTGAAGCTATCTTCGAAGAGGATCGTGCTCTGGCTGCGTTTGTCTAACACAAAACCATTGAACACTCATTCACCAAAAGCCTCCTCATTTGCCTGTCTATACCCATCAGCCTTGCGCCTCCATTAACGTCAGCTTTAATTTGCACTGGCCACCTTCCTTTCCTGAGCACGGTAAGTTCCATCCAGACCACAATCTGAATCAACAAAATTTGCCAGATGAACGAGTGCCAATGCAGCGGCTGAATAAGGAGATGTTCTTCCCCAAAACAGTCTCCTTCATTAAGGTAAAAGCTGAAGAAAGCGAAAAGGAACTTTCCATGTATCTGCACTAACATCAATTCTCTTTCATATGAAAATATGTTGATGCTCAGTGGCTTTTCACAGAACAAAACATTCATTTGCTTTAAATCTGTTGTTTTAAATCTTCAGGTTAAGATTTGCCACACAGTCACATTGATAAAATAGTTGAAAATATGTCTGTTTTATGTGATTTACTGGTCATGTCTGATAAAGAGACTGTTCAAATCTCATCCTTTATTTCTGTAGAAGAGAGGTGCGGACTTGAGTCGCGACTGCGACATTGAATTTAACCGAATTATTGACATATAACATTCATATTCGGAAACGCAGCTCTAAGTAAGTAACAATATTACGAACTATCTCCTGTCATTTTGTTCGCTTGTTTTAAAGTAGAATAGCAAATATGAAGTATTTCTGTTAACCATTCGAGTACTGTTGGTGAGAGTATAAAACTCAAAGGGTTGGATGACGACAAATGTTCGGTGAGCTGTTGGCGAAAAGCGAGATGGCCACGAAGAGTTTGGGTTACCTCACTTTTTACAGAGATGTATATCTTGCCAAAACAAACATACATGTTTGCTGACACGAAAGAAGGGGCAGTATTTTAAAGGGGCGGTACACTGTGTGCCCCAGTTAGCACCGTAATGGATTTGCAATTTGGGGTGTTGACAAGCAACACAGTGTGTTTACTGCAGAGGCAATGCAGAATGAAGTTGATGTTTGATTCATCAACCGTTTGCACATCAAAACTGGGTCATAATTCACTGTCTTCCAAAGCCGCAGTCTGAAGGAGACCATTAATATGATTCCGTGATAGTTGTGTCGATAGATAGATAGATAGATAGATAGATAGATAGACAGATAGATAGATAGATAGACAGATAGATAGATCATAGATAGACAGATAGATAGATAGATAGACAGACAGACAGACAGACAGACAGACAGACAGACAGACAGATAGATAGATAGATAGATAGATAGATAGATAGATAGATAGATAGATAGATAGATAGACAGATAGATAGATGGATAGATAGATAGATAGATAGATAGATAGATAGATAGATAGATAGATAGATAGATAGATAGACAGATAGATAGATAGATAGATAGATCGATAGATAGATAGATAGATAGATAGATGGATAGATAGATAGATAGATAGATAGATACTTGGGGTCTTCTTCCTGGTGTCTCTTGAGGCAGAAACAAGTCATCTCATGGCTGCCTCCTTCTCAGGTGACCTTTTCAAAGTTGTGCTTACAAAATCAGATTCTTTCACCTCAGGAACACACATTTGAAAGCCACGCTGAAGATTTTCAAATGTGTCTATTGAGATTCACAGCAGAAAGAAAGAGAAAAATCTCCACCCCTGACTCAACCCTACACTTTTTTCCCTTCCGCGATTCTGCTCTTGCTGTGCGCCTGATATTGGGCCAAGATTTCAATTTGTTGTTTGACCTTTTCTTAGCGTTTTTCTCTGGAAAGTGCAAATAGCATCCTTCTCCCAGGATTGCAACACTGGCCGCTGATATATATATATATTCTTTTTTTTCAGTGTTCATTCTTTTCCTTTGGTCTGGCATGATCTATTAATAGTGGCCCAGCTTTCAGTCAGTCAGAAGTGATGTGTTATGCACCTGTAATAATTGGATTTATTATTAGGTTTGAGTGATGCGCCACAGCTGTGCTGCATCTTCACCTGCTCTGCTTTTCTGACATGTCCGATGGCATTGCCACTGTGCAACTGCGGCGCGGCTCATAAATAACATCTTAATTTTTAGCCTGCTGTTTGTGATGACAAATCGCCCGCCGTGTAAACATCGTCAACATATGGCGAAATTACTCAAGTGGAGTGTTGCAGATACTTCAGGGAGGTGTAATGGCGGAGCAGTGTATGGCAATGGGATGCTTAGTGACAAAGGGATCCATTCTTCTTAGAGCAGCTTCTGGTAACACGTTCATACATCATATTACTGCTGAAACAAAGCAAACGATGGATATTCCACAGTCTGTGAGCTTGACAATCCGCTGCAATAAAAGTGAGTGAATGCAAGGCGTTCTGTGTGTCAACGTGAGTGTGTGTGTGTGTGCGCCGTCCTCACCCCATATGTGCTCCGATTGACTTCATTTACTCGACATTTGGAGTTTTTAGCTGTCATTATTTGTGATAACCCATTTGTGCTTTCAGGACCAAACTCACTCGGATGTTGTGTTATGAGATAAAGATAAATGAACTTGGAGGCGAAACATCTGTTTATCATTCATCTTGGATCGGCTTCCTTTTAGCAGCTAACCAAATAGCAATCTATATTGTGAAGGGTTATCAGCTCAAGACAAATAGGGATTATACAATTTTGTCTTCATTTACTCTTGAGAAGCGAATATGTCCATATTGTGCCTATTACACAGCATTTTTTAAAGCACTGAAACAATTACAAGCCTGGTTGGTCTCTATGGAAAAACCTCACCAGACACCATCAGCAGCACAATCCGGTGGCAAACATCTGCCAGAAGAGGACAAGATCTGGAAGACAAGGATGGAGATGCATCACGTACAGTCGAGCATTCAGGCACAGAGAAAGAGAGTTCCATCTGAGAGATGGAATGTACTTGAAAGCTGGAGATAGCTGGTTATGAGGGCGCAGGACTTGGTACTTCAGCTGGCATCTTTCAATGGCCAATGCCTCAAGAGCAGCTCGTGACCCATTTCTGAACACACAACTCAATTGTTCGCACAGGTTGGATCAGGAAGCCTTTGATACAATTGAAAGCCTTATGTGTCAATACATGATGCCGAATGTGTACCTTAGGTGTAGAAACATATCGGATCAGAGCTCCTGAACATGATCTTGTCACGTTTGTTACAGTGAAAATATTCCCAATGTCCAGTTCAGGGTTGCCTAGCCCAGTGGTCATTGGGCAGACCTAGGGTCAATTTTAGAGTGTCCAATTAACCTAGTGGGCATGCCTTTGGGCTGTGGGAGGAAACCAGAGTGCCTAGAGAAAACCCACAGAGGCCCAGAGAGAACTCCAGGAAGGTCCAGAGCTTCGGAGGTTCAGAGATTCTGCTGAGAGGCACCAGTGCTAACCATTGTGCCACTGTGCTGCCCCAGAGTTACAAATATTTTTATTCAACAAGTCAAAGGTCCGTTGATGTTAGTCAGGCAACCTGCTGGACTGAAATTTGAAGTGTTGTGTCGTGTGTCATTGCAACACGTCCTGACTCCCATGGCGCATGTTGATGTACTGGCAGTGAGACACATTAGTTAAGTAGGGATGGTGCTCGATTCATTGTAGTTGTAACGTTCATTCTACTTGAACGATTTTCTATTTGCTACTTAAAGCCCCTCAAATGGTACCGTCACGAAGGAGGAGCACCATGCAACATGCACTATCTTCTCCCTGTCAATGACAATTTGCTGTGGGCTCAGGCGCTCCAGGTGCAGGAGTAAATTGTCTGCATCGAATGCATCTTGCAGTAATTTAAATCTGCATGTCAGATCATGACTGGAGCAGAGGGTTATAAGGATATCAAGGGTTTAAGGAATAACAGTACAATGAACAATGAAGTGCATTTCACGGCTGTTGATATGTGGAATGATTAATAGAAGAGTTACACCTTGAAGTGGAGGAGTTTAAATACTGGAGCTTCACTAGAGGATCATTGGCCGGAGCACTGATGTGTTTCCAGGACAATAGCAATGAAAAAGAAACTGAGCAAGATGCAGAGTAATAAATCCCAAAGAGGGACGGTCACATGGGAGGAGCTGCAGTTTTTATACTGATGGAGAGCACAAGGACCTCAAAAAAGACAGGGCTATGAAAGCAGATGGAAAAGGGCAAATGGGGAGCAGCACGCTCCCCTTCAGTTATCTTTCTGCTTCCTGCGGTGATGAGACCAGGGTTGTTGTTGTGTTCTCAGATGAGGTTTTTGGTGTCCCTGTGATAATGAAAATAAAAAAAGATTACTTTTCCAAACTGCTTTCCAGGCAAGAAACCAATGTTGCCATGGATGATGGGACATTACCTGTGGTGGCTGAAGACATTCTGTTTTAACAAAATGGATAAAAGCGGAGTGCCCCACACTGAGGTCGAGTCGGCCCAGCACTGCTGTCCGGTTCAGCTCTTCAAACAAAAGAGGATGAAAACAGACTGTCTGCTAGAGATAGGTAGATGAGGTATCATGAGACAGTATTGCAGGGTTGATAAAACAGTGTCCCAGGAGGACACGGTCACGGAACCTTATCAAACCTTAAATACTGTGTCACAAAACCTCATCTACCCACCACTACAGTGTCTGCAAAGAAGATGGTTTGACAAGCTCACAAAACTAACAGAGGTGTTTGCATGTGGGCTATCCGTAAATTGAGTCATGACTTAACGCAGGCAAAGGGCGGTTCAGCATTCACTGATGGAACGCTGCCTCTAATAAGCGTAAACAAAAAAAAAAAATTTTTTACTCATGGTCACCTGCTGGGAAAACGTCATTTTACTTCCACGGCAGACAAGAACAACCAAACAGCTGAACATAAATAAACATCAATATGCAATAAATGTTTTAGTATCTGACAGCTGGCCCATGGTCTGCTCCCCAACAATACGCACTCAACACACACAGTGATGGTGTCAGCAAAAGTTGGCGCCCCGCTGCTGACTATTGACCAGATGCTACTTCCCATGCGGCGCTTTCAAAGTTAAAAAAAGATCAATTTAAAAATATCAGTTGCATCTGCTCCATCATCGTACTGTTGCTCGAGCATGTTCGGAGCAAAGCTTTGATAGGAGATGAAGTGCAGGCAGGAGGTGGAGAACTGAGACGCGGCGGCCGAAGACGAGTAATATATTAACACACTATGCTAATCTGTCCTCCAACGCAGCAGGGGTCTTGGTTTAAAAGAGAGATCCTGCTTAGTTCTCAGGTGCGAGTTATTTTCAGACACAAGAGAGAACAAAATTAGACGGTATAGAGAGATAAGGGATAGAAGGGTTGCATGTTGAATAGTAGCATAATTAGGCGTTTTCTGCAACAGTAATTACACTTGCTTTTGACAGCTGGGGAGAGAGGCCACATCCTGCTTTGCTTTCAACTCACAGCAATGGATTTTTATCTCATCCAGTTGGTGTAAACACTTGATATTTTAGGCTGTTACAGTTCAGAGGAGCCACGGTGCATTAATTTTGTTTCATCAGCCCGTGAGTAGCTGTAAACAACACTGGATGAGTGACGATCTAATACCCACCGAGGAGCTGGGCAGGCGAGTGGGTTGTGTTTCTCAGTCGGTGAATTGTGTTACAGTAACAATCATTCGGGGGGAACTGTTAAATAAATAGTAGCTTTATTCCTCTTCTTTCGAGTAAACATGTTTTTCTTTAAATGATGATTCACAAGTCAACTTCAAAAACAGAAATGTTGTTTTTTACAAATGATGAATAAATGCTTTTCCCTTCATACGTATTTTCCAAAAGCCTCATATGTTTAACACACAGAAGCACAGGAACAGGAAAGTGCCTCAGCTGCTTTTAACCAACCATGCTTTTCTCTCTCAATTCTCTGGTGTTTTTTTTTTTTTTTTTCAGTTTGAATACCTACTGAATGTTCCAAGAGAGAGGATGAAAGCATTCAGAGCCAAAGAGACTTTGCTCTATATTTCATAACCAGAGCAGAGTACAGGACTTTCCTTGCGCCTCTGCTGCCCTGCCCCAAGAGAGCCCAACATATTCAGCTTTTCATAGTCCTGCGTTTCATTGTGACCCTCTTTAATGCCCCTGAGGCCCGTGAGTTTCTTTGTAAATATGGAAAAAAATATCCACCATATTTGGGCAAAGCTGCATTTATATCATATCTGTGAATAAATAAAATGAAACATCAGCAAAGGAAGTACAGTTCTTTCCAGCTGTAGTCTCAGTATCACATCAGATATGAAACCTACACAGTGCATCAATGCACCTATGAGGCGTAAAACATTTTGGGGGTAACAGTCCAACCGCCGGTTCTCAAAAGCTCTACTGCAAGCTCCTCGCATCCCATTGAAGTATGAAGTCGAAAAGCATTCAGAGAGCACGGACCTCTGCCAAGCAGCTAATTTCCACCCACAATGTGATTATCCTACATTTAAAGCTCATTCTTGATCGGCCTTTGATCTCCATCGGGATCCTTAATTGCAGCATGCCGGGAACAGTGCTGCAATCAAGTGGTGTCTGCCATGATCTTTGTTTGTTTTGCTTCATTTTGCACTCCATTTCTGATCACTGTGTCGTCGACAAGAAGTCGGTGTGCAAGCTTTCTTAAAGGGCCACTGACACGGTTCTGGAACTATGCAAAATATGCAATATCTCATGAATATATCATCAACAATGTTGGTTCTGTTCAGTTTCAACACGGAATAAGTTCTTTCTAAGTGAACCTGGATGTAACTCCAGTTCTATGAGTACAGGTGGAGCCCTGTAACGGACTTCACTATTGGCTTATCCCCATCTAAGGTATTGGCTTTGCCCTAAAAGATCTGGGTAACAAAAGGCTACGGCGCATTGTGCCTTTTTTCACTCAGGTTCCTTACATTGATATTCATGCGATTGTACTCTTAACATCCGGTGTTTCTATGGAATCTGAAGATTTGCTCCTGCATCTCGTGTGTGGCCCCCTCTGACTTACCATGAACTCCATGCTTCCTACTTTTTCTGTCTGGGTCAGGACCGTCTCAACGCCTGTCCCCCTTCAGCGTCTGCAGCAGTTTTATGCCGAGCAGGAACGTGACAGAACTGAAATGGGCAGATCTTCGGTAAATGTGTGATGCAGGTTCAGAGAATGAGGGAACCAGCGCTGACATCCATGTTCCATATTACATGGCGATGATTGCACTGCTGTCAGTTTTGAGGATTCCTCTACTACCCAAAAAAACGGAAAGTTCATGTCAAACAAACCGCCTGCCATAGTTATAGTTTTCAAAGAGAAACAAGCAACTGAATATGGACGTATGAAAATGGCTGAGCAATGCAACACTGTCAAAAAAGAGAAAGTCATTTGGGTTATGTTTCAGACTGTGATCGAAGTGTGTAAATAGACAAAACATTTGGGGTATTTGGTTGCCAGTTCAAAACAAGATGCTAATCGTGTATACATTTTCTCATTATTTCTTTAACATTTAAACCCAGATGCATTATATAATGAAATATTGAATGAGAAAACAATGTGCTGCAGGAAAATTTTTGCATACACAGAATGAAAACTAATCTAAGAAGCGTCCCAATGCAGAAAAAAAACAGAACACCAGATTATCATCTTGCAAACGTACGGTACTAACAAAGAAACAGCGGCAAAAACATACTCTCCTTGGTGGAGGTAAAACAGCAAAAGAACTTGAAGAGTCAAACTATAATGAATGTACTATAGTAAATATATGAACTCAAGAGGCCTGCGAGTGCAAGACACCACGCTACACAGAACACCAAGGATGAGATGCAAATCTCTATCTAGTTGAAGTGGAATGCCGAGGTTTTATACCGACATACATGAAATCAGTCTCTGAAGCATCCGAAAGAAGCAGCCAATGGATTTGGGAGATTTGGGTTCAAAGAACATCTGGACCCACCCACTTTCCCCACATCCGCAACAACCAAGGTTTGCGGTCGCCTGATCCGTGGTCAAGCAAGATGGGACATGGGCATGGGACATGGCTTCATCACCCAGTAGCAGGCCACCTTTGATGCGGGTGTCTAGTGTAGAAAGGCCGAAACACCCACTGATTCAGAGGTGCATATGTGTCTCGAGATTAACTGCGCTACTACTTCAACACCACGCTCAGCATCAAGGCAACTCTTGTTTACCATCAAATGGCACAATAGACAGTTAACCATCCTATATAGTGACACACACCTTGAGAAAAAAAAAACAAAAAAAAAAAACATCATATTATGTGGAACGACATAATATGAAATCACTGATTCTGATTCGTAACAGACCTTTCATGTCCAGTCTTTTTCACATGTCTGAGGTCAGCATGATGTCTTCAGTGAGTATACTTTCCACAGCTCAAGTGGCAAACAAGGACTATAAGTAATAGATCAACTCCAGGCTAGTGTTTACAAGTTGCTCTCCGCCATGATTGATCACAGTTTGCTTGAGCGAGAGATTCGGCTTCATCGTCATGCTATGTTAGAGGCAGCCAAACAGCCTGCAGCAGTTTGTTTAGGAGCCAGATCGTTTTTTTTTTTTTTGCCCTAATATGACTGCTCAAACACCAAACCGGGAATCCTTTTCTGGTATCAATAATTTAATGATTCCCCAAAAAGAAAGCCTCTCATTGAAGGAAACTGGGGCTGCAGACGAAACTACTTTCCTTTTAGGACAGCGTAATTGAGCATGAGGGAAGCTCAGTTTGGGATTGATGTTTGGGTGAATCTGTGTCAGTCATTGTGTCTAAACACTTGAATTTGTGAAGCGTGACTTGATTTTTTTGTGTTTTTTTCGTTGGTGTTGTTCCTGTCAGTGAGAGGAGCACACACCATGGAACTGAAGTCCAAACTTTGCTTGGGTTAATCCATTTTTTTCTTCAGAATTGAGCCATACATCACTGCAAGATTAATAAATTAGATGGGCTCTGTGCGGAGTCTGCTGTGGAACTAGATCTCGACTGCCAAGAGGAAACACATTTGGGTGTTTTGATTGAAAGTTGCTGTCAACAGAAACACCAGTGAGTGGAAATATTTACTGTGGAATCATGATCAGGGAGATCTGCAGTATGTCTGCGAGGGTGCATGCAAGTGTGTGTGTCTCAGTGAGGAGCCCAAATTCATAGTGAAGAAAGACTACTACGATCCTCAATCACAGTTTTGCTTACTTGCTTACCATCCAGATCTGACCTTGTGCAATGGCATTCAACAAACACATTAGTTTTGAAAGAGAAAATATCATATATGTTAAGATATTTATTCCCTTTAGAGAGAGGGGTTTCTAGCTGATCCTCTCATAGTCGCTACATCTTCTGTCATTACATTGTTATTACCAACACTTTCTCACCAGCAATAGTGAGTGGGTTTTTTCACCCGCAGTAGGAAGGCTGGCGCCGGCGTCTCTCTGAGATACAAAGGTCTGCTTCAAAATAGTTTGTATTTGATGTCATGGGATTGAAACAGTTCAGTACAAAAATGTTTACTTTAGTCTCAAAAACGGAACATAGTGAATGATTATTAAGTTTTCAACACCATCAACCCGCCGGCTAGTTGGAAAACACCTGTCTCTCTGCTGAATAGAGACGACCAGGCTAACAAATAAAAATGAACCATCATTATCACAATGACTATCACAAGTGTGTTTCACTCGCTTCGGTTCCGCAGCGGCACTTTCACCTCCTCCGTTTCCCAGAGGAGTCCTGCCATGAAAGATGGTTATCCTGAGCCCGTGTCCTCGCGAAAATGCGACTTTTCCAAGATGCTGTTTTCAACAACAGTGCTGTTTCAGGAATAAAATATACATCCACACAAGATCATTGAAAACGATAGCTGGCCTGAATATCCCACAGTGAAGTTGTGGCACTTGCATTACAACTAAAATGGTGAGTAAAGTTAAACCTACATATCATGAGTCACAGGGGCTTCAGGGAATGCTACATGGAATCATGTAAGTTGAAGTTCTAGGACAAAATGGAGAAGCAGCACGATGACATCATCGTTTTTCAAATGTCTCTAAGCAGCATTTCAAATCTATCCATTTCGAGAACTGGTGTCTTAAAGTTGCAGGTCCAGTGAGTGAAAACATGAATGACCCTTGAACCTGGGTCAGTCTAGCGATTGACCTTGAATCAAGTCGTGCTGCGCAGCGACCACATGTGGTTTCTCCCGTCTTTGAAACATTTACATGCACCTAAATGTAGTCACCAAGATGTCTGTTTAAAAATGCTCCGAAGTGCAGAGGAGGTCTCTGTGGGACTGAGAAAAAAAGTTCATGGCGATCCACCAATTAATAATGAACTGAACTGATTGAAATTTGAAGATTCCTCTGTCCCAAGAACAAACAACTCATATTTCATTCAAAAAGGCAGTAGCATCTCCATCAGGTGTTTAAAAATGTGTGGATTTGGTGCCATTTCTGTTTCCCTTTAAAATGAGCTGAAATGAGAAAAAAAAAGAAACTATTTTGGTCGCCACAGTAAATAAAGCAGCAGACGGATCCGGATGATTCAGACGTTTAGTGAAGTCCGCTGCCTTCCGAGTGGTCTCATCAATTCACCAGCCTCCAGGGATTTGAAGGATCACAGCAGCTGTCACACATCTGTAGTCTGGTCTCCACATCAGCTGCTGCCTTCAGCACTTTCAGGAAGGTGGTAAATAATTCACACCTTTTCCTCGCCACCGACTCCATCTTTCAATCTCCAACACTGAACGATCCAGGTCAATATATTGGTACAGCTGAATATCTTTGAATTCAAATGATATTCTATTCTCAAATCTGACAGGGATACTGGGAGATGATGGGAATTGAGTGGAACTACTTGGGTCTTCATCTGACACTTTAAGTTTTAGTGCAGTGGAAACATTATACAGTGGGTTTCGTGGCTCACTCATTTCTGCCTCACCCAGGCAGTTGTTACCTTCAATTATGGCTTCAGCCCCAAGGGTGGTTTTCTGGGAGAAGAGAGACGGTAGTTTATATTGGACTCCATTTACATCCAACGTGCATCTGTTGAACACTGGAATAATTTCAATGGTGAAATTATCAGTGAAGCTAGTTGGAGAAAGGGGAACGATGTGCTTTAGATGAGATGCACACAAGGCTCCCTGACATAAGGGACAACAGCAGCAATACAACAGTGAAATGTACTCAGAAAGTACATACCTCTGCCAAGCCACTCAATCCTTCCTAATTTTCATTTGATTTTTTTCCTATTATTATTGCCCTACATTCATTTTGTCTTTGTAAATACATGTCATTTCAGCATTTCACTTGTTCGTCTTTGTTGACACTCTTGAGAGAGCAACATGCCCTTCAAAAGATTTCTGCACCCAGGTAACAAAAATGTTGTAAAAATATATTTTATTTTATTTTATCAACAGACAGACAAACATAGACAATCAAAAAATGTCCTTGTGTTGTATATCGAGACTGAGACGAGACCAAGATATTCAGAGGTCTAGACCGAGAAAAGACAGTGTAAACAAGGAGTCTCAAACTGATGCAAGTGAGCCACATTGCGTGACTGACAATGAACAATCTAAAAAAAACGGCAGCCGCTATGGTCCTTTGGTGGATCAGTTTGAGACCCTTGATAAATATCTGGCAAAAAAGCAACAAATTTTGCTTGTCAGTCATGACAGTTTTCTCTGTCGGTCTCAAGCACTCATGAATAGAAGTCCATAGTCCGCACTGTCCAAGGCCCAGACAAGACCGAGGACCTAAAAAAGTGGTCTTAAGACCAGTCTCGAGACTAAGGCTGTGTCCCATTTCTCACCCATACAACTCAGTGTTGCTCGTTCATGTGTAAGTGGAGTGTGTCCCTATACTCCTAAGACCGAGGTCATTCGTCGTTCACCACTTGAAATGATCCCTTCAAACCGAGGGGGCTCCGGAGCTGACTTGAGACGAAGTGGGAATATGAAGCGGGGATAGATTTCCACATCAAAGCACTAACAATACGGGAGAAGCCAGCTTCTCCATTGGTTCACCAACCTAAGTGACATTGTCAGCACCGATGCAAGAGGTTGCAAATACGTTGGAGCTGGCATTTCCAACACTGGTTATGCAGGAAACAAAACACAGCACGGCAGCCAGTGACACGTCTTTACACGTGACGTCAAATCTACGGTAAGTCAATCACTTCATACTGGAGGACACTCAAAACCAAGTGCTAGTGTTCAGTGTTAGGGTGAGAAATGGGACACAGCCTAAGACCAATCTCAAGTACTGCAACACTACCATTCTTACATGTATCTATTTTATTTTATGATGGTACATCTTTTTGTATGTGTTTCCTTATGGACATATTTCTCTTGAACTCATTTTAAAAGGCTACTGGATGGTGCTCTGAGCTGCCATTGGCTTTAAATAAATCTATTATGTATATTTCCCATACATTTAGACCTTGAGCCCAATCTCATCTTGCGTGAGATTTTACGCAGGCAATGAATAAATCTTCAGTCTTACTGCTGTTTCGTGTGTATTCTGTATTGATAGTTTAAGCGTGTGCAATGAAAAGGGTCATTTGAGATGGTTGTAAGCGTTTAATGGTGTAACTGAAAAGGGTGATTAAAAAATAAATGAACATATCATTCTATAAATAAATAATGCTTGACATGACGTGCATAGCTAAGCTTTACCTTTTAAAAGTGCAGTTTCAAAACTCTAAAACTCATCCTTCGGTCAAAGCACTGAGAAGCAATCATCTTGAAGGACCTGAACCTTGGCTGCCATTTCCCCCTGGATTTTACTCAGCTGTTCGATTCCGTTATTGGTATTCATGTCTTTGGCTCCGCTTGTTTGTTCAGCGTAACATTCTGCTGGTCTCGGTCATGAACTTGCTCCAGTCTGTTCAGTTCGAGAGAACATGACGAGCTTCCACTTGAACCAAAGCCAAGATTAGGAATTATTCATTTCCATTTGCCTCCTCTGTCAACCTCTTACACCCTCAACATCCGCGCACACGTCCAACGATCCCACTACATATGATGTGAAGCACGGGAGTCCAACTGTCATCAATAAATTGTGAAAAGCTGTGATACTTCTCGTCTGCTTCAGTGACATACCTGCCCTATTTTTACATACAGATCATACTTGAAGTATCTGCTTCTCTACAGCAGGGCTATATTTAGTCTCCTGTCGAGCCATTGGGATTTACCTGTAGAGAGCTGCCTCATCAGCAACCATCTCCTCTAAGCCTTTTTGACGATTCTTTTTAGTTCCAACTCTAGTAGCATGATGATTCATGATTCCAGAAAAAAGACAAGACCAGTGATATAACGGCCTGCTGAGCCCCCAGTGACCTGCCTGGCATACTGGAGCACAAAAGTGATCACTGCACTCCACCTGTGAGGAAACACTACTTATATTACATCTAAAACAAGGAGCGTTATTAGTCCAACAATAGATATCATATAATACATCTGTGGCTTCGAAAAATTACAGTGTGGAGTCACGAATGATGTAGCTCACTGTTTGAGAATTGTGGAAAACACGATGGGTGCACGGTAGTAATGTGTTGATGGGGCTTCATGAAACAGTATCCTAATTTTCACTGCTCAGTAGTTGACGCTGTTGGTAGAAAAATTATGGGCAGATTCATTGATGTCGTTTGTTTAGAGCAGAAAATGAGGACACTGTTTCATGAAGCCTCATCAGCCCATCACTGGTATACAGAACGGCATTTCCAAGAAAAGCTGAATACATTACGAAGTAAAAGATCAAATGCTGTGACAGTGTCACAAAAAATACCTTTTTTCACCAATTTTACTGTTTAGATGTGGTGGAGAAATTATGATGACTAAAACATAAATGCGATTAAGAAAAGCAACCATTTTATTGGAATACGCTCGCACAACTGGAGAGCAGTCAGTCTGACCCTGCAGCACAGTGTTGGAGCGAGGCTCTGGAGTATGAATCCCCACCACACATAATGGAAGTCAGTGATGTCCTGCAAACAAACGAGACAGCAGAAAATATTCCTGAGACATCATGACCTTTTGGAAACACTTTTGGAAATACAAAAAATATTTTTAAAGTACCCCAATTGTCAAACATGATTTTTCATTTTTTCAACTATTACTTCGAAGATGGCCACCACTGAAGCTCTTCAAAACCAACCTGTATGCAAAAGAAAAGATGAATTTATTTCAACGGTGACCTGAGTAAAAGAGTACAATGACAAAAGACCAATAAATACCGAGATGTGTAAGATGAGGAAGCAACTGGTGAGTTTTAATGGATCAAGATAATAAGTCAAACAGTGGTGAAAGTAAAAATGAGCCATATAAACAAAAGCAAAATATTTATTGAAAATTAAAGGTATAAAGGAACAAAACAATTAACAAAACAGGGGGCCCACTAGATGGCAACCTCAATGAACTCTGACATTTTTTTTAGATCAACAGTGCCATCTTCTGAGCAGTGGAAATGAGGACATTGTTTCATGAAGCCTCATCGGCCAATCACAAGGGGAAACTGTTTTTAAAATGGCAAACGTAAAGAAAAACTATGTGGGGAAAAAAAATGAGGAAGAAAACAAAACAAGGAATTGAAAACAAGTGAAGAGCTAAAAAGAATGCGAGAAATGCAAGTATCTTGTGGATGGAGATACGGAGGTTTTAAAGCATATGCTATAAATCCAATTCCACCACATACTGGTGAACTGTAAGATAATTTCTGGCATTTCTTAAGTCTGTTCTGACTATGTTGCACCTGCTTTTCAAGCAACTTTTGTTTGAAGGTCAAATCCAAGACGTTTTGGATGATCCATTATTCAGATTTATGTCATTTGATGAGTGCCGTCTCTGCAAAGTGGTGCGTTTGAAAGCCAGACGGAAGTTCATTATAAGAGTAAATGTGCCCAAACAAAGCATGGAGTGGTTGCAAAACACCTTTATAGAAATGGCTGGTTTTCACCCAAACATCTAAATATGCACTTCTTTTTTCGTCAGAGGTTTTATGTTTCAAGGTCTCAGTGAACCTGTGAGAGCCAAGACTTTCACTTGACTTAAGCAGGATGATGAAGTTATCTAGGCAACTATGTTCTCACATATATGGGGTCATGACAACACTCTTTTGCCAGAGCTGTTGCGCACCCCATCATGGAGTTCCTATTTTTGATGCATTGGAGACAAACACACGTTTCTTTAATCAACATTTGTGAGCTAATTACACCCGTAGTGCAGATGATATTCACAGCAGTGGTTTTCACGGTTGGCTGTTCTCAGCATCAGCAGCTAAAATAAGCGTTTTTATCTGGATCCAAACTAAAACATCCCAACAATCCATCTGTCTGTGTTGTACATTGACGTTTCTGGATTAGCTGGAAAACTTTAATTGAATCCATCACCATCTCTTCATCGCGGCAGTGGCTGACATTTCCGCAGGTAGCGGGTTGGAGGGCGGCAGTGGAGACACGCACCGCATGTAATGAGTTTGTCCTAGACATGACTGTGAGGCTGGCCAGCAGTTAACAATATTTTCTGTTAATTAAAATGTTAATAAGACAATCCCTGCAGCCAAACGCACATCAGCAACAGTGGTCTGCTCCTCCTGATATCACTTCATCTAACCTCGCTTGGACACTTTAAATATCACCAAATGGCACAAGTTGAAGTGGAGGTGCATCGAACTTCCTTTAAGAACAGGAACATCCCAAAAGTTCTGGGCTGAAATGACAATGATAAGAGAGGAATTTAAGTGTTATTTGCACAGACTTCCTCTGAGCCTTTGGTTTCCAGCCTGTGCAGGAGCACAATTTTTACCGAGCTGGTGACTCAACACTCTAATGCCAGAGTCTCCTCTGAAACGGAGCTTGCCAGGATGTTCATGCCTCTAGCAAGATCACAGCCAAGACTGTTCCCAGCAGCAGATTGACTCCAGCAAACTACCAATTTGATACACACTTGTATCACCAGAAATGACCCACAGAGGTTCTGGACTGTCTTTTATTAACTCACTTCAATGACATGCCAAGACCTCCTCTTGAAGAGCTTGGCTGAGGTCATGTAAGTAGATGCATCATTCAAGTGAGCATCCTCAGTATTATCAAAGATACAATGTTCATTTACACTTCCGTCCTGCCTGATACTGATGTTGTTTATTGCCAGGTGCATAGAAATTCAGCTCCACACCCACAGTCACACTCTATATCTCCAGGAGGATATGGCCACAGAAGCTTTTATGATCAATAATAGTCAAATTCATAGTCTTTATTTGTTTTCAATGTGTGCAGCTTCTGCCCTTGACCAAAGCTGCAATTTTATTTTGAACTAATTTAAGCATAAATTCCCTTAGATATACATTTACTGGCATTTTATTAAGGTAACTGGTAAATAGGGGTGAGAAATTTGAGGCATGGTGCCTAAATGTGGCATACAATTTTCTGCACCCACCGCAGTTTTAAAAAGTAAATTCAATTAAATTACATACAAGTGATGGGGAAAGAATCTCCAAGAGAAACCAATTGTGTTGTTCTGATTTTGATTTGTAGTTATCGTAAATTCCGGACTACACAGTGCACCGGAATATGAGCCTCACCCATTAATTTCAAGAAGGAAAACAGATCTTATTCATACATAAGCCGCGGGTGCAGTAGTGATGTTTGTGCCGTAGAAAGGTCAGTGGTGCACCAGGCTTAAAAATGCATGAGGATCACTTCTAAACTAGTTTTCAAAATGGGGTCCAGCATCGAGACTGACTCATGAATCAAACTCGGCAATGTTCATAACTTGTCACATATTTTATTGACCTTAAAGCACTCAAAATGTGCTGTTTTTGCCCCTGTGTCCGAGGTTCCGACACCATAGCCGGCCTCAGCTGCTTCTTCTCATCTTCAGCCTTTCAGGACATTGGCTCTGTGGGCAAAAGCTGGGAACACACGGGTGAAAAAAAGCGCATTTAGTGTGCTTTAATGTCAATAAAACATCTATTATTTCATCGCTTTAATGTGACAAGGCTCAGTATTTTGTCGGCATGACACTTTTTAGCCTGTAAAAATGCATATATTAATGCATCATTGTATGATTCTCAGGGTTCAGAACATGAGAAAAAAGTTGTGGCTTATAGTCCAGAAAGTACGGTAATTTATATATGAATATAATTTATTTGAGACAAAGGAGAACTGAAAACTATACATAGATACACAAGAGCGAGTGGAGAGCCATCCAACATATTGTATCCTTTGACCCACAAAATAAGGCAGAAGAACAACTGACCCCTTTTTTTCTTCTGGCATATTGATATCAATTTCTTTAAACTACAAACCATTGTTCATGCATCTCCTACACAGGTGCTGTGCATTACTGGATACATCTCCTGTTTCCGTCAAACAGATGTGATGTGGGAGAGAACCTTTCTTCCTGCGTTGTTAGTTCAATTGCCTTTTCTTAAACAAGTACATGTTCAATAGCATCAGACTGAAAACAGCTTTTATATAATGACTGCATGTGAAGATATTCAGGGTGAACGTGCACGACTCTATTGGTACTGAACAAATAGGAACCTGTACAAAGGAATTGGCAATGACAAGGTTCCCGACAAAAAGAAAAACAGACACAGAAAAGAACACTTTGATGTACACCCACCATTCGATTTAATACCTTCTGTATAGACCGCAGAGCCCATTTGTCGAGACCATAGATACACACATAGTTCAGGATTATGAAGAAATGAATCACTCTGTGTTAGAGATCAAAACCTGGATGCAAAATAATGTTTTTTGGTTTGTTTATTTGCTTGTGTTATTAATCTGTCATTGCCTGTAATACGGCATCTCCACGCCACATTGAAGTGTCAATTATACATTCAGCAGCAATTTTGAAATATTTTGCTTCTTGACTATGTGAATTCTTCACCACTATATCTAACAGCTACATTGTATTCCACCTACTTATCCTCTCATTGATTTATGAATTATTAATAACATGAATTTATACACACAAAGAACCCTTCACTTTTTCTCTGCCCACTTCCATTATGCTTGCTGGAAATCATTCTATGTAGGCTAGTGATGACTGACAGATGAATTGAAAATGTTAGTTGCAAATTATTCGAAAATAATTATTTCATCTTAAAAAGATGTTGCTGTTTAAGTCAATTAACAACATCTGGAATGCATTACTGTAATGCTGAAGACAGGCGAGACCTGCAGATGACTAATAAAATACAAGAGACAAAACACAAGTTTGCAGAGTTTCATAAAAACTGGGCGTGAGTCAAATCTCTCCTATGTCAAAAATGAGTCACTGAATTGGGAAACCCACATCTTAAACCCAAAAAATAATGCCACACAATGAATGGATGAACCAACCAATATAGACACAAGATTAAATCCATGTGATGAAAGTAGAAATAGCATGGGATCCAGACCTAAACTATGTGCAGATTACAGCCTGAAGTGACCCAAATTCAATTTTTTTGTTCCTATGCAACCTGTGTCTGATGTTTTAATGAGAGTCTGAACGACTGATTTTTTCAAGTGTGACACCAAAATGTGTTGGCCAAACACGTACGTATCTGATTTTCTGACAGGCGACTTCACTCTGAATGACCGTGTCGTATTCTTCTGACCGACACATTGTCGTCCTTTCACGGATGTACACAAAAGTTCTTGGTCAGTTTGAACGTTGCTGGCATTGCATCGCAATACCCATTTAATCTTAAGCTCCTTAAAACAAGTATGTTGTGCTAGCACTGACTCCAGTAGGAAAGCAACTTTCCTCCATGCATCCATGTTTACATACACTGAGCAGGATCGCTACGTGTGACGTCATCATGTCCTCCAATGCACATGCAGGACACGTTTTAACTGTTTAAAGGTCACACTGGAGACACACACAAGTTGTATTTGATCGGAAATAACCTTCCAAAAAAATTGCATTTCTTAAAAAAATAAAAAATTGAGCATTAAATCCTGTAGTCTGAACGTTGTCTAACTGACATTTTGCTCGTACCAGTGGTCGTGATGGACTGAGGAAGCTTTGTAAGTAGCTCTCAATTTAAGATCTCAGTTGATGGCGCTCTCAGTTTAAAAATGGTGGGAGGTTTAGGTTACATTAAACCTAAACTGTGCATAACAAAATGGTGGAGTTCAGTGTTTTGGAGTCACAAGTTGATGAGGTGCCGCTATGCGTGTCCGACCAAATGATGATTCACCTTAATTTACTGCGTTCAGTGGAGAGCAAATTTGCTGCTTGCTTTCAATGGACATTCTGTGGCCACATGAAAGCACGATTGACAGGTGCATCGCTGCTTCATAACCATTCCTGACGTTTCTTTATGATGCAACGCCACACCGCTCTGGGCACATCTCCTCGCTCTTGGTCATTGTCAATTAAGTCAAATTTGATTCACCAGCATGAGCTCAACAGACTTCAAACATGAACTTCAGCCATCTACCTTCTTCTGAACATCACAGTGGGGCTTAAGTCCAAGTGAAGATGCCCAGACTTCCTCCTCTCCTCTGACAGAGCCACATAGACTTTTCCAGTCCAACGATAGAGTGTTGCCATCATGTCCTGGACATGCACCTGGTAACAATGCAACTTTCAAAGGAGGCATTCATGTCGATTAGGTGCAGCTGAATGCTCTGGATAAGGTGACTTCTCTCTGGTTTCTTCCAGAGAAAACTGTATTTGTTTGTAGTGTTTGTGTGTCACCAAGTGGGAGGGCATCATACTTGAATCATATTTGGCGCATTCCGCCTCTTTTAAATCCATAGCCACAGGATGGCAATAATGTCAAATGTTTAGCCGAACATAGCTAAAGGATGGACAGATATTTTTTAAACTGTCATGTATTTTTATTGTTATAAATTTGATGCAAAACTGGAAAGAAAGAATGAAGTCCCCGATGACCAAAGCGGCTGAACTCGGACCACAGGAAGGGAGCTGCTGTATTACATAGGTTACCCACTGACCTTCAGTTCAAGGGTCACCTCCTCAGAGCTGTTTTGTTTGAGCTAGTTGGGCAGCATCCAAAATGGTATATCTAATGTTTGCTCTTATTGAAAATGATTATGACACTTTGAGATAAACATTGGAATGGGAATGCTATTGTGCGAAATTATTCAAAATCCAAATTGTTATTGGAGGCATTGAGGGGAAATTTAAGATTAAAGAAACACACGTGAATAAAAGAGGCAAGGCCCTCATTCTCGGGAGTGTTTGATAGAGAACGCTTTAGAAATGGTTTTATGTTAAATATTTAATTCAGTAGAAACCTGCAACAGTGTTTCAGGCACATTGAAACTAGGATTATTCCATGAGTCAGAAGCAGTATCGTTGACATGTTTTCCACTTTCTCAAATTAAATACATTTCTTGTTGGGCACTGTCGTGGTCGTGTATACAGAGATTCATCACGGTGTTGGCTTTGTTAACATTTCGATTTAGGTGACATCTGGCTTTATCAAAGGGACTTCCTGGGACAGAGAAATTTCTGTTTGGCTTGAAAGTGTTTTGCTCTGATCTGTGTTCTTATATACGTTAAACATCTGGTAGTACGTCTGCGATGATGCTTCACAATTTCGTCTGAAAGTTTCAGCTACCGATGTACGTGAACCAAAGCGGACCTCACATTACAACAATGTCTCCGATTTTGCTCCTTCCCAACTGAGGATGGTAAATGGCCCCATTATCCCCAAGTGCCCCTGGCTGCGAACCAGAGGGTGGTTGGACTTAGCTCAGGGGTAGCCAATTTGATAGAGAAACAAAGACAAAAAATAATTCTTAGGAATATTCTGGGCGGTATGTAGGAAATTTAATTCAAAGAGTAGCTGATATGTTTCTGTCATTTCACTGTTTTGATGCCTTTTGGGAGATATTTCTGTGAGAAAAAAATACCTCAAATGATCATTATCATTTCCACTCCAATATTGTATGTTTTCCTGCTGTTGAGATACTTACGCTTTGTTTTATCGCGTGATCGCGGAAGAGTTCTTGTTTGGAGGTGAATTTTTGTGAGTGTGGTGTCCTGGGTTGACATTTTCAGGGTGAACCACAAACATCACACAGCCAATGGCTGATTTTTCTTCTTCAAACGTGGGGTCTCTTTGAAAATCCTTATGTGTGGCTCCCTCCAGAATGCCGGTTGAAGTTGAGTTTGGAGTAGTCACAGCACTTATGTGAGCGTATTGGACTTAAAATAGGGAAACGGAAACTTCACTGACGTTGTGTACAAGGTGTTGAAGTACCTTTGTGTTACCCAGGTAACAAGTTGATGCATGTCCACGGGCCATCGAGGTTTGGGTCATGTGATTCTCAGCCTTGGCTGGCACAATGTGTGAAGTTGCAGGTATAACAAGGAGCCCTCGACTGAGCCAAACCACATGGACGAATACATTATAACAAAATCGTAGACCGTAGCAAGGTGTTTTTTTCTGACTAATGGTAAGGTAACACATGAGACCTGGAGCTTGCTGAAATACTGCAGAGTTTTGACTCTCCTGCTGGGCTTGGAGAGGACTCTTGGGGCCTCCGAATGTCAGTTTCACCCACTCACCTTTTTGATTTCTTCCGGATGGCTCTCACTCCTGTCCTTCCGGGACTTTATCCCAGACCCAGGCGTGGGTCTCGGGTGAACTAAAAGTGGTCTCTCGTGTTGAGTGAACTGATGAGTCTGTGATGACATTTCTTTGAATACAGGTATGTATGAATTTATGCTATATCAGCGGAACAGAGAGGCGCTAGTAGTGATGCATAGATGAGGCATCATGAAACAATAGTGCTGGGTTGATGAAACAGTGGCCTAATTTTGAGAGGCCACTAGGTGGCGCTCTTGGTGTAGAAACAACTTGAGGTTCCAAAATAGTTGTACAAGTCCAAACATTTTACAGCAGACGGTGCCATCTGTTGGCCAGTGAAAATCAGGACACTGTTTCATGAAACCTCTTCAACCCATCACCACCATACAGCGTTATTTTATGTTGATGTATGTATGAGTTTTGATCGTTCTTTTCTACAAGGCCATTTCAAAAGAAAATGTCTAACTGTACATACTCTCTTCCTGAGCAACGTCGATTCACAAGTGTTAGAAACCTGGTCCGTACTTTTCAAGCCTGCAGCAGCCTGAACTGTGATCCATAAAATCAGAGCCTGTACTGTACAACTTATAACATACTGACTCAGTGCTCAAATTACGCAGACTCTTAAGTCTTAAAAAAGTCAGCACGGTTCAGCACTGCCAGAGCTTTAGTCAGGCAGTTTAACAGTCTATCAGCTGTGCTGGGTAATTGCTAGCCAAACATAAAAGCTAATGGCACTATCATAGGCCTCTTCCTGCCCCTCGCTGGGGCACTTCCATCTTCCAGCGGCTCTGTCCGCATCACTGACATCTGGCAATCGCTTCAGATTGACTCATGACTAAAGCTCCTCTTTTGGCCAGGGAGAATATCCCGATCATCGTTCTGCAGGAATATTGCAATTTGTCTTGCCGGTCACCCTGGCCCTTTTTTTTTTTTTCGAAGAGAAGTGCATGTGAAGTGCACCCAGAGGAGTCGGGTTGCCAGACAGGTGAAAGATGACAGGAAGCATGTCTCTTTCATTGAGCGGAGCAGCAGAGCTCGCCTGGCTGCGCCGAACAGCAGGTACAGACACTGTAGCACTTCACCTAAATGAATAGTTGACCCGCTCACCACGTTGCTGAGTGAAGAGTTATGGCGATGGGGCCGCAGCAGGACAGGCAGCAAACACGGTTAACAGTAGGGTGTTGGGAAGTTTGATGAGGGGAATCAAAGCGGAGGGCAGGAGGTTAAGATGGATGGATTAGCGTTGTTATCAGAAAGGCCACTGAGGCACAGCAGCAGCCGTTCTCGTGCCTTATCATCACATCTGACAGGCTAATCCAATTTTTGGCTCTCTTTTTCGGCTTTGTGAAACATTCCTGCCTCGCGTAATTTAAGCATGTTCAATAGCCGTTCACTATTAGGGGTTGACAAATATGGCGCCTGGAATTGATCACAACTTTAATGTCACAGCCCTTCAAACTCAAAAGCCTTCTGCCTCTATTTTACATAATTGGCAAAGAGATTAAGGCCACGGAAATATTTCTTCAGATGCAGAAATCAAACAGTTTGTCTGCAGCTCAAGTTAGCAATTTTGGGTCGTAATATAATTTGTGGTCATCTGAGGTTCATAAATATCCACCCCGAAAAGAGTGTGGGAATCTGGCAGGCATTTGAGACAGAGGCATGTGGGGTTACCAGGAGAGACCATTACGTAGTTCAACATTGTCACACAAAGCCATTTAATTTTACTTATTTTTAAGACGTACGAACAATTCTCATGTCAAACTGATTTGACTGCGTAATCCATCAACAATGAAATGGCATTACAAGTTAATCCGCTACAGGATACAACGTGTTTTGCTCACATTAAATAGTGCGTTTAGGATAAGTTCGCAAGTCAATGCCTTCACCTTCACCTTCACCTGTGGACATTCTCTGGCTCTTGGAAGTCAATGCCTGTGCGCATAATTCACATGCATTTTTTAAATTTATTTTACAAAATAATTATCATTTAAGAGTGGATTACAGTGTGATCAGTGAACCACTTTAAACGTGGGAGTACTTTACAGAAAGCCTAAAGTGGAGTGTGGATTTGAAAGCAATTCACTGCTCGGGTTAACAACCCTGATGACTTTGTCTTTTCTGCTGGTAAAAGCTACACTGCATCGCAGATACAGTGGGTAAATGGGACGACTGTCTCGGACCCTCAACATCAGGTCTCCTCAGGGCTGTGTTCTGTCTCCATGGCTCTTCTCTCTGTACACTAACTGCTGCACCTCCAGCCACCAGTCCATGAAGCTGATCAAGTTTGCGGATGACACCACCATCATCGGGCTCATCTCAGAGGGAGATGAGTCGGCTTACAGGAGGGAGGTTGAGCGGCTGGTGTCCTGGTGCAGCCACAACAACCTGAAGCTCATGTTGACTGGTTTATCCATTTCCATTGTAGACTCCTTCTGCTTCTTGGGAACTACCATCACTGAGGATCTCAAATGGGAGCCAACCATCAGGTCCCTCATCAGGAAGGCCCAGCAGAGAATGTTCTTCTTGAGGCACCTGCGAAAACTATGACTGCCGATGAAGTTGCTGGTGGAGTTCTACACGGCCAACCTCCAGGCCTCCATCTCCTCTATCGCTGTGTTTTTATCACAGCGCCACCTCCAGGGACAAGAGCAGACTGCAGCACATCGTACGTTCTGCTGAGACGGTGATCGGTTGCAGGTTTAAATTCTATTCTGATTCTGAAGTGCTGTTTGATGAAGAAAATATAGGGAATAATGTCACACAAATATGTTTGTTTATACCATAATACTTTTTGAGACATTGATTTTATTCCACTTTTCACATTTAATTGATCACATATGTTTAACATATTTGTATTTTGTATGTTTTCTTCTGCAATGGTACAATGAAACAATAAGGTGCAGACATCCTGAAAATGTTTCAAGATAAGGTAAAACAGAATACACGCAATTAAAGAAAAGGGCAAAACATGAAACAAATTCAATAAAAAGACCATAAACCAGTCTCATAAAAAGCGAAAAACAACACCAGTCAAACACCATCAAATACTATTAAGTGCAATAATGGCTTTTAAAGTCGCTAAAACAGTCGTGTCGAGCTCAATTGCACAAGATATTAAACAGCACTGTGCAAGTCAGGGGCCCAACAAAAGTTATGTTTATTGAGCTTCCTATAAAAGGAACACGATGCTAAATCCTCCATTCTCCATCTTTCTGCCATTTCAAAAATTTTATAGAGTCAGGAAGTCGGTCAGTTTTTTGTCCTCAAGGCACCGGAATATTTTAGGATTTCCTATCAACATCATTTCATATTTTTTTTCTCCATTCTTTTCTTTTTTTTTTTGTAGTTCCCAATAATTGTAGACAAATAAAACAGCAGAGTCAGAAGAGTGAAATCATTGTGACCCATAATATGGACATTCGAAAGAGGTAAACAAGTTATGGCATTTCAATGTATTCCAACCACATAAAATGACTTGCCCCCCAGACCGCCACTTTGACTCATGGCCCAACAAACAGATTCAGGAAGGAGGCAAACTTATTTACAATCCTGATGTATGTGGTTAGTTTACTGCATATGTATGTGTCTTAATATGCTCCAAAAAAAAAAAAAGATAAAAAAAACACTCATTTCTTCCACATCAATCCCAGTAAAATATCTATTAATCTACTTGAGAAAAAACACCAAGCCCACTGTCAACAAATGAAGGAAATGGAAAAAAAAAAGTATTACAATAATAATAGCCAGTCAGCTAAAGTATTTAAATGACATGTGGTCGATTGAGGAACAATTCCAGGAAGTAAATAGAACCAAGCATGGTGGGCATGAGGTTCACTCTGGCCCAATGGTCATGATAAAAAAAGAGTAAGAGGCAATGTTGGTTTATGCATGAGCTGTTGATCATGAGGCAAGGATCAAGTGCAGATGATCATGTATGAATACACGGGGATTGAATAGATGTGGAATAAGAAAAGCAACCTAGAATAAACCGGATAAGAGTTATTTGCTTATCGACACTGCATTGTAAAGTCGTTTAAGCTGTATTTTGTCGTACGATAAAGTGCCTGCTGGACTGGGGGAGACATCTTTGAGGCAAAGCAGAGTCCTTGTGTGGAATAATACGAATATAAGTGCTTTGTTTCTTCAAAGGGAGACGGTGTCAGCACTGAGATGTCTTTATTGCGGCAGAACAAGTGTTGGAGTGCTGTGTGCATGACAGTGTTTATCGGTCCACTCCTAAGACTCTCACTGATTCCTGTTGCCACATCCAATTTAGACTCTCTAGGAAGACAATTGGGCCAGCGTAATCACTCTGACTTCAATGCTATGTGATCTGACAGCCAAGCTGTCTTGGATATTTTCTTTCCTGTTGAGGTCTACACTAATAAATACTCCAAGCGCAGCAGATTTCCCACACTCATAAATGTCACTTAGATATAGGACTCAGGTGAAATGTTTCCTTTTACGCTGATGTGAGTTTATGAACAACAGCAGGGATGAGAAATGTGGCCTTCAATATGGATGTTTGGTCTTTGTATCTTCAAGTGAAATTAGATCATATTAAACAGCCTTTATTCTTCCCACACTGGGGAATTGCAGGGAAATGTTGATATGTGTCCAAAGATATTCAGAAAAGGAGCATTAACTTATGCTGCACTTAGCTGTAACTCCTGATGTATGAGGTCAGTTAAATGCACCAGCGAGCGCCATGTTTTTGAATTCAAGAAGCAGCTCATTTACTCATCCATACGTGAGGAGAAGCATGTCACTATTAAGCAGAGCATTTATTTCGGTGTTTATTGTATGAAAACAGTTATGCAACAACAACAAAAACACATCCCCGCTCTCTTATTTCACTCATTAGTTTCACTTTGATCCCAGTAAAATATCTATTTATGGATTACAGAAAAACATGAAGTCCCAGGAGAATGAATCACAGACTCTGTAAGGTGTTTAAATGGAACTGGAAGCAGAAGTTTCTGGAAGAAAGCATTGTGATGTGCAGATGTAGAACTGGACGACTCTCAGGTTTGATCAAATTTGGTCGCAAGTCAAACTTCAGTGGTAAGTCTTTTTATGTCACCATTGTGTGTTTAAAAAAACAGCTTTATACCCAATAAACTATATTTTTTCAGAGTCAATGTACAACCTGTCACTTTATATATTCGCTGAATCATAAAGGCATGAATCTCAGTGGAAAGTACAATGTATTTAAAAGTGAATTTCTCCAATGTGTTGTTATAAAACACATTTTGGGCTTTATCCCACGCACGCAAGGCAATTATGATAAATTAGCAAAAATTAATTGTGTACCATCTTTTAGTGCGATAATGAAAACAGCAGAGGAGTCATTGCAATTGACTGAGACTCGTGTGCATCCAACCGCACAGTTTTCATCTCAATTCTGTTGATGAGGCAAAACGCTGTCCTTCATCTGGCACCAAAATGGGATTTTCATGAATCTTCCGGAGCTATATTTTTGAAGTTTATGAGAACAGTCGAGGAGTTTTACAGCCGTCATAATCATGTTAACGGCACAAACCGTTGCCTTTCCAGTCCAATCAACGACGAGTGCTCGACAACATCCATCACTGTTGCGTTTTTTTGTTGTTTAAAAAAACGACACCACTATATACAGTGAAGGCCAAAAGTTTGGACACACGTCTCATTCAATGTGTTTTCTTGGTTTCCACAACAATTTACTCCTCAATTTACTATTTAAAGTTCTCATTGAAGGCATCAAAACTATGAATGAACACACATGGAATTATGCTGTAAACGATTTTTTTCATGATGTATTTACCTGATAATGTTTTCCAACAGGTGACTACATCATGAACCTTACTAAGGCCAATGGTTTGCAGTGCTACCAACAAAGCAAAAAGGTGGCTACTTTGAGTCATATAAAATATACATATTAAACATTTTATTCAACATTTTTTTCTTTGCCTCATAATGCCATATGTCCTGATGCAAATAGTTGATGTCTTATGTGCATACAATGCAGATAGTCGTAAAAATTAAGAAAAAAAAAACACTGAACCAGGTTTGGCCTTTGGCAGTAGAGCTTTTTCTGTCACTATTTTGACTCTGGCAACAGGGAAATGCTTCCAGTTCCGGTCTATAATTGTATTAAAAGCTGATATTCGCCACCACTGCTTCCTATTCCGACCC
Organism: Synchiropus splendidus; assembly: GCF_027744825.2. Classification (NCBI taxonomy): domain Eukaryota; kingdom Metazoa; phylum Chordata; class Actinopteri; order Syngnathiformes; family Callionymidae; genus Synchiropus; species Synchiropus splendidus. Next base: position 24,902,366 of record NC_071336.1, read on the forward strand.
TTGTTTGTTAAGCCTAACCGAGATAGCTGGTTGTGTCCTGGGCAGCTGTTCGCTCTGATCACCTGGTTGAATCCTTTTGAGGCATCTGCACCTGAGGATAGACATCAGAGCAGGATAGACATCATTTACCAGCTGCGAGCAGCCCATAACAGGTTAGGACCTCCTGAGGGGATTTGTTTCTTGAAATTGACGTGTTTTCTGTTCTTGATTTAACCATAGTTTGTGTTGTGTTTTTGAGTATGGAGACTATATTTTAACAAGTGGATTTCTTTACAAGATCTACTTATTCATTATGGCAGAGCATCGTGGATATCACCGGCAAACTCGTAGAGTTTCCATGTGTTTTCATGGATTTCTTCAGACGGTTCATAGCCAGCGCTCTGTGACATACACAGACACAAAGCTTGATTTTCATCACCCGTTTGAAACACATCTTAGAATTCCTTGTAGTTTTTGAAGAATTCACATAAAGCGATCAAACAATAGTTTTCCTCTCATCTTTGGCTTTTCTGCATCTTTTAAGTCTCGGCTTCAATTGTAGTTACTGAACTTGGCAGAGAAACACAGGCTTCCTCGTGTTCGCGCTCCGGTTCGCTTCTCTCATCTTAAGTAGCATTAATGTGGTTCCAGTTGGATATTTTTATCTCATGAATCACTCCCCTTCACAACACTTATTGTTAAAGATGTTCGCAGGTGAGTGGGCAGATATGGCAGCGGGTTGTCGGAGCTTTAAACAGGCAGGGTTATTAGAGATGGCTAACCGGATAACACGGGTCACCTTTTGTTGTTGGATGATGGATGTGGAGGTACATCGGCCCTAAGGCTCTTTCTTATTACAGCCCTAATGGGAGAGGGAGCTGTGAAAAGGCATCAATCGTTACCTGCTGCAAACGCCAAGATCACATGGGGTCACAAATGACCCTGTCTTTCTTCTTCTCTGGACTTTCACTGTGGTTATTTCGCCCTCCTTTGTCTGTTTCTGTCAAAGCTGACGACAAAATTGTGATTTTTTTTTTTACTTTGCCTCCATGATTATTGGAGATTCCACTATGAATAACCATGAAAACAGTGTATTTTATGGGTAGGTTTATAAGCTTTTCATATGCATTCATCGTAAGTCTGGCTCTTGAAAAGGAGCCATGAAGTGTACTCCAATGCACCGACTTAATAGTCCTTCAAGAGAGATAGGATGTTACATGAAACATCTTAATTTCCAAAGTCAAAATTTAGAGCTCTATCATTTACTTTTAAATTCAAAGCTCAAGATTATTGAGGCACTAGTGACTTTCAGCGGAAGGTCTTTGGATAGACCGAGTCACCGAACTGATCTGAACACACATTGTTAGCAGCTTCTCAAGAGACACACCTGACAACTTTATCGATCTTGCTTCGGCTATAAAGCTTCTTCTTTACGTGGCACGGAAAGTGACAGAGCAGAGTGAAGTCTGGCTTGGCCATGAGTCAAAGCAGCCAGACATCCGAATGACAGAAAAACTCGTATGTTCTGTGACTGGCCCGACATCATGATCACACGGAGATGAGAGTTCCTACGGCAGAGAGACTTCGCTATCATTATCGTGTCATGGTCCTTTATTGCAGTCTGTTCATGGAGACCGTCTTGCTGTCATGACAGCATATTGCGATCAACAAAAAGATAAAGACTCGCGCTGAAATGTCGGGCTCAAATCTCAGAGGCTCACATGAATGATCTCCATGTGCCAAATGAAATAATCAAGCATGCACACCTGTATCCAGATTTAAAAATGTGGCCCAGAAAATGAATACTATTTTATAAACAATTCTATATTCATTCAATTCATTAACAAAGATTAAATGTAGCATACATATGTGTGAAGAAAGAGCTGAGCCGAAAGGCAAACTTCAATTTACCAGTTGATCTTCATTCCAGATGTATTCACAAACAAATCTGAGTAGTAACCAAACACTTCTGCGGAGAGCTGTACTGAGTTGTCTACTGAGAGATGCAGGGAGAGGAGCTCAGCAACATTGAGGGAACCTAGTCGAGGTGCCTCAGGCATCCTAACTCCAGGACGCCCCTCTGGTTGACTAACAAGGAGGAGGCCCCAGTGCAGACGTAGGGCATGTTGGAGAGACTCTTCCTCTTAGTTGACCGTGGAACGTCTTGGTGAAGAGCTGGAAGAGGTTTCCGGATGGCAGCAAGTTTGAGTGACAACACCCTGTCCCACAGCCAGAACTCAGAAAAACAGTAGAATATGGATTGGTCTGATGGTACTCCTTCTCACTGGTACAGGTTTGACTAGCTTTTTCTGGCCGAAAAATAACAATATTAACATTAATATGTGATAGAATTCACCAAGACTTCATGGCCCCATTAATCAAAAAACAACAAAGAAGATTAAAAAAAAAATAAAAATCCAGTCAAAATGCATGGGTCGGACATACGTGCAAATACATACCAGTAGAACCCGCTTGTTAATTCCATCCTCAGTACAGTGTCACGTTGGAGCAAGACTTTCAAGATCTGATAAAATTCAGCTTCACATTTGAAGCTGCGCTGCAGTTCAAACATGATATAGGGGAACATTTATTTCTAAAGGACACTAGGTAAAGATTTAGCGTTCTGATTTGAGCATGTAAGGGGAATAGACTATTGATTTAAAGCCGACAGAGGCTGCACTCTGAAAATGGCACCATGCATCTACAACTCAATCTCTTGAGCCACGAGAGCCTTCGTTTGAAAAGGATTATGAAAGCATTAGGTACAGATTCTGATGTGGAGACATATTTGGAATGATTGAATTATTAATCAGCAGGTGCCTTGAGCAAGGCTAATGCATTTGTAGCTGTTATTTTTGAGTTAAGTTGTTCAGAACATTATATATATATATATATATATATATATATATATATATGTGTGTGTGTGTGCGTGTGTGTTTACCAAGACTTTCAATCATGCCACCACTGTTCTCATGTAACACTTCCAAATGTTGAAGTTTAGAACAAAAAAGTATCACCACTGGATGACATCGTGTCTGTGTGGCTGTAAAAAAAAGTAGTTCAGAGCAGTACAATAACTAGTAATTCTCTAAAACCCAATTCTTACCTACTGCTTATGACTCACCAGTCACCTTGAGCCAACACATGGAACTAAGAAAACAGCTCTGTAATATCTGTGATCACATTTGGCTCAATGCCCGTGAGACACAGAAGGAAAAAAGGAAGAATAACTTAATTTTATGGCTGAAAAGTCTTTGCTCCGAGTGCATGGTTTTGTTCATTTACATAGCAAGACCTCACACAGTCACATATGTCAGGGCACCTTACATACTGCTGTTGCCAAGAATTGTTAGGTGAAGTAAATAGAAAAGAAATATCTGGTCAAATTTCAATGTTGCTTCACTTCATTCAAGACAAAAAGTCACATGACATATCTCGATATCTTGAATTTCTTGGAAGACCACGGACTGAAATTTACCTAAAGAAGACCTTAGATCAAAGGTGAGTAAGGAAATTTCCTGACTGTTGTGAGGGTCCATCATGCCAAAATAAAAACAGTGATGACTATGAAACATCATGGAAAGAAATTAACCAGGGTACAGTGCACCTAGAAAAATATGTAACACTATTAAGAAGTGTCAATAAAACATGAAACCTATTTAATATATTTAATTTTACATCCATTATAAATCAAACTATGAACTCGACAGGTGAAATAAATAAAAAAAGGTAAATTATTTGTTTCCGTGAATAAAAAAATACACACAAAAATGTCAATGCAAAGAAGAAAAAAAAGAACCTCCCAGTTTTTTTAGTCTTAAATCATGTTGAACAAGTAATGGCTAAAAAGAAACAGGACTAAAAAAAAAAAAATAATGAATGAATAGTCAGAAAACTAATATTATATGGGACTGTGAAAATATACTAATAATGTAAAAAAAATATTTCAAGGCAAGGGTCAAATGCTCCCTGATAAAACATACACATTTCAATGTTTACATTTCTGACAATAATTCCTGTCTGGCTACAGAGTGCGTGTGAATAGCTTCATCAAAGTGAAGAAGGTTTAACAAGACACGTGGTACTGTGGCTGGAATTCAAATGAGAGGCTCTCGATGTTTACTGTCAGCCGTGGGTGAGTAAAAATCGCAAGGACGAGATCATCAACATTTTACAATAGCCATCTGCGTCTCAGCGATGACTCAGACTCGGGAAGAGACTGAGTCAATGGTGAGGTTCAAGTTTGACAACCTTTGATTCCAAAGCACCGTGCTTAATTCATCCATTTTTTTCTTCCATAACTGCGGCAGAACTTTGCTTAAAACTCGTCAAAATAAAATGTTTTCTAAATTCAGATTTGATATAAAGTCTTTTCTAATGAACTGCAATCAAGTTAATAAAAATTTTATCTGAAGTTGTTCAACATTATTTAGCGGTTCCCTCACTTGACAAAAATATGTTTATTTATTAAAGATGTAACCGACTCTAAATGTTTCACATTGGATTGAAATTGTTTCTTATGAATATTGCATGCGCAGTTTTTACTTGACTTGCATGTTTGCTGCAAACACCCGCTGATATCCGCACTCCTGGCTGCCAGATCTCTCACGTCCAAGGTTTTATTTCTGGCCCCCGACTTTTGCTGTTGCACACCATGTGGGTGTACCATTACTTATTTACGGATGCAGTGTGAATATCAGATGGCGGAGTCTCGTGCATGGTGAGCAAGACGAGCAGATAAACTTGGTAAATTCCTCAACCACGGCAAGAGACGATGGTAGAAGGGATATAACACAGCCAGCATTTTTCTCTCATCTTGGCTTTCTGAGCTTATATGAGTGGGGCAAATGTCAAGTGCATCCACTGGCAGTAAATTGCAGCAGTTTAACAGCTGGAAGCGGAATATGTGAGGTTTCTTAATGTGGTGCCGGCACCAAGCTGTCCAAGATAAAAGCCCTGTAGTCTGTTTGTCTTTCTAAAGGACCCCAAGCAACTCTGTAGTATATTACCACAATTTATATTGAATTTAGGCTGGAACCTCCAGCAATATTATGAATAAAACATTTTAATAATTTCGTTTTTATGCTGAGGTTGTAGATATAGCGACACTGTATTGTGTTTTTTGTTTTTTTTTTGTCTTTTTTGGTCAAGCCAAACCAGTTTACCACCTCAGATTGTGAATAATGGAAACAGTTACCTTGACCCGTTGAAGTTAGAGTGCAAGATATTTTTCTGAACAATACTGCATTTATTTCACCGATTTAAGTGGAGCTCAAAAACGACTTTTTCGTGACAGACATGTTTAGTTTACAATTCCTATATTGGACACGTCAAATTCTCAATATGAAGGGCACGTTAAACAACTGGCCTCTTAAGTGGTGAAAGAGTAATAAGGTCATCTGTCCATCACAGATGTGTTGAATCATTGCTTCTCTGTATTCAGGAAGGTTTCCACAAAGTAGAAAACTAAGGGAGTGACCAGACATGCAGCTACTGTATACAGGGAGCGTTAATCTCCGCCCCTTCTAGTCGGTTCATAGCACCTAAAACCGGAAAAAAAAATGGTGAGAGCGAAGTTATTTTCTGGTGCACTTTGCCTCATGCTCTGGATCACACGTTCTATACCCCAATTTAAATGATGAATAATGATGTGAGTTTTGACTACGTTTGCTGTGTCATTTATAATGTATTTGCTTGTGAAAACATCATTATTTGGAGGACAAAACAAAGGTCCGATGTATGATGTCACAGCAGAATCCGACTGCACCGGCGCTAAGGCAGATCCTAAAGGTACTAAAGCTTGCAAACATTAGCTGACATTGTTAAACACTTACCATGACCCTGTAGAGCTTGTCCCGCATGTTGGCTCTCGAGTGAGAAGCTGCGATGAGTATTGCATTTCGCTACTAAATATCACACAGTAACTTTTGACACTGGTTGAAAAGCAGTGCTCTCATGGCATAAGAATGTATCTTTCAAACACATCATACGTGGGATCTGAGGCTTTTATCTCTCCACTCACTCCAGTTCCTGTTTATTGTTAACTTGTCCCATGAGGTTGAAGCAAACCTCTTCATTCTGTATATGCAGGTAACCAACAGCGGCAGGAGAACTTTCCCAAATGGGTCCAACTGACTACTGACCTGCAGCCAGACAGACCAACAAAACAGACTTCCTTTAAGAGCTTGATGCAATTCAAGCTGCACTGCTTCTTGGTTGTTAGGCAGAAGCTACAGAGAGACTTCAGGCTCCTTCAATAGAGATTCTGTATTAGTCTGACTGTCTGGCATTATTAGTGAATGAATTAAGGGTGTCTGTTTTGACACGTATTTACACTGACATTGACCTTCTAAGCCTTGCTTGAGGGCTCTGGGCCACACTTCACATGGTGATGATGTGATGTGATGATGTCATTGATGTCCATTCCCATTACTTCCACCAAATGTCCCATAATGCACTACAACAGGAAGCTGTTATTCAAACCCAGGGGTGTCACACTGTATCCCAAAAGGGTCATATGGGTGCAGGGGTTTGATCCAATCCCTTACACACACAGCACCAAACTGACAAATAACTCAGTACTGCCCTCAGACACCTGCTGTAATGTGTGTTCCTGATCAGTTGGACTGAAAACACACGGCCCTTTTGGGATTCAGTTTGACACCTGTGTTCTAGTCATAAACTGTAGCTTTTATTTTTTTCTCCTGTATTTGTGTTAACCTTGTAGACATTAGTAGCAGAAAAAAGGCAACTAGACCCTAAGAAAATTTGCAAAATGGCCGTCTTTCTCAAGTCATTCTGGATACATTGAGTGAGTAAAAGGGAATAACAAAGTATTAACATGGGTGATGTTCCGAGTCGGGTGATGTTCCGTCTATTCTGGTTCCAACTGGTCATAACTGTCAAAGCTTTTAAAGCAGCTTGGATGTAGCTAATGGCTGTTTGCTAACAAAAACGAAATTGACACGTTACGTTGGTGAGAAGCCAGTCGCTGCATTTCAAGTTTGTGTTGTCATCATTCAAGACAACTTTGATTTCTTCACAAAATTTGTAAACCTCACAGCTACAAGCACAATTTGTTCCAGACAGTAGCAAAAAAGTTGCTCCACAAAGTCTGTAAGCAGCGCTGTTAACATTGCATAGTGCGTCATTGAAAACATGATCCTTTGCGGATAACATGATCAGTCTTTGCGTCATGCCTCTGGGTCATGTATATGGAAACATAGTTATGGTGTAAGCCTATTTTTAAAACTAGATAACGATAGATCCTCTTTCAAGCATTTTAATACTCTACATGTTGCAAATGTGACGGTTAACCAAACATATCTTTGTAAATGTGACATTAGATCTGACAGCTTCAAATGTCAGAGACGTGCTAATGTTGGTTTTTAGTAGTGAGTGTTACGCTTCAGCGCTTCAGTTGCTCATGACCAAGCAATTTAGCCAAAATGTGAGCCCTCATTAAAGAAAAAAAGGTTGAGTTTAAAAGCTTGATGAGACCGCTCAGCGCAGTGATTTGTCCTATTTAGTGACAACGTTTGTGGTTTTCTGTTTGCTTCCAAATTCAACTGAATCTCCTCCGCTCTAATTAGAGCTGGAAAAAAAAGAAATACAACGAAACGGTTCACTTCACATTAACTACTGTTTTCATGAGGACAACAGCGAGGACCAGCTGTGCCTGTTGTTGCTTATAGGACTTGGTTGTATGTATAGGAAGAGGCTTTTCACCATACGGATTTGGCTGCTAACCAGCATCAAAAGCAAAACCTGATGAAAGGCAAGCAGCACCATACAAGATCAGAATATAATGCACAAGTCGTGTTAGAGCCTTTAATTCCTCAGACTATCGAACTATAGTGTATATGAACTTGATGCTGTAGTCAAGTTTAATAGATTCATGTTGCGTCGTGACTGTCAATCAACTTTTATAATAGCCAATAACGCGCTCACCCAGGGGTCTTGGAGCAGTCGAGGAGATCAAACGTGAGAAGGAAACTCACCCGCTAAGCTGCTGCTGCTTCATGTTGAAAGGATGGTTTAGGCATCTGTAATCATTTTCCTATGGTCTTTTAATGTTATGTCTTTCAGAAGTGTGGGGCGTCTTGACTGAGGTTTGACAGGAGATTGTCCTTCAAGGACTGGCCATAATGTACAGTATTATTGAGTTATGTAACATCAAACATGTAATATCAAACAAGACCACTGATAATGTAGCAAGGCAGGTTACTACCTGCATCAAATATGAGTCAGTCCGTCTGTCTGTCTGTCCCATCCTCATCCTCACTGTCATACCGCAATATACTGATGCTGGGAAAATAGAATTTTGAGTCCGATACTGACGTCGCAGTCAGCCTTCCACGTTGCATGGGGACACTTTAGGCTTTCAAAGCACCTGTTTCACCTTCTGCGGTGTATCCTGACCCTTTGGGAAGCACATCACGTAAAAAAAGAGGGAGGTTGGGGTTAGGTAAAGTATGGGTAACCAACACAAAAGGTTACCTTTGGTAGCAGCATAAAACACAAAAGCCCACTTTGCCAACGTCAATATATTACCATGGGAGTGAGGATGGTCACATTGATGGCGTCGCAGATTGATGTCAGCGTCAAACATCTATGCAAGCTCCACTCTTGTCATTATAATTATATCACTCATTGTTACTCATACATATAGTTCATCACCTGACCATCATGATCACAAAGGACACTATTAATGACAAGTAACTTCAGCAAGCTAACATAAAAGCTTACAATAGTCACTACCACACGCACCAAGAACCAGTCCATTTGAACAACGACAACTTTTTGATTCAGATGAATCACCAGTACAGTCAATATGCAACAGGAAATATTGTATTATGAATAATACAAGTCATACAATACATATCATGATATCATAGGGGTGAGAATGTGTTGGACGGACACAAGTGCTGATGTTGAACTTGAAATTGGAAAGTCAAGTTGGTAGCAAGGCAACTTTGTTAGGAGTCACTTTTATCCAGAAGGACAAGAGATGTATTTAAACAGATAAGCCAAGTTCACACAACAGTAGAGGTCTTGCTTATACATATGAGTTGTACCATCTAAAGACATTTCAATGCATCCAGTCCATCCATGATATCCCTCCAACTGGGTCGGCAGGGTTTCTTTAACTGTCCGCCAATGTACACCCATGATTGAGAACACAATCTGGCTTCGACCTCTTCTGCAACTCTCTTTATTTTGCCTCCCTACTCCTCCACCATGTCTTATTCCTTGCCTTCTCTCTCTGGCCATTGCCTCGTCCAGAGCCATTGTCAGACTTTCGAATGTTGCGTTGTGTGGTGGCAATATTACCATAAATTCATGCCAGTTGATGTTTTCTGAGATGCCCATTTCAGGCACATTCCGCTGTCAAGAAAGCCAAGGTTCAGCAGAGAGCAGTTCACTGAGAACAGGCTTAGAAAGATTCAGTTTGAACATGTGTAGAAACATTTCACATGAAAGGAATTGTGGTATAAAGAGTTGAATGCTGTGTGGGGTTGAGACAGTTGAACCATGACAAAAGCTATTGACACATTAAGAAACAACAGAGGCTTTAACATAATTTCTACCAATGTACATAGCCATTTACGTCTCGTTCAGAGAAATAAGAAACTGATGTTTTTTTTTCATACTTAAGCTACTCAACAGTAAAAGCAGTACACAGCATATCAATATCAGCATGTCAATGTCAGACTTCACTTCGAACACGTTTCTAAATAAACAATAGACCAAAAATACTTTCTCCTTCCGCATTGTTTTTTTTTTCAGTATGTGAAAAGGAAGTTTCATAATGAGATTATACAGCACACGGCAAACACAATCCTATTTTTACCTCTCCTTCAACTGTGGTCGGTGAGTAGACATCTGTCATTATGTACTAAGAGTATACAAACATTTTCGCATAAGGAAGAGGTTACATCAATGCTAAGTGAATGGATTTTTCTACCTTCAAACGTCTTGCTGACTCGTCTGTACTGTTGTTGTTTTTTTGTCAGTGTGGAAAAAAAAAAAAAAAAAAAAACTGAAACAGGATGTTGTCGCATTAGTATGCCTGCTGAAGGAACAACATCATTTAAACACTGACCATGAATGCTGTCTGGCGGAGAAACGCTGTGAGTGATGAGGACAGAGCTGAGAGCGGGAAATGACAACACGGTCTCTGTAAAACCCGCTATTAGATGTCTCAAGAGGAGGACTAACACTGTCGGTCTGTGTGTGTGTTGCAATTACACTTCCTCTTCACTTCAACTGGGATCCTTTCTTCATTCTCCTTGTTATATCAGCCTTGTTAAATGAAGTTTTGGAGGAGCTATTGACTCATCACTTTTGTTTGGCAATTATCCCCACTTTCATGTGGATGCGAAAGGAAATGTTTTATTACCCGGTTGCTCTTGAATCAGTTTGAAAAACAGTTATTTGTGGGCAAAACAGATATTCAACAGAATTGTGCTACTAATCGGTGTTCAGACTTTTGTGGGGTTATTTAAGGGAGTCGGTGGTGAACGAATTCCTGAAAGAAAACAAGGGATAGATAGATAGATAGATAGATAGATAGATAGATAGATAGATAGATGGACGGACGGAGGAAGACGGACGGACGGACGGACAGACAGACAGACAGACAGACAGATAGATAGATAGATAGATAGACAGACAGACAGACAGACAGACAGACAGACAGACAGACAGACAGATAGATAGATAGATAGATAGATAGATAGATAGATAGACGGACAGACAGACAGACAGACAGACAGATAGATAGATAGATAGATAGATAGATAGATAGATAGATAGATGGACGGACGGACGGACGGACGGGCGGACGGGCGGACGGGCGGACGGACAGACAGACAGACAGACAGACAGACAGATAGATAGATAAATAGATAGATGGACAGACAGACAGATAGATGGATAGATAGATAGATAGATAGATAGATGGACAGACAGACAGACAGACAGACAGACAGACAGACAGACAGACAGACAGACAGACAGATAGATGGATAGATAGATAGATAGATAGATAGATGGACAGACAGACAGACAGACAGACAGACAGACAGATAGACAGACAGATAGATAGATAGATAGATAGATAGATAGATAGATAGATAGATAGATAGATAGATAGATAGATAGATAGATAGATAGATAGATAGATAGTATGTAAAAACTTATAACCCACTAAACAACACTAAACATACATCACAGTGTTGAAGCTTCACCCTTCTTTCCCAACCAAAACCTTGGTGCAAATGGATGGAAATTGAATGAAATTGACAGTGTGGGAGTAAAAGTTTAGACTCATTTTCCAGTCTTAAAGTGATCAATAAACACTTAATATATTCCTTGCACCATGGTCAGGACCATGGAATGGATTATTTTTTTAAATCCCGTCCCTTACATTAGGTCCACTTGCCACTTTAGATCTCTGTCTATGCTCAATAGCTCACTTGATGGGCATGCCATTTTGGAGTGGTAATAATCTCTTCCTCGGCTCCCTGTGGTCCAAGAAGTTTGAGGCTAGCATCTGTCTTAAAGATTGACAGGGTCTCTCAGTTATTCGCCAGAGTCAGTTCATTAAGTTCAGTTCCTCTCACAGAACTTGTGCCAGCCCATGAAAATATGTTAATAGCAGCCTTACTCCACACAGGGAGATATCAACACAGATATATAAACACACCGTCAGGGAGGACGGTCTGAGGAAGCACAGGAATAAGTCCATTTCAATCTGGAGCTTGTAAACTAATGAAATACATCTGTACATCTAAACATTACCCATATATTTTGTTTACCTGAAGCACATCCGTTTAGCAACGACAATCTATTGCTGTTACCAAATCATGATTGCAGCTATTTATTTATAGGTGTTTCCCTGATAAATAACTCTAAAAATGCAAGAGCCGAATGTCATAAATTAAAAAGTGACGCCCAGCAGGAATCTTGAGTCTGGACACAGTCTCTCATGGAACAGAGGATATTAAGGGCTTTACGGCGAAGAGCATGAGAAATAAATGTCAATCATAGCCAGAGGGCAAAACTTCACGCTTTTACCCAGACCCCGACTAACCCTTGGGCTACTGTGTTTGAAAATCCCCAAAAGAGAATTGTCAGGAGGGTGGGGGGATGCACTTGTGTAACTAAGGTTTCAGACATTTAGACATTCTCAAAATGGAGAGTTACACAAAAGTAATACATGAGGTGACGCAAACAATTTGTTTATTTGTTCCCTCATTATTTGCCCTTAAGATGCAGCTTGACAATATTTGAGTCCATCCGTTTCAGTTAACTTTAATATTGTTTAGCTTGATTGGTTTTGGGAGTGCAAACAGCATAGACACAGACTCAAGTCTTTGCTGGATACACTTTCACTCACTGGTAGAGGCGATTCCATGCGCTGCAAACTGTTGTATTGTATCAAAGTGGACCACCGCAGGGCACAGACACAGTGTGATACTAGTGTAAGAGTGGAAGCTCTTTTCACTAAACTACATCTAATGCCACTAGGTATGTACAGCATTGCACCGTATGTGGGTGTCCTCTTCACTAACAGTGCCATAGGAGTCATCATGACTGAAGTGCATATAGTGGTGTATAAATCAGTCAAGGATATTTATATACCAAGTCACATATTGTAGAATACAGGAGAAAGAAGTGGCATTCCAATCTCCGTCTGTCTTTTACGTGGCTGTGACACTCGATGATGGAGGTGGACCCAAATGCAAGAGACCAGGGAAGATTAACAAAGGGTTAAACTCAAAACAGTCACTCACAAAACGTGAGCTTAACTATACACCGCTTGACTTGACTGGACACGATACACACTCACAAATGGCACAAGGGGAGAAGAACTGTTAAGGGAAACAAAACAAGAGCGCAGGTGTAGACAATGACAGGATTCAGGGTAGATGAGACAAGACAGTCGTGGTGCACACAGGAAGACACTTTCATAATAAATCCGGAAGTAGTGAACTGAACATTGCTAACAAACATGACTGACCATGGCTGACAGTGTTGCGATACCTGCGGCATCACACATGCAGAACATGTGCTTCGAATGAAACCCTACTGCATTCACATCCAATAAAAGTCACTTGAATGTAGTTGCTGTTTGACGCCTTGGGAGTGCTAATGTGTTGGCCTGAACAACATGCTTTGCTCTGTGCAGTGTTGACGTTTTAAATTCAATTTCAGAGAATTGAAAGCGATTAAAAAATGAGAAATGTCTGGGGAATAAAATGGGATTTGTTTTTCCAAGGTGTCAAACAGTGAGTATTTGCAAGTGGACTTTTGCCTCCGATTTTGAAGACTATGGCTTAACTCAAACGTCCACCTGTCTCTCTGTCAGCAGTTGTCTGTGGCATCAGGATAAGTCCCTGAAGGCGGAACATGTGCCTCAACTGAAAGCCTAATGCGTCACCATGCTAGGCGGAGGTCTGGCATCACTCAGGGACCGAAATATCCTCTTGAAAATTGACTCTGTGTTGATGCCCAGCGAGTGAGGAAAAGACAACACGGCCTTTTTCATTTCGTACATTACCAAAGCGGGTAATTCTCCTGTGAATCTGTATGAATGATCATAGTGGTGGTCCGAGGGGCCGGATATTGGCAGCCATGCTTCTTACAGGTGTGTGTTAATGGTTATTCTTTCTTTTTTTTTATTTGTAAAATATAATGGGGTTGAGGGGAGGCACTCAGAAGGTGTTGTGCCCCTTGAATAATAAATAGATAATAGTTAATAAATAGATAGATAATGTAATATTGATCCAAAAAGACTGGTGTATAATGGTTTTGACCGCTGAATTTAGACTCTGCAGTTTAGAACACAAACAACAGAGGCCCTTGGAAGGTTGCACAAACACTAGTGAAGTACAGTACAGACATTATAATAAATCATCATTAAATGAGCATATGAATACCATTGAACATGTTCCAGATGGGAGGATGCTTTTGCTCCTCTGCCAGCAGACACGCTCACACCCATGCACACACAAGTTTGGTCTTTGTCTGGCCGTAGTTCAGAACACACGACCCGTCATTAGTCAGATGAGCGCAATCATGAGTGGAGGCCAAAACGTCTTTAATTCAGGTCAAGAGCAGCTGGCGCTATTTTCTGATAATGACATCCACACAATCGCGCCAGCCATCCGTAGATGGCCGGAGAGTCTTAAATTGGTTGCTGGATAACATGAGATGGAATCTTCAAATGATGTTAAAGCACAGTTTGTTAATACAGTACGCAGACAGAATTTAAGTCGATAATAAAATGAGACAAAACACAAAGTACCGTAATTTCTGAAGTAGAAGTCTGTATTTTTATTTTTTTTTACATGTTCTGAATCCTGCGGCTTAACCAGCAGTGTGGCTAATATATGTTTTTTTTTTTTTTTTTTTTTTTTCGTACAAGATCGGTCAAGACATTGCCCCGTCTCACATTAGACCTGTCCTCAAATAATGGGGCAGGTCCCCCTGAGGGGGGCGCGGAGTGATGCCAAGGGGTGCATCACTTGTGTAATTGCACTCCACTCATGAATTTATTTATTTTTTTCAAACAAATTGATGCACTTTAAGTCCGTTCTGAGACAGACAAAATAATACAAGTTATTCCTTATTGTAAGTTAGTCTATATTCATTTCTTTTTTCTTTTCTTTAATGTTTACAAGGGTACATTGTTATGCAAAGGTGTGCTTATCATAATTTTATAGACAAATTATGCTATTTACAGTAAATATTTTATCTTCTGTGGGTGTAGTGGGTGTATATTCAGGAGCACTCATCGTCCGTAAATTCGTAATGGAGCTCCCCTTCATTTTCAGCACAGAAATGAGTGTCCTGAATTCTCATGACTACTAACAGGTGAGTTTGATCATAAGACTTAAACACACTGAAATAAAAAACGTTGGGATTGCTAGTAATCAAATGATGAAACACAGTCATCCCTAAGAACTTCATCTGTGGAGTCAGGCACCCCAACAGTTTTCACGCTCACCGTTGTCAGGGTGCACCACCTTCACCAGCCTGTTGGGGCGCTAAGTTTGCCTTCTGCTCATCTGCTATTTGCATGGAGCACATGTTCCGAACTCGAGGACCAGGGGCCAAATCCAGCCTGCCAAGGTATTTTATGTGGCACAAGGAAGCTACCTACTAAGTACTAATGAAAGTGCACTGAAAGATAGATCATCGGAGCCAGTGGAGACCCAGAGCTGCGATTTATGCTAAATAAAGTGTACAGTAATTAAAGCTCAAATCACATACCGGTTAGACTCTTGTTTCCTGAGTACTGCTTGTAAAATGAACAATAAAAATGTGTTTTCAGACCGTGACGCCGACCGAACTTTTTGTCTTCTTGCCAGAATGAGTTCTCTGCCTTTGGAAAGATCAACATGTCACAATTCCGCCTCCTCACCTGCCTCCAGTCAAGAGGGAGACCCACCCTTTGGAATGTTTCTACTGGTTGGTCTACACATGGTTTGTCAAGGAAGCCAGTCAAACTCCTTCTCCTCAGATCTGTCTGCCAGTCTGCCAGTTCTAATTTGAGTTTCAGTGTTTGGATCAGCCGACCCGCTGACTGTATCTTGAGCCTGACCAGCTCTCTCTTAAAATCCACCAAAGTATTTTCTGATCTCCTGAAACATATGCATTTGAATCGTGATTACCCTTTAAATATATTTGAATCGTATTTAATCGTTTTCATTTTTTTTTATTTAATTTAACAGTTTGCTCTCCAGACAACAGGGAACCTTTGTAAGTGCAGGAGTTCCTGGTCCACCGATCACACTGATGCACAAGACACCTCACAGCTAGGATGATAACAACAACAACAAACATGGGAGGAATCCCTCAACAAAAACAATCTGTTTGCTTTTGTTTCCTTTGTTTCACGACACAATGGCCAGGGTTTCCACAACGCTGAATGTACTAATAATAAAAATGAAATTCTTATGCAAATATTTTCAAGACATTAAAAGAGCTTTAGTTTTATAAGGTGATATAAAAACTTGAATATAGCCACCCTCGTGATGTATTGTGCCATTGTCAAACTGATGGAAAGTAAACAGTATTTTGTTGTTTAAATGTATGTTTGGGTCCATCATTTGATTCACTAACAACTAACCAAATTCATTCATGCAAATATTCTTCTAATATATATATATATATATATATATATATATATATATATTAATCCTTCCCCTCTACTGGTTTGTGTGTCACAGTGTGTCTGTGCTATCCCTTGAAATATTTTGACCATTAAATAAGGAGAAAAACAAGGCCACACAACAGGTAGAAAACAAGATATAAATTCGCCTAACTAAAGCGAAACAAAAAATAACACTCCGTGTATAAATTTCACTCGAAGGACATGACCGCGCAAACTTATTTTAATTCAAAAGACTTTTACATGAAGAAGCTGGCAACCGAGTGTGACAATATTATTGTAAATGAGCTCCAGATGTTTAAAACATCTGCCATGCTTTTTGTTGTTGTCTTAAGGCGCCCCGAGCACTGCGAGCAGGGAATAGATTTCAAAGACATTAATAGACCGATGAAGCATTTCCTAAATGTTAATTCCAAAATCAAGCCACGTGTGTCAGACAAGTGGCGGCTTTTTTTTTTTCTTTTTCCCCTCCCATTAGTGGTTTTTGTGACACTCTATGTTTAGCTGCGTGTTATTATTCAGAGATCATTGCAGTCTGTGCCAAGGATTTTGGATGCGATTATATTTGTTTGCGTAATGAAGCCATCTGCTTTCCACTCGCTCTTTACAATTCCATTAATTAGTGCCACAGTTGATATTAGAAAAACAATATTGAGCGATTGAAAGGGGGGAAATGGAAAGAGATGGTGAGTGCGACGGGAGGGGCAGGATACGGAAAAGACGGCGGAGCGAAATGAGCATGCCGGCGAATGCTTGTGAATGCAGATGGTTATGAAACTAAAGCAGATGGCATGTCAGATTGATTATTGTCGCCAGTGTTGCTTGATGGATACAAGGCGAGCGCTGAGCTCTCCCCCTCATTTCAGATGACACAAAGTGATAGAGACGTGTCAGCTCACGGGGTTAATCTCAATGTCATTTGAGCTGTTCCAAAGCGTTTAAGGCCCGTCCATGTGTGCCAGGCCATTCATTCCTGACAAGCCGATTACACCTGTAAATAAATACAGCCGCTGTGATCATGACCGGTAGGGTGGCGTGTTCAGTGGCTTGCTCGGTGGACATGGTGTTTCAGCGTTATCTCTTCCGGAGCAGTGCGTTCTTCAGGCCCGATCATTTCATATCCATGGCATTTCAACTGGGAACCGAAGCGGCTTATGAATGAGACTCATCCTCTGGTGAAACACTTCAAGAAGAACATCACATCTATCATTTAAAGGGACTGATGTCCACTTTTTTTTTTATGTTTCTCTTGAAAGACGGGGGTCACATTTTCAAAGCGTTTCTCACAGATGAAGCGATGGTAACTGATCATAGCGAGGTTATTTTAGTCTCTTTTGTTATACTGCAGAGAAATTTGTTTCTTTTGGAGGAGGCGAAGAAACGGAGCCTCATCAAAGGCCATTATTTTTAGCATCTCCTCACTAATTTAGTCGCCTGTCATGACGGAGATGTTTTAAGTTTCTGACTCAGGTCCTTTTTTTCCGCATCATTAAATTGGGACACTTTCTTTCCTTCTTCTTCCTTTGTTTCGTTCGCACACATCAAAATTGGAGATCCCTCATGTCATGTGAGGAAAAAAAAAAAGACACTGACATATCAAAGTGAAACATTGATATCTCTGGGAACTTTTCACTGAAGTGTTCTACCAGGAAATTCGGCTTCAAATACGTCCTCTTCTAAACAACTACACAGTCAGTATTCATTTCGAAATTGTGCTCAATAAGTCACCACTCATGATTTGTTCACTCATATTAGTCGCAGAAGTTGCTGACAAGGTTGTGCGTCGCCTGTCATATTTCTTTAGCTTGTTTTGAAAGTGGATTAAAATCTACCGAGGACATTAATTCTAATAGCTTGCCTCATTGAAGTTAGATAACGCTGATGGAATGCTGCACTGGATGACAAAAGGAAGATGGAATTCTAATCTGTTGGAGGATGAATTTGCAAGATGCCAGGACTCATAACAATGTATCTTGAAAAATCCAAACACCATATGACTTGTCTCCACAGAGGGGATGAACCTGAAAAGAAGGTGCTCTGGTCTTATGATGGCATCTTTTTGTTTTGCGTCTTGTGGCAGTTGACAAGTGCTATGCTGGCTACTGTTGACACACTGTTTTGACATCTTCCGATCAGGACCAACAGCAACTGACGCCATTTGAGCATAGAACCAGCCTTCTGTACGTCACGTTGAACTGGCTCACTAGGTCTTTGTGGCTACTGAGCTTGCTCACATGAAAGCACTGACCATTTAAAGAGCTTCCTCCTCGCAGCTCTCTGATCAAATGTCCATATGCACCATCAAACTGAATTCATCGGAGACTGACGAGAGACGTGTCCGATGCTTTTAGCTGATTGACACGCTAGGTCTCTTTTGCATTATCAGATAAACCTCATCTTCAACATCTCCTGCTTGATATGTGACCAGGAGTAGCTGCTGTCACTCAGCCTGCAATTTACAGCCAAGAGCAGGACACAATAAAGCACTCTGGCTGGCAGTGGAAATGGCAGCGGCAGGGACGGGCTGCTCAGGTAGGTGCTTGCATGCTGATGTTCAGTGCACTCCGGGCAAATTCTCCACAGAAGCTTATGAATTCAATTTTCCATGCAGCTCCACAAATTCATTTCTCACGGCTCCTCTTCAGTTTATTGTATTATTACCACTTTACCACACCGAGAGGGATCCAAGCTTGGGTTTAGATTTAGTGCTGCGAGCTCTTAATAGAGCCTGGCATGTTTTCCCAGTATTAGTTAATAGGTGCACATAAATGGGCAGATCATTAAGTAATGGAGCTGGGATGTTGGATTGTCCTCAGCCACCCGATTTCATTCCGGATCTAAAATTAATCTGATCTGATCCGTGCAATGTGTTGCAAGAATAAAGTAAGAATTATTTATGCGGTGTTAGACAGACAGCATCTCGCACTCCTTTTTGCCGTTTGTATTATGAAAGAGGAGGCTAAGAGGGAGATGAAGGAATGGGTGTGGGTGGGCCTGCCTGTCATGATATCCAATACCTCCTTAAAGATGGGATGAGATTAGTTAACCCCATCTATGAGCTCATCTTAAACCGCAGTATTACAGCAACTGAGTCGACAACGGAAGCTTCCTTCAAAAGACCAGAAAAAAATCATTGTAATTCTTTACAAGAAAACTTTGTAAACACATTGCTGAGCCGGAATATATCCACCTTAAAACATGTAAAATGAGATGTCGCGTATGCATAGTATTCAATCAAAAAATAAGAGGACTTATCCATAGTGGACATGTAGGAAGACCTTTCAGTTGCAAGTGACTCACAATTGAATCAAATGCAAGAATTGAAGTAGGGCAAACTCTTGATACAAGTGTGGAATGGATTGTGCTCTTCACCGGCAAATTGCTTCACAGCTGAGAGCATAGTCTGCATGTGTTTCCCTGCGGGATTTGTTAGTTCCACGGGTAATATTGAAACTCGAAATGAGCTTTGTGAGACTTATCGGAAATTGCTTGACCAACTTGCTGTCAATTAAAATAAGATTGGGAAAAAAAAACAATGAGTCAACTGGTGTCGTGACCCACATCTTCACAGTGGTAGTAGAATTTCAAATGAATTTACGCAATTATTAATTGAAATGAAACATCTTTATCGACTCTGAATGTCAAATATATGTATGGTTGCTTGCTAGAGATGGGTAGATGACGTTTCATGAAACAGTGTCCTGATTTTCAGGGGCCACCAGATGGCGATATCTTGGACTTCAACAACCATTATTCAATACAACTTCACATTGTTTCTTAACCAACAGCCCCATCTAGTGGCCTGGAAATTAGAACACTGCTTCATGAACCCTGAAATAATGTTTCATGATACTTCATCGACCCATCACTGGTGTGTGCACATTTTGGCAACAAGAACAACGTAGTACTGTTCAGCTAAGTGAGTGGGCTGTCTACAAGAGGTTGTGAATTTTATCTGCAAATGCACACGCTGTTAAAGGTGTAGCAGACATGTACACGAAACCTATTGACCTACACAAAGCCCACTTCTGGTTGGATTAGTTTTGCCCAGTGACATCGGGGAATGTGTAATCTCTGGAAAAATATATAGATTTTTTTGATACTTTGTTAAATGGGTTAGGAAAATTCCCCCCGGTTCCACCAGTCCAATAGTCATTTTCAATCCTAAGAGGTCAAAGTCAACCCACCCTCACTTAATATATGGATATATTGCCAGTGCCATGCAGACTGTTGCGTCCTATACTGACGCCAAAGGCAGCCTTCCACATAGAGATTTCAATGGAGTACAAAACGTTTTCCTTCCCATGTAGTGCTCCAGGGGCGAGAACAAAAGTTGTGCCATCCCATGGCTTACCCGCAACCTCCATCTTTCTTTTAGACAGCACGCTACCCGCTGCATCTGGATATACCACAGAAGGCGACCAGATACATTTGCCTTTGATCTTCAAAGGAAGGCTCACTTATCTGTCGATGAGGCCGGAGATGTAAGCCCTTCATGTTGCGAGCATATTTTGTGATGGACTATAAATGGCTCAATGCCAGTACCTGGTTCTTCGAAATAATCCGAGCATCAATTTTGATAATTGTTTACTCACTTATTTTGATGAATTATTTTTATCCATGTTGTTCTAATTTTAATGGAAGAAACATCCTGTCACCCAGACACGCACAAATGCAAGAATTGTTTTTGTTAGAAGTAGCCGCATAGTGAACATTGCCACACTCACGCTCTTTTGCCTGCCCTCATGCCAGCAAGCTGACTCACCACAACAGATGCAAGACAGTTCAAGTGGAAGAACATTGCTGCAGTAGTCATAAAATGTCCTGTGATAGCCGTCCCAAACTTACAACTCATATCAAAATGGGATCGAGCGATTCCATCGGGGCGCTTCGACTTTGCAACAGCCTGCTAGAGGAGAGTAATTTTTTTTTTTAAAACATAATTTATAAATTGTTGGCATGTGATGTCTTTTCACCTTTCCTGGCATTTATTCAGATTAATTTTTCTAGAAAATGTCATTGGAATTCAAAAGAATGGTGGGGAAATTATTATACTACTCACAATAATAATAGTAAAAATTTGAGGGGCCCATATGAGGTCTCTTACAGTTTGGGTTGCAGTTTCCCTTTCATGGTTTGTTGAACCATTTTGGGTTTGGTTTGACCGACATGTTCGATTGTGAGAGAAGCTATGTAGAGGCGATTCATAATAATAATAATTATTATTATTGGTTTCATTTGTCAGACCCTACACTTGTGGAACACAATGGGTATTTGTTTTTCTTGACTCTTTTTATGTTTCTTCATTGTGGCCTGATGGCTGTAGCGGCTGAGGGGGCAGGAAAGAGCAGCCGAATAGCCGAAGGCATGAATATGAATAAAAGCTACCTGTCAGCCTCTTAATGAGGTAAGTGAGTAATGGGCAGCAACACGGCTGTTTGTCAATCCAAGACGTGTAGCCACCCAAACAGCTTTATCTAATCCCACTGTAGGTATCGACCCCTACAGCTCAAAACTGCAGCAATCAATAGGAAATATAATCGTTTCCAAGTGGCAAATATTGATTGATATGCACGTGTGACTCTCACCGGGCAGCTGCCGCAGCTTATGAGAGAAGATCCCGCTTTATTTAGTGTGCATGAATAATACATGAACAGAAATGTCAGTGGCGAGGTGAATGGGTTTGTTTCTGATAACATTTTGGTATTTACAAAAATGGAAACTGTAGCATCTCTGTTCATGTCCTATTATAAACCTGCTACTAAGAAGAATGCCTTGAATTTGTTATGCACATAAATTTGTCTAATCTGTCATTTTTGCTACAAATAAATACATAAAACAAAATAAAAATATTTAATAATAACGCTATAAATATAAATTATTATTATTATGATTATTGTTATTATGAATAATAATAATGATAATAATAATAATTATTATTATTATTATTATTACTATAATACTAATACTATAATAACAACAACAACAACAACAACAACAACAATAATAATAATAATAATAATAATAATAATAATAATAATAATAATAATAATAAATTCTCATTAAGGACTGCAACTTCACAACAAACCACGTGACTTTCTCACACATCTTTCAAGTTGACAGAAATTGTATGAATTCACTCCAGTCCATATAGAGCAAAACTAGGCATGAGGGTAGGATCAGATCAGGCCTCAGAATTAAGAGACAATAGGAAGTGTGTGCTGGCTATGAAGAGAGAGATGAATTATTCATCTAGCAACTGTTGTTGAGCGGGACTAGGCGCATGACAAGCCAGCCTACAAGTGTTTTGTGTATCTGCAAATGGCTTCAGTGGGACTCACCAGCGAAGCTCTGCAGGGTGCGGTTGGAGTACATTCCAATCTCTGTAAATTGTGATCTGATATCAGATACTTCGTCCAATGGGGGCTGTCAAACTCGCCACGGATCCTCCTCTTCTTTTTTTATGGAGATCATATAACATTGTACTATCACGGAGAGGACTCACTCCAGTGTGACATTCAAGGGCGTCTCTGCATGTCATTTTGTTTTATGTTAAACATAAAAAAAGCATAGTTTATATTGTATTTTCCAAATTACGCTTTCCTTCTCATTATTCTATCGTTCGAGAAATAGTTAATTTCAGCTCATGCGGGTAATCTGGCACTTCGATTACCTTTATTAGTACTATTATCCTATTATCTTATTAAGTTTTATCTCAGACTCTATATATTTCTAGGTCAGAATCACAATCACAGTCAGAATTTAATTTATTGCCATGGTCAGTGGGGAGCCCACCAGCTAGGAATAATAATAACAATAATAATAATAATAATAATAATAATAATAATAGTAATAATAGTAATAATAGTAATAATAATAATAATAATAAAATAACAACAAGGCAGTTCACAAATTCAACAGTCTGACAGGCGAGGGGAAGAAGCTGTTCCTGTGACGGGAGGTTCTGGTCTGGATGGACCGTAGCCTCCTGCCAGAGGGAGGAGGAACAAACAGTCCATGTCCAGGATGTGAAGGGTCGGCTCTGATCCGACCTGCACGTCTCTGGGTCCTGGAGGCATACAGGTCCTGAAGAGGTGGCAAAGGTAAAAATGTCCCAAACTTACAACTCATATCAAAATGGGATCAAGCGATTCCATCAGGGCGCTTCGACTTTGCAACAGCCTGGCAGAGGAGAGTAACTTTTTTTTTTTTAAAACATAGTTTATAAATTGTTGGCATGTGATGTGTTTTCACCTTTCCTGGCATTTATTCAGATAGATTTTTCTAGAAAATGTCATTGGAATTCAAAAGAATGGTAAAAATGTGGCTTGCCTTTGCCCTTTCTCCTGCTCATTTGTTGGTCTGTGAAAATCGGAATTGTCGGCCACAAATGGGAATGAACCGACGAGGCAGCTCACATTTGCCCCTGAGAAATGTATCAAAGTGATGGATCAGTCCACAATCATAGATGATCCCTCGCATAACACGAGAGCGTTGCCTCGGCGTGTCCGGCCACTAATCCCAGTCTGGGGAGGGGCGTCGCTGCTAATCATAATGGACTAACTCATTAAGAGGAGTTGAGCAGCAAGGGCTCATTAAGTGAGGGAGACATTATTCCGCTGCTCAGAAATAGTCATTTCTCTGATGTTGACTGTTGCAAGACGTGCGGGCGCGGTAAGTTTTCTAAGACGTAGAAATGAGGCAGGTGCTTGGCAGCGAGACAGACGTGGTAATGACGATGACAAATGAACATGATGGATGAGTGGAAAGTTTGATGGATGAGGTTGAGAATATCGGGAAGGGTACCGAGTCCCCCTGGATCCACTACAGTGAGCTCATCTTTAATTTGAGTTTTGTTTCATGGAGGAAACAATTTAGCCGTCACACGGTCTTCCTGGGAAGACATAGATGGCCGTAACTTGCCTCTTCATTTCGGCTATTCTGCGACCTGAACAAAGCCCACTTCAGGTTGGATTACTGTAGTTTTGCCCAGTGAGATCAGGGAAAAATGTTTTGTTTTTTGATGCCTTGTTAAATGGGCTAGGAAAATTCCCCCTGGTTCCACTAGTCCAGTCAAGTCAAAGATCAACCCACCCTCACTTAATGGAGTACAAAACATTTTCCTTTCCATGTAGAGTTCCAGGCAAGGAGGGAGAACAAAAGAAGTGACATCCCACGGGTTACCACCAACCTCCATCATCCTTTTACGCACCGCGCTGCCGACGGCATCAGGATATGCCACAGATGGCAGAACATGCCTCAACTGAAAACCTAACACGCAACACTGAAGCCTGCGTTTGGCTTCACTGTAGGACACAAAAGTCCACTTTTCCAACATCAATCTACTACACCACAGGACTCAGAATGGGTGGAAAATATCAACAATTCTCAAGTAGCGTTTTGCATCCAACCCCAGCACATCATTTTCAATGTCACCTTACAAAGATTTGTCTCCAGTGAAAAGGAGACAAATGTTTGTGTGGGAACATTGGACAGAAAAGTCTACTTGACAATAGGCCCAGAATGAAGCAGCAAGAACTTGACCTGCAACTAAACATGAGTTTAGAAGTCTGCCACTGCTGTTTGAAAACCATGAAAACATGACCCCACATCTTCCGAACCATTGAAAATAGACTCGAACTTCGAACTGAGGATATGCTCTTGGGAATCGATATCAAGTTTGCAATTTCATTATTGTGAGGACCACAGTCTGAATTGAACACATCCCTTTTAGTAGTTTTGAACTAATCATGTTGCACTGAACTGTTGAATCCTGAAACCAAAATTAGACTGGACGTTTCCTGCCTGCACACGGACTTCTAAATGGCGGGACATTTCTACTGAAGTTTGCGTCCTGTCTCCAACCTGCCGAGTTGGAGACAGCTGCACAGCAGTGCGAGCAAGATGATGCGCAGAGATCAGACAAGGATTTGAACAGAACAAGGTGGAATGGTGAGATACGCAGCTCACTGAAGCTGTTTCGCAGACCAGCATGCCCTAATTGTTGCCTTCCATCCATCGGATGAAACTGTGCCACACACAAAATCTAAAAATTTAATTTCATAAATATTAGCGATTTCAATTTGTGGGGCAAAGATTTTCCACCAAAATACAAAATACAGTCCCGAACGTTCGCACTCGCAGCCATATATTTAAGTAAAGCCCTCGACTGGCTTACATTTATCAAGCTTTGGTGAGAATTTGAGGACGCTCTTTGGACTTTAAAGCCAAATACTGTCATAGAGTGGACATGTTGCTGTACCGCTGTCAAATTATAGAAGTCTGGCGTGAAGTGGATTCAAGTATTCAAGAAATATAATCCAGTACATGAGCGGTATGAAGCGCTTTCAGGCAACAAAATGAATTAAATCGCATCGTCAATTCAGAAACCCTTCATACATTTGGATCCAACAACAGCTTTCTGGTGTGCGACGGCTCAATACTGCATTAGCATGAACTTGTTTTTCACACCGCAGAGCCACACCGAAGGGCAGGAAATTCATTAAGATATAAAACCGGGCCTCTGTTCAGAAAATGAATTGCTCTATTAATTTTGCCAGCCCACTTTTTATATCCTCATCGGCTTTATTGTACACAAGTTTTCATGGTTCAAACAAAGAAATGTCTGCACTGGCGGAACGTGAACCCTGGCAGCGTGGCTCTTAGCTATTACATTAGCACGCTTGCTCTGATTACATTAAGATGAGACAATTGCTTTATGCAATAATAAATTGGAAAATGCTTTTGGCTCCTGCACATTTACAGACAGAGCGCACCCAAATGGAAGACAGAATCTGAATGCTGGATATATTCTGTTTCGACTCAACACAAAGAGCTGCTTTGCTCTTTAAAATAATGGAGTCAAATAAAAAAAAATATGATGTGGGTGTATTGAAAAAGTCATTTTGCCTCTCCTTTGTGTAAGATAATAATAATAATAATAATAATAATAATAATAATAATAATAATAATAATAATAATAATAATAATAATAATAATAATAATAATAAATATCTGATTTGACAAGCAGTTTATTTAACAGTATCTTTGAACAAAACATTGGAGACGAAGCAGAATTATATCAGTGAATGTTATAAGCTACAGGGGAGAAGCTTGGCATGTCTTCTTGATGGATCTCACTGTGTTACTGTGTTATTGCTTGAGGTAAAACTCCTTTTATTAATGATGTATTTAAAAATTAAAGGTCACGTATTATGCAAAACTGACTTTTCCTGGTATTTACTCATCCAAATGCTCTGTCATTTGGATGAGTTGGCAGGTAAAGGTAGAAATGAATATACCCATCCCAGTATATCAAGATCTTGGCAGGCCACAAGAATTATTTTTATATACTTATTTATGTATTTTATGTATGTATTTATCATTTTTTAGAATCACATCCTTGATCTAACAGTGTTCCAAACTAGTTTTTTATTGTTTAAAAAAAAAAAAAAAAAAAAGGTTGGGGAGGTTTCCAGTGAGACAGATCCATTCATCACACTTGAAATGTTTGGTATTCTGTCCACAACTGCTTTTAAACGGTCGGAGGGACAGTCGTGATGTATTGGCTGTTTCCCATCGGCCTTGTATGTGCAGTGACATGTTTTATTGCTTGCAGAAAACGTATCAGATCCACCATACATCTTGTAAAAAAAACCCAAAAAAAAGCTTTCATCTTTCGCAGTTCTGCGCAGTAAAAATGTTTAACAATAGTTTCTTGTATATCGCTATGCTTTTTTTAAACACACGGTTGTTTTTATAGGGTTTTTTTTTAATGAGTTAATTCTACCGTAGAAGTCTTTAGGAGGACAAAACATGTAATATCATAGCGACCATTCCAACCTTTATTAATATTTATAAATTACTGTACAAAAGACACATGATAGAGTTTATGCTAACATGGTATGACTTTCGCTTCTAAAACAACTTACAGTACTAGACGCCATGCTGGCATTATTGTTTACTTCCTGTGTTATTTGAACTGAGTCAAGTCTTTTTTTTTTTTTTTCTGCATTCGCGCTCCTCCGGTGAAACCCTTGCTTGCCCCAATAGCAGTCACCTGAGTGTAATTGCTTCCCTCCTGGCCTCTAGTGTATTTAAACAGGTCTTTCCCTATTGTTCTCAACAAGACTTGCACCCATAGCGACTTGTGTTGCTGCCTTTTATTTTTTTGTGTTTTGCTTTAACCCTCCAGACTTGGATTTTTGCCAATATGACCTTGTCCTGCCTTTTGATACACTACTGTTTTTTTGTTTTTGTTTTTTTGGCCCTGAAACATCAACTAGTGTTGTCAGTTACTTATTGTGGATCCGCTACTTCTTGCAGTGGTGCCGTGGTTGCGTGTCAATGGGTGCTCAATAATCTATGGCCAGTGGGGGCACTGGTGTGTCTGCTTCTTTGAAAGGTTTCATTAGAACAGCCACGTTCACTGACTGCGTCGTGGAGTGAACATGACTTGGCACAACAAGACGCACATAGATACTTCAACAGCAAGCGGGAATCACCGTGGCTGCTTATGGTACCCCTTCCTGATGCAATCCTTGAATAGATAAAGTGAAGCACCGCGACAAGCCTAAAAAATGGTTTATTCGTCACAACATTGCTGTTTGTATGTGGAGAAGCAAGTGCATTACACCAAGTCTCTGTGTTAAACCTTACCTTTGTTCATCTAATTTTTCATGCTTTTAATGGCCAGTACCTTGATCTGGTGTCACCAATGAGGCCCTTTCCAGTCCCCAACGAATTGACTGGTTTCTTGATTTTTTTTGGTTTCTCTCATGGTAAATGATGATTTAAAGTCCCTTCCATCCAAATATGCAGGTGTCTGTCCTCAACCACACTGGATGACAGTCAAGCCAGGACCTTGTCACTTCTGTCATGGCTGTCTGTGTGATCAGACCCAGGTGCAATGTGTGTTGGCTAACAGCAGGCTCGGAAAGTAAGAAAATAACGATATCTGTCAGCGAACAAAAGTGAGATTTACAAAGCACTCACACGTGGATCGACCAGAAAATAATTGTGGAAACAGAAACGAAGCGAGAAGAATGAGAACTAAGAGGCGGCTGAAATGGGAATCAAGTGCGCACAGAATGTAGAATATTCAGAGAGGCAAAACGAGAGAGTGGAGTCTTGGAAGAGTTTACCGTTGTAATGTGAAGTAACCATCTGGCGACATGAGCTGGCACCGAGATGTTGATATCCGTGTAGACTTGATTAAAAGCTGTGGAGAAACAAGGAAACGGAAACAAGACACAACTGGGAATCACAAAAATAAAAGCATAGAGAACGTGACGTGACAACTTCACTCAAGACACCTAAGTAGCCTCCATAATACTGCAATGATCGTGAGGAGCTAAAGACTTATGCTTCATGAGACCCACACAAAAGGTTTGTCTCTTACTACAGTGTAACTAAAGAGCATCAGATAAATATGAATAAAAGAAACCATGACGATTCAATGGTGCTCAAGGAGTCAGATCCAAAAGCAAAGAGTGTCAGTACCAAACAAACAGAAGGCCTCGGACCAGTGAGAATCAGTTAACAAGTAACTTTAATAGCAAATTGACACAATTGAAAAAACACGATCAATAATGATTAACGAAAATGTCGCCAACAAACCGGAGGGTGAGGATGGGACATGCAGGGGTCTGGGGAAGACCTGCAGACACAAAATAGGCGAATAAATGCAAGTCGCATAACTGGGTGAACAAAAACACATGAGGCCCAAACATTGGAAAATGCTCGGCGGTGAAAGGCACACGCACACACACGAGGGACGAAACCGAACAGAGGAAAATCAAATAACACGCTGTGTTAAGATAAAGATATAAATGGACAAACACAAAATGTGGAGGACTAAAAAACACCTAACCACTTAAAAAAAAACAACACCTGACCCTAACCCAAGAGTTTACAAACAGCATACTCGCATTAGAGGGCAAGTGAACACGGTGTTTAGAGTACGTTATTAAACACAGCTCATGAAGAGCTCAAAAGTTTTGAAACTGATAAACTAAATAGAAAAAATAGTGCACATAATACAATGTATTATATGCAACGGGTAAGCACCCAAATACTTGAATAATGTATAAACATGAACAACATTAACTGTATATATGGTTACTTATGTCCACTGCTGACATAATGGCGGAAATGGAACAAACAAACCAAGACTTACAAAAATAAAAGCACACAAACAGAGACATGAAAAATTGAAATGGTCCTTAAATGAAGGCGTCTAGATCCAGCAACAGTCTGATGACAACACGCTAAAATTCATTAAATTAAAACAATTTAGTTGCTAACCATGCATGAAGAAGGATTGACGTCTTCGGAATGCAGATGCTTTGGAGCCGAATGCTATAAACCAAGACCACTGCTGCTGCTTTTTCCTGTGCACAACACTGCAGGCCAATTAGCAGCTCATGTTATTAAAAAGCAATCTATCATAATGACTACAAAGGCAGAGTTTTTACTCTTCAATCACCATTGCTGAAATGATGGAGCAGCTGTAATGGCTACGCACTGTGACTGTTCCTCTACATCATCATGGTCCCCTGTCTCCTTCAAACAGATACTATCTCCGCCTCAGTTTACACAAAGTGCAGAGGAAAGCCATGTGAAAAAAAGTACCCCATTTGAAAAGTATTTACGGAGGCAACTCATGGCAAGAGGACGGCAAGGGGTACAAATGTCTCCTAAATCTTTTAGGAATGGTTGTTGCTTTTGTCATGCAGGTGCAGCACATCTTGGCATTAAAAGCATGTGCTTTTACAAACATTCCATCCGCCAAATATGCATGCAGCACGTCCACTCTTTGATGGTTTGAGTTCCATCAGTTCAATAACCTACATCCATTGAGTTGAGTGGTAAAGTCAGGCTACCAGCCAGCTTCAGACATTCACAGCTTTACTGTCATACGACCTGTCAGACGCATAAACTTTGACAAGGCTTTTGGGTGATGACATCGACGCTGATGTGGCCAGATCACTGCTGACTGTCACTTTGTTTTTTATCCACATATTTTAGTTACTTTGCTATGCAAACTGTGGGTCAAAACAGTGAACGCAGAGGACGATGCTAAACAGAGTTTACAAACAGCACGACAACTTAATCATTCATATTTAACCGCGATTGAGCGGATGGCTGTCCAGCTTTGAGTGATCTGTCACACTGGGTTTGATGTCTTGGAAGGCACCTGTTCTGCTGAACAGGTGTCTATACAAAACGTGCCAGGATGACCCCATGTTCCTCTTCATCATTTCTAAACTTAATCTCACCCCATGACGATATCTATCATTATTTCATATCATTATATATTTTTTTCTTTTCTTTTGCAGTCTGGAACACGTGAATGACATTGAAATTCTTTTCAATGAAATTCATTCAAGGTACCGCGGTATGTGCTTTGATTTATGTTCCTATTAGTGACGGTTAAATGAGGGATCATGAAAAAGTAGTGATGGGCTGCTGAGGTTTCATGAAACTGTGTCCTTATTTTCACTGCTCAGTAAATGGCGCTGTCGTCTAAAAACGATGTGAGATTTCATTGAGGTTGTTGTTATAATTTTAGAGAAGACAGCACCATCTAGTGGGCTCTGAAAATGCGAACTATGTTTCATGAAGCCTAATAAGACCATCACAATGAAACAGTATTGGAGGGTTGATGAAACAGTGTCCTCATTCTAAGAGGCTAAGAGATGGCGCTTTTGGTTTAGACATGATGTGAGGCTTCATTGAAATTGTTCAAATCCAAACAGTTTACAGCAGACAGTGCCATCTGAAGTTTCACGATACCGTCAACGCTACAATACTGTCATGAAACTTCATCGACCCAAACACTAGTTCCTAGTTGGTCCAACTGTTCTAGATTTTTCCAGAGGAATATTTTGTTATAATCCTTGGAATGTATTTATTTATTTATAATACAGACATGACTGACTCCAATTCTCATCTTAATGTACTGTACATCTCCATTATGAAGGTGGACAGTAGCCCCACTGTCAATTCCAGGGTCCACTGCATGTTGCAATAACAAGCTTTGACCGCAGGAATTAATCATTCATGGCTACGTCTCAGGCTGATCGATTCTCCATTTGGGAATATAACAGAAGAATATGACCAGAAATAGCAAGGTAATAAACAGACATCCTCACTTTGTATTGACTTTTTAACTGCAAAGAGCAATTAGTTGAACTAAATTATTCCACAGCTATTCATAACCTCAACTGTCAATAAGAAAATACCATGAAGGGAAGTCCCTTAATATTTATAGGGAACCTTTTCGCATGGCCATTTATGCTATAGCTTGTCTTGCTGTATATCTATATCATAACTTATACCTTGAAAAGTCACTGTGGTAACTCTGCAAAACTTCAGTTTTGAGTCCAGCTGGGGAATACTGGATGGTGATGGTTCCTATTGGAGTGGAATTTGTATGTTCTCCAAATGTCTATTAGGATTTCCTCCAGTAATTATTTTCACAGTCCAAAAAATGTGGATCCTTCTGTTCAGAAAGCAATTTTCAGTTTTCCTTTTAAAATCAGGTTTGTTTCCGAATGGACATCTGCTCACCACACATCCACAGAGTCGTGCACTAACGGTATGTATGAGAGTGAAGGATTTAATTCAGATAATAACAATGTAATGTTGACTTCACTACATGTATTAGAAATACATTTCTTAATTTTTTTTTTTTTGTTTGGAGTGGATTTGAAGATTTCCACTGAGACATATTTTCTATATCCAGGAGCATCGCCAAAACCCCAACATGATGGATTCACTGTGTTGAAATTTGTCATCTCATCTTTTGTTTACAAGCCGGGACCCATGCAGACCAATAAAACTGTGTGGTACAGCAACTGCGGGTCAAACTCAGCATTTTTGAAAGTAAAATAGAGGTTGAGAAACTGTCAAGATTTCTGCCAGCCAACCTTTTCCTGAAAGACGCTGCTTAGAAGTGGGAAGAAGTGGAGTTTACTCAGCTCAGATGAACGGAAGGATGAAAACTGACATCTAGTTTTTAATGGTATTGTCTTGATCTTTTAACACTATAGGCTCCCAACTGATTTGCAGTACACCAAAGACAAAATAACTGCTTGAAAATGGTTCCCTTCAATATAATTATAAGTAACAAATATTATGAGTGATTCATTATGATTCGTCTTTACACCAAGACATAGGCTGTGTCCCATTTTTCACTAGCACTTAACACTAGCACTTAACACCAGCCCTTGGTTTGGAGTGCCCTCCACTATGAAGTGCCCTCCGACGACGAAGCGAAGTGATTGACGTCCCTAAGAATTGGAATAATTGTTCATGGCGTCACGCGTAAAGACAACGTGTCATTGTTTGCTGTGCGGTGCTTTGTTTCCTGCATGAGTGTTGGAGACGTTTTGGAAATGCCAGTTCCACCGTTTTGGCAACCCCCTGCATCTGCGTGACAATCTCACTTGGTTTGGTGGACCAAGCCAGCTTCGCCACTATGTTGCGGTGATAGATCTGTTAGAGGTATGACAGTGTTAGCATTAGCCTGGATGCAAGCCAACTGTTGTTTGTTGAGAAGAAATATAAAAACATACTGCTATGCACACATGTTGTATTGTTCATGTTGTCGGACACAGTAGACCTTTTGGGTTGTTAATGTGTGATATGAAAGAAAGTGAACAAATGGAAGAGTAGTCCGCATTACTAAAATGTCCCTGTTGTCCTATCCAGCAATGTTTTTAAATAAAGTACTTTGGTGTCACACACTTCATTTCAACTCATCATTTCAAGTGGTGAACGGCGAGTGCCCTCGGTCTTCGGAGTATTGGGACACACTGCACTTCCACATGAAGGCTCAAAACCGAGTGTTAGGGTCAAAAACAAGTGTTAGGGTGAGAAATGGGACACAGCCATAATGTTTTTTTCTTGTCTTTCTCGCTCTCTAACACGTGCCAAGGCCTGAGGGCCAAATCTGGATCACCGAGACATTCCAGGTGGCCTGAAGAGCTTCAAGCACGTGCTGTTATAAAAAATAGAATTCAATAAGTGAGCCTCGTAAAAACATGCCTCATGTGCTACGAGTCTGAGGCGAACCACATGAATGCTGTGATCAGCGATCAATGGTACAGATGATTAGGCTCTTATGTTCAAAACTCTGTTCTCGGTTCTACAGTGTACAATAGTGTTTCCGGTCCTCGACTGACTGTTTTTAACAGTATGGCACCTTGCCTGACTGGGTGTGATCTCAAAAGTTCTTGCTGTGCTCTGTGACTTGCTGTGTCCCTTCTTGGCCTTATTTTGTTGCATTTCAGTCTTTATTGCAGGAGGAAGGAACGTAGCACCAACAAACATTACCTTTCATGTACTTTATGTTCTGACTCTGAATGTGTTGAGAGAAAATAAATCTACATTCCTCAATTAAAATAGTTTCATTAAAACAGCATCATAAACCTATTTTTTATGAATTTGAATGACCATTTTGATTATGATTTGGTTCATAATTAATACCACTAATAAACAGCCACCGTCTTAAGCAATGTTTTTACACTCAAACATGACCACTACTGGATGAATATCCCATTAAAAAAGCAGTCAAAACAGTGAAAGCGATGGCAGAAGAAAAGTTCTGAATGAATACTGGTCTCTAAGTTGAAAATCCCTGCAGCCACAACAGCATTTTTTATTTATTTATATTTTAATTCATGGACACGGGATCACTCTGCAGCCATTATTTGCAGTACAATTGTAATTTGAATACACTTAAGAAGGAGGGGAATCATGGTTTTGACACCACGCTTGGATTTGGTTTTAGACAGACATTCCCACCATGGTCCACCAGTGTGACTTACTGTTGCTCTTTATGGCTTGAAAAGCTCAATCCACTGTGGCAGCCAGAATTATAGATGTGCATTAAGTCTATATGGAAATGCAATGTGCCTTTGGCTACAACAGAAATGTCACTTGGGTAATGCAAGGGATGTGGCTTGTTCAGCTTTGGCTGTCTGTGGGTCTCCTCACTGCCTGTAGGGATTGTTGTTGGCGAGAGCAAAAATTTAAACCAAGTTTTTAAGGCTCAACCGTTTTTTTTTTTTGTTTTCCAACAACACACCTGAGGCAAAGCTACTTTTCTCTCTATGTTGTTTACTGCAGTTACTTTAGGTTTGTCGTTTTGTTCAGTTTTCATAGGTCAACCATGGTCAAGGTTGTTGTTTTGTCAAATTAATTAGAATGATCTCATCACCAGTACTTAAGCAGATCAAGTGAATAGCTTAAGTCTTTTTTTGACTTTTGGAAAAATGCATTTTTCATCGTTGAGTCAGGAGCAATTTTTCTAAATATCACCAAAATTCAACTTTTGCATTTAAATACATTTATTTGCTTTCCTTGATGTTCACATGGTCCAAGTACGCCAGACAAGTTGTTTTTAAGTCGTTTCTTTGAGTTAAAAAAAAATCACCAAAATTCAACTTTTACACTTGAATCAATTTATCTGCTTTCCTTGATGTTCACATGGTCCAAGGATGCCAGGTAAACCTTTATATTAAGGTCCTGCATCTACAGTGTATTTTGCCAGTAATTCAATGTCAACAAAATCATGTTACTCGGTTAGTACTTCAGGTCACAAGTTTTGGATGCAGTCAAACTCAATTCTTGGTGAACTCTCTCAGATCTGAACTACTTAAACCCAACACTTATGCTCGGAGATAACAATCACATCTCTGTGAATTTCAAGCCAATATCTTCAACTCTTACAGGTGAAGCTCTTCAAATCCAAGACTATGGTTCTCAGTCGTGCAATATTTCACCTTCCGCCTGGTGAGCTCCTTCCATCACACATGAGTGATAGGTGAAGTGTGATATCTGCAGATGGTTGGCTGCAGTGTCTTCAGTCATGAGGATGCCCTATCGGTCTGTCCTGTAAAAGAGTGATGGATGAGGTGTGATATCTGGAGACAGATGGCGTCAGTGTTTTTAGTCTGGACTCTGAGGGTCTGGGCCGTAAAAGAAGCACAAATGCACACCATCACCAATAATCATGAGCTGTGGGTAGAGCGTGAAAGAAAAAGTCAGTGGAGACAAGGAGCCAAAATGGCGTTCTGGTAGAACCACAGTGCTCCCAGTGAAAGAGAGAGAATATCGTCATGATGCTTCCTTAGGTGTGAAATAGACTATCGAGGCTGACATCCGAAGGCAAAGAATTGAAGGGTTTTAGAGGGTTTCATGAGACCCAACTGTGGTAAAATAGAAACATTTCAATGGATGAACGAATTGAGGGATGTTAGTTTGAAGTTCAAAGCCTCAAGACCGGGCAAGACCTACAATTTTCTCACCACGTGCACCACTATTGCGAGCCTGTACCTCTCCACTTCACAAAGCTATTATTATTGTTTTCTCCTTCCTTTCTAGACTGTCTTATCTTATGTCTGGATGAGCGAGTTTCCTCTCCTCTCTTTCAGGTTGTTTTCACTGCTACATAATGAAAGTGGTAGTGACATCTTATAGCTGACTGAGATGATGGTGGAAAATGCCCTTTCTCATGAATTTATTCCCTAATAATTCCCTCAGGCCAGTTGATCCATTGTTTTATATTCCATTCTTCCCTTGTCAGAATAAACTTTAACCAAATATCCCCCAAGGAATTTTTTGAACCTGGAGATTTTCAGCTGACAAGTTGCATCCAGCTGTTCTATATATGAAGTGGAAGAGCGAAAACAGAGGCGGCTGAAGTGACAGTAATTGTGAGAAAGAGAGGGTTTCCAGTCAAAGGAGGAAAAGAAAACTTGGCATATCAACCAGCTGCAGTGCAGTCAGGTCTGTCGAGGCTTCTGTCAAAACAGAAATTGCTATGTCTGCCTCCTACATGATTGATGTTTCCCTCTGTGACTGTTGAATGTCACCACAAAGTGACGGATGCTAAGAAAATCAAGTCTATCTATTGTACGAATACAAACTGGGACACCAAGAAGAAAGCTTCACCATATAAATGAATAATGAAGATTGTGGAAGAACGTACACAAGGATTCTGAATTTTGGTTGTTGGGAAAGGCACGAGCAAAGGGACGTCCACGGGTCATGTATGCCACATGACGTTTCTTAATCTCATGCAACCATGCATCTCATGCAAGCATACATGTATAGTTTATGTACACTATACATGTATGCTGACGTTACTCGTCCAGAGTAAGAAGTCGGTCCAATGCGCAACTTCAGTTTGTTTTTAAACATGATGTGACTGTAACATGTCCACGCACCTTCACGACAGAACAATGGAGCACGCCTTGTCGGACCCACAACGCCAAAGACTCGCTGCGGCTAACGCAACATCTCCTTTCAAACCTTTATTGACACTTGAAAAATGACCAAAAAAGCAAGAGAAAGCATCGTTGTTATGAAGCAAGCTGAAGCAATGAATGTTAAAGATATAGCTGGAAATTCCCCAAACTAGTGTAAAATCATGCAAAAGTCATTGTGATAAAATCAAAACAGTAAAATAAAATAAATCATGGTGTATTTTGCCATATTGCCCTCTCCTTTCTAGAAAACAAAAACATTTTCTGCAATTTATTTCTGTAAATAGCATGCCAAAAAAATGTCAGTAGCTCCAATTTTGTTTCACAAAAGAAATGGGATTTCCTTCAGGACAGTCTACTAAACACAATTGCACTTCAGCCGAGGTACTGTTGTTGGTGTACCTCGGGATTTTTTCAATCAAAGTGAGCCATTCTTTAAAAAAGGGTTGAAAAACTCTGCCCTCGTGCTTTTATTGCTTTCCATTGGGAACTCCAGTTTCCTCCCAGAGTCCAAAAAGTGTGCAGATCACTCGTGATGGTGGGCATGGATATTATTAAACTGCTCATCAATAAATAAATAAACAACAATTATTGCTGACACTGCTGATTTCATTGAGATAAACTTGACTCTTGACTCTTTACTAGACTCAATGACCATCTTCATCCTTTCCAAATTGCCCGGACATTCACCTGACCTGTCTGTTCCTTGCCTACAGACGAATGCAGAAGTTGTCGCTTGTCGATTAAATAAAGCCTCATTTCATCCTGAATTGCAACATCTTCTACATTGTCCGCCTACCTCATCCTCATGGCTCCTGCCGATCGGAGCTGCGTACGCCAGACTCAAGTGGAACACAGCCAATGCCATTTCAAATGACTGTAGCTGTCGAGTCTAGTGCTTTGATCATTTGTGGAATGCCTTTTTCCCACTCTTGACTCACGCTTGACGACACTGCTGGATGTTAAAAGTGTCATGACATGAAGCCAGAATCCTTAGTCGATGAGCAACCAGGTTGCCAGGTGACAGCATTGACATTTGACAAAGAAATACATAGCTAAATAAGGAATTCATCCCGCGATTTTATTTTCCTGCTGCGTGCCATTATCGTCTCTTCTTTGCACAACATAAAAGATACCATTCATCTTTAGTTTAGGTAAAGCGGTAAAGCGTACAGGCCAAGGGAACATCCCATAATGATCTGCAGTGGTCCTCATGTCCCCTTTTATTCCATTTCCATCTGTGAAAAGTGTAAAATTGTTAGAAGCTTGTTTGAAGATCATATTAAATTATATACTATATTACTCATTATTATGAATGGTATTCCAGGTTATGTCGTGCTAAATTTATTTAGAGGTTCTCTCAGGTCACCAGCCGCTGTGTTCTTCTGGACACAGACCGCAGCTGCCGCATCTATCTACTCGAGTCAAAGTGTGGATCGAGAATGTGCCAAGAATTGACAAACATATCCTGACACTGATGTGCCAAATCTAAAATACCACATCCTAGTTTCTATCACTTCTTCACAGTAAGCCCCTGGCGGCGAGTAACAATAGCAGGCTTAACTGAACGATGGGGGATCTTTCACCAACAAATCATCTCATGATCATCAGGCTCATTATGAGTGAAGGGATGTGATGAAGTTTGTTTTTTTTTTCCCCCACAAAATTATGCAGCTACACTTTCATGATATAACAAATCCCCGTCATCCCTGAAGAGCTCGCCGCTGTGCTCGGATTGGAAACAGGAATTCATTTATCCATATGAAGAGAGTATCTGTCCCTCAATTGTGCTTTGTTGTTTCGGCTAAAATTCACATGCTGTGAAAATTCTGTGAAATCTTGAGCAAGACTCCAAAATTAAAAACTCTAGGGAGAAATTAAAGAACATACTACAGGAGCATACTCAACACTGGGAGGAGAACAGGTCTTGTGGAGAAGGTAGGGAGGCTAGACTCTAGTGTTTCATGTGGAGACTGCGTGGGACGAAGAACATTTGAAATGGAGATTCCGGGTAAAAGGAGATTATGAAGGAAGACAAAGAATTAGGTTCATGGATGTGGTTCAAGGAGGATATGAAGACTAGTCATTCAAATTAAAAGTGAGCAAGATGCTTTCCTGACTCCTTCTAGGAAGATGTATGAGACCATCTGGGCAGTGGACCTGGGTCAGTCCGTGGACACAATGGAGGCGATGGAACATGGCTTTTATATTGTCACAGTCTCATCTAAAAATAGTGGTAGGCCGTTGACAGGGCAAGGGAAGCCTTTGCTTGATTTCATGATCATTTTTATTGTAAATATCAGCCACAAATTTAGTCTTCTCAAACAACGATACTGTCAGAACTAATATGATCAATTAAAACATTTCACTGACTATCCAAGAGGCTTTTAGCTAGCTGGCTAAGCGCTAGGTACGGTTGAGTATTGAAGGGTAGATGAGGTTTCATGAAACAGTGCACTGATTTTCAGGGGCCAACAGGTGGCGCTGTCTGTTGTTAAATTGTTGGAATTTGAACAACTACTTCAATAAATCCTCACATTATTTCTAAGCCTCTAAAAACTGTTTCATCAACCCTGCAATACTGCTTCATGATACCACATCTAGGGATCACTAGCGCTATGGATGGTGATGAACAATGTATTCCTATGTAATAGGCAACACACTCCAGTGTCAGACGTAGCCATTGGTATGGATTATTCTCACTCATGAAGCGTTTTCTTTGACAAGCAGCTGGTCAGGCTGTCATGTTCAAATCTGTCATTGAGTCTTTGTAGTGTTAAAATGATGTTGACCAGTCTAGAAACCTTCACTGGTGGTATTTGGTTTCATCTAACTGTTGCTCAAATGAAACGTTGTTCATATTTGTTGTTATTGAATGTGCACCAGCTATCTGGGGAAGGAATTCACTGTAAGCCATCAAACTGTATTTACGTCTAACCAGATGAAGCATCTGGCCTCTCTCTCATTGACATTTATCTTCTGAGAACGAGGTCTGATGGGTATTGACCACTGCAGATCTGAAACAGCCATTCAAGTTTGCACTTTGATGGGAAAAGGAGGATACACACAACATTTTGTGGGTGGTCATCAAGTCTCAGTAGATTCATTGATAAATGAGATTTAGCTGAGCAAAAGTCTGACAAGCCAGAGAGGAGTCAAGAAAGTGCTAAGAAGAACTTTATGAGGAGAAAGTATCTCATTTTAAAGTTTGCTTAGACTCCCTTGGTTGGCTACCGGCCAAATCACAAAATAAGCTTTTGCCTACACACTGGAATCCTAAAACTCAAACACACACCTCAACAAAAACAAATGAATACGTCCACAGGACCCAGCTGTGGCTTTGACAATGGAGAGGTATTGAGATTCTCTTCCCTTTGTAATCACAAACGTTTATCACTGCAGCCAGTTTTCAATACTCATTAGAGAAGATTTGAGACTCTGCTTCACTTGATGACTTTATTGACTTCCATTCCTCGTGTCCGCTGCAGGGAATCTCTTCTAATCTATGCCTGGATCTGTAACACCTGGCTTCCAATGGCATCAACTGCAACTTTGTTGTTGTTTTTTTTTTCTATTCATCTAGTCTTGAATAGGACTGAATGTATCATGGAGCGTTTGTGCAGCACATTGATCTGGCCGACGGTTGGTATTAATGTGCAGATCTTCAACACTGAGGAAAATTGATCAAAAAGCCAGATGTGTTGTTTTTGATCCTCAGTTGAAGCCAAAACTTCTTCATGTGTCCATATCTCCATATGCTGTTTGAAGCTCTCCAGAAAAGATGAGTTTTGGTTGTTACAAACAGGCTACTGTGCTTCCACAAAAGCCAATAAAATAAAATGCTTTTCATGCAAAGCGAAATGTTTAATAACACATTAACAGGAATAAGAATTTGTATAATTCTTCTTGGTGCTTCAATGATTATTTTCATGAGCTGATAAAAATATGATGTCACAAGTGCCGTTTTGCAGTTCCAGTTGTATCTTCACTGTTGTAGCTGCATCTCAACTGTGAACTTTTTTTTTTTTTGGATGCACTGGATGCATTTTGGAAGAACATGGATCACGCGATGAAGGTTTTTGAAATATCCTTATTGAAACATGGCAAATAAACAAATGTGTCAAGTCAACTGAAATACAAGTTTTTGCAATGTACACTTTAATAAATAATAGGAAAAATAAATAAATACAATATCTGTTTATGTACCATTGCAACCATAGGCGTCAGTTCAGGGGGACTCAACATGTAAGAAGGCAGTGTCACAGATGACACCGTGGACAACTCAGCAGATCTAGGGTAGGTCACCCGCTCCACACTCCTTCGATGAGTGGTTTGAATAATATTATATAGAAATTTGAGCAGGACATAATAAAAATGTGGTCAAAATGTGGAACTTCATTTTGTGATTTGATCTATGTCAGGTGTGAGCAAACGTTTTCTACATGGTACATCCAAGAGCATGCTGTTATTATTATTTTCATTTTTTATTTTTCAGTCAAAATGTCT
The DNA here is from genome assembly GCF_027744825.2 of Synchiropus splendidus. Taxonomy (NCBI): domain Eukaryota; kingdom Metazoa; phylum Chordata; class Actinopteri; order Syngnathiformes; family Callionymidae; genus Synchiropus; species Synchiropus splendidus. Next base: position 24,943,310 of record NC_071336.1, read on the forward strand.
CATTTCTGCCCGTTTTAACACAAGCTGGTGTGGGAATCCAGAGCAGCCCTAAAGGATTAGATGGTTGACATTATAGAAGATTTGTAAATCTAATGGGACCAACAGAACATCTGCAAGTTACTTCAAAGTTTGCCTATTCCCAACCTACATAGACGTTTTAATGAGATATGTTTGTCCGTATTGGAGTTAGTCAAAACAAACAAATGGAACCCTAATTCATAAGCTCAGTCATTCCCTGATCGATACAGTGCAACAGCTGTTTTTGAACAAGCACGACTCCACTGTGTCTAGAGCACACTTGAGAGATGGGGCTATGATATCATCTATCAAAAGCTTTCAAAAAGTTGTGGCTCCGATGTCTGAAAACAGCGGCTCCTTGTTTCAAGTGTTCAATTTATTTTTAATAAGGCAAACACAGTTCAATAAGTCCAAAACAGAGTCAACTGAACGAAAAACAAAATCTGTCAAAACAGGAACTCAGGAGGCTTGGTGTCGGACTGAGGCTCAGACAACAATGACAAGACCTATTAATACTGTCAATGGAACTGACACGTTCAAGTTCCTGAGTGATAACTCAGCAAATAAGCAAATCTCCTTGATAGTGTTGCGTTTCAGTTGTATTTTCTTCCAAAGAGAAATGTAAGCTTCTTTTGTAGGTCAACTCCATTCCTAATAATGGGCCATTTAATCATTTTATGATTAGCTTATTACTGGATCAGCTGCAAAACACGCATTTTTGCAGAGCTAAGTAAAAGACAGGGAGAGTTAGAGCCAGTCTGTAGCCCGCAGCTTTTCTCCAACGTCTCTGCAGTTTGCTCATTTCAGTTTCTCGGAGACGATTCAGCTTTCATGTAATAAAGTAGGCATTTACGGACTTCTGCATTAAAACAACATTCATTTCAGTTATTTGGATAGTGGATTTGAAGATGACATCACTCATTCCTCCAGGGTGAGGCTAACCTTCCATAATAACAGTTGGGGAATTCAAGCAGACGGCAGCTTGTGTGGATTAAGTTGCTGAAGCATCCAAGTCTGTGCTTCAAAATCGGCGCATTTGAACAGCGATAAGAGTGAATGTTGGTTTATGAGGCACCATCCATTGAGGTTTGCACACGACACGGCGCAAATGCAACCCATCCTCACTCCCATGGCGTAACATAGCGACGTTGGGAAAGTGGACTTTCGCGTCCTGTATTGACAACTAAGGCAGCGTTGCATGTTGACGCATAGGCATAGGCGTTTCATTGAATAAAATATGTTTTCCTCCTTGTGTTTATGTTCCAGACGCAAGGGGGGAGACATATGTAAGTTCGTATTGGATGTCAGTTGCAATTTTTACCCCTTTCTTCCTCTTCTCCATAGTGACGGTGGCGAAAGTCACTTCAAATAGCATTAGACACATTGTCACACTGCTTACCGAACCCCTACCTGTTTTTTGTTTTTTTTGTCCCGCAACAGCGGAAGGCAGAACATGTGCCTCAGTTGAAAACGTAATGCATCAACATGCAACGCTGAAGGCTGTGTCGGCATAGGACGCAAAAGTCAACATTCCCAACTTTAACATTTCATGGCATGGGAGTGAGGTTGTGTTGCCGAATGAAACAAAAACTACTTTGAGTATCTACCAATTCCACATATTGGAAGCAGAACTACTCTGCGTCTCTGGGAACTTGTCTCCCGCTCTGTGTTACAAGACTCATTTGCGCGATTGCATCACAAGTGTCAGCACTGTAGGGTCAAAGGAACTGCTGTGCAATTGTCTCGACTAAACTCAGCCCTGATCCCAGAATGAGGAGCAACAAAGGTTTTCTATTCTTTGAAAGGAGATCCCCTGTGGAGAATCTATAACAATATTCTCTGTCTGGACCATTCCATCAGAAGACTGGTCTCACCTAATATTCTATAAGTGCTGCTATAATGATGCAGGCACAGACGATTGGTTTTCCCTGGGCTCCTTCCTGATACAGCCATAATTGACTATTAACCCCCTGCTGTCCTTGAGGTGTTCCGTCTTTTGTTCTCCATGCTAGGTGTTCTAGCAAACAATTCTTGAATCCAGCAGAGTAAAGGCCGATATTTACAGAAATGCTTGAAAGTTCTGAACGATTTCTGACTCTTATATATTATTTCTAGATTTTCTAACAAAAGTTCAAGAAAGCACAGCAGTAGGTCCATGGCAGCAGATAAGGCTTGGCTAAAGCTATGTCTGGGGCCATAGTTCTCAACCAGGAAAGGATGGCTTACTCTCCTCGGGTGAGGAATGAATTTTAATATCTTGGGGTCTTGTTTTCAAGTACGGGGGTAAGGGAGCTGGAGATTGGTCAGTGAATTGGCGCGGCAGAGTCGCTCCACCGCACTGTGTAAGAAAGAACTGAGCCAAAAGGCAAAGCTTTTTATTTACTGATAAGTCTTCATCCCGACCGTAACCAATTGTCATGAGCTGTGGGTCATGACCGAAAGAACGAGAGCTCGCATACAAATGGCTGAAATGACATTTCAATGGGTGGCAGGTGTCTCCTCTGTCACTCAGGAGAGTAGTAGAGCCGCTGCTTCTCCGCGTTGAGAAGAGCCAGTGTAGGTTGAGGTGGTTCTGGCATCTCATGAGGATGCCCTCTGGACGCCTCCCTTTGGAGGTGTTTCAGGCACGGCCAGCTGAGAGGAGACCGAGGGGTCGACCCAGGACCAGGTGGAGGGATTGTATCTCTACACTGGCCTGGGAGCGTCTCGGGATCCCCCAGTCAGAGCTGGTGGAAGTTGCCCGGCCGATGGGATTTGGCGCATCCTGCAACGGATAAGCAGATGAGGATGGATGGAAGAAAGGAAATAGTGGGAGTTTGAAAAGTAATTCACAATCGTACGGGACGTCCACCTCCCAACATGAATATATTACGTCAGGAGAGAGAGGTTGTGTTGCGTGACATACAACATACATGCGAGAACAGCAGAGGGGATGCAGATTCAACCCACGAGTTGCCTCAAGCTGGAGTCAAACCTATGACCTGGTGTTCTGTGTGACAGGCTCAGGTGTCCATTCAGCTGTGCTTTGAGACAGTAAATTGAGCTGTAGGAACTGAAGGAATTAAATGGAGTCTCTTAACATGCAACACTTTCGCTGTCGTGTTTACATTTTCTCAACTTAAATTTAATCTTCTAACAATGTACGTCTGCTCCACATATTTGTAAATTAATGGGTTGTATCTTGAAGCAGATGTGTGGGGTGATGATCCTTGGTATGGAGGGAATTATTCTGAGATATACTATCCTATTAGACAGAGTAAATTAAACTTTCATGACTTCACAGGTTGTTTTTCTCCCACTAATCCCGGCACATGGCTTTTTTTTTTCCCCCATAACACCTGTGACAAGAAAGAAAGCAGGGATCGAGCCGCCGCAAAGAGCCAAACAGCGTGAAACCGAGATCAGCAATTCAAATGACGACCGTGTAAATAATTTAAGAGGGGAAACTTACTGAAAAGAAAGTCCTGCACTCCACGGTGGGGAAACATAACACTTGGTCTCCGGCAGAATAGCATAAACATTGAAAGTGAAGATTTGAACTTTTGGTCCGAGATACAAACTTGGATTAAATAATTCATGACACAAAGCTTTCGTTTCCTCTCATTGTGGGCTCCTGGCCTCTGTCTTGTAAAGAACCATTGCTTCTCTTTGCTCTGCTCTCACTGTCATGAATCCCCAGCTCACACAAGTGATGTGACACTGAGGCAGGTGTCCACCGTGCAGCAGTTTTTAGATGCAAAACACGGGGAATCACTGATGCGAGCTCCTACATAGCTGTGTGTTTATTATATCTAAAGCTCTTCTGACTCAGTCTTGGCTCTTCACCGCACACGTCTGCAATACAGTCTGGAGTTGTTGGCAAACACGTGGACCGACTCCAGGAACACTTACAATTCGGCCTACAGGGTTTTCACCTTTGCTAAATCTTCGCAGCATATCATCCCATCCTCAAAGATCTTCACTGGCTCCCACTAAAGTCGAGCATCAAATATGAAATCCTCAGGCTCACTTGCCCTTTCCTCAGGATCTCTCACACCTCCTCCACAAACATGTACCATTACGGAATCTCAGCTCTGCAAAAAAAAAAAAAAAAAAAAAGGGCCCGGGACCCAGACAGTCTGTGTAGCTTCTGGGAACTATTTCAGGAACAGAAAACAGCTTCTAAAAAGACTTTCAGCACGATCTATCCACCACTGGCTCCAACCTGACGAGCGAAAAATCTACTCTTGCCTGCTTGATTGCCAGCATACAGTCGGTCTATTTTTATCCAAATGAAAAGTGAAGACAGCAAAAGAGGCAACTCAAAACTCGACGAACGAGAGTGCAGTGATTTCAATCCCAGCGAGGGGACGTTGGCACAGATATAGGCAGTGGCAATGTCAGCATTCGACTATCAGAAAAGTGTCATGTTTCAAGCAGGGAAGTAGGTGGAATTATTTCTTACCACCCAATATCTCATCTGGCAAAAAGGAAAAGGGAGACCTCACAGGACTCAGCATCACTTAAAGGAACATGATGTGGTCTGTGTATGCACTACATTCTTCATTATTCTACATGTACACACTTTCTCTATCGACTTTACTTAAAAAAAAGGACTTAAACCTCAGTTGCTTCATATGATGGCAGCAAACATCACAGAAAATAATGTAAAAAAAAATGCAGACATTTGAAATTGTCTCTGGCTTTGCACTAGAATTTGTGTTTTCTTCACTGCAAGTGGAGTCAAACACTTGATCTCAGTGGGAGACAAAAAAGACCCTTTAACAAACTTAAAAGTTTCTAAGAGTTTTCTAAAAGTTGTTAGGATGTCCATGTGACTTGAACTTAACACACTGAGCTTAAAAGGTGCACTCCGCCTTTCTGGACATGAAGGCCTGATGTTGATTCATGACACAGTGTGATTGCTTTCAGTGGACACTAGATGAAAGAAGTTGGCAAACTGCAAAGAATTATTATTATTTTTTTTTTTTTTCCTTTTACTTTTATATTTTTTTAAAGACTGTCAGAAGGATTTCACAGAACAGGATGAAAAAAACAATTGATTAATTCAAAATAATTATTGTGCACACAACATTGGTGCAGAGGGAATCGACACTATGCGTGTGATTCTGCGTTGACTTAAACAGTCATCTCATTGTTCACATACATCACGTACTTGTCAGAGACAATGTGAAGTTTAGATGTCCAAAGCCACCCAGCACATCCTCCAAAGGACCTTGACAGTTGTTATTGTTCATGTGATTAACATCAGGATCGTCCTTGGAACAACGTTTGTTTGTTTGCTTTTTGTCAGTGTACTGTATGATGGGATATTTAGCATTCATAAGTAGTTTATACTACCCAATGAAGAAGGAATTGATCATTTGTAGAGCTTACATCTCCCAGATGATCTTCAATTAATGCATGCTTGCTTTATCCTCCTCCACTTAAAGTGATTTACGAGATCAGACGCAGCTGAAATGAAATGTGTTTTAGAGCTCAATGACGTGGAGCATCCACGTGCAACACCAGGTGACGATGAAAAAATGGATATATATGTATTCATGCAGTTCAATAGGACTGAAAGAGGAGGCTTTGCTGTGGAAATTCCCAAACACGGAACCATATCTATCTATTTCGGTGGTGTCCATTTGGAAGACCCGTTTGTGTCAAAGCTTCAAGTCCCTCTGTTGCTTTGATATTTCAGGTAACATGTCCTGTCCTCATGATGCAGTGTCTCTTGTGAAGTGCTGCAAACTGTCATGGTTTCATCACCATCGTACTCGAATGGGAAGATGAAGTCAGTCTTGCAAGCTTTCCTCCAAGGATAGTCACCACGGGCAAACATTGGCGTCTAATGAGCCTCCCCTCCACAGGACAGGGCCTTCATCCCAGTGTGCATTTGTGAACTGCAGCTGGCTTGCTTTGCTGCTCTTTAAGGAACGGTTAAGGCCTAGCAGAGTGGACAATCAGCTCATGTTGGTAGAAAACTTGTTTCTCTGTGGATAATGACACTCTGGTCCCAGCATTTTCAAAGTCTCTTTTACCTTTGTTCTTGGGTTGATGCGCGGACATCGCAGAAAAGCGTGTTCATCGCTGGGCTCTGGTCTCCATCCTGAGCGTGTGATGCCTGGACAGGCCTATGCTGTTTGTTCTTTCGAATAATTGCATGCAAGTCCACAGTTCTCCCCTCGATGTCTAAGCTCATTTCTTTTGACTTTCCCGTCACGTTACACAAAGAAGCACAGCGCCTTGTCCGGCTTAAACACAAGTGTGCATCCGATTGACTCGCATTACTCGCATGGTTGCGCATTACCGGACTGTTTCTGGTGTGTGTGTGTGTACCTGGTTTAAGCAAGACTTGTGGGGACCAATTCTTGAAAACACCCCTACTTGTGAGGACAGTTTGCTCAGTGGGGACATTTTTGCTGCTCCCCACAAACGTTAATTTGAGGATTAACACTTCAAAATAACTGGGCTTTAGTTTGGTTCAGAGTCCTGGTTAAGTGTAGCCATTTGTTTTGGATGGTCAGGTTAAGGGTAAGAGGCTGAGGAAAGCATTATGTCAATGTGTGGACCTCACAAAGATAGTGTGACAAACTTGTGTGTGAGTGTAATAAATTAAAACACACACAGTAAGTTCAGTACTGACATATATTTTGTCTTAAATTTGTTTTTGTACAACCACCCCAACTTTTTTAGCGCTGTCCAAGGTCCTGAAAGCTGTATGACAAGGGGGTTCTCAATGTTGCAATACATGAAACACACAAACTGTGATCTAAATGAGTATTTCTGTCAAAATATAAGCGAATACTATACTAAATACCATAAACTAAAAAAATAAGTCCCCAAGTTACTGTATCTTGGTGTGTGTAAAATGAAATTATTTTTTTTAAGTACACATTTATAAACAGTGATCTCTCTCTCTCTCTCTGACAAACAGAAGATGGTTGGTGGTTGGCCTCTGGTCTCAACGCACCTTGGCTGTTCCGGTCCAGCCTCTTGTCATCTCTCATCGAGGCTAGCGCTACTCCCTCCTGGCTGGTCTGGCCTCATGTGCCGTCAGACTCCAGCTCCTCCGCAATGATGCAGCATGACTGCTCTCTAACTTACAGAAATTCTCGCCCCCTACTCCGCCTCTGCTGCATACAGTTGCTGTCGGCAGAGGTTTCCAAACTCTGGAGTTTGCCTGCAGCCCAACAACAGGTCAGGCCTGCTATACATCATGGACCTGGGTAAAACCTTACACCCTGGCTTGTCCACTCGCCTTTGCATCAGCATGCTCATGAACGTCTCATTCAAACAAATCTGGAACTTCTTTTTATTGTGGTATGAGTTCCTGACAGAAAATACACAGCCAACACGACGAGAAGACTAAGACTACTATTACTGTTACGAACTCAAAATAGTCAGTTGCATGTAGTGCTGTGTTGCTTACAAGGAAGTGGCACTTCTGGACATTTTGTGCTCCAGTGGCCAGGTTGGGGCCTCAGTTCAATCACAGCAGCACAGGAACAACCAAAAACTCAATGATGTTTTAACAATAAAAGTTACATTTTGACAACATTTACTGTGAAGCACGATGCAAATCAGCACCAAATCTATGCAGTAAATGTGTCCAAACTCGGTCTTGTGATGGACACAGATGAGGTATCATGAAACAGTATTGCTGGGTTGATGAAACAGTGGCTCAATTTACAGATGCCACTTGATGGTGCTCTTGGTTTAGAAATGGTGTGGTGTCATTGAATGAGTTGTTCAAGTCCAAATATTTTAACAGCAGACTGTGCCATCTGCTGGCCACTGAAAATCAGGACACTGTTTCATGAAATCTTATTAAGACTTCAATATCGTGTCATGAAACATCATCTGCACATCAGAAGATTAAAAGGTGTTCGTTTTCGCCTTTTGCAAAATTTATAGTAACTGTAGATGGAAGTCAATGTCACTTTCTTCTAATGATGGGCATATGAGGCTTCATGAAACAGTGTCCTCATTGTCAGGATCCACTAGATGTCACTGTCTGTTCTAAAATCTTTGGATTTTAACAGCAACTTCTATAATTTTTATTCTAACAGCGCCATCTTCTGAGCACTGAAAATTAAGACACTGTTTCATGAACCCTCATCAGCACTACTTTCTTCTCAATATAGAGTAACTTGTACTTGTTTTCTTAAAGTAATTTGTTGATCATTTAAGTGGGCCAAAAGAGTCATTTACGTAAATTCAAGAAAATCTGTAAGCAGCCTTCATTATCTTCATTTATTTTGAGTCATGCTCTGCCTGACATTTTCTCCAATCAGGTTTATAATGTTTTATCGCTGACTCAAAATTCCGCCGCTTATTTATTGACTTTAATCGTTGGATAAATTGACTGCAGTTTCACTGCTGTTAATTTTAACGTAGCCACAGGTTGTTCCAGAGAGACTGCTTAATTCCATGGAGTGGCACATTCACAATTCACAATTTCACAGTCAGTTCACAATTGAGTCCTTCAGCATGTATTTCTGTCGGAGCCAAATGTTCTTCTTTCCCTGTTTTCTTGCCACACCTTGAATATTTCTGTGCGGTTGATCTCAAACTTACCATTATATTCATTTCAAGAAAACAGGCGTGAAGCCGTTCCAAATGAAACTAGAGGTCTGATTTAATGGTATTTTACTGTGCGAAATATCCAAAGTTAATATTAAAAGTTACACAGAGCAAACCACTGCATGTGACAAATTGGATAAAATGAAACAGAGTCTCACATACATATAAACAACAGGGCAGCCGAGCGAGCAGATGGATTATTGTGTGCAGCCCTCCAGCTGCTGCTACTTTATTATTCACCACAGCTGGAAGGCTGCACAGCACACTGGATCGTAAATATTGTGGCATTGTATGAGATATATTAGAGTCTCTCCTTAGTTTGGTTACATTTTGGAACGCAAACCTGCCTTCAAAGAGGCTTGTCTGAGGAAGAGGAACGGCGCTTTCGACGCGGTTGACAGGCGGACCTTAAACTAAGCGTTTTTATTCAGTATCACGTCGGACTTCTGGACTCACCGATCTGACCTCATTTCATTCAATCTTCCCGGGCTCATCTTCAATTTATAAAACGCTGACAGGGACACAACCCTCCCACAGATTAAATGTCTTCCATCTAATTCTCAGCACCGAAGCCACTGCAACATCTTCCCGTGGCCCAGGTTAATTATTAAGGAGTTCAAAGGATAATTAAAGTTTGACAGCGCGGCGGCACCACTTTTAATCATGTTGGCAGGTAACCAACTGTCTCTGTCGGAGAAATTGTTACAGACAATATGGAAAATAATAAACAAGGAGGAAACTGGAGAAGGTGGAAATAAAAGCCGCCCCAAAAGGAACGTCTCATTTAAAATTGATTCACGAGCAGAGATCAGAGGCAGCCGGAGTCGTAATGTTTTACGGCACCTCGCATAGAGTACATGGATAATGTGCGTGTTTGTTTTCGTTAAAGGCCGCATGTCCTTCAAGGTAAGATTGCCAGCGTCTCTTCATACATATGGATATGTTACATCTGTGACCTATAAAGGTTACATTCTAAATATCTGAAGCTATCGCTTGTGAAAGAATACTTGGGATTCAACTTCTGTTTTCCCAAGTTATGTCATTGAATATAAAGTAGAAGGACAAGTTTCTGAAAAAGGTTTTCATCTAAAGCAAATGTGTTTTTCAGATGCAAACAACTGTGAATTACATTGCATCTCTCACCAACAAAAAGAAGATATTAAGAAATGAATGTGGACTGGTTTGAAAACACATTAAAGTAAGTCGGGGCATAGAACCTAAGGCAGGATCCTGTTAGTGGACTTCAGCTGTGCTCTCAACACTGTCCTTCCAGCTCATCTGGAGGACAGACTATCCCAACTCCAGGTCCTGGACTCCACCTACCGATGGATCACAGACTTTCTGACGGACCAAGCACTGCATGGGGAAGCACTTCTATGGACGACCAACACTGGAACCCCACAGCTTGTGTTCTTTTTCCTTTGCTCTTGCGGTTCGCTGTTGATGGGTAGATGAGGACAGAGTGACATGACACAGTATCGAAGGATTGATGAGGTTTCGTGAAACAGAGTCCTGATTTTCAAAGGCCACCAGGTGGCACTGTCTGCTGTAAAATGTTTATACTTGAAGAAGTAATTGAATGAAACCTTCCATCCTTTCTAAACCAAGAGCGCCATCTAGTGGCCTCTGAAAATTAGGACACTGTTTCATCAACCCTGCGGTACTGTTTCATGATGCCTCGTCTACTCATCACTAGAGACTAAAATAGAAGAATTTGGCTATGTCTTGGTAGATAGGGAGGAAATCATTTCTGTACAGCAACACCTGAACCACAAGTCACCAATCTATCTCAAGCTTCCGAAGTTCACTGATGACACCAACCCAACTGGGGATGAGTCTGTTTATTTTGACGGTTTTTATTTTCTAACCACTCTCCTGGCTGCTCTGAAATAATAATAAAGCTTTCTTCATCTTTCCCCAAAGGTTGAGCCTGATCCCTAGTTCTGGGCCTGATGACACAGATTCACTCATGACACAGTAAGAAACTGATTCAAATAGAGTTCAGAGATGATTCACAGGAATCAGGTTGTTCCAAATAGAGTGCAGGAGCTGTCATGATGCTGAAGTTGACACATGGCTTTTCATGTTAACAAAAGCACAGTGGCTCGTCTCAATCTGAATGGTCCATAGTTAGGCTTTCCACTTGAGCTGAAAGGCTCCACGCCACCATTTCACTGTATTTCAGAAATGTGCTTTTACGATGCTTCATTCATTCACACCGCAATTTAATTTCACGTCTGGGCTGAGTTCTATGTTAAAGTTCATACGCAGTCTTCAGGTGAATTGAAACAACATAACACTCCTACCTCTACTGCACAATAGAGAGTAAATAATGCAATGTTAGTTAATGGTTTATTCAAGGTTTTCAATAAGCAACACATGGTGAGCTTGCTGAAAATCTATCTGCTACAGTTTATCAACACAAACCCGTGTCTTTCAGCTCAGCTTTGTACCGTAGCGCTGCTAGTCTGTCAGTGAAGTAAACACAATTGCAGCCTCAGCCCTTTTTGTGCAAAACTACACTGAAAGGAATCCAATGGAGCGAAAGCGCTGGGGACGCTTTACACAAAGTTACTTTTAATTGAGTTTTTCACAAATAAAGGCTGAGCTGATGAATGCCAATGTTTCTGCGGGTCCACTTGAAAGCTCCGATGATAGCACTTTTTCCAGCGACACGCTTAAGATTTGAGTTTCCAGAGATTATGCCGTGGTCTTGTGTAATTGGATTTGTTATTTGAACATCGCCCTTCATTACTTGGAAAGCTAAATATTGATTAAAAACAAAGTTTTATCGCAAGCAAAAAGCCCATCTCGCTGGAGATTACATTGAGATATATTTTATTTGGAGCTAACATGTGTAGCGGAGCTTCATTTTACTCTGATTTATTCGTAAGTGAGCGTCTGAGAGTGGCTGTCAGTCTCCATATCCAGGGCCTCCACTTCACTGCGACTCTGGCTAATGAAACTGACAGACTCTTAATCATCCTAAATTCTCTAGGTGTAATTGCAGTGGACGTATGCTATTATGAGACGCAACGTGTGCAGACAAAGGAGGTAGTCGTGAAAAATGGAAATAGATCAATAGATGACTGCAGAAGATGGAGACGCATGTCGGTGAAGGTCATTTAATGGATTTTCAGATTATGATAAACATTTTTCTTCCTTTGTGAATTGAATAACAGCTGGAAACTGTCACTTAGAAGACTAAAGGGTTTATGCTCCCTTTATGTACAAAATTGTACACATCCCTTTCAAACATTGTTACCATCACTGATCACATGCTTCCAAGCGACTGTTACGTTGGTATTGCTGTTCACCGATATATCCACAGAGTCAAAAATTAAATGACAGCGATAAACTCCAAAACCATGGAATAAGTATCTCGGAGGCAGCATTGTAGAAGGTGGTGGTCAGTGTTAAATATGTCGGAACTGGAGGACGGAGAATTACTGCCATTGTTATGTCTTCTCCGTGTCTCATTGGAGCTACGTATCAGGTAGTAATAGCAACACTGCCCCCCGTTTGGTCCGTATCTGTAAGCTTTGTGGAAACATGCAGAAATATGGAGGAAATAAATGCAGAGCACAGACAGAAGGCTCTCTCCGTATCCAGATCCATAAGTAATGTTGAACAGAAAAGGGGCTTAAGGCATTAGTTGGGTTAGTCTATCTTGAATCTGCAGGGTGACTGCACATGCTCACCTCATTTCAGTCAACCAAGTTGGATTACGAACATGAACGCCTGTGAAGCAACTCCAGATTGACGTTTACCTGCCAGGTTGTGCTGTTCTTTTACTCAACATTCAAAAAGTTTTGCTGCATATTCCTGTCATAGTTTTGTTTTGTTTTCCTCTGTCATCAGGATCCACTTCCCGCCTGCCACCACCGACAGCCCTTTCTGAAAGCTCTGCACCTGCTTGATACCCTCCCAGCTTGGACACCTACACATTATTTTTGTCAACCTTTTTTTTCATGAAAATCTTTTGCAGCTGTCTTAGTTTGACTTCTGGGGTTCCAACCTGGTTCTCAAAGATTCATCGCTTTCTTAGCCATGATCTTTTGGCGCAAAGGGGTTATTTGAGAAAGCTGTTGTTGTTTTATATATGTAACAAATGAACACGGAATTGATTTGGAAAGAAAACCTCAATTGATTTTCTTCCAGAGAAACCCAACTCTGTGTGTGGAAAACAATGCCTTTGTGTGGACAAAGATGTCAATGACATGCTGAAACAATGGAGAGCGCACGTTGTCTGAAGTATTTCTCGGGGTCATTGTGGACAACGGTTCCATTTCTTTTACTGCATCCTTTTGTCCATATTGAATATAGCTGTAGTTATAAAGAAAAAAGTCGTGAATTGTGTTTGCCTCATTGCTAACTGAAAAAAAAAAAAAAAAAAAAAAAAAAACTTGGTCTCCAACTTTGCCAACAATTAATTGTTAAGTCTTTAGCCAACTCCCTCTACTTCTGTCCATATGTGCTATATCATAAATTTTCCAGAAGGTTTAATGGCGAATGAACTAAATGTGGTCAAAATGAGTGAGCAATCTTCTAATCATGACCAGGAGTATCAGCCCGTCCCTCTCGTCACTGTTTCAAACTCTCTGTCAACCGTTTTACTGCACAAATGTTTGTTCCATTTCCCACTAATTCTGTTTGTATTTTGTCACCGATCACTCCTGCCTCAGTAGGCATTTGTTTTCGGTATGTCCCCTTCTGGCTTTGTGCAGCTGATCTGCAGCTCAAACAAACCGTCACTCGACTCTACATTAGGAATGCGTATCATTTGGGAAAGCCAATTGCAGATCCACTGATCCATTACGATGGTAATTAATTCAGAGTCCAGTTATATCTATCATGCTATTTGTGTTACATGTGAATTCATATGAAGCCAACTAAATGAAAAGTTAGCACTTCACGTCTCATTGTACTTATTTGACTCAAGTATTTGACTTGGATTTGACATTGCATATCAAAAGGTGAAGGTTGTTCTCTGGGGCAGGAACCATCATGAGATGCCACAAGATGCAACACATTTCACAGTGTTAGTGATGGGAAGATGAGGTATCGGGAAACAGCCTTGCAGGGTTGATGAAACAGTGTCAGAGTGTTTCAGCGGTAACCAAATGGTGCTTTTGGTTAGGAAATGATGTGATTCAATTAGTTGTTTAAGTCCAAACATTTTACAGAAGACAGTGCCATCTGGTGCCCACTGAAAATCAGGACACTGTTTCATGAAACCTCCTCTACCCATCACTACTACACATCAAGATGCAATGCTGAAGACTGTCTTCTGCATCAACATGAGACGCCAAACTCCTCTTGAAGAGTCAATATGTGACTTTTTTGGTGGCGCGAATGTGATGCCTCACTATGAAAGCTTGTTTCGATGCACCTTCTGGACCAGACGCCACAGGTGCCCACATCGCACTGTCATGCTCAAGAGCTTTGAAATTATTGAATTTTACAGTCACTTTGAAGCGCCAACTCAAAGGGCCCTATTTTGTTCCATTTAATTTTATAGCCAGTCGATCATTTGTTTGTGTATTATCTGTGCATTTATACACTTTAATACTTATATAATGTATTATCTTTTTTGTGGGTCAGCTGTGTTATTTATGTTCACTGTTGGTTTCTGTTGGTTTTTTGGTGTGTGTCTTTGATGTTTTTTGCTGTCTTTGATTCCCTGTCTTTGCTTGTTGCTGCGATGACAACTTTATAGTGGAAAGAACTTTTCTTGCCTCCTGTCTGTCGGGAGCAGATCACAGGGCTGATGGGCAGATGAGGCTTCATGAAACAGTGTTCTAATATTTAGAAACAGTGTTCTAATATTTAGATTTAGATCAAGGTTATTTTTCAAATATTTTGCCATGGGCAAATATATCAGTGAAACCTTTTTTAGTGATCCACGCGTTGGTCACGGAAAATGATGCTTCATGAAACCTTATCAGCCCATCACAAGTTCACAGGTGTGATGCCCTTGGTGAAATCCAACTGCGCCAGCAAGTCCCACCATCCCTGAGATGTATATAACAACGAGTGATGGATTGGACCAGACTGTTCTGAAGAAGTAGCGGCCAAATGCCTACAGTGATGGAGGAGGTGATGACGGACTCCAACAAAAGAGTCTAAATGTCATCGGTCGATGCAAGATGCCAGTCTGTCTTGGAGAGTTCTCTGTCTATCACCCACTGCAGGTGAAGAAGCTGACGTGCCAACGCCACAGTTTCATTTTGGCTTTTCACCAAGATCTAAGAGCAAGTTGAGAGCAGGAGTTCAGCCAGGCTGCTCTCTGGCAGTTCCACAACATCAGCAATAAGGTTTTCCTCTTGAGGTCCATGTTGTTCTGGCTGCTCTCGGGTTCAACCTCTGACCCTTTGGCTGACTCCCGTAGTGAGTCCAGGTGTCACCCGCAAACTTGCGTTCCCCTTCATTCACGCCCACCTCTTAGCTCTGAGCCGAGGAGAAGACACACACAACGCATGGCTCTCAGTTGTTGTTTATCCATTTTGTGTCGCAATGCAGAGAATCCGTTGAGGGCAAGCAAGCATTAGAAAAAGACGCTGGGCTGGAGAGGGATAGTCAAACAGGGACCTGCAGGACACGGGAAATGAGGCGGTAATTATATTTGACATAAGACGGTGACCAAGGGACTACTATTAATGTTCGGAGATCCTCTTATGGCTTACGGATGGCTTGACAGCTTCATTAAGGCACAGTCATCCTCCTCAGCAAACACAAGGCCACAGCACTCAAACATAAATCCCGACTGCCTCTCACTGCTCTTTATGCAAATCAGTGGCAATGTCTAATCAATGAAGAGGGTAAATCTGCACTGCGCCTATCTCACTCATTAGTGTTGAGTTCTCTTTTCATTTCTGTCGCTTATCTATCAGTGCCTGTACGGCCGCTATCGATTATCTTTTGTGTGCATGGCCGGCCGCGGCGCAGAAGTGAAGTGATAGTCAAACTTTACGGACCGCGGGGAGCGCAACTCGCTGCTAGATTAGTAAACACTGACATATTCAAAAAGTCTCACTGCGCCTCTGAGAGAGAGCACGGAGAAGAATTTAGCGGAGCTTGTAATCCAGTTGAGGATTGATCGGACACGATCCTGCAGAGGAGCTGAAGGAGAAGGGCTACATCTCATTCCCGGTGCGGACATGCTGACTCTCAGCGAGCACCTGAATTGATCGACACCACCTCCTCACGGCACACATCACACCCACTTCCCCCTCCCTTCTTTGGCGGATTTGAAAAGTGAGAATGCATCAGTCGGCTTAGACACTGCAATATGTGGCCAACCTGAGAGACGCGTCGTCAGATGTTCAGTCATGCAGCCGTCAGATACAGGCTTTCAGCTCACCCTTGTTTTTGCATTCAGAAATTGCTGTGTGCCTTAGAAGTGCAAGGGCAAAGGTTTTGGCAGCAGAAACAATGCAGACCTTGTCAAGTGATGTGAGGAAGAAGAAGTGCACTTGTGGATGTATTTATGCCTTACCTTCACACAGTGTTTGGCTTCACAGAGATCATCCCTTATACAACAACCATACGTGCAAACACATAGGAATAACTTACAGTAAAATATCTTCCCTCATTTACATCTTGAACAGTAGAGAACCATGGAGAAGGAGAAACGTTGGCTTCTCTCATACAAACACAAGGACACCAGCAACAGAAAAAACCAGCACAAACTAGCAACAGCAATTACAGCGTAAACAATAGCTAAACTGGAGAAACAAAAGTGAATGTTCAGTTGAAATAAAAGAACTCGACAACAGAAGGATCTGTGCAAGAGGAAGGCCGGTGGAAGCCTGATGATCTCAGAGGCTGGAAGCAGCTGTGTGTATAGTAAATGTGCTAGTGCTCTGCTTTACAGGGCTACGTTGACCACCGTTTCTAACAATCCACCTTGCTTGCTGTGTGAACGTACTACATAGACTGCAGCCATTTGCCTTCATTCATGCGCCCCTCACGAGATCAGAGCATAAGTACAATGAGGATTTTAAGTCGAAATATCTTTTTACTTTGTGAAAGAAATTAATTTATCTTATTTTATTTTTTATCCCCCTTAAAAAAATGGAAATTGACGAAAATACCTCATGATCACATTTGTTAAAAAATAAAAAAAAACATAATATAATAAACAACAAATTTAAAACTCAGATTCACATCATTCATTATTATTTTTATTGGGAATGTTTAGATTAGAATGAAATATAAATAATCTCAAATATCTTATTTTAGGCCAAAAATGTCATGGCTCAATGACAGATAGTTTTTCCTCAGTCCTTTTGGTTTTTTGTCTTTGGTCCCCTTAAATTCAGTTGCCTACCCATGTGCTTGACGTTTTACCAAAGGATTGGTAAATTACCTTAGGACTGGTAAAACATCTTGTACAACTTTAATCGGCAGATGCCTCTTCTATTCAGTCCAGAATCGACATTGAAATGGCACTAGTGTCATTCAGTGCCACTTCTTTGGTCAATACTCTCAGAAAACCAAAAATCGAAAGCAAACTGTGGACCAACATCGCATTTATTCCAGTGCTTGCTTCACCTCTGTGGTTGAAATTGTCTGAATGTTTTCTGAGTGACCCACTGCTGGAGTTTTTATCTTCATCTTGTATTTATCCTCCGCTGAAACCCATTTACTGTCTATGATTCTGTCTTTGAACAGATGCGTCTTATCAGCCATGCTGACCCGGAGATCTCTCAGGAAATGCCTCCCGCCTGTCTCACAACACTTAGCAGATCGACTGCACCACCTGCACCTAGTGTGGTGTCCTCAGGTTTCAAGTGATCAAGTCTGTGTTTGCCTTAATCTCTCCTTTCTGAAAATGCGGAGCTTGTCATTATTAACGCAGGCAAGAACATGACGGCCCGGACTTGCTTTTACTCAGGAATACCAGACATGGGCTAACAATACATGGATTAAGATGATAATATTTCGATGGAAGTGAAATCAAAAGCCATCTGTGAGGTCGAAGTAGGACAAAAAGTAAAAAAAATAAGAAGTTGAAAATTTAAACTTGGTATTTAAGCTTGGTTTAGTTGTGATGAGTTGATGTTTGATGATACCTCATGTACCCATCACTTGTCTTTAGTGTTTTGGTCAGCAGTAGTGATTGTTGTGTTTGTTTGTTCTCGTGCTTTTATTTTGCCATTTTCTGTTTTCCTGTTTCTTGCTTCTGTTCCAGCTTTCCATCCATCTCTGAATCAAGCTTTCCTGTATATCTACACCTCGGTGCCGGTTCGTGTTGCCAGATCGTTACTTCGCGTTCCTGCGGTAAACTCTTTTGTGACTCCGCTCTCTCATGCTTTCCTGATTGTTTCCAAAATTCTGTGCGTGCATGATCTCCTTTCTGCCGCCTCCTTAGTTTGTTCTCCTCACTTTGTTTTCTGTTTCTCGGTTCTCTTTATCAGATCATGTGTGAGTGTTTTGTATAACACACCTTTTGTTTTCTCACGTCAAAGTTATTCCTTGTGTGTGTCTTTAATTCCACCACCAAGCGCTTTTTTTTTTTTTCATTTGGGCCTTGTGAGTTATTTCTGAGTGTGTTTTTGTTGTGCCCCTTTGTCAGGCTTGAGTTTTTATTCACCGGTTTTCTGTTTCAGGTTTAGGTAAATATTGTTAAATTGCTCTCACTCTCCCTTCTGTGAGCCACATAAATCCAGCAAATGCATCTGACTCCTTAGCAGCCATGACACTGATGAGGCTTCATGAAACAGTCTCCTCATTTTCAGAACACACTTTTTGGCACTCTTGGTTGAAAAATGATCTGAGG
Source organism: Synchiropus splendidus (assembly GCF_027744825.2). Lineage (NCBI taxonomy): Eukaryota > Metazoa > Chordata > Actinopteri > Syngnathiformes > Callionymidae > Synchiropus > Synchiropus splendidus. The sequence goes on from NC_071336.1 coordinate 24,961,683, forward strand.
TTTCATTGAACTGGTTGTTCAAAACCAATGATTTAAGAGCAGAGAGTGTCATCTACGAGGCTCTTTCACACATCCCCATGAGCCCATTCCCAGTCAGCAGCACATAGACTATGGGATGGATTTCCAGAATGGAGATTAGTTGGTCCATTGGGCTGGTCCTTCCACTCGATTTGAAATGAATACTGGAACTCAACATATGAGTTTGAGGCGGGAGGGTTTTATATTTATTGATCTCCACACACCTCCACGTAGCCTTCTGCTCACCCACAAACTACCAAATGACTCACATGATGCTAATTTGCAGTGTCTCACTCGGATGGCAGGGACACAGGATCTTCAACTGACGGGTGCTGTTTCCTACATTTCTACCAAGCTTTTATTTCATATCTGGGGAATTTCATTACTCTTTCTGCTGTTCCTGGATATTTCTCAGTGCTGCTGTGAGGAAGTAATAGGATTATATCGGTTCACAAACACATGTAGAGACAATAGGAGAACAAGAGAGACACAGATGGCTAGAAGAGAAGGAGGGTGGGTCTGGGCCCGGAGAGGAGCAAAGTTTTGTCTGCAAGAGGCGAAGGAGGATCATTCATTAGGAGAGGTGACATGACCGATTGTACAAGGTGATGAGGGAAGTGAAGCCGTGTGGCCGAGGAACACATGATGCATTGTTGGGGAGACGCCCTCCCACGAACGCCCATGGAGGACGAAGCTATTAACACACTCTGATAGCGGCAGTGCCAGCAGAACTGTGCGACATGTTAAATAAACATCAACCACCGTGAGTGTTCAGAAGTCATTCTGAGCCTGTGTCACTGACAAGATTTTATGGATTGCCAGAGCTGGGACTGATCCTCCGGATGCCATATGTTTGTTTGTGATGACGGTCTAATCTAACACCTCATCCTGCTTTTCATCAGTTTCTGCCCCGTGTTTGTCTTTTCAATAGCGCTAAGACAAGCTGTGCACTTTAGGGAAAAGACACATCACTTCACCACCCTTGCTTATTATTGAAATGTTGCCTTGGAGGCATCAAAGCAGCTATGTTTGAGCAGTGTCTGTGTGTATTGAATGAGCTGGAGCAAACCAAATTATTCTGACAAGCTAGCTTTCACTTGTGATCGCTGAATTATTTAAACAAGGCATGCTGCTTAATGTGAAATGAGACCTCGAGTTGAGAAAGTTCTTGGGATGCTGCAGAGTTGTGTTTCTATTACTCTGGTTTGTTTTTGAAAGGAGTAGTCCCGTTGTCATTATGAGAGAGTATTATTCAACGGGTGATGGAGAAAAAATAATCCGAAAAATCGTCAAATTTATATTGGCTCTCTACCTATAAGCTTAAGCATCGTATTTGCTGAATTTTCCATCCAATCTCATTTAGTCTTTAGTGATGTCACATTGTATAGTGTGGTGCACCTGGAATCGGTGTACTGAAAAAATGTTACCAGTGAATGAAGCTTTGTATGGGATTCATCCATGTTATCTGCACCGTTTCAGTTTTCTGGAGATGAGTAAAGGGGCCCTATTATGCTGGTCCATGTTTTAAACCTTAGCTACAGTGTTCACATGAATAAACGTGGCTGGATCTAGATCTGAACTTTGATATCTGTCAGAATCTGTGAGCTGCTGCAGCGGATTCATGCTTTTGCCACATGCTGAAACACAAATAGACACAAATAAACATGAACCCAGGGACGAAGAGAATGAATATGCAGTGACAGTTCACTTCAAAACATTGTCGCTGCCGGGAGTGTCATGTGATTTCTGATCACCATTATGATCCATTAATGCTCCCTTTATGTTCGGAATTGCAAACGTTACTGTCACTTATCACGTACTTTATGCGTTCTGCCATCGCTGTTCACCAATATATCCACCGGTGGAGGGGGGGGGCAGCCAAGAGACAAAAATTTATGACAACAACAAACTCCAAAACAAATATGGCAGCTGTGGAAGAAGTATTGATAATGCAACTCTTGCACAAAAATGAAAGGGAGGCAGCATTGTACTAGGCGTGGTGGACGCACAATTTCCGTCATTGTTATGTCTTTTTCGTGTCTTAGTAGAGCTTCGTATCAGGTAGTGACAGCAACAGTACCCCCTCAGTTTCCGGTGCTACTGCCCCATTTGGTCTGTATCCATAAGCTTTGTGGGAACATGCGATAATACAGACGAAACAAACGCAGTGCTTGGACTGAAGGCTCCGTCTGTATGTAATGTTCAGCATAAATTGACCTTTGCACTAACTAGCTCAATAAACAAAAATTACACAAGTCAGATTTTTTTCTTCAGTTTTGCAAATAGGTTCATACAAGCTTCATACGTCACTCATTCAGTCTGAGACTTTACCTTAATACGACTTAAGATATACAAATTTCATTTCAAAAATCATGTTATTTTGATGCAAAGCTACTGTATTAGAATGTGCAAATTTATTACTGAAGAATAAAAAAAGTGCACTAAATATAATTTACCACATCTTGACCACGAAACAGTGAGAAACAGTGAAGTTCAGAACAGCTCGCCAACTACAACTACTAAAGTCAATTACAGGTCAGGAAAACAGCTGTAGACCAAAAAAAAAAAAAAGACTTTCTTTTGACACAATGTTCTACATGAAAGGCAAACAGGAGAAAAAAAAGGTAAACCTTTTTACGATGTCACAAATATGTCAGTATGAAGCCAGCAAAGAGAACCAACCAGGCAAGATTTCTGTTCCTCCTGGCGCCTGAGGATACACATGGGATGCTTTTATGTGCTTGATGCACCGCGTGTGTTCGTTTTCGGTCAAGAAAAGTACGTAAACCTTTCGGAACTCATTTAGAGCTGCCAAATATCTTCTCCTTTGAAGCTTGATTTATTCAAATAAATAATAATTGTTTGGCAGACTTGGACAGCTGGCTGGCAGCTCACTGATAGATCACGTAAGGAGATGTGTCACTTGTGAAGGATTCAAAGTACAGAGGTTTGAGTTATTCTGGGAGCCGTGTCTTATTTGCCAGGGACATCCAGCTGAGAGAAGAGGACGAGGCCAACTAAGGACCAAGTAAATAGTGTGTATTATGCAAGCCAGGAGAGTACTTTGCAACATCAGTCTCCCATTGTTACAAGTGAACCAGTCTGAACCAGTTTCTCATTTTCTTTTCCAACTTCCAAGATTCAGGTTCACGTGCTGATCGTCGAAGAGTTGAAAAAGGTGTTAGGATATATGAACTCAACCCATCGTTTTTGTTAATGAAAACTGCACGCATTTTTAAAAAAAGAATCCTACACAGCGAAGTTTACTTCTAAGCAAATCGTGCTATGGCATGTTGAAACTTACCTTTATCGCCCACAGACAGACTTGCTGCAGGCACCATCTGGCTACACACACTCCCTGCCTGATTGTATTTGTGCATCCCTCTCCCAACAGTTACCGGAGTTGAACCCATCGGACAGGAGATAACACCTATCATGCTCTCCTAATGGATGTCTGGCTTTGAATAAAAATCTGAAATACTGCAAACTGAGGCTGCTACTAATTCACTCCTGTATCTCTGAGGTAAGTGTCTTTTTCTCCAAGTTTGTTTTGCACTGATAGAAAGCATTGATGAAAAGAACATCCTGAGACTCTTAATATCATTTTTAAGCCATGAATTTAATTACTTTATGGTCACAGCTAGGGATGGCTACCTTTCATATTTGAACCGATACGGTGCTAATACCTGGTACCAGGCAATCGTTACCAATACGCAGTACTTTTGTTTGTGTTTCTGTAGTAATATATTTCGTTTAATGACAAGACCTCAGTCTATTAAAATGAACACATTTCCAGACTATTAGCCGCCACTTTTTCTCGCGGTCTGAACCCTGCAGCTTTTGCAACAATGCGGTTAATATGTGGATTTTTACTGAAGAGCGTCATGCTGCCAAAATATTGAGCCTTGTCATATCAAGACGATGAAATCTCAGGTGTTTTATTGACCTTTAAGAGCTCAAAATGCGTTGTTTTCGCAGCTCCACCGACAGATCCCATCTCCTGGAGGACCGGAGACGAGAAGCAGCAGCCGAGACCGGCTGTGGTGTCGGGCGAAGGCATCGCTTTAATGTCAATAAAAGATGTGACAGGTTCATGATTCAAGTCCAGAACATTGCAAGTTTGTTTCATGAGCCAGTCTTGATGCTGCACAACTTCCGGCACGGTTTTGCAATGTAAGAGGAACCAAGTTAATTATAAAGCTGATCAGTAAAATTATAAATACTAGTCACATTTACCTGGTTGCATGATTCACATATACTGTACAATGCAGAGGACCACCATTCCCACACAGCAGAAGGTGAAAGTTTAGCTGCTTAATGCTAATGCTTTGGAAATCGGCTGCACTTCCGCTCCCACATAGTCACAAAGATACCTTCAAGCAACAAAACATGGTACTGTTTGACTTTATGTGAATCGGCACTCCGTAAAGTAGTCGTAAGAATTCGGTCAGTACCAACAAAGGTACCAAAAATTCAGTGTCCATTGCTAGTCACAGGCTTTCATCACTTTTAAAGCTCACTAATGTAAATTCAGATGTCAATATGCAAAGATGTCCTTATTTTGGATTCTAATATTGAGTCACAAAATGCCACATTCAGCATGAGTATGAGTGTCTTTAGGAAAGTTAATCAAAGCAAAAATGTTCTCAGGATTGCCTGAACATAAAAGTGCCTGCCTCTTTATTTTCCTTTCCCTGGAGAAGCATCTTTCTTAACATCTGCTTGCCTCGATGTCCTTCCTGCCACAAGCCAGCATGATGCCTTACCATTAGCAAGTGCAATTTACCACACAGCTGCGAGGTCTGCTCGGATGCAAAACTCATTCAAAAACACATTTTTAAATTTTTGTTTGTGTGTTTTATCTTCCTTGAAACGACGGCCTGATGATTATTTTATGACATGTGTTTGTCAGTATCTGTGCCCACAGCCTCATGATGAATGGTTTCAGAGTTTAATCTTCACACCATATATTATATTTAGGATGGAAAATCAGATCATTAGCTTTGCCTGCTCGGTTCATATTTTAGCGGAGCTGCATTATTCGATCACGCTGGGCCCGCTTTGGTTCCCAATCGAACATTACGTTGTGAGTTGAAGTCGCAAAATAAGTAATAAAAAGTGATGATGAAGTCGGGTGTCACAGACAACACACTTTAGACAAACACTTTACAATGCAATATTCGTAACCTTCCGAAGCCCATCTGGATATTGGTGCTTGCACTGACAACTTTGCTACAAATTGACAAAAGATGAAGAAAAGAGTCGCACCAGCATAGAGCGCCTCCTGGCTTCTGAAGTTACCTCTTGGCCTTCATGCTGCATGCGTTCAAAACACACATTTGTGGAAATAAATTTTTCACAGATGAAGAGGAAGTCCAGTTACAATGAAACTATTTTTGGTCATTCAGCTGATGAACCTGAAACTGGTATGTCCGACTTCCCAATTCTTCCCTTTACAACACAAGGGAGAGCAAGGGGTGTCCCATTTGTCCGCTGGATCAAGGAGCAGCGTAAGTGGTAGCGCTGCACAGCCCTTGAAAACAAGATTTTCAGGATGTACCTTTGAAACCCAATGGAACGAAAGCCGAACAAAAAACTTTCATGTTTTGAAATATTGCCCAACACCATAGTTGAATTCAGACGGCAGCAATAGTTGATGACCGAGCAAGAGTCATGGGGTATGCCATTTCTTTGTGGAATATTTTATTGTAGGAGTGAAAACCTAAAGTTTTGACAAGTATATTGTTGTTTTCTTCCTGAGAAGCAGCTCATGAGAACTTTATGTGTGTCTGCCTTCATCGTCATTGTCCTGTCTCTTCTCCACAGAGAGGATGCCAGGTCTTGCAAGACAGTTGTTGTCAGGGCTGCCACCTTCTGAGGACCTTTTGCTGTTTCGTGCTGGGATATTGCACTTTTAAAGGCATTTTTACAAATATTAAATCGTAAACTGAAGTGGTAAATATGTCTGGGCAGTCGATTGTTGTCACACTGTGCATCTTCCATAGTCAACAATTCAGTTGAGGAAATGTGACTCGCCAGAGCAGGCTCAATATAGTCGATGTATTGTTGATGTCAAAGGCAGCCATTGAGTGGAGTTTTCCCCTCGCCTTGGTGATAGAAGAATGACAAAAAGAATGTATGAATGTCTCTCCAAACAATAATAAACAAATAAAGCTTGAAATCCCTTGACTTTTTTATTTATGTTATTTTTTTTTTTTGTTTTGGCCTACGTGCCTTTGATACTCCAGCAAATGTTTCAATGAAACATCCACAAATAATCCTGTGTCTCAGTCGTTCCCTTATGCGGTTAGCTCACGGCACCGGTGCTCTGTTTTGTAATTTTCAAAAATGTATTATTTTATTATTTGCACTCATGCTAAAGAATGGGCTGAACATCATGGTGCATTGACACAATTTTCCAACTTCATTGTTTACAATGCAATGACATGCCCTTCACTGCAAGTCACATTGTGCTCATGTTTGTGATTGTATTTTGCTTTTTTTTTACTTGTGGATCTGGAAAAGTGAGTCAGATAAGGAAGTGGATGATCTGTGTTGATTCAAACGACGGAGAAGCAGCATATACACACAGGATTTGTGTGAAGTCTGTGACTCAGAGGAGGTTATGCGTTGGGATGGTCTGATATAATCTTTGGCTTTCAACAACAATTTAAATGGAATCTCACATCATTTTAATCCGGAAACACCACCTACCGAGCCATGAAAATGAGGACACTGTTTCCTAAACCTCATCAGCCTGACAATAGGTATGAATTGGAAAAGTTTGCATCTTACCGACTGAAAACTGTATCGCGTTATATATCAATATTCGTGCTTTTTTGGGGCGCCAAGACTAACAGCATTCAATCATGCATAGTGATTCGACATTTGAGCTCCAGCTCTGAACAAATTTAAGTCATAAGGGTTTAGAGAAAACAGACTGGTGTGACATCAGTGTTTGAGAGCCAGGGATTTCCCAAAGTAGCTGACCACAGTGAAGACCAACCCCAAACAGAGCGATTATGTCTCACACTGGTCGGTAACAGTCAGGTGTTGCTGTGGCCAGAAATCCTGCTAATCCTTGTTACCCCACACAACCCAGGATTAAGAAGGAGAGAGGAAATACAGTGACATTTCACATGGTGTCTATATGACATCAAGAACATCAACTGAATGAAAGTGAAGTAGAACCACATGGAAACAGAATGGTCTCTGCACAAATACAACCTTTTGAGTCGGATGGCTCCATCATGGGAAAAAAAAAAGCACATATCACGAAATTGTTCAGATCCCTGACCTTGAGCAGAAAACCACAATTTACTGACATTCAATCACTTCCTCTTCTCATCCCTCCTTTCCCATGAAGCAATCACGCGGCTGACGCGGCCGTGGCAGAACCCTTATCACCTCTGGTCTCCTCCGGTGTATGAGTTCACGTTTTTCAAACACGGATCTCTTGCAGCTGTTTGAAGAACTCCACGGGAGTGGTCACGTTGTGTAGCTGAGCGGAGCCTGGAACCAGACAGTAGAATAACAACCTCATATTTCAGCCTCAGTGTTTGTTATTACAGTAGCGACTCTTTTTTTTTTTTTTTTTTTTTTTTTCCAGTCTATTCCAACAATGGTCACGCTAATAGGTTGAGTGATGCAGTGCAGAGGCGGGACATTATCACCTCCAGAATCTCTCCTGCTTGATTGTTTGAACAGGATCCGCACTGTAGCGCGAGGGCTCTGTGCGTGTGGTAACAAGTGTGGTTGGCAACAAGGGCTTCTATAATGAGACGAATGATGATGTGATTCTTGAGGGCCTGTTTCAGTTTAATCTCGTTGACTTCCAGACAGGCAATCAGGGACAGAGAGATGTTATCGCAGGCCAGGCCTGATTGTGTGCTCTGATACATGCGAGATACTGGTGACCTATCAGTCACGGCCCCCTTTCAACGACTTATCGCCCACCACTATGAGAGAAACGCACTTCACACCAACGCTGGATGCTTGAAAATTAAACGGAAATTAATTGATTCTTTGCGGTCAGCTGAAGGCCAGACAAAATATATTTGCAAGTCTTGCTGCGATGGGAAGTGCAATAAAGTACTTCAGGGAGGAAACATGTTATGACACGACAGCTGTGTGTTTCCTACCTTGCTCGGCTAGACACATCATGGAACCCTACAGTCCGTACCAGAAGGCCAAGTCTCTTGCACACTTTTCCCTTTCCTACCTTGTTCCGCATGTGCTCAACTTTCCTTCCCTTGGACACCTTATGGACTACTTGAACAATCTTACCGTTCCAGCTGTAGCCTAGGCGAAGGAGTAGCATTCAACCATACGAACCCATGTCTCCGCAACTCACTTTTATTTTGTGGATCTACTTCCTGCTGTCATGTGTTTCTTCCTTCTCTCGTCAAGGATTGAGGCCGTTCCTCTACTTGGCGCACCAGCACTCCATCTCCCCTCACTCTTCCAGTGTTTCCATATGTTACATTTGTTTAACCTTTTAGTGACTTTCTGAACCCTCCTGGTAACCTTTGTTTTGAAAAGCGACCGGCGACAAATATAGCAACTTTTTCTTGGTCTCAGTTTCAATTAAAAACGTATGTGCTGCCATTTTCAACAGGCAGCGGTCCTTCACTGAGCCCTTCCCCAGTCACAAAGCTCTCACAAGCATTCGTGAATACGGTGGTAAATGGTGCAAAGTGGATGATGACATCTTTTATCAACTTCTAGCAACTTTTAGAGCCAATAGGGAGTGCAAAGCCCAATCCTATTTTTGAGCCTTAACACTAGCTACTATTTGGTTTTGAGTGCCCTCCGACAACGAAGTGATTGAGAATTGGGACACCACTTCATGGCGTTACGCTTTGCTTACATCACACGTAAAAGCGACATAAGCATCATTGGCTTCCGTGTTGTGTTTTGTTCATATCATGTGTTCGAGTTCTTTTGCAACCTCTTGCATTGGCACCAATAATCTTACGTTTGGTGAACCAGCGGAGAAGAAATGAGCACAGCCAATTTTCGCTGCTATTTTGCGGTGCTAAATTTGTTAAAGGTATGTTGATGTTAATGTGTTAAGAAGAAATAACACTCAACAACTTTCAAGTGAGAGCCAGCAATGAGCATCGTAGTTCGCTACTCCTTATCACGCAAAACCTAAAGTATCTTTTGATGCTGGGAGAAAAGCAGCGCTCTCACGGAATTTGAATGCATCTTTCAAATTCACAGACGTCATTTGTGAGGTCTTTGGTAAATTCAATCTTGATCAGAAAATAACTTTTATCTCTCCATTGACTCTGGTTCTTTTTTTTTTGTTAACGTAGGTCGCATGAGGCGGCAGCAGATGGGCGTGACTTAGGCCTCCAATAGTGACTTTCCCCTCTGAGGAGTTGGCAACACAGCCCTCTTCTTAAACGCCGACCAGATGTTGATCTGCAGAGTTCTTTTGGTTTCTTTGCCCAGGTATGACCCTCCATACTTGCTTCTTCTCGTCTCTTGGCCTCCACTGGATTACGGTCTGCCTCTCCTTAGTCTTTTGCGAGGTGCTTTAAATTTGTGCGTTATCATTGGCCGTTCTCCCTTTGTTTTTGCAGTGTGTCTGTCGCTTGCCCCTGATACTGACTTTCGTTTTATGGACCAGATCATGTTGAGCATCTTGAGTTGTTGCACTTTTGAGTCCTTCAATTATTATTTTTTGGCTTTACTGTGCAGAAGACACTGTTTTTTTGTTTGTTTGTTTGTTTACCAGAGCGTTGCTTTGTGGACTCCCTCTTCCGGACTCACAACTGGTATTAGCGTTGTTTAGTAAACTATTTCCCACTTGTCCCAAAATCTCCTAGTTATGAGATATGTTTTTTTCTTTTTTTGTAACATGTGTCTAACCCAGGAGGCACGAAAGATTTCTAGTGGTCCTTGGAATACCTTGATATTCATCCAAGAACTAATGGAGGTTTTCTTGAAAGTGATAGTTGCTCTTTCTTTAGATTTTTTTCTGGCAGTGGGTGGGAGATGGCTTCCCTCTCATGTCCACCAAAACTGTGCTACTGTGCGATGAGGGTGCCTTTTCGAGGAGGTGTCCAGTCAAACCGGGAGAGTGGAGCAGATTATTCAGGCAGCATTCATGAAGTGCATACGGGAACTAGAAAAACTATTGCTTTCCCACTCATGATTAAATTCTTACACCAGAAACTGAATTGCAAAAAAAAACAAGCAAGGTTAGAATTGAAAATAAATAAGTCAATAAAGATCAGAGTGACTATATTCTCTGAGGAAAAATGACATAAATGTAAATTGGCTAGCTCCCTGTGGAGCTTCTTCATCAGCAACACAGCTTTGTTTTCACCTCAACAGAAGGAAAAAAGTGGCACAATGACCATCACTTTATTTCTATGGGGAGCCTGAGAGATGTCAAAACGAATCAATTGTCCATGGATGTATGGAACAAATTGCAATGCGGTACCAATCCCAGATCCCCAGCCCCACTCAAGATTCATACCGTCGCTCCAGACAACAATTCATGGCCCGGTCACCAAGTGAATTCTACGTGAAAAAAACATCAAGTGAAGCTGCTTCAAAACTCACATGATCAGCTGAACCATGTCCATTACTGATCGCCACTGACACTACTTTGGGTCACCAAAAAAACACCTCTCTCCCTCACACCTCTCAGCACATCAGTGCTTCCTCTTGCATTGTCAGGTATACTTATAACCATTTCCCTCTTTCCTCCGCTTCATCGGCTCTGCCTGCAGTCTTTGGAACACTGCAACCACCAATCTGTGACTTTGACTCACTTCCAACTTTGAAAGCACAAGCTGAATCTCTGATGGCTTCCTCTTACTTTTTTTCTAATCCCCTTCACATTACAGGGTTTTGTTTTATTTCATTATTCCATATTCACATTTTATTTTTGTTCACATTGACGTGTGGGTGACCTCAGATCATTTGGAAGGCATCTTCAAACATCATCAATATCCCACTCATGGTATTTAGCTGCCGTCAATGAAACCAAATATATGTTTCTAGCTGTGGGGAAGCCAGAGTTAAATCTTGAAAACAGCAGAAGCACATTACCAAATCACAATAGGACGTGTTGTAGGAGGGAGGAATTAACATTATGAATATTTACAGGCCTCAGGTCATGCTAACGATTTTCTAACTGATGGGTTTTCTAAATTGGTGGAAGCGAATCTGAGCGAAGGCATCGGAGGAGACTTCAATTGCCACTCAAGCTTATGCATGGAAAGATTTCCCTCAAGTAATTCATCTCATAAATCATCTCATTTGCCTCCAGCGCTGGAAAGATAATTCCCTTTGTGAAGTTTAAAATTAGGTGGATTTTTGAAATGCCAAAAAACACATGAGGTCGGGAGCAAATTATTCTGAAGTTCATTAATGACATCATTTTTCAATTTCAGGTAATCTTTAAAAGAAGCTGCAAGCAGTATCTCTCCAGTGAGGGAGCCTGTTAGAGACCGTGACATTTAATACCTCTTGAAAATGTGGTGGAGAAAGGTTAAACAAATTTAACAGTAAAATAACTTAGCTATACTGAATGCCCAGATAGGAGCATCAAATCTGCATAGGAATCATATGTGCCATTTGCCTCCGCACCAGATCCAGGCCAGATCCAGACAACTATCTGGTGCTGACCTGGACTGGACCTAGCTCAGATCTGGGCTGGATGTGACGGGGACCTGGGTCAATACCAATAAATATAAATATAGCTTCATTTTGCAAGTGCGTGGCAGATCTGGCCCACATACGTAACCCATTGTTCAAACGGAATATGGACCAGATTCGGATCCCAAAGTACATCCGGCCCACATCCGGGCCAGATACATTTTCTATTCATGGTGCCATGTTACACATTTTATCAGTTTATTAAATTCTTTCTTATAGATTTTTTTATTCATGTAAGTCATATATGGAGTATAAATATCACAAAAGCATTATAATTACTATGTTCTTTAATGTTATGCCACTTCTGAGTTTCATTAATCATTTGAAAAACAACCAATTTCTAAGACTCACAGTTGTCATATACTGCAACTGGTTAGTTCTAACCCACTCTCCTCTAGTGCTGGGTCTCGACTGGAAATCATTTTTCATCAGTCAATATTTTACTTTCAAAGATGCCGTCGAGGGATGTACTTGAATGCCTGATGGTTCAAAATCAACAATGTGAAAAGCCAAACAGTGGCTGCTCATATTTTGAAGCACTGTGTGAGACCACGGCACAGCTTTTCAGTGCTCTTCAGCAAGTAGAACACAGCTTCAGTGTGCATCCTTTCTTTGAGATTACAGGGTCCACAACTAGAGCTCTACTCCTGCGCCAGGTAATTGCATCCCACCCCTGCTCGGTCCGTAAGACTCTCGGGGCTTAAAGCATTTGGAGCCAAAAGGTAAAAGCTACATGCAAAGTTCAGACACACATTAGCTGAAAACAGTTATAAACTTCACATGAATATACTTCAAATGTAAAAGTATGTTGAACTAAATAAGACTACTCAAAAATGAGTGCTGGACTGTTACATAGCGCAATGAGAAATGTAGGCCCCACAATGTGCCAATCTGGTCTCAGCTGCATCACTGCCCTCACTTAAGTTGTGAAACTCAGACAGGTAGAAACAAGAAACTTTACCTAACTTCAGAGAAAGCATAGCGTTCAGAGACAGCTTGTTCTTTCTGTTAAAAAAAAGTATTGATGGTTCTGCTGTCTCCTTTAGTTGTCACTTGGTCAGGAGACCACAAAGGCAGAACCAGTTTCAAATCCCTCAGTCTGAGACTGCAAAAGTGGTTTGGGAATCCCTAATGAAACTGTCAACTCCTCCAATGAACTGGCAGCAGATAAGCAGCCTGAGATGGGTGAGTCAAGAGTTGCAGAGTTGTAGTCATGACTGAAGCTGGACTTGAGCCAACTGACAGCAATCTTATTGTCATCTCTTTCAAAATGTGGCTAATTTACTGCGATGCTGCTGCTTCCACTTTTTTGTCACTTTATTTTAAACATCATTCAGTTGAACTTGGGCGCCCTCTCCACCGAAACAGTGATGCCTTACATTAGCTCGGACATACAGTTGAAGGTACTGAAACAACACCACGGTGAGGTAGCTTTAAAGTTTACTTGGAAAACATGTCATCTAAATTCACTGAGTTATATTTGAGTGTGTTTCTGTCCACATTCCTTTCACACAACAAGCTTCTAGTTGAACTTTTCGCTTTAATCCTGGCAGGTAGAGGCAGAAGTTAGCTGCTGGAACGAATCTCACTGCTCTTTCGCCGAGAAAAGCTGGTGTAAATGAGTTCTCAGTCTAACGTCTGGCGGAAAAACGTCAGTCATGCTTAATGCAGCTGTGGCTGGCTTCACCTTGACTCGCTGTGTATGGATTTCTGGTGTCAATGTTGCCGATTTACTTAAGACCACATCGCCTTCAGCTGGGACCTTGTTAGCCCTGCATTTTGTATTGTTCTGAAAGTCAAACCAAATATTTAAATTCCAAACCACAAAGAGGATCAATTCCAAGAGACAACAATTCAACTTGTAAATGTGGAGAAGTGACCATGCACCCAATAGTTGCTAACTTAGTATAAAATAAGTAAAGCTTTTAAGACAATTATTTATTCTTAAAAACCTCAATTGCGTTGTCTGTTAGCTGTTTCATTCAAAACAGGCCCATCCACTTTTGACTCCTGATACTAGTAACACAGTTTTTTTCAACAAATTCAGTGTGGCACTGAGATGCTGCTGTGCAGCAGACTTTCAAAATAAAAGACTAATCTAAACATTTGAGTAACGTTCAACTCGTGAAGCGTCAAAATGACAGCAGAAGCAGAAGCACATGGACCGAGGCAGCTGATGAAAGATGCTCTCACCTGGTACTTGACAATAGAGATCCTTGCATGAGGAAAGGTCTGTGATATGTGTGTAATGTATTGAAAATGTATTGAAAATTCTGAGCCCTACAAGGCAATTTTTTTTTCACGATAATCGTGATGTAAACAAAAAAAATAGAATCAATATTGGTTAAAAAGGCACATGTGAAAAATGGCGCCAACTACATCCAAAATCTTTTCATTTCGGATGCAGTGCTGACATTGCAGCTGACAGAAACCAGAGCTGGTGCCGGAACTCTTCACAGTTCACAAATGTCAACAAAATTGAAATCAATGTGGCACATGTGTCGGATTCATCACAACAACGGTACCACAACCAGATTCGGGGCGAGTGCGGGATAAGGCTTCACATATTGTCATCCGACCCAGAAGTCAACACACTGAGTTGTATATTGCGGCATATTTCAAATGCTGACTGTCTTCAGGGGAATTTTATTTGTCTACACACTTTGTCGTAGACACAAGAGTTTAAAAGCACGAAAAAAATAAGGAAAATATCGCACTATCCTGTGATGTCACATTCACACATTGTGATGTTTAAATGCAGCCCTCCTAGTGGTGTCACGTGGTATGTATATTACCTCATGAGGCTATGCATTTCCCTCACAATGAAGGAAGGAAGTGAATTTCATGTACGAAACCTTAACCAGCTTCTCTTTTCACGTCATGGAATGCCATAACAAATCAAATCCTAATCCATCAACATGCAATGCAGACGGTTCTCTTCTTCACCACTCGACAATTCTACTGACTACAGTCAGTGTTTGGCTCCTCAGGAGTCAGAATGTGATGAGTTCTTCACTCTTCTTTTGGCTGCTGCTTCTTGTCTTGCTCCTCCCTCTGATATATTTTTGCCCCTTCACTGCAGAGCAGTGGTGGAATTTGGCCTGGTTCAAAAAGCTTTCCGTGGTTGCCACTGGCAGAGATCAGAAGCCAGCATGAGCACTGTGACTGTGCGTCGCCATACACTGCAGTACACTGTGGCCGGGAACCTTTCTCTCAGCACTAACGTCACTCCCACGCTCCTCAGTCTCTGTGTGCACAAATGAGCTGCAGCGATGCTTTATGATTAATATGCAGCATCGCACAAGCATCCATCAAGCTCACGATAAACAAAATTAATGTCCTTTATATCAATGAGTTCTCCTGTGCAGTCTTTAACAAAGAAAACCTTCATGACCGTAAGCAATCCATCCCTCATTGATGTTAGGAAACTGGACTTTTTTGTCCTATACTGACGACAAAGGCAACGTTCAGCACTGAATGTTGATGCATACATGTTTCAATAGATTAAAAAAAAAATAAAATAAAATCGGCCAGAGGTGTGGATGCCTGTGTCAATTTTCCTTTAAATTTATTTATTATTTGTTTATTTCTTAGTCAAAATATCATTTTGCCACTAGGAGGCTTTTCTTTTTTTTTTTTTTTAAATAAAATTATTTAAAAATATGAATAACCCTTTGAGGCGTAGAAAGGTGTATTTTGTCCTTGTGATTTCCCGTGATACAGATCTTAGATGTGAAAAGAATTGAAACTCAACAAATGCGACTGGAGACTTTCCGGCTTCTCAAGGAAAATCCTTTACAGCCCATATGGCAAAGCTCATTCTGGGAAATAAGCTGGAAGGCTCCCATATTTTGGGGATGGATCCTGGAGCTATTTCAGTTTAACGTTCTCTGAGCATATAACCAGGCTGTTGGTGTGTGTTTCTTGTAAGACACACTGAAACAAACGTGCACACATTTCACTTTAGGGCCGTCGAGCCCAGTGGAGTTTTTGGCATCCTGCTATTAGTCTTATTTACTTTTAATATGACAGAGACGGAGAACACCACACAGCAGCCTTTTATTACAAAGCCTTGAGAAATTGTGGGTCATGCATCACTATCGCGCTCGTTCTCTTCTCCCTTCTATTGTTTCTCTCTCTGTCCATCTATCAATTCTCTTTCGCAGTCTTTGAGGATGCATTGTCTTAGGTACACATGACACGGGACGGCTTCCTCCCCATACCAGCACCTCTTATCTGTCTCCATTTTGCACCATAATTCACTTAAAGGTGACATCGGCAAAGTCGACAAATGGACCAGATTTAATTGAAAAGCTTTAAGGTGGAGCCAGTATCTTTGGTAGATGCACTGTGCATGATTTAATGGCCTCTCTTCGTCGAACTGACTGAGAAATGCAGATGTTTACCGATAAGGAAGACGAGTCACCAGGGCTTGTGGCTATCTTCTCTGCCACTACTGAAGGTTTGAAATAAATGTTCCAATATTTGGAGTTTATTATTCATCATTTTCCTTGGGACTAAATAATTCATCAACACATCTCCAACTAAATTGGTGGGAGCTACTGGATCGGAAGCTTCCCTGCACATGCCCGCGGTGCCTCAGGCTATTTCAAGAACGCAATGATTCTCATCGCCAGAGAGACAAAGGCCTTGACATTACAATTGTCCTGAAATAGAAAAATTAAAGAAAGGAATAAGGAAATTGCCCCCACGATTAGGCGAGGAGTGATGATTTTGAACTTTCTTGCCTTAAAAAAAAAGAAAAATAAAAAATTTACCCATTAATATTATATTATATATTATATATAATTATATAAAAAAGAAACTATCTTCAAAACTGCAGTGGTGAACTGCGGGCCCAAATACTCATATACCATAAAAAAAACCAAAAACCACCCCATAAAGTTATGTCAAGTTCTTTTCAGAATCTCTTCTCTTCACCCCAAACACGCATTTCACTACATCAGGGTTTTGTGACGATGATACCGAAGTTTTCATGTTTTTAGTCAGGGGTGAAAACCTTCACTAAAATTAAATTGGTCAGTTGAATCTGCCAACAGGTTAGCATTATATTACATTTAACTTAGCATCTGTAACAGCGCTAATTTAGCCATTATGTCAGCATCAAACTTTAAGTTAGCGTTAGCTTAGTATCGGCTTTGCATGAGCGCAGTATTAGTTTTGAAATTAGAATGCTGCACATTATTTAATAATACTACAAATAAAGTCTGATATAGTACAACTTCATAATCTTAAATTTGCATTTAGCATCAGCATCCTGTTTTCAACTGAGTGTTTGAACAGTCAGTTTAAACACTTAAACAGTCACAATGGCTTCCCCAGATATCAGTCGCCAGTGACATTCATTTGTGGGCTTCTCTGTAAAAAAAGGCTTTCTTGACCAGGTCTGCCTTTTGTCCACTTCCTCATCCTTCTAAATCCTTTCCAGGTGGGCACTTCCTCTTCGATTGAGAGATCTACTCAACTGTGTGATGGGATAATGAGCCGTCTAAACTGACCAAAACTGGAGATCAAAGTGAAATAAAAGTGCTCCTTTGGGCTCTTTTCGTAAGTGGCTCACTCTCCACAGCGTATGCGCCCAGTGATAAACTGGAGCCGCGCCAAGACGCGATCCATCGTGCATCCATTATCCCACTCTATTGGGAGTCCAGTCTTTTCATCCATTTTGTTCTTTTTCGTATTTATTCCATTCGCTCTCAACTTGTCTGCTTATTCATCCATTCATCAACCATCTATACCAGTATACATTGTCACTGATCATCCATCCATGACTGCGGTCATCCATCCATCGTGTGCAAACCAAAACAAAATTCAGCCCAGTTTGTCCTCTGCTTTGTCCCTGGGAATGATTTTCACCAGCTATTTGTTCATGGCAAAGGTTTCACTGGTCCAGCATCCGTCGACAACAGCTCCTGTGAACACACACTCAGGCTACGCTTGTGTTTTTAACTCCAGCAAGAGCAATATTGCTGACAAAATATCAGATGAATCACCTTATCTGAAACATCAAATTAAACTGAAATGGTACATCATGCCGTCGCACTGATTTAACTCTGCTTTAATGGAAAAATTGTCCACAGTATGAAATGAAATATGACTTCTTCGGTAATATACAATGACATAATGGGCATACAGTTTCCTCGACGCTCTAATAGAGTGTCTTCCTTTCATCAGGTGGCATTTCTAAAACAGTCACAGACTCATTTCAACTCCATTAAATCTTCATTGTGAAGTGAGAGCAAGAAACAAAGGACTTTAACCTCTTCTGCCTAAGCATTAGACATATTAAAGATGTAATTTGAAACCGGAATCATGCTGAATTTATATGCAAATGAGAGAAGAAAATGATAGCCTTTTTAGAGGAATAATATGAAAGGTAGTAAAACAGTGAATACTCAAGTCAAAGGTTTATGCCTGCATATGAAGTGTTACCTAACAGACACTCAGATGTGGATGTTAATATCTTCCTTTCATGGCAAAGGACGTTTCAGAGATTAGTAATAAAGTTGAGGCATATGAGATGATGTACTGGACAGGATGCTTGTACTCTGAAAAGAAAATAATAAAATAAAATACCTACCACTTTAAAACATTATATTAATCTCATAATGTTCTGAATTTTATCAGGTAACATACGACTGTAAAAAAATTCATACATGCCGCCACATAAAAAACAAAAAATAATAGTTTGATTTCTTTTGAACTAAACAAATGTTTGTTCCATTTTGTTTTTTAATGGTTAAAAACAATGTTTTTGAGCTATAAGTCTATTCAAGAACTTAAATGAATAAATATCTGAAATTCAAATTCATGAATTAATTACTTATTATTTTCAAAGTGTACATCGATAATTGCGCATCAGTAATCGTCTGGTGACCGATTGGAATTTAAAAAGATACATGAATGAATGAAAATAATTGAATTTAATTTAAACATAGTAGTATGAAGCAAATTGCGGAGACACACTGAATTACTGGAATATTTTGTAATGAGAAATGACAGATACTCCATTGAGCGCCTGAACACTTGTTGGAGACGCTTTCAATTTTCAGCGACGTAAAACCAACATAGAAACTGGACACGTTTGAAAACGTTTCTGTTGTTATTGGTTTGAACCACTGTGGCACTTTCATTTATCCAGTCTGCTAAATGACCTTTAATGTCAAGTCACTTTAAGAGAGACGTTGACGTGACAGTTTCCACTGGACCGGTGACAGGAAAAAGCAGTGAGAATTATCCATTTCATCCCACTTCACGTGTCATCCCTCCTGACTTTACCATTCCCGCTCCACTCTGAAGATCTGAATTCATTTTCCTCCATATCAGGTCAGATGCCAGCCTCTCTCCCCACTGAGTGACTCCTGCTGAGCTCATTGTCGCTGCCACAATCTACTCCCACTGCCTTTCCTTCCGTCGCCTGCAATGTCAAACAGGTGAGCGTGAAACGGAGAAGTCTAATACTGAGCGGCCAGATGATCCCACTCCAGGGCTCTTCAGGTTCTGTGTGGACCTGCTGACTGAGCATCTTCGAAACCAGTTCAACCAGCGCCTAAAGAAATCCACAAGCATGAAAATGTAATTTGTGGTTCCTGGGTCTATGATCCCGGAACCCATTGAGCTACACACCACGTGCCCTGATGTCTCATCTTATGCCGCCACTAGAGACTCTGTTCTTGGCCTTGCCTCCTGGTGAGCTTATTGATGAATGACATGGCTCACCTGTGAGACAAATGAAGGGTTTGATGGAGCAATATTTGTCAGAAAGCAGAAACAGGAGAGGCTGAGATACCATCTCTTGCAGGGTCCTTTTGAAATTCCTTCAAGGACAAATAATTTCCAGATGACGTTCTCATATCAGATTGACTAAACAAGACAAGCAGTTGGTTGTCAACAGTTGCAGCTTCAGCTCTGGTGAGATGAGAGAGAGACCACAGGTGTTGTCTGAGCTGTGGGTGGGGCAGCTTCAGTTGCTGCTTAGTTGCCAACACCATCTGTGCGTTGAGCTGTTGGAGGATGTGATCTATCCTCGCGGCGCAGTTGTGGCGGTGTCTGGGTGGGTGTTGGGGTCATGACTCACCAGATACTACTGTCAGACGCAGAAAGATTGATGAAGTCCGTCACACATTGTGGGGACTTTGGAAAGGAGGCGAGCCTGCGGTGACACGCGCAGTCATCACTTGACTTCCTCTCACTTATTTGGAATGTGTTTGCAATAATAATGTGACGACCGTGGCAGGTCAACTAAAGGTGACAGTCACGTTTGCAAAAAAAAAAAAAAAACACCTGCAACACGTCTGTCAACGCGTAAAGTTCAAGACCGGGCCACGTCATTGTATGTCAGTCGCGCGCGGGTGGCTTGACAAATTATTTATCTCATGTTTATTTAGCATTTCACGGCGTTGTATTTAACTGTGTTGCAAGCCACTTCGGGGTGAAGAAGATGAACAGTTTACGAGTGCGTTTCCATGCTAAAACAAGCAGATCACTAAATGAAAGAGGAAAATTTAAAAGACGAGTTAAAAAGCTCTGTTGCTGATGTGGTTATTTTAATTCTGCAAGGTTGAAGCAGTTCATTGGTCTTAGTTAACCTGTGGATGATTGACACGTGCAGCATCATGAGAAAAAAAAAAATGTCTACAGGCTTGGACATCCAATTATTTCCATCGCCGTGTGTGTAACATAATTCTCGGCTGATTGTGGAGAGGAATCCGCTCACCTCCATCACTTTCACTGCTGTGATTCCTGTCACACCTGACAGCACAGAGTTGTCTTCTCACCTGCCTTCAATCATCCCCATCATCATCATCCTCATCAGTCATGAGTTGAAAAACCTCTGTCAGACATCAGAGACTGTCAAAACATTTCCCTGACTTCCTGTCAAACTCGCAGTCTTTGAGTTTTCAAGTTAGTTATTTTGACACTTCTGCTCCCCCCCACGATTTCTTTGTGTGTCGTCAACACTTGATTTGTACTTGTTGTTCGCTTCTTGTTCTGTTTTGTTGCTGATGTTCTTTTTGTGTAAAGTTCACGACAGTAGTCTGCTCATGGAAGTCAACTTGTTTCAGCCAGATTTCATTGTAAGCCACAAATTCTGATACAGAAAAAAAAAAAAACTTATATTATCGCTGACTAATGTAAACATAACTAATATCAAACGGAAAAATGTGGAGATTAATATCTGATCGTTTAACTAACAAGCATTTTATTTACCTTAAAGCACTCAAAATGCGCCGTTTTAACCTGCATGTCTGCAGCTCCGCCAACAGAGCCGATCTGGAGGACTGGAAAAGGAACTTCGGACTCGCAGGCGAGTGCCAATAAAAGATGTGAGGAGTCCATGATTCAAGTTGAGATCAGAACATTGCAGTTTGTTTCATGAGTCAGACTCCATGTTGGACCCCGTTTTCAATACTAGTTTAGAAGTGATCCTCATGCATTTTTAAGCCTGGTGCACCACTGACCTATCTACGGCGGAGACAGCACCACTGCACCTGCGGCTTATGGAGTGGTTCGGCTTATGTATGAACTATATGTATTATGTATATATGTATACCATGTAAAATAGAAAACATAGACTCGTGATAAAGACAACACAGGTTGGAATTAAGTTTAAAACAGTAAAATTTCATGAATAATAGAATGTTTGTTCTATTTTAAGAGGTATAGGACTATTGCAATATGTGTATAACATGCATTTTATTTTATTTTATTTTATTAATGAAATGATTCCATCACCATTCAGTCTTTGAAATGCTCTCCTCCTGAAACAATTACGGCAGAGTTTATTTTCAATGCTACTCTGGAGGTCAGATGGGAGTGTCCGGTGTCTTCCTGGATTAATTATGTGCCCTGATGCAGTGCTTTGTTTACCTCGGCTCGACCCGTCTGCCAAACAGCGGCACCAAAATATAGAAGCTATTACAGAAAAAGAATGTTCTGTAATATGCAGGTTAAACTCAAAGGTATGCCGGGGCACACAGTGAGGAGTCTAATGGTGCAAAGGTTTCCAACCCTCCAATTTATCTGCTAAAGGGAGCCAGACAGCAGAATAGAGTGGTAGTTTCAAAAGTAAAGAAATGTGAAAAGTAAACCCAAAAAAACTCTATAGGTGGTGTATCGGATGTGTCTGAATGGATGCATTTCTTCGTCACGTCGAGCCTCAGTATCATCTCTGAGCAGGAAAGTGTCAAAATATGTTCCAGGCTAATGATTGCTTTTACCATCTCTCCATCTATCTGAGAGAGCCGCCTACTCTGAGGATGAACATCTTTGGAAACAAAACATTCTGAAAAGGAGCTGCAGTCTTGAACATATTCCTTCCCAAAGGACAAACAGTTTTATTTCGGAGTTTGTGTGGATGTTGAGTGAGTGTCCTGGACTTGGGGTGAGTTTCCTCCTGGCACACGAACCAACCCAACCACCAACAACACATGCAACCCCAAACACTTTGTGAAGATGACACGCAATGCTATGTGACTTTCAAGGAGCAAATTGTGTTTGTGCTCTGCCTAGTTCTTATATGCAATCCGTACACAATATAAGGGGGAAAATTCAATATATTTACCAGCCGCTACCGCACGTAGAAATGTCTCCATGGAGTACATCCAGTTGCAATGAAACTGTATCATCGTTTAAAAATCGGTTAGGTGAATACATCATTCTTGCATTGACACAATGTTAGAGGGCTGAATGCTACATGTTACAGTGAAAATTGATGATGGGCTGTAAGGTACATTTGACGTTGCAAAGTATTCTGGACAGCCTGAAGAACAAGGGAGCTGTTCTGTCATGTAACACTAGAGTTGAGTCTGCCTATTGAAATTGAGATGTAGATCTTGGGGATTAATTTCTGTAAATGTATTGACTCAACGGCTCAAATAACATTGTTTTCTGTAATGGGTCTATGAGTATCATGTTACAATGTCCTAATTTTCAGAGGACACAAGATGGCGTTCTCAAAACGATGTGAAGTTCAAGTACAACCACTTTACAGCAGACAGTGCCATCTGGTGGCCTCTGAAAATTAGGACACTGTTTCATGAAACCTCATCCACCCTTCACTACCGTAGTGATGGGTAGATGAGGTGTCATGACACAGGGTCCTGAAAATTAGGACAGTGTTTCATCAACCCTGCAATACTGTTTCATGATGCCTCACCTACTCATCACTAATAGTTTTATAGTTTTATTCAATATTTAATTTCAGTGTGTCTAAAAACTTTGATCTGCCCCTTGGGAAAAAAAAAAAAAAAGGTTGGCTTCGAACAAGAGCCTGTCTTACCCCTTTCATGGTTTCTAAGAGGCCTGAAGAGATTTCAATCATGTGTCACGATTCCTCAGAATTCACCGGAATACAGAAGTCCAGCTGGATGATGGATGATCGTGTGGCCTTTCGCTACATCTTTGTCATTTTTTTCCGCTTTGTTTTTGATAGAGATATGACACAATCCGCTTTATTATGAGCGATTTTCATTTTCATTTTGAACCGGCAATAAGCAAGTGGGAACGGAAATGAACAGGAAATTACTGAGGTGATTAGAGAAAACTGATTTTATTTAAATTAAAAAAAAAAAAAGATAATGTGACAGTGTTTGACAAAGGTGCATAACAAATTTTTAAGCTTTTTCAGTGGACACACCACAACTTCAGCATGTCAAAATAATAATAATAACAAAACCCTGGGTGGAACATTAATATTCAAAAAATAAAAGTATTATAATTTTATTACTTTCAATGAATTATGCATCTTGACCTTTTCATTTTCATGTCAACGGAAGACTTGTCTTTCGACGTGACACGACTCTGAAGAGTTGAGAGATTCGCGTGATCGACGGTCTGGAAAAGTGCTGAAGCATCGAGATGAAGGTGTTTACATGACGTGTCCCCACAAAATAGACTGATGAATTGTAATAAGAGAAATCAGAGAGATTTAATATTGGCGCTTTATTGCTCCTATTGTTATCACCAAGACTCACATTCATTCAGCTTCAAACACAAAAGCTGTGTCAATTATAATGACATGAAAAGAGAATTATTCAAGAGAAAATAAACCCAAATCACAAAAGCTCTCTCTCCGGCTCAAGTGGGGTGGCATCCACCAATAATATTTAAGAAAAAATAGAAGTACTGGAGCCAATATTTTGTAGTATTTTAGGACTTTCCCCTCTGAGCACACCTTATTTACAAATCAATACATCGACATTGTGTTGATTCTCTGTCATTATATGTAAAATTCAATGAAATAAAAGCCAGAACTAATGTGCTTAAAAATCCCCATCTGAATCGTGACTGTTGTATTCTGAGCAAAGGTCCTCTCATTCTGCTGTAATTCTTGGCATTGTCTTCTAGATAAGTACTGCATGTGAATAGCAGTGTGTCTCTCGGTGTTGGCCTGGAGATGGACTGGCTTGCTCTGGGTGTGAGTCCCATTTTGCAAAATGTCAGCCGGGATTGGCTCCAGTCGCTGGAGACCTGCTCAGTATAAGTGGTAGCAAATGGAAGAGAACTTTAATCGATGATATTGAATAGCAATGACATTGTGTTACCTTTAGAGGTAATAAATTATGCCTCCCAACAGATTCGTGAAACACACTCGTATAAGGATTCACTACTACCAAAATGAATTAATATAAATGAGGCTTCAGGGCCGCGTCCACACGGAGAGGCAGTCGGTCTTACCAGCACAAGTTGTGAATCGGATTGACCTTTCATCCACACAAATGCAGTGCTTTCAGTCACTGGGTCTGATACGGTATGGAACCGCGTCTCAGAGCGTGTACGTTTTAATCCATGTCTCTGTCAAGACACTAAACCACGCTTGCCCTTTCAGTTTGTTTCTTTCCCAGAAAGTCGTAAATATTAACACAAAATCCGAGGCTGCTATTATGATGAGCAGCAAATATTTGGTGGGAACAACACAGATGTGAGCTGCAGATGTCAGTCAAAAACTCGAGTTTCAAGTATCTCTTATATGTGTTATGTATCTCTATCTCTTATATGACTCTTATATGAGCATAACCTTGGTGAATGTCCATCCCTACATGTTCTCACTATCAGTCATCAAATAACAAATGTTTTCAAGTGGACTTTTGTGTCAGCAAAAAAGGTTGCACGATGACCCCTTGGTGTGTCAGTCCAGTGAAATCCAGTGTCTCAACCCAGGTGACGTTACAATAGAGATGCTGGATCTAGGCCGATTGGGATCTCCCCCTTTCAGACTGTGCTGTGATGGGCTGAATGAAACGGTGTCCTCATTTTCACTGCTCGTAGGATGGCTCTGTTGTTTTGAAAATGATGCAAAAATTCATTGAGGATGTTGTTATCCAAATATTTTAAATCAGAAAGTGCCACCTAGTGGGCTGTGGAAATGAGGACACTGTTTTATGAAGCCTCATAAGCACATCACTGCAGTGGATGTCCCTGTGACTGTAGCACAAGACCATTGGAGGCACTTTTATTGAAGTGACACGATGAAATATGAAGAGCGCCACCCTATGGCTTACCATAGCCCTGAAATCCATCTGCTTTCCCGTGACATGAAGCACCCACGCGATCAGAATATGCACTAGAAGTCGGAACCTGGGTCAGTTGAAAGCCTAAAAGTGTCAGCTTTCAAAACAGAAGACTGATCTCTGTGATTTTAAAGTGCTCTTGAAAATCATAACAGAGAGAATGTGTTGCTTTGGGTTATACCCATGGAAGGCATGGGGTGTCTACTCGCATCATTGATGCATGATTTGACAATATGTGGTGTTCTGTTTTCAGATTGTCAGGGTAAGCAAGTAATACTGACTGCTTGCTTCCCAATGAGAACCACGTAGACTCAACTCCCTTAGGCTTATCTCAGGTTGATCGTCCAGCATGAATTGATCTCCCATTTAGCGCTTGGCACGTGTCAGCAATCGACCATGTGAGCGTGAGGCTGCATCGGCCCTAAATCAGTGGAAAACAGTAGCTCTTACAACCCATTGTACATCATCCGAACTGCTTTCCTATAGTGTGGTTGTTGCCAGGGAACCATTTTTTCTGCAGTTTCGAAAACATTTGTTTCATACCTGGACTTTCTTTTGTTCCTCCCATTCATTTAGTGGCAAGTGCTCAAGGTAGTGTTCAAGCCAATATGCCTGACATTCAGCCTGTTTACGATGCCTCCAAAGACATTTGAGTGATGAGGTTCAAGAGAGTATCAGGAAAAAGAAGGAAGCACATACAATGTGGGATAAACCGAGTGACGAGGAGAGCAGACAGTACTTGGAGTGTAGGCGTCAGGCAAAGAGAGAGGTTGCCAAGGCTAAGACAGGTGCTTATTGTATGAGAGACTGGGTAGGAAGCAAGGAAAGGAGGATGTAATCTCCTGAGGACAGCATTTGCTTGTTTGTGTCGCAATGTAAAACCTAAAGAAATAACCCTTGTCAAAATGTTCATGCCACAATATAAGCCACTTCTTTGACTCCCTTAGACATCTGCAAGGCATTTGGGGACGATCCTTTGGAATTCCACCATATTATCCAAAACAATGTGTGAGTCAGCGGGAAGGGAAATGAGGCTCATTTGAACTTGTGAAAATTGCATGTTTTCTCTCCTGTTTGTCGTCCAACGCCATCGCTACTGTCAGTAAATGTTTACTGTCCACCGGGCATTGACCCAGTGACTCGTCAACCTTCTTAATAGGCAACTGACAAACACAGCTGACACACACAGATGGGGAAAATGCACAAATGATTTACCAGCCTATGAGCCAAAGGGCCATCTGTTTTGTAGCTTTGAGCCTGTTCTTGCCTTCATTGCCCATTGTAAAACTCAATAAGTGTTTGTTATGTTGAGCAATGGATCCATGAATGTGATGTTTCTGTTTGTGTTGAATATCCAGTACTATAAAGAATCACTTTTGGACCTTTTTCTGATCTGAGACAACTGGTGAGGCTGGGCTGCAGAGTGGTGGAGTCATTGGTTGTTTTGCTTCAACTAGTGTTATTGATTTGCATGGATTACTTGTTGGTAAATTCAGTTAACGTCAAGCTGAAGGTCTTAAAGATCGGTAGTAAAGGCTACTTTGAAAAAGACCTCCGGCACCAGAATGTGTTCAACATTAAGAAGTTAGCATATTGGCTTCATTTACCAGCTGTTTCATGATAACAAGTCATCACTGTCGAGGAAGATTGCCATTGTCAGGCAATTGAAACGGTGCCTCTGGCAGAGAAGATACAGTATATTAGCGGGGTATCTACAGTACATCCTGAATTCGAGGTAAAGCCTGAAAGTTATCCATTGGAATTCCCTTACACTGTGTTGTGTATACATCTCAATTGGACAAATAGTGGTGGCCCTTGTGCAGCCATGGGCGAGCACCAAAACTGCATCTTGAGGTCCTTACAGGGCCCATGGGCTGCAAGTTGGAGACCACTGGTTTAAAGTGTTAATAGATTCCATAACCCTTTCTCCTGGTCCAGATCAATGTTTTCCATTTATACTGCACAACTAGTAGTTTCTCTGTTGTCACAACACCCGATAGCGCTGATGCTGACAAGATATTTTCAAATGGAGCATATTATTTTTGGCACACAGTTCTCAGACAACCCCAATTCTAGCGGTTCCCCAGTCACAGAAAACCCTTCTTTAAACTATTGTATTATGAAAGAAATTTGTCATCTCTTCATGGGTTTGATGAATAACATGGGTAGACGTCAGGAAGGTGAGGCGTTTTTGATGTTCAAAATGAATGGTAGCATCTATCTATGGTAGAACCATGGGTTGGCCTTCTACGAAGGGTTCTGTTTTTGACTACAATTTGATGTTATTTGGTATAAATAGTACCTTTTGTGACCAACAGCTTGACTCACAGTGTGGCATTTTACCTACCATTTTATCTATTTTATCAAAGCATTGGAAAGACTCTTGAGGTGCATCTAATGCAAACAAGAATTTTAGCAGGAAGGAAAGCACTCAACAGAAACTCTAATGCACCAACAGTCCAGTCCACCTGACAGTATGTTCTGCCACAGGAGTGAGAAGGTGTTGCCTCGGTTAGGTAGCTGTCTAAGCTTCCACATCCAAGATTTGATGAAGACAACGGCTGGATAGATCAAAACTGAGGAAGTAATTAAATAAAGCTTGAATAATGCATGACTCTTTTACACATTCATGGGCTAAAACAAGCATTTGAAATGTATAGTTTTCTCATTTATTATCTAAGACAGACCAGATTAAGGTCGCCATCATCTATATTACCAATTCAAATCTAATTTCTGAAACACTTGGACATGCAGCTTTGTAACAAGTGGCAGCAGCTGGGAAGCCCGAGTGCAAATGGGGGAAGTGTCTGGAGTAGTAACATCATCAAAGGTTGTGGGGAAACCAGCTTGGACGAGCGGAAATGGGATATCCAAATCACATTTTCATTTAAATTTAGTTGCAGAGTTTCATATTCTGACAAACAACGTTCAGCTGATCACACACTCTCCATGTCCGTTTGTCTTGCGTAGTGTCCCCCACAGCTCGACAGCCTTTTCAGCGCTTGAGCGTTTGTCTGTCTGTGCAGGGTGAGGGTGTGAGTTTTCTTTTTTTTTTTTTTTTTTTCTTTTTTAAACTGCTGTATTTCACTGATGGACAGGGTGGCTAAATGAAATTGCGGTCCCTTGAATAAGAAAAAAAGATGGAACGCTCAGTTAACTGGCAGACAGCTCAGGGGTGCCTGTAACCCAAAACACATTACAGAGCTATCAGACTGAGTGACGCCGCACAGCCGCCCCTCCTTTATGGGAGACAAAATGAATGGCAACACTCTTGTTCTCCCTCTTGAAATGACAACCGCAGAATATCAACTGCCAATTAAGGAGGAGACAGGCAGGGCTGCAGGAGTGTTGTCTAATTCTCATCAATATGATAGGTAGACGCAGGATCGGGATAGGGTCACTTTGTTATGTGGCAGCTCTATATTGGGGAGATATTGGAACGGAAAGCTGGAGCAAAGGTGACGACAACCCACCGCGACCAAATCTGACAGTACAGAATGGTTTGTTTTACAATGTATTTTGTAAATGTACTTGTTTTTTACTGACTGAAAGAAGTTTATGTCAAGCCTATTGAGGCTAGATGGGATCATTCATGAAGGGGATTTATAAACTGAGATTTTGAGGCATCAAGCATCAACACATAGACAATATTGTAAGTTTAGAGCTTTCATATACAGGCATTTATTACCCTTGAAAGATTTTAAGTTAGAGAACACCTGCTCAAGCAAAATACACTGCAAAACTGAAGTAAAAGAATGATTATTTTAATGTGTAGTGAAAATGAAATTGTCGGTTTATCCTACATATTATTCTGAAATACTGTCAAATGCTGCCTTTTACGAAGATAAACCCAGATCTTCTGGTTGTGCATCAAGAGGTTTCTCCATTTTCCTGAGCGATTATTTCGTTTTAAGTCCAGGTAGAGTGGCGGTAATCTGTGCCAGGAGTTTCTCAGGATCATGTAAGTATATTATCAAGAAGCAAAACGCTGAAAGAAATATCTGGTGTAAATGCAGATTCATGCCACTTAAGGAGTTTCACTGTGACGAAGGCAGCGGTGGATGGTGAGTGACGACACATTGTTGAAGGATTGCAGTTAATCTTCCACCTGATTAAGCAGTGGCCCCAAGGTCTGCAGCTCATCTTGTTTGAATTAAGATATAATAAAACGCGAACGTCGATGTAGAACAAGTAATTAAATCAGCCATGGCGATGAAAGAAGTACGGATCATTTGGCGCTTGTAAAGCCTCCCTCTAGGACAACGTCCAAAACATGAGTCAAAGTAGATGCATGGCACAGTAATGACAAACAAGTTTCCTCATGTTATTTGTTTGTTTCCGAAAACACCTTTACAGTTTTTAACTTTCCTTTGCAGCTTTGATAAATTCAGCTGATATAAGAATTATAAAATAAGTTGACGGTCATTCTGTTCGGATTTGCGTTTACCATGTCAGCCCATAGAAAAGCTTTTTTTAGTTAGTATTACCCCGCATCTGACAAACTTCTTGGGGGCTGGAGGGAGTTTTGACTTTGTTTGTTTTTCTTGGCAACAATAAAGAAAAAATATCATTTTTGTATCAGTATAATGCAGCCACCCACACGCATTTGTTACAATATTTTTGTTAGGACCTCTCATTGCCATAATGCTTTCCCCAGCCTCACACCCTTAACTTAACCATCCACACAAATGGCTAACCTGAACCAGGACTCTGAACCAAACTTGCGACCAATTATAGTAAACTGCGTTTCACGTTTTAACCCTCTAAACCTTGCGAGGACAGGCCAAAATGTCCTCACAAAAAGGCGGCATGTCAAGACTTGGTACTCACTAGTATGGCAAAACATGCCCTCGCACATGCACAGAAGTACTGCTATCTGTGTGGGGACATTTCATTTACTTTCATGCTTTCCATAGCCTCTCTCACCAAACATAACCAGCTAAAACAAATGGCAAAAATTAACCTTTACTCTTAACCAAACTAAAACCCAATTATAATAACCTCGCTATTTTGTAGTTTTATCCCTGAAAATGAGGCTTAACAAAGTGAGAACCAGCCAAAATGTCCTCACTCTGTTGATTAAAAACTCATACAGGTTCTGACAAAGACAGAAGTACAAGAACACACACACACGCAAACAGTATATGTTTATATGTTTTCTGGGGACATTATACTGACCGGCATGGTTTCTGTGGATCTCACCCTAATCCTAACCATACAAAACAAATGGCTAACCTTAAATGGGACTTTGAACGAAACCTGAACCCAAATACAGTACAAGTCTTCACCCTCAAACTGAGGCTTAACCTCGTGGGGACCAGCCAAATCATTCCCACAAAGGACAATATCATCACAAGTAGGTGTTTCCAAGAAGTTTTGCGGTGACCAATTCAAATCCTTCTACAGAACAGTGAATAATTGTTAACGTTGGAATAATGACATGGACACGATATTTTAATTTTGCGTTATTCATGAGAAAATGAGTTTGTCAAAAAGAACCCCCCAAAACTTTTCAGCATGTAATGGACCTGCAAATAAATGGATGACACAGAACATGGCAGCGAAACTACAAGAAACTCTGGTTGAGTTTAATTGCTTTTGAAGACAGGAAAATACAGCGGATGAAAATAATTGAATCAAGCTGCAGAAGTCGAGCTGCTTGGCGAGAAAAATATGCAGAAGCAGAATATCAGGACACATCAGATTTAATGAGCCGCGGCACAATGGAAACACATCATTAATAATCATGTGCTGGTCTGAAAATGTGGCAAGTTGTGGTTAATGACTGGCAGGAACATGGATGTCCATATTGGTCGGCCATGTTTTTATTTTTTGTTTCCCTGCATTTTGCTAATTGAAATCCATTGATAGCAGATGTTTCTAATAAAACCCATTGGGGGTTTCAGTAAAATTGAAATTGAATGTATTTGATGCGATTCCAAGCAATGAACATTTAGATTTTGTGAGTGGCAGAAAAAAAAGCTTTACAGGAAGGCAGATTTGTGAAATGGTGAATTTCACAGACTATTATTTTACTCTTGTGAGTGTACAAATTGTGGAGTCGCACCTGAATAAGCAAGGGGAGGATGGTATGTGTTAACAGTGTACGGACAGAGGCGTCATGCCACGAAGAGGTTTAAGTTGAAGGAACAAATTACTGCGTTTACAATTACTATACTAACTAAAACTGGTTTCTGTTTTGATTCAAAAATCAGACAATATTCAAGATTGTCACGGGTCAAGGATGTGGAGCAGGACCCAAGTGCAAGTTATGAAAGTTACAGGCAGGCTGGAGCGAGTCAGAAATATTTTAATAATTAAACAGAAACAACAGAAAGCGTCACCGAACCGGGAGAAACAAAGCAAAAGTCTAAATGTCCAAACAGAGTCACTAAACACGAATAAGAGTCCAACGGAAAGCGTCACCGAACCGGGAGAAAACTAACTTAAATCACAAGGAACTAGAGGAGACGAAAGCACAATGAACCGAGAATCAATCACAAAAGAAACCAGGAAACGCATGGAAACTGGGAGAAACAAAACACTAACTCAAGGCACCAGGGTTACAGACAAAGTAATCAAAATGAGCTAGTTAGTGCACAGAACATACAAGAACCAATTTACCACAGGGAACCAAAGGAGAATTCACAGGGAAACAATGAGTCGAACACAAGAACTAGGAGAGACAATCTGGCACACGTTGCTGGAGTCCAGGTGTTTTTGTACTTGAGTGATCAGGGAATAATGGGCTCCACCCGTGTGCCACAAACAGGAAGGACAGAGGGAGAAAACAAAACAGGACTCACATGACAAAATAAAAGCGGAATCATGACAAAGATGCCACAAAAGGAATGAGACGGTTGGTTTTTGGAACAATACTACTGCTTTAATTTACCATCATAATATTGGTATTTTCTACTAATGCAGTTGTCATTACACCCTGGAGGTCTCTGTAGTAACAGGCTCTTTATGAAGTTCATGAAGGAAAACCTGCTAGTTGGTGGTTTCGATTGTGATACAGCTTCATAGCAGCCTGTTGCAGGAATGCGTTATTTTAGGACGAGCAATTTTATACTTTTTGTGTCTTCAGTGGAGCGGCAGTTGATGCCCCCTGAGAGATGAAAGTTTCCTGCAGCACATTATAGCACGGGAATAATGTGCACTGCTGAGAAAAGTCTACTTATCTGGTCTCATTTGCCTTCAAGGCCTTCATCCACTGCTACATCACGACATTGTCTGACATGAACTCGCCGTGAATGAGTTTCCACTTGAGCAAAGAAACGGTCCGTTTCACTACTGTTTTTCAGTTCGGTTAATAGAGGTCGTGGGAGACAGCTGTTGTGGTTGGGTTACCGTTCCAAAAAAGCTTTATCCAGGCGCTTTGTGCGCCTCGCAAACCGTCTTTGCCTCTCAAGTTCCATAGATCTGAGATCACATTTCACCCCAATAAATTATTTCTGCATCTAAAATACCCAAAACCATTTCTTGAAGACTTTTGCACCATCAAATTTGCAATCGGTAGTTCTCCTGAGGAAAATGGTGAGATGAAAAGAGAAGTGCTCCTGGTGTGCTAAAGACGGCATCTGGGCTCATTTCAGTTTCTACAAACTAGTAACTAGTTTGTAGAAACTGAAATGACTATCTAAGACAGTTACACACTGTCTGCAATGTCATGAAAAAAGGGGAATTATGGAACTGATCAAAGTTAGCCGTTTCCAGACAGACATGCTAACGCTAGCAACTGCTACTGGCACAGCGGAACCAACCTAAACATTAATGGTCCTTTTATTGATATTGAAAATGTCTGAGTCGTTGCACTGGCAAAGGATCTATGGCATGTTTCGCTTGTGGGGAAACCTCAGTTTTTTTGCTACAAAACATGGGAGCCACGGAACACGCTACCATCTCGCAGCTGCTTCACAGAACATGTTGTACCTGCAGTGTGCGATGAAAGCAAAGCTAACATAAGTTTTAGTGGTGGTAACTAGATACAGCAAGATACAGCATTTGATGTGTAATCCTCTGTTACCGTGTCATTATCTACTTTCCCTGTAAATTTCACTGAAACATTCTTGGCTAACAGTCGACTCCTTGGCAGCGGTAGCAATGGCTGGAATATGGTGCATCACAACTAGTTAAGCTTCACAGT
This sequence comes from Synchiropus splendidus, assembly GCF_027744825.2. NCBI lineage: Eukaryota > Metazoa > Chordata > Actinopteri > Syngnathiformes > Callionymidae > Synchiropus > Synchiropus splendidus. The sequence continues at coordinate 24,995,061 of NC_071336.1, forward strand.
TTTTTTTTGTTTTTTGTTTTTTTTCTCAAACATTCAAGGTGAGGCCACAGTCCCTTTGAATACACAGGACTAAAATTAATTTGGTTGAAATAAAATCATTTATTACAGAGGGGAAATATGAACTGCATTTATTTTTATTGATTTGTTTATTTATTTTTCTGAAGCTATGTGTATTCTGTTGGTGAAAGCTAGTCGTGTAAGCATCAGTGGCGGCAGTCAGACATTACACTTCTTTGTTTTTCTGAATTTCTCCATATGTGTCATAGGTTGTCTCATTTTCACGCAGCTACAGAAATATTATCCCACATCGTCTCCATTTGAACCATCTAAATGTAGAAATGATGAATGAGATGAGGACACAATAAAAAGCACGACAAACATTCAGAGCCACTGAAATGACTTGATAACAAGCCATATAGGTCTGAACCCAATCAACCCACATGGTGTGGTGAAAAAATAAAACGCTTTTAAAGATAATTCAGGTCACCGTATCCCCAAGGCTTGATTGTAGGAGACTGGCCACTTGATGACTTATTCATCTGAAGAACAGCTGCTAGATTACCGGCCTTACATGCTTTGGCCAAACTGGTGGTTTGAACGAGGCGTACAGAAAGATGTTTGCGCCAAAGGGGGTATGAAGGACACACACTGCCATGGAGCATATGTGACATTATACCAATTATTATCAGAGAAACTTGCTTTTGTCGCAAAAAAATATTTATTTGATCATGTACGCAAAGACAGAAAGGAGGACCTATCTAGGGATTTCACCGCCAACCTCATCCAGTAGAATGAATCCAGTTGCAAGGCCTATGTGCACGGTTAGTGTTCTACTTACGACCTTGTCCAGTGGTTTTGAGGGTCAACCAAGCAACCTATTTAACAGTGTGAAAATCAAGTATATTCCTGTTTATATTCAAAGGTGATGTGGTTTATTCCCAGTGGTCTTTGGCAAATAGCATCTATTTTCAAGTGGACTTTTGCATTCTAGAGCAACGCCAAAGACAGCCTTCTTTCTTGCATGTTGACGCAGTATAGTTTCAATTGAATCACGTTTTGCCCTCTGCAGGACATCCTCATGCGGTGGGGAGCTCGTGTAAAAACAAAGACCCAGGTTGTGGTTAAGCCATGAGGTGGCATGTCTTTTGCTCTGTATAATCATGTCACTTTATCGTACCTCAAATGAGCTTGTGCTAAAATGAGGCACCATGACAGAGCACATATCCAGATACAGTGCTAGGTATACCAATGAGAGGGTCCACTGAAACCCTTGTGCATCAACATGCAACAAGGCAACCAGGTGGTGTGCCATCCCATGGCCTCTCTAACCCCAACCACTGACTTTCTTTTTTTTTTTTTTTTTACATGACACACAGCCTGAGACATCAGGATATGCCACGGAAGACGGGGAATGTGCTTCAATGGAAAGCCTAACATGCAACACTGAAGGCTGCATTCAGCATCAGTATTGGACATCCCAACATCATTATATTTTGGAATGGGAGTGAGCAAGGATCAGTATAGGACGCTACAGTCCCAACACCATTATATTTTGGAACGGGAGTGAGCAAGGATCAGTATAGGACGCTACAGTCCCAACATCATTATATTATGGAATGGGAGTGAGCAAGGATCAGTATAGGACGCTACAGTCCCAACACCATTATATTTTGGAACGGGAGTGAGCAAGGATCAGTATAGGACGCTACAGTCCCAACACCATTATATTTTGGAACGGGAGTGAGCAAGGATCAGTATAGGACGCTACAGTCCCAACATCATTATATTTTGGAACGGGAGTGAGCAAGGATCAGTATAGGACGCTACAGTCCCAACATCATTATATTATGGAATGGGAGTGAGCAAGGATCAGTATAGGACGCTACAGTCCCAACATCATTATATTTTGGAACGGGAGTGAGCAAGGATCAGTATAGGACGCTACAGTCCCAACATCATTATATTTTGGAACGGGAGTGAGCAAGGATCAGTATAGGACGCTACAGTCCCAACATCATTATATTATGGAATAGGAGTGAGCAAGGATCAGTATAGGACACTACAGTCCCAACATCATTATATTATGGAATGGGAGTGAGCAAGGATCAGTATAGGACGCTACAGTCCCAACATCATTATATTATGGAATAGGAGTGAGCAAGGATCAGTATAGGACACTACAGTCCCAACATCATTATATTATGGAATGGGAGTGAGCAAGGATCAGAATAGGACGCTACAGTCCCAACATCATTATATTATGGAATAGGAGTGAGCAAGGAAGTTCTGTCTTCTGTTTCAAGATGGGATGCAAAAGTCCACCATCACCATCACCATTGACAGTTCCAATATGTTGCCTCTGTGTTACACACAGCTGTTTGGTGTTCAATTTTAGCCTGCGATTTTCGTGTGTATCTCCTTGTCTCTATTGATGGTCAACTGAATTATCAATTCATTTATTTCCACATTCCAACGGCAACATAGGCATGTTGAAGCTGGTGTTTGCTTTATTCAAGGATTATGCAAAGACTAGCCAAGGGTGGATGGACAGCACTTAGCTTGCTACCCTGATGGATGTTAGCCCAGAGGAACAGCATGGTGATAGACGGTATGACCTACTTGCTCATTTGGTAATGGAATGAAAGTGGACTGATGGTTCACTGTACTGCAAAAGCGAGGACATTACAGGAGAGTGTCTCAACGGAACCAAAATGGACTCATTCCAGATTTGCCCACCCTGACCGAAATGCTGTGATTAATGTAGTAATGCAAGCTAGAACCTTCATGAGTAGAATTCACGGGTCACACGTAGATGTGTTGGCCAGGTTACCTTTATGAGTCCTGCCCACTTCCTGTCATGTAACAGGCCATGTCTGTCATGGTCCAACTAAGGAGCAAAAACATCCAAACCTCCTTTTCTATGGACTGCTGAGAATGAAGGAGCTCATTATACATTAAATGACAGCAAGCTGGAGGCCTTGAAATGACTTTTGTTTTCACTGAGAACTTTATTAAACCTCAGAGTGCTCAGTGCTTCTAAGTCATCCATAAATGTTACATAAAAGCGAGCACTGTGAAAGTAAGGTTTTCTAGATACTGTACAGTTGGCGGTCGTAATTAAAGGCATGCTATAAATTAAACTTCAACAAAAGATTTTCCATTTTTGCGTCATCTTAAGTGCACACTTGAACTCTTTTCAATGGTTTCCACGACAGTAACCTTGCCACTATGTTACACAACTAAAATATTGTGGGAAAAAAAGACATGCAGACGAAAGTCTTTTGACATCAAGTTGAAACATCCTCGTTCTTAATCCATCCATTTGCTAGACTTTTTAAGATAAACCAACCTGGATTGTTGAGTCAGACAGATGTTACAATACGAACAATACAGGTGTGAGGTTATATTAGTATGAGAGATTCTGTGTAATATTAGGGCTTTTAACTCGATAGCTCTGGTGCCGCTGTAAGGGAAGTTACAAATCCTCTCAATTTGACAGGTCTAGAGGGGGATTGCTTCACATGGTGCTAGAGTCCACAACCATTCGCCCTCTCGGCGCTCTGACCACGCCCCCTTCACTAGTGGTTCAACACTGACCCGGAGCTCCATGAATGAGCACATGAATGATGTCACAAAACATTTGAGTAGTTCATAGTACTCCGCCATTTTCTGTTTCTGTTTGCTAAATCATGTGAGCAGTGTCAACGTCACCAGCTCTGAAACATAGAAGTATGTTTATGTAAACCCAGTAAACAGTAGCAGGGTTTTACATACTAAATATCATCTGCATAGACTTCTCAGGCTAAACTTGGAATGTTAAAAGTGCAATCTGTGACAGTGGTGTCATGTTTGGAAAAATATATAATGGTTGGTATTATTAATTACTCATATCTGTACTCTGTATCAGCAAGTACTGTGCATTGGTGAATGTTGTTGTTGGATGGGTGTAGCAGCTAATCACTCACGCCAAGGGTGCGCATGGTCACCCGGACCTCTTGCCCAGCAGAGCATGACTCCCCGAAAACAGGACTTCGGAATTCACAAAAACAAATGTAGACAGTACCAGAATGTCATTTACAACCTTGTCAAACATTATACAACAATATCAAATGACTGTACGTTTGGTCTTCCCCAGGATTAGTAATGTGCACTCGACAGAACAGAGAATTATAAGACAATAATTACCATCTACCTGGCAACACTATGTATTTGAAACGTATTTTCTGTCAATTATTATTAATTTTGGGTGATTTTTTTTCCAAGTATTCATCACACTATGTGGCATGAGAGCTGAGCTCCAACCACTTTCTTCTCCCCTCACTGCAGTGTGCCAGATCACGTTCCAGAATGCAACTGCCTCCTGTCTGAGCTCCTTTAAATTGACATTCTTATTTACCTTAATGATATTACACACAGTCACGGACTGTAATGACAGGTAAAATAAATAATCTCAGAGGTCTGCGCTCTCTCAATGCTTTTTTTTAGTTACTTTTTTTTTTCCATGCATGGTGCCCGAAATTAACAAACCTCAAAAAGCATCTCCAGTCAATTCATTTGAGACCTTCAAATAGTAGTAATTGCTATTTGGGTTTGTGTGGGGAAAATAGATGAAGATCATGTGCAATTTGAAAACATTATTAATTTCATCCAATTAATTTCACCAAATTATGTCTGCAGCGCAACACAGCACTTATTGGAAGGGAGAAAGCATGATTAAAAGCAACCATTCTTCACAGTTGGACAAACCAAAAAATAAATAATATAATAATAAATAATAATAATAATAAATAAATATATATATATATTCCCTACGGTTGATGTGTGTATATATATATATATATATTCCCTGCGGTTGATGTTCTGATGTTCTGTGAAGGATTTTCAAGGACAAATATACAAATGACTGGATAAGCACACCTCTAAATACACACCATCCAATTTAGATGAGGACCCTGATTTATTACATTGTTTGTCAGTGGGGGTGGTGCAGGTGTCAGGACGGACCATTTCACTCGGTTAGTGCCTCCTACATAACGTAACACTCAGCATCCATTATGGCTTCCCTTTCAGAAATACTGACCTTCACCTGCGCGAGAGACACAAATACAGACAAAACCAGGACTAAACTACTGCGACGGTGTTGTCGGTGAAGAGCTTCATGGAGCCACTTCTTCCATAATAATCTCCATAATGTGTCATTACATTTACGGATTAGACAGCAAATATCGGATGCTTTTGGTGAATACCTTTATATATATATATATATGGGTTTAAGTGTATGTATGGTTCCTGGTTATGTTTTGGCAGGAAACATGGAGTGATTTACTGTTCACGTCTGCGTGAATGCCCTGAGCTTTTGTTAAAACATGACTGTGCGACTGTGCAGATTAGCATTTCCTCGTCTCAGATGAGAGACGCAGGAATGTCACAGGGTCTCAGTTAATCCCCCATAATGAGTCACTTGGAATATACCCAAGTATAATCATCTTCAAAGTGGGTAAGGAAGGGAGTGGCGCACTTGAGCGGTAAAACTGGCAACAAATTAACAGATGATCTGCTCAGTCATTGCAGTAATCACGGTTTTGTCCCTTCTGCCTTCGCACACATATTTACCCTTCGCTGGATAAGAGGAGCTGAATTTCCATGGCAACGGAGGCTAAAGGGATTTTCAAGTTGAAGTATCATGGCGCGTATTCCGAGAGGAGACATCCATGAGGAATGTTTTGATTCCAAGAGCAAAGCATGGGCTCCATTATGCATGAAGGAGGGGAAGTTTTAGTACAGCAAGGACATTAGCATCGGCACACTATCGGTGTTGGGTATTGTTCTAGACGCAAACAGAAATGGTCAGATGTGAGGCAGGCGTGTGTGTTCTCTATCTTGCGGAGGAACATTTCAAGTATATCACTGGCGTAGCTCTGCACAGATGCAGCCGGCTAACTAGATAAATCCATAGCTGTCTCCATGTAGATGTTGTGAGGTCTTTACAGCAGTTTCACTGTGCATGTAGTTAGTTCTCAATTAAAAACAAACAAGTACATAAACAATAATCAGACCAAAACCTTTTTATACATTACTGTGTGAGTTTACATTTGTCGCATTAATAGTGGTTTCATCTTTACACACCTGCAGTTTATTTTATTACTAATTTGCCAGACATAATAAGCCATATACGTCTCCCTTTGCGCAACATGTTGTGATCTGCAGATTAGTTTTATTTTGGTATTCCCACTTCCACTCTCCTCTCTTGTTTTCATAGATGGCACACAGCTGGAACAGATTCTGAATCACCTGCTGGAGGTGGTGGCCTTCATAATTGCTGTTTCAGATTCTTGGACGTTTTTGCTTTTGTATTTTTTTGCCTTGCTGCCAGAGTCTTTTAGTTGGATTTTTTTGTCTTGTCGTGTGTTGTTCTGACTAGTAATGGGTAAATGAGGCATCATAAAGTGTTTCGACACAATGACACACTGTGCTGATACTGTGTTGATATTGTGTCACTAAGTACTAGACACCTGCTGGACATTAAAAATATCTGCAGGCTACCGACATGACAGACAGAACCGACACTGATTTGATGTCCTACTGTATATTATAATGTCATTTAAGTCAGCATTGATTATTATTCTATATCTTTAAATAATGTGAGCGTGTATCGTAATGTGAAAAATGTGAAAACGATACTTATAGGGATACGGATACTTGTGGACACATTTTTAATCAGAAAAATATGTTTTCCAATTTTAAATATTCTTCATGAACTTATACTTTGAAATTCATTTGAATTAGAATGGAACAAGACAAGTCTAAAATCCGAGTCAACCTGGGTAAAGATTGAAAGAAACACATTATTCTCCGGTAGGAGATAAAAATGGTTCCACACAGCGAACAACTTGCGTTTCCCATGGAGCTGCCCCCTAGATCCACTTAGACATTCACAAGGAACCGTGAGATTAGAATGTTTCAGCAGTTGCATCCTGTTGGCAGATGTTCTTCCTTATAAACACAGTTCAGCGCATGTTTGAGTCATGAGTCGACACAGTCATGTGATTGTCTGAAAGTGGCACGTGCACCGACGCAGGGATTTCTCTGTGAGCTCGGGGCGTGCGCCAGCGCATCGCTGTTTCGGGACCTGTCACTAGTTCTTGCATCCACGTGTGCTTTTGATTTCCAGATTTCTACTGCCTTGGTTGTGTGTTTGTTTTCTCCCCATTTTGGTCGGACGTTTTGGATTTTGGACATTTGAGACATTTCGACACCTGTTTATCAGTGACTGTGTTTTTATTAAATTACTGAACTGTTCCACTGCCTCATCGTTGGCTCCTTCAACATTTTGCACTTGGGCTCCACCCTGCCCAGCAACCCTCACACAGCAGAGGCTATGCATTAAGACCTCGCAAAGAAAACAATTGTTTTTTAATGACTATATTGTGAAACTTTTGTGGTGATGGTTCCTCAGAATGGAGATAACCGCTGCTCCATTTCACTGTAGCATACAGCGTTAGTGTTTAAGCAGGAAACCAAGGTCCCAGGATTGACATCCGCCTCCTGTCCACGCCTCAATTAACCTGCTATTATGATCATCTTGACCGTACATGATTTGTTGCGTCCACTTTCACCCACTATAATGATGGGATCATTATTGCATCGTTTTCAAGAGTATAATTGCTTACCGTCTGTTTGTGCATTGTGTTCGTGTTCACCCTCATAATGTGTCACATATCCACTAAAATGAAGTGGATATGTAAATAATATAAATAAAAAAGAGACAAAATTCAGCCGTGGTGTGGCCCTCTGTACGGACAAATGCATGTTGCTTACTATGTATTGTACCTTGCGTGATCAAGTGCTTGACTCACAGTGCTTGAAAGTGCACATCACTTGGACACAGAAGGCACTACATATATCAAGTAACATCCAGCATATAGTTACAACGACAGTATATGATCCTCACCTCAACACACCCTCATCCTAATCCCAACCATTCTTTTTTAAACATCACACATTGCCAACATGGAACACAACATGATTACTTCTGCCTCAATACAGGACGCCACTCGACAATAGTTGGTGTGCAACACCATAGCGGTAGTGAGCAGTGAGCAGTGAGTTGTGATGGGTTGATGAGGTTTCATGAAACAGTGTTCTGATTTACAAAGGCCACCAGGTGTCACTGTCTGCTGTAAAATGTTTGGACTTGAACAACTAATTCGATGGAAACTTACATCATTCCTAAACCAAGAGCGCCATCTAGTGGCCTCTGAAAATTAGGACACTGTTTCATCAATCATACTGTTTCATGATACTTCATCTACTAATCACTAGCAGTGAGAATGTCAGTAAAATAACTTGAAAGGGGATCAGACTTTCAGTAAATGTTTCAAATGTATCAAAAGCCAGATTTTGCTGGTGTTTCCATAGACGCCTACACTGCAGGGCAAGCTTGGCTTGTAAGAACATGTTCCTGAATGCTACCACCACCTGCTGCCCTATTGAGCTGGTAAACTGTTAATTCATTCATTCACAAATTCAATGTTTCCAAATGGTGTAAGTAATAATGTAGGTCAGAATTAGCTGCTTGGGGGAGGTCTGCACTCTCATAGGTCTTATTCCAGTTCCAGTTCCAGTTACTGCTGCTATGACCTGTTCGTACTCTCAAGTTTAACCTCATGTCAGATGACACATTGGCATCATGCAACGCAAAATTCTGACTTCAGCATCACTTTACAAATTCAAAAAACACATTTACAAACTGGGAAATATACATACAAATTCAGGAAAAAAAATGTTTTCTGAAGAAGTTTGTAAATTTGGTTGAAATGTTCTAAATGTGTTTAGTTATTTGGAAATTTGTTCCAAGAGTTTGTGGATGTGTTTTTGACGCCTTGGGAGTGAGAATGTGTTGACTGGTTACTAAAGCAGAATTAACTAACTTTTAATCATATTGATCTTCCTTTAAGTTACATTTGGAAGGGATTTTAAAAGGTGTGATTCATTTGCAATTAATCAAAGATCAACTTGGTTCTGTGATAAAAAGAGATTAATACTTTTAATCCATTGGCAGCCTTAGCTGAAATGTTCATCATTTCCTGAAGTTTACATTTTAATAGAGTTGTCCTCGAGTGATTCTCTGACTACGGAAACATGGTTGGCACGGACACACCAAACGTTTCACCATAAAACAAACACAGTTATCTGCCCAGCAGATAGACTTCAGTGTTCAATCTAAGTTAGTGGGAATGAAGATTGGTTATTTCAATGAGAATGTCTGCACTCATGTATCTTTAGTTCACTCTTTTCCAATGCTAAAACCTCAACTAAAATGTTAAACAAATATAAATATAAAACAATATGTTTGAACTACTTCAGCGAAGTAGTTAGACACTGGATGTTCCTTTTATTGCTATTATTCCCAAGTACTGAAATTCAAATGTGAACACAAACCATCCCTTTAATGTGTTATGAACAAATGTTTTGAGAGTACATGCAGTCCATCATTACCATTTCCACACTCCTAACCATATGCACCAGTATCTGAAAACAAAAAGGTTGTGCTAAATAATGTGAACAATTGAGCTTCAGCCAAATCATTTTGCTACCTCTGGGTTGACACTATAAACAAGCACCTGCTGATAACTGCTGATAACAACATATATTCACTTTCAAAGTAGACTATCGGTAAGGTGGGGGGGACATTAATGCTAATCTTTTAAAGGGATTACACTGACTGACATACGGACAAGCAACTGCATCGACAGAGTGGTGCAGAAGATCCTCCACATTATGCAGTCATGTCTATCCCATGCACACGCACGCGCATGGACGTGCACGCACATAGACCGTGCTGCAGTATTTCAACCGACTTTCACTTTGCTCTGGAGGTGAAAAGTCAAACTGAATTCTGATGCAAATCCCCTGAACTTATTAAGCACAGATGGCTCACAGATCACATGATCGGGCCCTCAAAAAAGAATGGAAGTCAAAATTATGACTGACTGCTGCCTAACTTTAAAGAATCCATGATAAAATTCCCAATCACTTTTCTTAATGTGAATAACATTGATACAAACCACACTTGGAAATGCCAGTATTTAAAAAGTCTTTCGGCAGGGCATTAATGGCGCCGGTGCTGGAGGGAAAACTAACCAAAGTCACGTAAAGTCTATTTATGTGACAGTGCAGGAGCATGAATCTTCACAATGCCGGTGCAGGAAGCGGATTCTGGTTCTGAAATTGTTAACCGAGCTGTCCTGGGAATGCTAAGAAGGGCATCTATTCAGGAGGTAATAGCGGAATATCATTAGTGTCAACACAACAACACAAACACTGACAGAAAAATGCTGTTATGGAGCAGGGAGATAATTCAGATATATTAAGGTCGCTGCTCCTCTTTTTCATGGAGCATCTTCTTGATTATTCTCTCAAAGTGCTGCAGCGCTTATTCAAATTGAGCAACACAGGCGGATGCTCTGAATCCAAATTCTGGAATGGAAAATCAAACTCAGAAATGCCTGGCAAAATCTTTTTTTTTTGGGGGGGGGGAAAGTTGAAGACATCAACTTAACTTGAACTGACAGTAATGGGAATATGATCGACTGGCAATTTACATGAACGACAGGAAAGAGATGGGGGGGTGGAAAACAAAGTTGTTTTTGGGGTAATCCCAGTTGTTTAGTTGACATGTATATATAAATTAAATTGGGCTGAAACACCAAAAGTTGTTACCAGCTGTTGTCAACTGAAAGGCAGCTTACTTCATATTAATGGCTATAACGTTTCTTTACACTTGCGGATACAGGCCAAACTGAGAAACTAGAAACCGTGGGGGCAGTGTTGCTATTACTACCCGATGCGTGGCTCTAATGAGAGACAAAGAAGACATAGCGATGGTTGAAATTCTCCGTCCTCCAGTCACGATATATTGAAGGGCCGTTTCGGAATGCAGTGTAGCCAAATTCAGCAGCTGAAGCACTTTCTTTCAAACTTCACAGTCAAAGAGTTACAGTAAATCCAGAATGGCATCGACTGGTGAAACGTGCAACACTAAACTCATCAAGCTAAAGTGAAACCAAAGGTTTGAACCGAAACACCAAAGGCAATAGAACAAAGGATATGTGTCACTTCCAACAAAGTGAGTCCAATACTAAATAGCTCATGAGTGTAAGAAGGGCATCCAGGGCCCAGTGCGATACATTTTCACTGTCATCAGCCTTGGTAAAGAGGAGCAGAAACTGGGATTGTCTTCACAAAATAAGACAAAATAGAACCAGGCAACGACTGTTGAAACGTGCAGCAGTACCGTGAGCCTCTTTGTTCTTAGTCAGTGCAGTGGGCTAGGTGAGCCGACCCGCCTTGATATTGCTGTCTTTTGGTATGCAAACCTCATAAGTGCTGCAAACATGACCCGACAGGTGTAAACCTCACTAGGATTTAGAGGTTTAAGCTAAAGATTGTGTTCGACGCTTCAAACATGTCTAACTTAAATGGTGGTTGACTGGCCCACATTCTGAGTCACTGATGAACCAGTGCGCGCAGGGGCACAGCGTGACTCAAAGCCACATGAAGGCATTATGTCATAGACAATTCCCCATAAGATCCTGAACCTAAAATATATTGTGTGTCATATTTTTGGCATGGTCCACCGTGGATACCATCTCTGTAGTGACGGACTGATTCATAAACAATATCCTCAACAGAGTGGGTCATTGAATGGGCTCTGAAACTGAGGCTTCATGAAGCTTTGTAAACTCATCCTGCTTCTTGTGATCCTCGTGACATTATTGTTTGAAACACCTTCACCTTCACCTTCACCTTCTTCTACTGCTTATCCGGGGTCAGGTCGCGGAGGCAGCATTCTGAGCAAGGAAGCCCAAACTTCCCGGTCCGCACAAACCTCCTCCAGCTCTTCCCGGGGGATCCCGAGGCGTTCCCAGGCCAGACCGGAGACATAATCTCTCCAGCGAGTCCTTGGTCTTCCCCGGGGTCTCCTCCCAGTAGGACATGGCCGGAACACCTCCCCAGGGAGGCGTCCAGGGGGCATCCGGATCAAATGCCCGAGCCACCTCAGCTGGTTCCTCTCGATGTGGAGGAGCAGCGGCTCCACCCCGAGCTCCTCCCGGATGACCGAACTCCTCACCCTATCTCTAAGGGTGCGCCCAGCCACCCTGCGGAGGAAACTCATCTCAGCCGCTTGTATCCGCGATCTCATCCTTTCGGTCATTATGTTTGAAACACAGTATTCATTTTGTTGATGATGGATGCAACAGTTGGTATCTTCAGTGGAGTTAAACAAGGCTGCGACATTTGCATGAGATGGTTTGATATTCCATTGCTTTATAGGTACCTCACAAATGCAGCACAACGGATTACATTCACTGCAGGCTTAATAATTGATAAACTCTCATTTATCCCGGGAAGATTCTTTGCTTGAAGTCAAAGTCCTTTAAGCTACGGCATTGATCACTCACCATGTTTCTCTTTTTAAACTGTCACAATAGCATTATAACGATGTGCAAGACAAGGTACAAACTTTAAAGCCAAAACCCCAGAGGAGTACACCGAGTGTGCAGAGTCTTATAATCATTAGAACGATGTCACGAATCGTGGAGAAGCAGACTTTTGTCAGCTCAAACAAAAGTTTGCTTGATCAGCGTTGGGAACCTTCAACCCTCAGTTTTGTTCTTTATTTTTGTCTGAATTCTACAGCGGTTCAGTTACAAGTCGTGATACATTTACAAGGTCGACGCTGTTGCTTTCTAATGTCTTCTCCGTCGTACGATTAATATTGGGTCAGTAAGAACAAGATACTTTCACTCTCAAGGAATCCTGAGAAAAAAGTGGCGATAGGTTACTATCTATCACAGTTCCCTCAACACATCCCAATGTATTAACATTGGGAAAGTTGAGTTTTGCGCCCAGTACTGACGAGAAAAAGCTCTGAAACAAAGACACACACATTTAATTTTGAGAGAAAAAAAGTGCAGTCTACTAAGTCAAATCTCGGTTTTAACTGCCATTTTCTTGAAGAAGAAAAATGGTACACATAAATAGTATACAGCTCCATCCATCTGACTTTGAAGATGATGACAACCTCTGAAAATGAACAACAAAGAATGCTTGTATATAAACTCAGTAGTTTACTCTGTTATCCTACAGCAACATTTAATGCCTGAAAGATGAAGAGAAACCCCAGAAAGTGCTTCTGATGATGATGAATGGAGCAGATACCTAACAGACCACCAAAGGTCTGTCAATAAACCTCTTGAGTTTCCAGGTATTGAGGACTGAATAAATGTGTAATTGAGATTAACTTGTTTGCTCATGGGTTGTTGTTGGGTTTTTTTTTTCCTTTGCTCACTTCTGTATCAATGCACAGCCTCTAATGCTGTTGGAGCTGAAGGTTGAAAGAGTGGCTCCAACAATCTCAAATTAAGGTCTAAAATAAGATGAAGTATCACACACATCATCTATTGTTTGCTCACTCAACACTCAAGGGTATAACCCTCGGAAACACTGAACCACCTGGAAACAGTGATTCCATTTGAAGTCAAATTTTGATGGCCACCGCTTTCACTGAGAAAAAAAAAGTACACAAGTATGTGGTCATGTTTTCCTCAACAAACACAGCTGCTCTTCAGTATAACAGAGGTTTTGTCTGCTGCTAAAACAAGGATTTTCTTATGTGAAGATGTGGGCACTTGCTGAAGTAAAAGCCAGCCAAATACCAGTGAAAAACAATGCGCCTTTCAACATAAAATCAGCCACCACCCATTAAAGCAGAAGCACTATTGAACGAGTGAAGGTTACCTGAGGTATCTTGCTCACTGATACCTTAACAGACGTGTTTGTCAGAAACATCTCAGATGTTATTCCTGCTTTGAGTCCCTGACAGCACCTTGTGATATTAACGTTTAGGTATGTGAGGCAAACTAACAGCGTTATTAAAGCTACAGCCAACAATTCTCATCTGCAAAAAGACTCCTTCCCTTGACTTGTCTTTGTCTCATACATTGTGGGCTTGCGTCTCTGTAACTCCCTTCCACGGTTGCCCAACCATTTAATCCCGTTACTCAAATGCCCTTTTTCAAATGCTACTGACAGCAGACATTAATCTCCCTGACTCCTAAACGGAACATTGATAAGTATTACAAGGAATATTTTACGTCTCATTGGAATAAAATAACAAGTGACTTATTAAAATGAGTTATTCACACCCTCCGTTGCTCCTTTTCCATTGCGTTTTTCTTTCCAGATCACCAGCAGGGATTCCAACGATTGATTTGGCATCGCGACTATCCCTTCATGGCGTGGGCCTCGGCGCCTTCAAAACCGTTGATGGATGTGACTGCTGAAAGCAAGGCGGGGGGCTCAGTAGTTAATAACAGTGCAGTGTGCAACACGTCCTGACAGATTAGCCGCAATCATCACAAATAACAGCTTTTTTTTTTTTTTTCTCTTATAGTTCCCAGGTTGGACTTTGTTATTGATATTTGACAATGCTATTCATTCATTTTCAGTAGATTGCATAACAAAGTTGAGGGGGACCTAACCTACCTATAGGCAAAAAAGGGAAGGAGCTGTGTGTAGGGATGGGAAGATTTTTCACGATTCTGATTCCGTTATTGATACTGCTTAATGATTCTCTTATCGATTCTCAATGGAAAAAAAAAGGAAGAGAAAGATAAAGAAAGAAAAAAGAAAGAGAAATTGCTATCAATTGGTCGTATTGTTTTAGATCAGAGCAATTCCATTTGATAGTACTCACTGAAACTGTTTTGTAAGGATTGTCAGTTTTTAAAAAAGTTGAGAACTGTCATATAGAGTTCAAAAAGCTCGGTGGATTTAGCAGAGTCTGAAATGAACACAGTGAAACTTTCAGCAGGAACATGGCCACAAATGTTGCTCAGCTTTAATGCTACAGCTGTCCGCCATCTGTTGATGTAAAGAAATAACTACATTAAGATCGATATTTGCAGCTGGGCTTGTTTAAATTCTACGATGCTGCTTATTGCAATGTTGCTGCTGGTACAACATGAGGCTTTCAGTGAGTCTCTTTTTGAATGCCTGCTAATACAGGATTCAGCCACAAATTGTATTTCTGGATTGTGCGCTTTTGTTGCTCCGACCCTCTGTGTGGGCCTGATGATTGGAGCTCTACTGGTCATTGAGGTTGCCTACACATCAAGCAACCAGTCACAGCAGTAGATAAAAGCCTCTTTCAGACCTCCACTGATCAGTTCATTACCTTCACTCTGCCAGCCGAGCTTCCAACTCACTCTGGACACAGAGCTCATCTCTCGCTTGACGCTGTTATTACCTGGATCCACAGTAAACTCACCGACTCACACAGCCTCAGTCCTCACTTTTGTTCCCATTATCTGTGTCTTTGGTTAGTGTTTAAACCACTGAACAACATTACTGTCTTGGCTTCTCTTTTCTGTACAGTTTGTGCAGACGTTTTGCTACACAATCACCATCTCCACAGGTGAATAGCGTGGCACACCTTATGGTTTTATCTTCGAAAATAGGGCCATGGTCTCAGGTGTGCCGAGAGTGCCTTAGTCCTATTATCAAAATCTAACGTTACAGCCAAAAATTTTAATGAAAGCGGCGAGAGCTAACTGCTCCAGAATTGAATTGTGGCACGAAACAGATTGTAGCCTATCAAGAAGTGAGCGAACCAGAGACTATGAAGTAAAGGGGCAGATTTCAAAAGGAACATTGGTAAACACTGCAAAAGATGAGACATCTCAATTGATCCCATCAACATGCAGAGATGGCTGAGTTTTGCAACGCTCATGGATGCAAAAAGCAATAGTGAACTCTGTAGACTTGCGGATGTGTTGGTTGTTTTAAGAAATGAAAGGCACCTAAGCCCACCATCATCCCAACTGCTTCCGTGTTGCGTGTTGTTTATTCCAGTGGTTGCGATGGTTCTTCATTGTTTTATCTTGATAAGTAGTGTTTTCAGATTATAGGGCCACAACACAGACATAACAATCAGCTCAAGATTTTTTGGGGGGTTTTATTGTGTGTGTGGTGTGTAATATTTAGAAAATTCCTGTGTTTAAACCTTTAAATTGGCCCCTCTATTATTGTTGTTGAAACCTATGCTGCTGTTACACTTCCAGGGAGACACGACTCCATCTGGACTTGAAAGCAACACACACAAAAAAAAATGACCCAGGTCTTCCGTCATATCAGAATGTAATCTGTTATCAATCAAAAAGTTCAGAGGTGTGTATGAGGAGCTTGCTGAGTGACAGTTCAATCTGTGAGCAGAATATTTTGAATGGAAATGTCCTCTCGCTGACTCCTTTCCGTCTCATGCCTGAGAGACACCTTGGTGGCCTTTGCTTAAACGCCACTCTTCAGATATGGAGACGGCTTCTTTGTTCTCGACACTGGGAGACAAATGTACAAATGTGCAGGGAGGCGCCGGTGATAGGAAAGTGAGAAAGTCAACTCACAGCAAAAGAGAGACAACGCTGTTGTCTCTGTTGGGGCTCCGGCTCAAATGTCATGTCTGGAATAGCAAGACCCAAAAAAAAGCAGACATGAAGCTTTTAGCTTTCCAACACATGTCATATGACCTGCCGTTGGGACCTTTGTTGCTGAGGACTTCATTAATTTATTTACGATAGAAGGGTAAAACAGAACAGTAATTTTAACCGCCTGGGTCGATTGAAATCTCCAGCTACATCTAGTTTTAGTTATGACACTTCTGGGAACCTCTGAACCACTTCCACCTTGTGGCAATGCTCCAGGCTCTGTCATAAACCCACATCGATTCCAGAACCAATCATTCCACCACAAAATTTCTCCAGTGAAACATGGCATTTTATGGAGGACATTGTTTTCACAGTGACTGCCATCTCTATCCTGTTCCGCTTCATTTTAGGTGGGTGATTTCTTCTGTTGAATATGTTCTCTGCACTGTGTGTTGGTTCTTTCACCATGTCCCATCAGCAGGCCGGCCTCCTCTAACTTAACCTATCTTGATAGTTAACTTCATCGTCTACATACATTTAAAAAATCTTTGTCCTTCGTGTCGCTCTCCATGACAAAACCCTGCGGCCTCCTACAAAACTTCACTTTCACTTTGGATCTTGTCACCGTCTGTCGGGGTACGAAGGGACGAGGGAGCTAAAAGCCACGTAGAGAGGACGTGGAGCTGAAGGTCAAGTAGAGAGGACGTGACCAGTACCCAAGCGCAAGTGGTGGTAGGCACAGGAGGCAGGAGCAAGTAAAACAATAGATTTAATAATTAAACTAAAACAGAACAGAAAGCGTCACCGAACCGGGAAGAAACATAGCGAACGCAGAATGTAAAAAACAGTAACGAAACTAACAGAAGTGCACAAACATGAGTAAAAAGTGCAAACAGAACGCGTCACCGAACCGGGAGAAAATGAACTTAAATCACAGGTAACTAGTTTGACAAAAACACAAAGAACAGATAATCACAAAAGGAACCAGGGAGAACGTGGAAGCACAAGGAAACAAAACACTAAACTCAAGGCAGCAGGGTTAAACACAGTAACAAAAGAACTAGCAAGCGCACAGAATAAGAGACCGAAAACAAAGAGAGCCACGAGTTAAATGAACTACCTAGCAAACAGAACAAAAAGCCGAACACAGGGAGAGACACGAGAACCAGGAGTTACCACAGGGGAACAAGAGGAGTCCAAAAATCACAGGAACCAGAGGACACATCACAGGGAACTTGGGAAACCATGGGAGAAAATATAACGGCCTGGCACACGTTGCTGGAGCCCAGGTGTTCTTGTAGACAAGTCATCAGAGGTTAATCGGCTCCAGCCGTGTGCCAAAGCAACAGAGGGGAAAAAAGCAAAACCAGGACTCGGAGCCTGGAAGTGGAGCCATGACAGTCTGCGCTCTTCTCTTCACTGCCCTTGAGCTCTCACCATTAGCCTCAATCAGTCATGGGTAGATGAAGTGTCATGAAACAGTATTGCAGGGTCGATGAAACAATGTCCTAATTTTAAAAGGCCACTAGATGGCATTCTAGTTTAGAAATGATGTGAGGTTTCATTGGTTTCATTTAATTCAAGGCCAAACATTTTACCATCTGGTGGCCTCTGGATATCAGGGCGCTGTTTCATGAAACCTCATCAACCCTCCAATACTGATTCATTAAATCTCACAGCTCATCTATCTTTCACCGCCCTACAACTAATGTACTTTCTATCTGCCAGACCACATCACAAATCTGCAAAGTTGCAAAGATATGTTGCACCTTACCCCACATTGTTTCAATGCAAACATTGAAAGAATGTTTATGCATGAATGTTTATTTGGATCGTATCATTATGTTTGTTGTAGTTAACTAATTGAGATTAATCTCTTAAAGCTCCCATCCTCAAATGAACAGATTAATGGTCCGGTCTCGTGTTTGTCGTTGTTCTCATTGCTGAACGTGTTTCTTAAGTTAATGACAATGTGAAAGTCAAAGCATGCAGTGTGATAGGATTTGCTTCATACAGCTGCATTTGAAATATCAGTCTCTCACAAAATCATCCTCTTTAAGACCTTAAACTGTTGTAGTACACTATTATGGGATGGCACTTGATGTCTTAAGTGACACCTTCATGTAGCCCTTTGGGAGTGGATGATGCATAACCATTGCTCCGTTTATGCTTCAGTTGTAAGGGAGCTTGTTTCTTCTCTGACTCCATACGCACATCAATAAAAAAGGATTTTATGTGTTTAAAAAATGCTGCACGAGAGTCTTCAATAAAACGTCTGGAGAACAAAAATAAAAAAAGGAATATGGATATACAAATGTGCCTTGACTTGGGAGTTTATTTTAGTGCAAAATGACCATTCAATTTTCTCATTTAATGGGTTAAAACAGCATGTAAACATGTCAGACTCCTCAAAAACACCAGAAACAAATGTGAGGGTTTTTTTTTCCTCAATAAAACGCACTGGTTGGCTTTTTGTTTATTTCAGCAGTCCACTTGCACCTGCCTGACTTAGATTTAAATACATTAGAGGGAAGATTTGTCTCTGGTTTCAGGTGGTGCAGTATTTAATGAATACTACCCCGCAATGAAGTAGATTTGTGAAAGCTCTGTGCTGTTTTCAGAGCCAGTAAACTTTTGTAACGATTTCTAACTCAAGATTGTTTTCCAGTGGACACAAAGCAGAACAAAGACTGGCTTCAATTAACCAGGCTGGCTGGCTCCCTGTTGGTGTGCCTGCAAGGCAGAAGCTTGACATTACTTTTGTCTTTTTCCTTCCAAATTCATTTGAACCCCTTTCTGAACAGTGAACATGTTACACAACCTAATGATTGTGCTTTCATCTGATGATAAAGGCTGCGATGCACAGCAGAGATGAAGGTTTTACTTGATAGAAGCAGAAATACGATTTGCCTGTGGTAAAAAAGCTTTCATGAAGATCCAAATTTTGATCTGTCTTATATACAAACACAACATGAAAGAGCCTGACATTCAGGGCATTTTGCACAGCAAGGAGTGGCTTATATGAAATTGTTGTGTTGAGTTTTCCAAGATATTCTGTCTATCAAACAGATGTCCTCTGACCCAATGTTTGTGAAGAGGAACTGGCCAAGTGAAGAAACTTCAAATTCAGCATCTGCATACTATTTCGATTGAGTCATTACACAGGTAAAACAATTCTTTGTGTCAAAGGGCAGCTTCACCAATAAGGTCTCTGAACACTGAAATCAGTTGTCAGTCTGGTGTTGCTTGTTTCAGCCAACACCTGATTTGTTGACCTGTGTGTGCTTCGCTGTTTGGTACATAAACCTGCACCCCACTTGCCATTTGAGGACCGGTTTGGACACCCCTGGGCTCGAGAACTGGCCCCCTAAACTACCCAGTGCTCTGCCAAAATAAAAAAAAATGAAAAAGAATCATAGTAGTACGTTCTTAGCAGATGTGAATTAAGCGCCAAAAGTTATTCATGTTCAAGTCGATGTACAGCCACGATTACATACGACAAACTGTGACACGAAATAGAGGAGTCTGGGATGCGACGTGTTTCGGGTGACAAAGGGCTGCAATTCCACTTCTTTGATGTGCCGTAACTTAAGAGGTAGGAGGGATGCTGTTCTGTTCTCACTATCTTTGAGCGACTTTTGCGTCCTATGTTGATGGCAAAGCCCACCGTGTTGCATGGTATTAAAATATTTTCCTTCCTGGTTGATGTTACAAAAGGGCAGGTAATTGCTCTTAAAAGTATGTACTAGTAACATCCGACTTCGGGAGTGGTTACGACCAACCGGTTGTGAGTCAGATTGGATGTGAGTCAAATGCCATTCAAAATAGCTGACACGAGGGTTATAGGTACTACTGTAGTGGTAGATGGTTGTGTGAGAGTGAGCTGGGATACTGTGCTGCCGTAACTGTTGTATGCGATGCTGGCTGCCATAATTGTCGTACGCGTTGCCGGGCTGCTGCGTGCTGTGGTGCCAGACATTAAATACATAAAAAAAAGCATCTGCTGGCCATGGTCATAAGTACAGGTGGACGTAGGAGCAGGAGCTGAGACCAGCTGTGGTGTCGGAACCTCGGACGCTGTGGAAAAAACAGACTTACAAACTAATACACCGCAGCGGCTCATATATGAGCAAGATCTTTTTTAGTGGATCTTTAGTGGATGCTGGTGCGCTCTATAGTCTGGAAATCTGGAAAGATCATCAGAGAGTGAGGTGAGAGACGATAAGCGGTGACAGAGCGAGACGGAACATTGCGCTGCATTAATGGGATTCAAATCTTGAAAAGCGATATCTACTCAACAGGCTGGGGGTTGGGGTTCATACCAGACATGGAGGGCATTTTGAAAACCTTAGAGAATTGTCTGGTATGAATCAATCCATAATTTAAACAAGGGACACCACAAACACCTCATCCGAACATCAGCTCCGGCTACTTCCCCTCTCACGGAACCTTCTTTTTTTTTGAAAGCCGCCTGCAGTCCACAGCCATGATGATGGTGACTTGATGGCAGTGCAGCTCATTTTGGTCGGCAGTGAAACAAAGTGTCTCAGTCGCTACTCTTATCCTTATTAAGGGGTGATGGGCTCGATAGCATGCCATTGAACCAAGGCCTCACCTCACTGAAGGACAGCCTGTGTAAACTAGGTGGGCCCAGTTTTGAAATATTTAGCATATATTTCATCCAGGACTTCATTTATTTGACGGAATTCAGTGCTAATATTCCAATTAAGTTGTCAAATGGATTTTTTTCTTTTTAATTCCACTGCAAGGATTCATCAAGGTCCACATATTTCCCTCGTAAAGTCACTTTGACTTTGTGCTCAGATCTCATATGCAGCATGTCACAACAATATTACTGCTCAGCTGCTACGGAAGTCAAGCATGATAATCTTGTTAGCCACTCTGACCTGACGGCTCGGGTCTCACTCAGGACTTTAAAACATGTTAATTCTCAGGCCATTTCCACCTTAGCCAGGCAGAAAATGTCCTTCTCCCTGGAATTTATGCTCAATTGATTATACAAATGAAGGGATGGAAGGCAACACTCCCTTTGAAAATGATGTTGTATGAAAAACATGCAGCCTTGAAGTCTCAAAGTTGTATTTTCTTTTTCTTATATATAAGTAAAGCTTGATGCAACTGCAGATCATTTATCATTTAAAGAGAACCAGCAGTAAAGAAGGACGTCTCAAGAATATAATATGTCCAGTGTTTTACCAAACACAACCGTTGTTCAGGAAACATATATTTTCAAAGAGCGTGTAGTGCATATTGAGATGAACTGAGAATGACATTGAGCCCAAATGATGCACAAAGGGATGTGAAATCCCTATGTGCCCCCTAAACACAGTTGCCCAGCACAATTGCCCACACAGAGAAACTTCCCCGTTTCCCCTTTTTTAACATGAAAAAAATAACAACAAGGGCAGTCTGATTATTTTGTCATGTGCTATATGGTCTACATACCTGTACCTCCACTGACATCGGAACTTGTTTGTCCTGTCCTGCAGTGGAAAATGTTACCTCAGGTTTGGATTAGATTAGATTGTCTTTATTCTGCTTAGTACATCCTACTTAATCACCAAAAATGGAAATGCAACATCAAATTATGTGGATGTTGAGCTCCTTATATCACAATCATCTTTTATTTTGGTTTTATTTTGGCTGTCTATGTCATGTCCGCACTTTAACTCGTCTATTATTATCTGTTGTATTTCTTCCGCGTTCCTTCCTTGTGCTTTTATTTTGTTATCCTCCACCTCCACAGGCAAACGCAGCTGGCTCCTATCTTCACATCAATCCTCCCATGGACATATTCCCTACAACGCCAGCTATGTTTGCCAGATGGTCGCGATTTGTCTCCACTCAGGTAACGCTTTCAAGACTTCCATGATCTTGCTGTTTTCCCTAAAATCCCTAGATCCTTTGCGCACTCAAATTCCCATTGAGCTTTAACTTTCCTTCCTTTATTCTTCCTCGTTCCACTCTCGTTTCCCTCCTATCTATTCAGTCCGTGTTGTGAGCAGTTTTCCTAGTCTCACTTTTTCGCTACATTGTTCCGTGAAGTTTTCCCCTCGTGTGCGTGCATGTAGTCACCACCACCGAGCGCTTTTAGTTTGTTACCACCGCATTTAGCTTAACTCCGGGTGTGTTTTTCTGTTCTCCCCATTTTAGTAGGTTGTTGATTGTAATTCGCCTCTATTGTTTTCCAGATTCTCCCCGTTCCCTGTGTGCTGATCCCGGTCTGCGTTTTGGTTCCCGGAGCCCTACGTTTTCTAGTTATTTGTCTGTCTATAATATTTGCATTTGTTAAATTCTCATGAGGCTCTCACTCCGCACTTCACTTCTCTGTGCTTGTTTGACACAGATACAGTAACAACACCACAGGCAGCACTAGACTTCACAATCCTTCACCACACACACGACAAACCCACATACATCTGAAGTCACTCAGCAGGGCATGCTGTTTATAGAACAAGTCGGACAGTAATGATCGCTGCTGTAGTGAGTCATTATTTATCTGGCTGACTTAACATATACTACAGTGGAAGCAGACATTTCACACTTAAGAAAGGAGAGGAACTGGAGCTGGTCGGACTGTCACAGCTGAGCATCCACCAGCTTGTCCTGAAGTGTTTTGCGAACAATTTATGGTGCGTGAAAAAAAAAAAAAATCTATGGACCCATTTATAGTCAACATTATCAAAAAATATGCAGAAGAAAAAAAAAAAAGTAAAAGTACTGTGTCATACTTCTGTTTCTTTCCATGAACTGTCCTGTCTCATCATTGTTTACACATTCTGATGGGCGTCTTTTAACTAGAAACTCCTAGCTACTTAGTAGCGACCAGATGACGCCACAGGTCCTTGACAAAACTTTGAGGCGAGAAGTTTGTGAAAAGGTGCTCTGTTTTTCAGCGCTCAGTAGGTGGCACTCTCAGATGAATAAGAGTAGAGACGACCATCTAGTAGACTCAACAGCCGATCTCTCCTATTTACTAGTGATGGCTAGATGAGGTATCATGAAACAGTATTGATGAAACAGTGCAATTTTTAGAGGCCTAGTATATGGCGCTCTTGTTTTAGAAATGATGTGAAGCTTCATTTGATGTTCAAGTCCAAACATTTAACAGCAAACAATACCATCTGGTGGATTCTGAAATTTAGGACACTGCTTCATCTACCAAGCAATACTTTTGCTCGGCTTCGTGATACCTCATCTACCCATCACGGTGAGCAAAAGTATCCCAAGCCTAAAAGAAGTATTACAGATTCCGAGAAGAGTTTGCACCCAAACCTTGGTCTACGATGTATGACTGAAACTCATGCTGTATCGTAGTATTGTGCTTACTGCACAGAGGCATGTAAAAGGTAGTGGAGTCTATAACAATATGTCGACAGTTTTCATCAGGTGCTTTGCTGAATCTTATGTGCTAAGCACAGACTCATTCATGGGCCTCTAACCTTTCATTATATACGTGTGTCAAGGGTGTCATATTTATTAGGAATAATATCATATCCTGCTTTAAGTGGCCATTGCTAGCACCACTGAAGATCCAACCCAGTGTATTGTGCGTATTCTTTTAAAGCTTTTTTCCTCTATTGCTTTCTGATTGAAGTGTCGGTGGCTGACGCTTTCTGCCCTTTGAGAGCTCTTGGATTTAGCCATCAACACAAAACACAGTCTGCTGACAAGGTGTGTAGTCTTCAATCAGTCCAAGGCATAAAACAAAACACTGTCGCGGAAATAAAAGCTTGACAAAAGCCCTGCTGTTGAGTGACAAGGTAACAACAAGAGCTTCATTTTAATGTGAAAATCAATGGGCAGCCATTACACAACTATCTTGGATTGTATGTCCGGCACTAAAAGTATCGACACGCGCACAAATGAGCTTCCTATTAAGCTGTTTTGTCGAAGGGTTTTGTCATCTCACAGTCAATGAAATTCAGCATCAAACTCAGCAATAAATATTATTTACGACGCAAGCATTAGCAAGATTGGATGTCGATATCTAGTAAGCCTGATTCCTGGACGATGTATGCTGTTGTGGAAATATTGAGAATGACAAATCTTATTATCACACAAGCACGAAAAGAACAAAAATACGTGTGTTGAACTGAAGTCATGCCAGCTAAACAAACCCGCTGCAGAACACTGATGGGCCTGAAGAGAAGTGGAAACAAGTCACGTTAGTCCATCTGAGAGGAGATGAAGGCATACATTTTCATTCTGAATTTAAACACAATCTAACTTTGTCTGATCTCTCCGCTCTGTATATCATGAGTCATGCGAGCACAAAGACGGAGATCGGGGTGAGATTTAACCACCAGACTGTGAGCTGTAGCCTCTGATTCAAATCTTTTACCCTTGCAAAAATTCAGTGGAATGACGGCGAGCTGCTCTTTAGGAAGGATTGCTTTCCAATGCAGCTTCAATTGTTTTGGAAATACGAAATGAAGGAGCCACCTTAACAAAAACCACAGATTCTCTTGCCCACAGTGTCAAATAGTGCTTGGTAGATGATGTTTCATGACACAGTACTGAAGGATTGATTAAATAGTGTCACCAGAGAAAATGTTTGAACTTCAACAACTAATTCAGTAAAACCTAAAACCGAGAGCGCCATCTAGTGGCCTCTGAAGATTAGGGCACTGTTTCATCAACCCTGCAACAAAGTGCCTACCACTCTGCATGTTGACTCATAGCCCTTTCAATGATGTGAAATGGTTCCCCTCCGATCACATTCCAAAAGGAGGGGTTGTGGAGGTTGCAATTGGGGATGATAATAAAAAGTACGATCTTCATATCACTGCGATATTGCCGGGTTAGATTTCACCATCTTTATGTTGGTCGCGTGATTTCGCATGCCCAACTATACAATGATAATATTGGTTGGCTGAATGGTCAAATAAATATTGTGTAGATATTTATTTCTGTTTTTGTTCATAATAGACAATATACACAATATACACAATTACATATACATATATAATACACAATTTGCCACGTCACAATGCGCTTTCGAAGAATCTCTGTTGTCATTTTTAAAGTTGTTTAAGAAACCTTTGAATTTCTCCAGGGCATTTTTGTCTGTGCACATCCTAAGATTTTGTGGAACTTGTTTCATTTAAATTAACTTATCCATCTACTTTGGGGCAACCTCCCCAAAAACATCTCAGTACCCTGACTCACACAGTATACAGAGCAAACACCCAACTTCCTGACAGTCCACTGACCTCACCGCAATGTTGAAAAGGTTTTCAAAAGTCGTACTCATAACAACTTGGACTGAACATAACTCTTGGATCCTTTGACAGAGGACACTTCAAGACCACCGTTGCCGCCTCCTGTGGGGCTTTTAAGGAATTTCTGAGGCTGGGCAGAGCGAACTAAAAGGACTGAGGTATAAAGCATTACAGAGCATCTTTGAGATGACTGGAAAAGTTCTTCAAAGATTGGGAAACAATAACATCTTGATGCATGAAGGCTTCTGGGAATCTCTCCCGGGAGACACCTCAAGCAGTTGAGATTGTGGTCTTTAAAGTTATAAAGTGGTGAAGTATAGGAAAAACACACAATTATTAAGAGGAGGTAACATAAATAAATCTATTCCCAGAGTTTCTCAGCAGAGTTTGGTCATGTATTTCTAGTAAGTAATGTCCGCGCTTTGACTCCTGGCTTGGAAAAATGAATGAATAAAAGAAAGTGTTTATGATGATATGGTTACATTGGTTTGAAATGAGTAGATTTAATATGCACTACAAAAATCCACACAGACATTCCAGAGGAATCCAAATGGAAACCTCTGTGAGCAGCTGCTGAGCTCTTATCAGAAACCCATTTCTATCTCTTCCAACTTTCGCACTTTCGCAAGTCCAATGCGATTTTCAGGAGCACCAAGCTGCTTTCAGGAAGCGTGCTGAATATAAAGCATCTTGTTTGCACCCCAGTATTGTCTGACCTCTGGGTTCCCATCGATCTTTAAGCGGTCCCCATAGAACAAGTGAACACAGGTTCACTCTGGAGAGCTGGAATAATAAATGAGCCAGACACTCAGTTAGAGCATCGAGATGCAGGTGGAGAAAATAGTCCATGACAGAACTCTTTCCACATCAGAAGGATTTTTAGTGAAGCTCTCTGCATCACTGTGCACACGGCGAGGGATATTCATGTAAAAAACAAAAATGAAATCTAAGGCCAGAGCAAAAGGATGTTTAAAACATAAATAAATATATGAACCCTGTGTCATTGTGTACATCGTTTTTTCGTTGTTGCTATAAAATTAATTTAGCTCGATTTGCATTTGGAAAACCCATCTGCAAACTATCAGACTTGAATTATGTACGCTCTCTGAATAAGTCAGAGCAAAGCCTACAAGAGTGTCTGAATTGCTTGGTCATGAATATGAACACACAAAACAGTGTAATGTTGTTGCTTGTTGGGAACACTCTACTGAACTTTTTACACAGTCTTTCAGAACACTTCTCAAAGCACTGGGCCGATGACGTTTCTCAGTGATGGGCGGATGACGCTTCATGAAGCGCAGCCCTTAGTTTTAGAATCCACTAGATGGCACTCTCTGGATTTTAATCCCTATTTCAATGAAATGCAACATTTTTTTTTTTTTTCAAACCCAGAGTTCCCTCTTTTGCCTTCAGGAAAACAATGGTGTTTTGTTAATCTCTATCACCCCATCGCTGGTTTTGTTGAAACAGTGTCCACTAGCTGGCGCCCTCATTTTAAAGAAATGATGGGAAGTTTACATGAAATAGCTGTTAGAAAAATGAGAATGCTGCGTCATAAAACTGTATCAGCACATCACTACTATTTACTATGTATGACTTCAGTTATACTTGTGCATCATTGTTACCTTAGAACCCAGTAGTGATGCGCTTATGAGGCTTCATGAAGCAGTCTCCTCATTTTCAGAGCCCACCAGATGGCACGCACTGCGCTAAAGTCAGTGGATTTTAACAACAACTTGAAAGAACCTCACATCATTTTAAACCAACAGCACCTATTACTGAGCACTGAAAATCATGACACTGTTTCATGCAGCCTTGTCAGCCCTTCACTATATAAGCCACTGGAACTACGCCGCCTGGTGAAAGAGCTGAGACCAGTGGTTAGTGGATATATATATATATATATATATATATATATATATATATATATGTTTGTTTTTGTTTTTGTTATGCATCGGACTTATAAGAAACCTTGTCTTTTTTTCAAGTTACGTGACAGTCTGGGATAACACATACATGAGAGACACAAAGACGATTCGGTTTGTGGGGAATGAATGGAAAAAAATAAAAAAAACATTGATAAATTCACATTTAGTCACCATAGTTACATGAAAAAGAATTTATCACCTTGATCCGAGTGACTGCAACATTATCACCTCCACCCCTCCGTGATTGGTGGAGGTAATAATATAGCTGATATCCCAATGGTTGATAGCCCTTGTTCACATTTCTTCTTCCTTCCTTTAACATTGATAAAGCTAGAGAAGTCTGGGGTGCAGCTCATAAATTGCTGAAGGCAGCATGATAAGACGTTCAAGGTTGGCTGCCTCAGCAGAGACACCAGGGGAGCCTTTATTTATTTACATAACATTAAACAAGCAAACATATTTATTGGAGGGGGATATGTTGAGTAGGTTGTGAACCCAAATGGCCTATATATGTGTAGGTTAGGGATCAAATTCCGTGGGTTATCACGGTGTCACAGCTATTTTTTTCCATCCTTATTTTGTGTTTTTACAGTGCCCTCAACACAAGCATGAGGCAGACAGCGTTGGGCAGACACATGCGTGTGTATCACGGCGGGAATGTTTCATCTGTCTCCCGGCGCTCTCTCAGGGGCATGTGGGAGAGAGCTGTCGACAAACCAGACCGTACAGGACGGGAGGTGAAGTGGGCTGCAGGAGGGCAACAACCCAACAGCACATCCACGATCTGCTCCGTCTGAACAAAAGTATCTCCAGATGGGCACTAATGCGCATGTGTGAGCCCAAACCCATTTTATGAGAGAGGTTTGACGGCCCCATGTTCACTGGTCGGATGTCCAATCCCGGCACCACTGGGACCTGATGTAATGCTGCACACCACACACTGTCATACCTCAGGGGCCAGCCGATGTTAGGCCAACATGTGATCAGATGATTCTGAATCCAGACCTCCATGCGTTAATAGCTTTGGCTACCATTCATCATTCATGTGTTATTATCTTCCCAACATATTCAAGTACAAGAAACCTAATCTAGGCGCTTTTCATCTTTCATCTCAGGTCATTTGACTGACCTGCTCCATCTCTACACAAAGATGTTATCAGCATAAACATGAATGCATCGTGCCACCTTCATGTTCCAGATTTGTCTTCCACATTGACACCTATTTAAATGTCCACACTTTGAGTTCTCTTATCATTTACATTTATATAGCACTTATCTACATATATATATGGCGCCTAGTGAAGATGAACGGCAGTATGAAACAAAAACACAAAGGTGACAGCATCATCCTTATTATGACAACAAGTTAATGTAGCACCTTCACGCAACATGCAGCATTTTAAAGAACGTTGGCTATTGATTGCTGCATCAGACGAAACAAAAAAACAATTCATACAGATTTATTTATTTATTTATGAGTGTGTTGTGCAATTCTGTAGAAACTGTACCAGTTAAAACATTTCACCTTCACCTTCTTCTGCCGCTTATCCGGGGTCGGGTCGCGGAGGCAGCCTATGTAATATTTTTCAGTCCACAGCGCAACAGAACAGACATTTCTATTGTCAAATATCAGCTAAAATGCTGTTTGTGATTCAGATTTGAGAATAACACAAAGTGCTTCAGAGTGAATGGGAGTGCTGGGGGCGCACCTGCCCAGACAGCGACAGCCTGGCTCCTGGAGATTTCACGAAACAGTGTCCTCATTTTCAGAGCTCAGTCGGCCTCAGCCCTCTAAAAATGACGGGAGGCTTTGTTGAAATCATTGTTCAAAGCCAATGTTCATGTGGACAAGAGTGCCATCTGTGACACTGTTTCTTGAAACCTCATCAGGCCGCCCTGATAACTGATCCCCTCGAAGCAAATGACTAAATCAGATGATAATAATGTATATGAATGAATTCGATGACTTAGTCTTTCCAGTATTTAATTGTGTTTTAAAATGCAAAATGACAATATTTCGAATATGACCCAACCCTGCCTCCAATAGAGAAGATTCCTCTTCACAAAATACAATCCTATATCCACTCGCTCTGTTCTCATCGGGATGTGAAAGCTTATTTTACTGTTATAAAACAGACATAAAAGAAAATATTCAATCAATACCAATCACAATGTAAGTAGAAAACCAGAAATGATTAGTTGTAATAGCTCATGACTCAGTAAGGGTTG
Organism: Synchiropus splendidus; assembly: GCF_027744825.2. NCBI lineage: Eukaryota > Metazoa > Chordata > Actinopteri > Syngnathiformes > Callionymidae > Synchiropus > Synchiropus splendidus. The sequence goes on from NC_071336.1 coordinate 25,024,950, forward strand.
ATGAAGTTTCATGAAACAGTGTCCTGATTTTCAGTGGCCACCAGATGGCACTGTCTGCTATAAAATGTTTGGACTTGAACAAGTCATTAAATGAAACCTCACATCATGTCAAATACAAAAGCCATCGAGTGGCTACCAAATTAGGACACTGTTTCATGAAACTTCATCAACCCTTACTGTGTCATGAGCTATTACAGTCAATATATAACCATATATAACTAACGTTCGACTTACGACGTGACACAGTCGTAAGTCAGATTGGACGTAAGTTGAATGCCATTCAAAAAGCCGACGCGAGGGTTATAGGTACTACTGTAGTGGTAGATGGCTGTGTGAGAGTGATACGCTGGGATACTGTGCTGCCTTTTTTTTCATGCAACTATCCCCATATTAACTTGCAATCAAAACTAATTCAAATAGCTCCGACATCACGTCTTGTTACCGTTGCCTTATTCATGATGCAGATCCATATCATCCAGCGCTGTAACACGCCGCTCCTTCAAAACACGCTGTTAGCTCTTGCAAGAGCAGGAGAACAAGATGTCTCAGTGCTTACTCCACATGTCTTTTCTTTCTCAGTGGACTGCTCAACCTTCTGGCCTTTCATTCTCCCATCGCTGGACAGCGTTAGATGTTCAGTGTTAATGGCAAAATGATAGCAATGCTCTCTGTTATTGGCTTCCTGTCAACACATTCTGACTTCAGGGGGTTTCTGATGACATACAGAGATGTGAAGGGGCTTTTCTGATCTCCAGCAACCATTTATATTTCTTTTGCTCTTTTTCCCAAAATGTGTTTCCTCTTGAGTCCTAGACTAGCTTGACCTTCCAGCGTGGATCGGACAACACTTTTAAACGCCTCCTAAAGGTCCCCTTTCATGTTTTCTCACTTATCTTTGGAGCCATAACGATAGTCATCTTAGACGTGTGCAGGAAATTAAAGAGTTTGTTTTCGTAATCTCGTGAAAAAATCGGCAATCCGGAATTCAGAAAGTCAAGGTCAACGTATGCAAGGATACATTTCCAGCAAAACCTTACTGCAGGCTAATGTCCTTGCGCTGGATAATATCAAGCTATTCATGCTACTTATAAAAGCTACGCTCATTACAGTATTATTAAATCAAGTGGTGACTCATTCTCTTTTACATCTCTTTCTGGGCACATCCTCCCACCTTTAGAGTCTCCTCCCACAGCAGGCACGACTGCTGACTCTTGTGCTCATTCAATAAATCTGTCAGTGACTTCCCTTTCTTCCACTTTACCACCACTCTCCCCATGTCATGCCATGACCAATCTGTGTACCTTTATTTCCACTTTAAATACAAGTGAAGCAGGCTAACTCCGAGTGCAAGGTGCCTCTTCTCGACTAGAAATCACTTAGATATTATTCACATTATTATTATCCTTCATTTATTTTTATTTCTAAATGCCGTTGATCCCATGATAGTGGCTGAATGAGTTCAGTAGCTGCAGATGTAGGTCACAGATTGTAGATGTAAGGACTTGTAAACGAACCACGTCATTGTGGAAGTGACGCCTCACTCGTGTACTGAGGATAAAGCCGTACAAAACATGCAATGTGAGTGGGTAAACACAGGGTCTAACTCTTTTCAGAGCGAGTGTCGACGCCTTCTCTCCGCTGTTTTGATAGGTTTGTGTCAGTCACTTGCTGTTTGTTTACATTTGGAAACCACAGGCACTTGCAGTTTTGTGAAACTTGCCTGAATAATGTGTTACGACGCTCAGCATCTTTTAGTTAGAAGCTTCTCTTTGGTGAGTCAGGCTCACATGACTCAGTGGCACCAGTAGCACATTCAGCCGCTGTGCAACAGTTTAGCATTTTTTCTCTGATGCTGAATCTACAGAACATTTTTACCTGAATTCTAATAGTAGGACAGCAGCATCTACCTCTTCTGGTTTTTTCCTAGAGCAACACAATTCTGAATTTGATTCACTTAGAACTAGTTTATTACTTATTTAGTTGGGTTTTTTTCAACAGAACCAACTTCGTAGACAACATATGATCATTTGATGCTGCAAAAGCTGAACTTCAGGTAACATGACAGTGTATGTGTAAGTGCTATTTACGCTCCAAACCATTCCAGAAATGAGGGCCACTGAATTAGAAGGAGATGATTGTTATTGTCAGGATACATTTTAATGCCAGATACATCAATTTTGCTGCCCAAATCCTTCGATCGATTCATTTGAAGTCATATATCTAAGCGTTTATGATGAAAGTCTCAAGGAAAATATTAAAATGAGCTGTTTGTGGCATGATTGATTCCTCACAAGGCGAGAAAAAAGTGAATAATTCACAAAGGCTGGCCCGAGGGCATGTTGCTTTCCGCCTCCCTCCTCTGCAGAGCTTGATAACCACGAGCTCTCCGCATCCATGGTGACTCCAAACCTGGTACAAATGAGACCAAAGGCTCTGGGTAATGATCGTGCTTGAACCCCCACAGGCAAATGGCTCCTCTCTTCGCTTTGAAAATGAAATCCTGTCAGCGGCCCTCCGCATCAGAAAGAAAAGCCTTCAAGAACGAGAGGAGGAGGACTTGGCAGAAGTAGAGGCGGTTCTAATGAAAAGCATGGATTATTTATTTGCTTCATGGTGGCATTTTGCGTTTTTTGCCAAACAGCTGCTGTGGGCTGAGCGACGCCGGAGTCTGGCTGATTGCCGTACACTGGCAGTATTGTAGACACATATGTTGTCTTCTGCTCGCAGATGCTTTTGCTGCAACATGCCAGAGAGTGGCATTTTTGCCCACGTGGAAAATCCTTCAGCGCATGCTTATTTTCACAGGCGCGAGTCCATTTAACAACTATTATTGTTGTCAGCACTCCGCGCACCACCCAGAGGCACCAGTTTAATTTACAACCATCGCAGGCCATTAACAACAAGAATGTCCATTTTGCTTTTGAGAAAAAAATTAAAATAAATCAAAATATATCTTTTCTTTTTTTGTTGCGCAGTCGGTTGTATTTTGAAAGCAGATTGATTTAAATTTCCACTTCCTAAAAACACTGTGGCACCTTTGAGGGTTCTTTTTTTTTCCTCTCTTCAGTGATATGTTTTGGGAGAGATGAAGGATTAAGGGGGGTTAATCCACTCAAAAACTTTTTTTTTCTATTTCAACCTTCTCTCCTGCTCATAATTCTTAACTATTCTACTATGTATTTATTTACTTTTAATTTGGTTTACTGAAGTATTTATTTATTTATGTATTTTATAAATATGTTTGGGAATAAGCTAAAAAAAAAAAGGGACACCAATTCAATTTGAATTCAATTCAAATGTCTGCTAGCTAAGTGCCTCTGTAGTAGCTTTGAGTGAGTCAGACCTTTGCTGAGGGTTGATACTATTTTTCATCATTCCTGGATTTTTTTTTTTTTTTTTTTCCTGGCGATCAGTTTTGACTGAATGTTTTCTGCTTGCCTTTTTCTGCCTATTTTAGTTTTATGGCATAACAATATATTTGTGAAAGGAAGCTACATTTTTCAGTTTGAATGAATTTGGTATATTACTGAATCAAATGATGAACCCATACATACCGTTAAACAACAAAAGTTTATTTTGCATCAGTGTGACAATAGCACAATAAATCACGATGGTGGCTATAGAAGTTTTTATATAACCTTATTTAAACTAAAATTATTTTAATGTCTTGAAAATATTTGTATAAGAATTTCAAATACATTCAGAGTAGTGGAAACCCTGGCCCTGGATCCGTGTTGTCTTCAGAATGTTCCTGCTTCTTGCACACCAGACGCGCATTTTTCGTGCAAATATTTTGTATGTTATTTATTGTTTTTAAACCCGCTATTCTTCAATAGAAGGTTGCATACCACTCGCTTGGGACAACTACATATCCGACGACTCAAAACGCTTCTGTTCTTTGACATGTCACAGACAGTACCAAAACTTTCAACATGGCGGGGTGCTTGATTTGTTTACCTGGTTCTGTATGACAAAACGCATTAAAACTCCAAAGACTACAAGACGACTTGAAAGACGACAATGACGGTGTGCGTATAGTATATCACGCTTATACTGATGTCAATTGCTGATGTAAATTGCTGGCGTTATTCAGAGGTCGTCACAAAGTTGGAAGTTGTTTTCATTGCCATTTTCTCGCCTTGCCATTGGTGTGCAAGGACATTTCTGCCGGTGCATTTTTGGACTTCGATTTTGACTCCCAGAAAAAAAGTACAAATGAACAGTGAAGACTCCAACAAAACATTACATTGTATACATGGTGTTCTCTATCACTCCAATGTCCTTCATAATTCACATTTAGTTGCCGTATTGTTGGCATAGATACACACATAAATAATCAAATGCATTGGGCAAAACAGATTTCACACACTTCAGTAAGGCACATCTTATATTCAGACTGATCTGTTGGAGTTGGGCACCATCAAGAGAAATGGCAGTTGCAGTAGACCTCCCCTGAGGCTTTGTAGGAGGTGCTCATCAACACTTTGGAATATATTTAGCAGAAGCAAAACACTGTGTATTTCAGTTTGCTGAGGGAGCGGAAAAAAATATTTTGTTGGTCTGTCAAGACAGGAGACAAGTGAGGTTGCTGTAATCACACCAACTTATTATTAAATATATATATATATATATATATATATATATATATATATATATATATATATATATATATATATATATATATATATATATATATATATATATATATATTTGTTTTCATTTCAGACTCAGCCCACCACCTTCCTGTGCTGGTCTTCAACAACCACTTTCTCATCCAGTCTACCTGCCTTCAGTTTTGTCCCTTCATCTGCCTGTATTTGAAAGTTTGGGCCTAGTTATTATGCAGCAAGCAACAGTTCCAGTCCTCAGAAAATGAGATATCTCTGCACCATCTGTAACGTCAGGTCGACTGGCCAAGTCATGAACCAGAGGAAAACATTTACAGAGAGAGGGGAGTAGGCTGGAGGCCTGTGGCTTTTGGCCAAAGTCATTGTACACAGTCCCAACTATCACTGTGCAACTACAGTGAATACAACAGTGAACTGCAGTAAGTTCTTTTGCTTCGGTCACAACGTTAAAAGGAAGTTTAGAACTCTTTATTTTGCTGGATTTATGCAAGATTTATTTTCGGAGGAACACACGATTGTTTGTGATGGGCTTATGAGGCTTCATGAAGCTGTGTCCTCATTTACAGAGCCCACTAGATGTCACTCTCTGCTCTAAAACTTTTAGATTTTAACAACAACCTCAATGAAACCTCACATCATTTTGAGACTGACAGCGCCATCTACTGAGCAGTGAAAATGAGGACACTGTTTCATGAAGCCCACCACTACTAATTGTGGTGCTTACTGTATAGAGCATGTCTTCGAGTAAAGGCAGTGCGAAGAAAACAAACTCAGAGAACAATTCCAAAATCTTTGCAAAACTAAATCAATGAATGTGACAGTCCAGGCACTGTTGAACACCTTCGGTCGGTCATGTTTTAAAATGAGCAGCATGGACTTCAAGTCATCCAGCGTGTACTTTCATTTAGGGTATAAGATAGACATTTACACAACAACCTAAGAGCATTATTTGGTGAATTAGTCAGAGCCCAGATCTGGCTGCAGGGCGTCACAACAGAGGCAACAACCTGAATTTGTTATGCATGTTCAGCTTTGAAGTTTATTAACTGAAGTGATTTGTGCAAGTTCTTTGTTTCTGTTGTAAACCTATTTCCAAGATGAGAGTACAATGATTTAGAAAAGGAACAATTTGAGTTTTAGCAAGTGGATTTTAATATCCATACTTGTCTTATTCAGAGCGATTATTCGCAGACAAAACGAAAAAAGAAAAAAAAAAGGTTTTGTTTTTTATAAATTAGCCACTTAGCTCAGCCTCGTGGCATTTTCATTTGACTCATAGTGTTCTTTTCAAAATGTCTCATTTGAAAAGGTTTGAGAAATGTATCATTCGCTGGCTGAGCAACAAACAAACCTCAGGCTGTGGGCCATGTGAGCTGCACTCAGGGGCCAAAAACGGTCCTGGAGCTGGCCTCTGGACATGCTTGCCCTAACCCATTGTCATATAAATGCAAGAATATTTTCATTGTTTTTTCTGGATTATAAAAACAGCCTGGAGCCGTATAGACTGCGAGACAATCGCTGTTACAAGCATGATGTAAAACAGCCCTCTAAAGTTTCAAAAATCGATCAAAGCGAAGGGATTTACAGAGTAAAATGGATTCAAATGAACATTTGTCGTTTCAAAAATTGAAAGCACCGAAAGGCAGACGGAGCCATTCTGAAATGAAACAGCAAATCCTCAGACATGGGGAGAAGAAAGATTTAGAACCGACACTGGGGGTTAAACCGCAAGGCACCTTCATAGATAGGCACTGCCTCAGACATGATCTGCTTGTAAATGATTCTGGCATTTGCTGCAACCCCAGTCTCGACGCAAGTGCGCTGGCTTAAACGCTGCAATTAGCCGCTGGTTTGTGCACACATATCACAGCAAGTAAATGCTTTTTTTTCTGCATCAGTTGCAGGATCACAGAACATGAAAGGCCTCTATCCGTGATTAGCCCTCATCGATTGAGGCTGAGCGTGTTAATAGGCCGGGCTTTCATCTTCTGTCTCCTGATTGTCTGCGAATCTAAGATAATATCTCCATTTCATTCATCTGGAGGATGCAACAACTTCCAACGAACGACTGCTGATGGCACACGGCAGGATAAAAATGGATGGTGTTTATTTTTCCTTTGTTTACTAAACATGTTTTTAAAGAAATTGGAAGCTACTTCTCAGTAGATGTGATGAAATATTTACTTATTTGAAGGTCAGGTTTAAACTGGAGACCTCAGAAGAGCTTGTAAAACTTTTGGATTGCGCAAAATAAAGAGCGCTTTGTAAAGTTTGCCAGATCTATTGTTTCATGTTGTTTCCATGATCCATGATATATATATATATATATATATATATAAAAAGTACGATTACTCAGATGCAAAAGGGGATATTTTTCAGGTGAGAGCTCTCTACTTCACGATCTCGAGACGTGACCGTAGCAAAGTTTGAAAGAGATACAGTATTAGAAAGATTAAAAGAGAAATAGAAAAGTTCGTCCAGGATATTATTTTACCTACGCCAGTGTTATTCCACCTAAATGTTTGAAACTGAGAGGGATACAGCTTAATTGATTGTTTTGCTCTAGTAGATGAGGTATCATGAAACAGTATTGCGGGGTTGACGAAACACTGTCCTAATTCTCAGAGGCCACTAGATGGCGCTCTTGGTTTACAAATGATGTGAGGATTCCTTTATTTTTTTATTGCCAAGGTCAGTGAGGATCACACGAACTAGGATTGAGCTTTGGAACAATAATAATAATAATAATAGTAAACAAAAATAACATAAAAATAATAACAAACAATAATAATAGAAGTAACTTGTTAAAAAAAAAAAAACACTGACAACAAGAGCTGTTCACAAATTCATCAGTCTGAGGGCCGGAGGTGCTGGTCTGGATTGACTGCCTCCTGCCACAGAGAAGAAGGACAAACAGTCCACAACCAGGGTGAGAAGGGTCGGTCATGAAACCTCATCAACCCTTTGATACTGTGTCATGAAACTTCATCCACCCACCACTATTTTGCCGTAAAAATAATTGCTAGTTTGGAAACAATCTATTGACGTTTAGGTGCCAATGTGTCGTCCTTCTATTCCCCTGTCTTGTTGCATATAAGTTTGACATCAATATTAAAACAGTCTCACTTGCTTCTGAACCTCATTTGAAAATGTCACCTGAAGAACACGACCCCTGGTATCACCCCTGTGATCACGTCTTCATCAATACTCTTTGCACCAGAAAGCAGGGTCACACATGTTCTAGCACCTCAGTGCAAATCGACAAGCCTTATGTGACTCGATGATTTGAAACCACCCTTCTATTCAGCTTCACCTCGTCCATAGATCAACCTTGACAAAGCCCTCAAGTCTCAGACACATATCACTTTTGAGAGCTGAATCAATAACTGAATGACTTACTTGAAACTGCACCACTGGACGCGATGAGGGCTTTGTCACGCCGCACGCCAGCCACTCGACATTTTTAATCTTCCAAGTCTTTGCCGCGGATCCGTCATTCTGAGAAAGAGAAGAGTGAATATAGACGGGTTTTAATTAGCGACAGGAGGTAAACAAGCAGCGTCAGCATTAGTCTGTAAAAAAAAAAGCCATTAAGAGGCAGCTGTCGTTCTGATCGAGAACTGTGGCTTCATAAAAGTTGCTAAGTTAGTTGTGAACATTTTGACTGCATTTTACTAGAAGTTATTCTTCTGTTCAACGCAGTAAATTATGAGAAACTGAATCCTCTGTCAATTGAATTCTGACTTGCTGGAACTTGCAGAACAGAAAAACACGAGGAATAGTTTATTGAAAATAACCTCAAGACTGTGAGTTGGCCTTGCAACCTTCTGCTCACTGACCAGGAAACTTCTGTCCATGAAAAGCATGAGCATGATTCACCACGAAACCTTGAGTCTTATTTGTGATCGCTGTCAATACTGACACTCCATTGTCCACTAGAGAAGAGGCCACTTCACCATGAAAGGTCTGGCTATATCTTGGCAGAATGAGCGAGAGTGAGCTAGTTCACGCTTGTCTGTTTGCTGCATTCTTGATGTGCTAGTGTTCCTCAATTGGCCTCAAATAAAATAAAAAATCTTTTTTGGCAAGTGAGTATTGAGGAAGTGAGGTGGATGAAAGTAAAATTCAACCAGAGTTCCCGCGACATGTTAATGGTCATTGCGCACCGTGATGACAAAATAAAAGCCGCCATGTCTGAAATGTTGACAGGAGTCTGCAACACGAAGTTGAGTCATCCTTAGGTCGCAGCTATCAGTGACTTGAGACTGAACTCAGATTCGTGATTTATGACCCGTGCACCATTTTCAGTTTTGCATGTTCTCATTTGCTCTCCTTCCCGCCCGATACCGTTTGCCCATACGTCCAGTCGACAGTTACCAACTGCGGCCCTGCCACCGGCTACTGCAGTGCCTTTCGTTTGCTGACGGAAACTATTGTGGGCAAGTCACAGAGTGGTCAGCTGCATTAGCATAAGCATCAGAGACCTGTCAGCTAACTTGGTCCCTGTTCAGGCGGAGCCGGAGTCAGCCGTATCCACACAGGTTCTGTGTTGGATAGACAGAACCTAATGCTTTGGCTCGAACTCCTGATCAAAGATTTGAGACTTGACTTGCAAAAAATGACTTCAGAGTGTTTCTGCAATACACCGTATCATAAATTCAGTTGTAAGAAACATTCATACAAATGTAAAGTCCATATGTGTGCACATTTACAGACTGTTCAAGAAGTGTAAATTATATTCAGCAAATCTGACATTACCTCGCAAATTATTTAATTTAAAGAACACACACTGCAGTCTGAAATGTATGTCAAGTGGCACCGTGTTTCTCGTCAGAGTGGGGGCGGCGAAGAGGCAGCAAAAATCTGGTGTTGATCACTATGACTGCGCCGCACAGGACACCACACACACAAAGATTCTGTCCCAGCAGTGATCAAGAAGCTCTTCCTCCAAGCCAGGTTTCTTCCACGGCTTCAAATAATCCTGGCAGAAGCCCTGTCTTCGCTGAAGGATCTTACATTTTCAGTGGTAAACATTGTGTAGGAGGTGATGTCGAGCCACAAGAAGAGCTGGATTTCTCTCACAATAATTGACCTACATTATTATTATTTTTATTTACTGTCCTGTACTTCTACCAAGTGTGGTCATTTATTTGATTTACTACGGAACTACGTAGTCCTGTTTGCTCACAACCTTTGTATGCCAGTGCCTAAGTGCCCAAAACATTAGAACTACAGCTCACATTTTAGCTTTATTCACTGCAGGACTGACCAACAAACCCAAAAAGGAAAGAAAAGAAAACATAACGCACACAGAATGTGACGTGGAGATAGCGGTAGCATTATTAGAACAGCACGTCTTCCTTCTTGAAAGGAATCCTTTATTTAGACCTGAGCGGTGAAATGAAAAAGTCTGTCATATAGATTTCTTACAAGGTTATCTGACACACAAGACTAAAACCATGTAATTATGATGAGAGATTAATATTTATGTTAGGAAGTAATGTAGCTATGCTTCCACTTTCCACCCACGCCGTAACCTTTACCCGACCTCGCCCACAGAAAAGCAAAGAGAGTGAGAAACATGGTTACATGACGGAGCAGTGAGCTCTCATGTCTAATTTTACTCACAAATATATTAATGACAGACTAATTGAACGTGTGTACGTGAAGCTTTTCTTGAAAAAATGGTTCAGACAAGCAGCTGAGACAAGGGAGCCAGGGTGTTTATTCCTGAGTAACACGGTTATGAGAAAAACTCAAGGTTTGATGAACGCGCTCACCAGGCCTTCCTTTCAAACGCCCACTAAATGGTGCTTCAGGAAACAACAGGATCCTCTCCGCCGACACTCAGCTACGCTGAAAGTTCACGCGTATTTTCGAGTTACAAACAAATCTGTATCTCACTGCTTCACTTTCAGATGCACTGCCACAGAACATGTCAAAGCGCTATGGACATTCATACAACTTTACTGACTGTTAACAAAGGGATCTGTGGGTGATGTCGCTGCATGTCACATTTGAAGTCACATTTGAAGTCACATTTTGCAAAGCTTTGTTTTTCCGACCGTGGGTCCAAAGAAAGTGTGGCGGTGAAAGGGATGATGCACATACTTTGTACTCAGGAGCTGAGGGAAGTAGATGATGCTGAGGACGTCAGTGGGAAATCTTTAGTTTAGTTTAGTTTAGTTTATCTGAGCTCATCTCATCTTCTCATCATCTATCTTATCTTATCTTAGTTGAGCTTAGTTTAACTGATCTAAGCATATCTTGTCTTGTTTTAGCTTAGCTTACCCTAGTTTATCATAGCTTAGTTTAGTGTCGCAAAGCTTTGCTTTGGGTAGTAAGTTCTATAATCTTGTTACTACAGTGTTTGGCAGTCAAACATATTGATAGCAGTTCAATTCATTTCAGCGGGGAATATTTATTACTACTAATATGAGGCACTGCTGAATATGTCGTTGCATCCAAGAGGTGTTTAGGTTCTCTTGAATACTGCAAACCAAGCTTGAACGCAGGCGTTGTTTCTTTCACGAAAAAAAAATAATAATAATAATCTGTCATTTTATTGTATGAGAGAAAGGTCCGGTGGCACTCTTATGCCAACATTTTGATATTGAATTTAAAATGCTACAAATTTAAAAATACTGAATTAACCAAACTCTTTTTTCAATAGTTGGAATTAAAATATAAAACTCTAAAATTATAATTCAAAATATTACCGTTTTGAAATTCAATTGAGCAAAAAAACTATGAACCTTTCAATATTGAAATGACTGAATTCACTTATTCAATGTATACAGATTACTCAATTCAATTATTAGATAAATATTTAGATGTTAAAACTTACTATGTATTTGAAATGTTAAATTCAACCATTCAATATTCACATGGCACTGATATACCCCTAAAAATTCAACATTATTATGATTTTTTTTTTTTTTTCCTGCCGTTTCAATATCCACTTGCAGGCTCTTCATTAGTTCCACATGTCTGGGCAAACAGCTCGCCCCAACAAACCTCACATGAGCAGGGCCGTTGCCCAATAAATTCAGCATGCAGCCAATGAAGCGCTTCAGTGGCTGTCGCGACGAACAAGCCAGATGTCTCTCTTTGCCTTTGAAATCATTGCTGGTGACACAACATTTGAGTTTGATCCAACTGTCGTAACTGTTGCGGCTTTCATTTCCTGCATTGCTGATATGAGTGGAGCGAAGATTGGAGCAAAATACAGCAGACGCACATGAGCAGGGAAGGTCAAAGAATATTGGACGTACTTTAGAGCCAAGGACGTCCAAGACTGAAAGGTGACTCCGGCCGAGTTCCGAATGTTTATGCGGAATGTATTTACCAGAGAACAAAATCTCCCACGTTACTTTGTATAACTTGATTTAACATTTCACATTTTGCAGAGAGAGTAATAAGCGCTTACATTCAGAACTGGACGAGCTGTGATGTTGAAGGAGAAACTGAATTTGAAGATTCTGTCTAATGATGTAGATGAGAACTTCTCATCTTAATATTGCCCATCAGAGTTGCTGGTTAATCGGGCTTGATCTTGGTGTTGATGAGATGCTGAGGGGAAGAGTTTATCCTTCGAAATCCATCCTGATCCATCAGTGCAACTTCCCCTTTTTGATCACTTTAATTCGCCATAAGCCTTTCAAAGGGGCTGAGCTTGATCCAGCAGATTTCACAGTTTTTTGCTTCACATTGCTCCTCAGCTGCTAAGATGTTCGGTCTTCCACATCAGTCGTAGAAACGTATTCAGTAGGTGGATGGATATTGTTCATTGTTTTGATGTTGTTACGGTGTCGTCTGGTGTGTGCTCAGCGCTCAGTCACCCATGTTATTTCAAAGTAAAACTGGGCATCTGTCCGAGATGGTGAGGAGTGTGAGGGCTGAGGCTGTTGTAGAGGAAAATAGACGCTATTTTTGGCAATACTTTATTTATTAAGAGGCATACCGAGATGGAGGACACTGACCGTCACTTCCATTTGAGCTCTTTGCCTGGACATGTCCTAGTAAGGCGAGATTTGTCACCGTGTCACTCAAAGCGGCAGAAATGTGCAGATGTCTGCGTCAGAATCCCAACATGTATATGCCAAAACCTGCCACTAAAAATAGGCCAATACGGAAGTGGATGTTTACAAGGACGAGGTTGGGGGAGCGAAGAGAGACTCTGGACCTTTTCTCGCAGAAAGAGACCCCACATAAATCACCTTTTAATTCTTTGGCGCTCCAGACGTGGGGAGAAAATAGATTCTACATTTGATGTCACGTCTGCGACACTGCCCGCCTCTCGGCTTCCCTCTGACAGGGAAGCAAACACCTTTGCCCTCGGAGCTTTCAGGGAAAGTTGATGGTCCATTTTTCACCAGGAGGGAACAGCAATGTTTGTTGGAGAACAGTTGGAGGTGCTGTTTCACATATGTGTACAGCAAATTCTACTGCGATGCCTATTGGTGCTCTACCAGAAAGAAGCATTCAATGGAAATTGAATGAGCTGTGCTCCTTCATTTCTCTAGTCACTTGTACTTTCCAGGAACCACCATCACTGAGGACCTCAAATGGGAGTCAACCATCAGGTCCCTCATCAGGCAGAGAATGTTCTTCTTGAGGCAGCTACGAAAACTACGACTGCCGACGAAGTTGCTTGTGGAGTTCTACACGGTCATCATCCAGCCCATCGTCACCTCCTCCATCACTGTCTGGTACAACAGCGCCATCTCCAGGGACAAGAGCACACTGCAGGACGTGCAGGTCAGATCAGAGCCGACCCTTCTCACCCTGGTCATGGACTGTTCCTTCCTCTTCCCTCTGGCAGGAACAGCTTCTTCCCTTCACCTGTCAGACTGTTGAATTTGTGAACAGCCTTTGTTTATTTTATTTTATTTTATTTTATTCCAAAACACTTTCCTAGTTGGTGGGCTCCCCACTGACCATGGCAATAAATTTGATTCTGATTCTGCAAACAGAGCCGATTTCCTGGAGGACCGGAGATGAGAAGCAGGACCTGAGACCGGCTCTGGTGCCGGAACTAGCAGTGCATTTTGAGGGCTTTAATGTAAATAAAAGATGTGAGGAGTTCATGACTCAAGTTCTGCACATTGCCGAGTTGGTTTCAAAACAGATGTAGTTTAGAAGTGAACCTCATGCATTTTTAAGCTGAGTCCACCACTGATCCTTCTACGGCGCAGACAGCACCACAGCACCCGCGGCTTATAGACCCCAGTGGCTTATGTAGAACAACATCTATTTTCTTTCTTAAATTTAGTGGGTGTGGCAAATATTCCTGTGCGCTCTATAGTCCGGGATTTAATGTACATGTTTCGAATTCTACATCCTGCCTTTGGTGTCAATATAGGATGCAAAAGTCCACTTTCCCAACATCAATAATATAAGCCATAGCAGTCAGGTTGTTGGCCCTCCTAACCTTGGGTCCAAACTTGCCCACATAAGCTTTGATATACTTTTCTAGACACTCAGACAGAAGGCCCTTGAACCACCTGTGACACTTGTGACCCTCCTTCAAAGGGATGCAACAGAAGTAAAATCATGTTTACTACAACCAGCCCGGTAACACAATGGTTTTACAATAAAGCTCTTCTCGCACTACAACTCTCATAAAACTCCGTCTGAGTGAGAACCAAAGATTGAGCTCGGCTCTATATTCCTAGTAAAACATTATGGTTAGTTTCAGAAAACTGAAGTGTAGGCCATCGTCTTATGACAGCTCTTCGTGACAGCTCTTATCCCAAATTCAAGTTTAATACCTGTGCTTGCTGTGGCATTTTCCGGAGCAGCGCTGATGTGGCATAAATCTATAAAATTTGAAAATCTGCTGCTACTCCAAACTTCCCATTATGGCTAGTGGAGATTTGATCGCAAGAAGAAAGGAATTATGGGCCCCATTTGGCAGACAGAAACTGGATTTGGATGGATTTGTGATCATCCAAGAAAGTCTTAGATCCACCTGTCTGGCTTGTCAAACCACAGGCTGTCGAAGACTTTCTCCAACGGGATGCAGAAATCTAAAGTAAAGCAGTCCAGAGTTTTACGCAACTTTTGCGTCCACTTTAGAAATGACACTGCAATAAAGCAGGTTTGAAAGCATGTCGATCGGTCTAGAAAAATAACATCAGTCTTACTACGGATGAAGAGAACAAAAAAATGAAGAGTGAAGAATCATTTTTCATTTTTCAAGTTTTACTAGCAGTGGATACAAGAGATGTGGTCAGAACAGCTGGAGTGAGATCTCTTCACTGCACTAGTGTTAGAAAATGACCTCTGCTCCATGGTCAAGTGCTATTTTTAAATCAATTTTTCTGACTTTTCGCATCTTCACCTACGCACATGAACTCTTCATCATTGGCAAAAAAGCAGGCTCAAGAGGCCTTAATGGGTTTTCTGAAAAGAGTAGGTTGAGATGGCTGGTGCTGCCAGGGAGTCTGTATTGCCACTACTTAGATGTGTGATGTGCTCAGTGGCGCTGGTTTAGAAAAGTCAGATAAATGATCTTCTTTCTTTAGAGATTTTCCAGTCTTCCTAATAGACAAGCCACACCAGCGGATGGATTCCTCCCATCTAGAGGGTTTTAACTTGAGGAAATGAGTGGGTACTGTGACAATTGTGAGATAAGAGAAACCTTCACTATAATAGTTGTTCAAGTCCAAACATTTTACCGCAGACAGCGCCATCTGGTGGCCTCTGAAAACCAGGACACAGTTTCATGAAACCTCATCTGCGCATCACTAGTTGCAGACACTCTTGGCCATTGACTTCGCTCCCATGAGCTTGAGATTCTGATTGTATACTGTTGTATATGTTTCTTGTTCTGTTTGCATTGGAAAAACAAAACAGCAAAACAAGGATTGAACCTGAGTCAATTAATGAGTTGATATTCTGAGGACTCAAAGTCAAAACTATTAGATGCAATAGAAGTCATGATTAAAATGATAAAAAAAAACTTCAGCTGAATAAAACCAGATTATGGCCAAACATTATAAAATCAAGTTGTGTTGGAGTTTTAACCATCTCTTTGACTGCAGTTAGAATCTTTGAAGGTCATTTTTTTTATTTTTTTGGTAAGAATGTGGTCATCATTTGGAGGGTTTCCAGGTATGTTCCGGTTGGAAGAAGTTCAGGTCCAGCTGAGGCCATAGCCACTCCCCTCAGCTGCCCTTACATAATCTGATTAAACCAAAGGTACCTTGAATTGAAGAAAAGTCAAAGGACAAAAATGTATAAATAAGTACAAAAATAAGTGGAACATTCAGCTTTGGATATAAAGTTTAAAAATCAGGCAGAAGGATTTATTTAAGATTGCAAAAATAAAAGCCTCGATTTTTTAAAAATGTATTTCCTACTTTAAAAATACACCTAACTCAATATTCACTGACCAAAAAAAGTTTCAGCTCATTGTCGTGGAGACCAGAACCACTTTCTTTCGGCAATTACACAATTGAACCGAGACACACAAAGACTGATGTGTCGCAGGTGCAGCTCAAGAGCTGTGATGCATTCAGTGACGCGCACTATCACCCGACCACTCCGAGATCCTGAAGTGGCCTGGAGAGCAATCCAGGAGCAGGAGGAGGGGCTGACAGGCCAGATTGACCTTGTCTGGAATAACAAGTTGGGCAAAATAAATGGCAGAAAGGTGAACATCGCTCTCTAAGGCTTTGGCAGCTTGAGGAGTGATGACTTCCACCCACACTGCTTCCTGCTCAGCAAGTGGATGTTGAGAGGCTTCTAGCATTTTCATTCAAGAAAGGTTGGGCTACACTAAAACCACCAGGATCATATATCAGATTGAGCTCATTCTTCTTCCAAGGGGTGGAGAAGAAGGAGGACAAGATACGGGAATAGTTACAGTCCAGGCGATTGAGAAAAGAAAAAGCCATTGAGAGTTTAGAGGTCAGCACCACTGAGTGCTCAAATAAATGGGAAGCATATATATATATATATATATATATATATATATACACACATGAGAAAAGACGCAAGGAGTTGGAATTGGAATCCTACAGCTGGTGACTAACCTCTTCCTGACGGCGTGATCGACGGTTTCCAGCAAAATTGGTTCCAGTTGAAATGTTGTCTTCATCAGGAGGTTTTCAAGACAAAACAACTACACTTGGAATGGAGCCTGAGGTTGCACAGGTTGCGTTCGGGATTCTCCTGCTGATAATGGAATAGGATCGAAACACCACGTTAAAAACTGTGAATTGTTCAATTACGAGAATCTAGTTCAGCGTAAATTTAAGGGAGCATTTTAACATGAGTTGCCTCATGTACGCCTCAGCTGGCTCTCTAGTCTTTGGTCCAATATTTATCCAAGTGAGTGCACAGATCTGTATCACAAAATTCAATTAGACTGCTGCAGATGGAAACGATAATGGAACCTGGTGTTGAACCACAGTGGAGAAAA
Source organism: Synchiropus splendidus (assembly GCF_027744825.2). NCBI lineage: Eukaryota > Metazoa > Chordata > Actinopteri > Syngnathiformes > Callionymidae > Synchiropus > Synchiropus splendidus. Next base: position 25,042,008 of record NC_071336.1, read on the forward strand.
AAAACGGACTGATTTTTTTTTTTTGTGCAGATCCAGCACACTCACTAATCTGTGCATTTTGCTTTATTCTATGCTGTGCCATTCAGCTGCTCTACATAGCGCCACCCCTGCAAACTTGATGCTCTGGCAGAAAAAAAGGTTTGGGTATTTTGAGAACCAAATAGAAGCAGCTCACTTTTTCAGAGAGGTGCTTCACGGTCCGCTTGCCGTGGAAAATGAAGTGAAATGAACCTTACATATTGTTGATCGTGACCATCCACTTATAGCCTTCTACTTTTAATGGTTTGTATCAGGGGGAGGCAGCCTCCAAACATTTGTTATGTCTACAAATGTCTTTATCTCAACATGATCCGTGAGGGGTGAGCGGATCCATCTAAATATTGATAGTATCGATACCAGGGTTCGCATGGGTGTTGGATCGATACTAATGGGATGGGCTCGGTGCTTTATGCTCTGTATTCTAGGCTCAGCGCATCGCTCACAGTCCCCACAGAGACTGACTGAGCACAGCGTCTCTGTCGAGTTCCTCCCCTCTCCATTGCTACTGGAGGAGCCTACTGGGGAAAATGAAGGTGACGGAGAGGAAGAGGAGCCAGTTAGCATGGCACAGCACCTGTGTTGCTGTTCCTTTTCTGACAGAGAAAATGTATATGATTTAAAGGACAACTCCAGAAAGATCAAATGGAGTGAGGCAGCGGATCCCCAAACCTAAAGCAAACCCCCAGCACATGGAAGATTGGCAGCCAGCTAAAAATTAAATAAATAAATCTAGTCTTTGGACGGTCAAATAATTTTGTTTTCAAAGTTTAATTGCTAGTGTAGTAGAGTGGATGAACTACTCAGTTGTAACGTATCATTGTTATACTGAAGCTCAAAAATATGATGGTTGGAGATGAGGTTTCATGACTCTATTGCAGGGTTGATGGGGTTTCATGAAACAGTGTGCTGATTTTCAGAGGCCACCAGATGACACTGTCTGCTGTAAAATGTGTGGCCTTATTCAAGACTGTTTTCATGATACCTCATTTATCCATTGCTGCACAAAACTGAAATATGAAGGTGGCTGAAGCTACGTTATGGACATAAAACTTGGACCAGGACGTAGTTGCTTAAGTCATGTTTGCTTGGCCATGGAGAAGAAAGAAGTAATTTTATTCGACTTCATTTAAGCAATATCCTCCGGTTTTCAAGGTGATATCCAACCACATTTGTGTCTATGTAAATATTCTTTATGTCTGTCTGTTTAAGTTGCTGTTGCCAATGTTCTAAAATGTACTACATAACATACATGAGTACAAGCAGACTCTCAAAATACTCGTTTTATGGCTCCCATTGATCTATTCTCATTTTTAATTCTGATTCCCTGTGTAAAAGGAAGATGTTTGCTGGCGTTGCTTTAATCCACTGTGAGCAGAGTAATGCATGTGAAGTGACTCATATGTCCTATTCGGTTTAAATGCTGTGAGGGATTGAAAAAAATGGGGGCATTGAAATGCAGGAGATGACAAGACATTTGCCCCCACATGTGTTGACTGTGACTTCTCTCCCTTACTTTCACACCACGGTGCCCTTCCTCTCCTCACACTGATGCTCCCTGCCTGTGTCTTTTCCTCCGGTTTGCTACATTAACATAATGCAGCCGGTGCCTGCCAGCATCGTGGCGCATAACCAGCCCACACTTCCCCTCGGTCTTGCAAATATGTTGTCTACATGTGCGCACAGATGAGTTGCATCACAACTGAAGCAGCACTCACCCTCCTGACATTTGCATTGCAGATGAAAGCATTACTATTAATAAAAAATGGAAACCCAAAAGTAAACTTTGTGGAGTTCTGATTGGAAACAAACCCACACATTCGAGTAATGTTTGCTGAAGAGTGCGTTGGAGTGAGCGCGCTAACGTGACATGAGACCAAGACAGACTGGAGGGCATGGAGCAGTGTCAGCATGTGAGCTCGAAATTAAAAAGAGTTTATCTTCGACTGGTGGAACTCCGAGATACAGAGCATGAAAGATTGTGTAATTGAGTCTGTAAAAATACCATCATGGATCAAACTTATAACCCTTTCAGACAACACTTTCAGGTCGCATGAACAACTGTGTTACTCAAAGTCCCAGCAGAGCGCCTGAGCTCCTGATTCGAAACAGTTTGTTCAAAGGACATGAATAGTATTCAGCCTTTTCTTTCCTTTTCTAGAAATTACCCGACAAAGATGAGAATCTTTATTGCTACGTTGCCGTAGGAGAAATGTATTGCTCTGAACTTGGATCATTAACTCCTCACAGCTTTGATTTACGTTAAAGCTATCAAAATGTGTTGTTTTCGCCCGCGTGTCTGAAGTTCCAACACCACAACGGGACTCCCCTGCTGCTTCCCGTCTCCGGTCCTCCAGAGCTGGTGGAGCTGGGGACACGCTTGCGAAAACAGCACATTTTTTTCAATAAAATGCCTGTGATTTCATCAGGTTGTTATGTTATGATGCTCAATATTTTGGCAACATGACGCTCTTTTGGCCTGTAAAAATCCATTTATTAGCCAAGTTGTTGCACAAGCAGCAGGGTTCAGACCGCGAGAAAAAAAAGTATAACCCAGAAATTACGGTTGTCATATGCAGTAGTGTCAAATACAAAACTACCAGAGGCTCAAAATTAAATACCAAGGCAAAGATTGAAAAAAGGTTAACAGTGCTTATACTTACAGTATTAGTCCACCCTACAATACTGTATCATGATACCTCATCTACCCATCACAACTCATACTGATTTACAGCCATTTCACTAGCAGAGAGTTGTGGGATATGAAGTATAGACAGTATTCCTCTTCATAATGGGTATTTGATGCTGTGGTTATCCTGAGTCTGGGGAAGCAAGGGATGGAGGGAGTGGGAGATTTGTTGTGATTTCCTGATTTAAGATAAAGAAGGGTTTGTTTTTCCATATGCTAAATGTTAAATGTCATTCAGTCTTTGAGTCTTGTTCTGGTGCTGTTTCTGGTCTTGTCCTGTGCTGGTTTGTTTTCCACATGCAGAAGTGAAATTTCATTCAGTCATTGAATCGTGTTCTGATGCTGTTTCCGGTCTTGTCCTGTTCTTAGTTCCTGTCGGCAGGAAATATTGTCTTCCTAACATGTGAGCGGATGAGTATTGTTCCACCACCTCCGCAAAACCTATCGGATGATGTGGAGTAGTTGTGCTTCTACACTAAATATAACGTAGAAATTGATTTTTTCTTGTAGTGAAATGATGATCATTCTCATCTATCTGTGGCAGATGTAAATCACATATCCCGCAGGCCAAATCTGGCCCATGGTCCTGTGTTTGACGCCTTCTTTGGAGCTATTGAATGGCCAAAGGCTTCAAACTCGGACGGCAAAAAATGCATTTTCCAAATCATCACTCTTTGATGAGGTTGGTTGACCACATTACGGCACCATGATGAAAAAGGTTTTGTGCTTGTGTGCGCTGGATTTGTGCGTAAAGCAAATATTGTCTTTTGTTGTTGACAATCAATATCAGCTCGATTTCAAGCTGCCAAATATCCATTCGTTTTAAGACACATATATGCCTCCAGCTTGGATCACTCCTCACCCAAAAATCTCGCCTACAGCTGGTTCAGAATTCAGCAGCTTTTCAACTGGTCTAAACAGATGGCGTCACATTTGTTTTCCTCCAAACGTAATGACATTTGATTCCCATCATGGTCTGGCCCCAGCTTCTCCAAAGACACTCAAACTGCATGGTCACCAAACCGTTTTTTTATCAAGACCCCTTGTGGTTGTATTAATTGTTTACATTTTGTCCTCGTGCTCATGCAGGACTAGTGGATTTCTCCATTATTAACGCAGTGTTTTCATTCAATATACTTCTGTGCTCACGTTTTCTTCTTTCAGATAATTCAAATGCATGCTTTCATCCCCTGTGCCCTTGAGTCACCCTTGACTTAGTGCCAAAGAACCAGCCATTCAATTTAGTTTTACATTCTCTTTTCACGACTGTGTCATTCCAGTCCATCTACAATTCTGTTTCAAGTTTACTGGCTGCATAAAAAGCACCTGTTATTTGAAATGTTTGATAAGTTTTCATCCTCTTATCATCAAAGCTGCTTCCAAATATGTTATAGCCAATGTTGCAGATTCGGGTTTGTACGTGTTTTGTGTGCACGTGTGTATCTCGACCTGGAGTTCCATGTTTCTTATAATCTTTATTATAATCTTTATTATAAATTGAAAATCCAGAACTCAAACGTCCCTGAAAAAGGCCGGAAAAACATAAAGTGCGCGGACTGATCAGCTGACTCACACCGTGCTTTGTTATTGTGTATAACGCAGCCTCTGTATGCAGACGTGTCCCCTTGGTTTATGACTTTGTCACAGCCAAACTGCACAGAAGCGCACATTCAGAGCTGGACACGCACCGGGCACCTCTTCACTTCTGGAGAGACGTCACTCACTCGGCAACCCCTCCCACATGCAGCGGCCACACACATAGAGGAACAGCGCACCTGCAGCAGACACTCTACATTCACTCCTACAAAAGCCTATTTTAATGCTTAGAACACATTATTTCGTTTTCCATTCATTGTAATGCGAAAAATGTATTCAGATTTCGAACAAATCGCTTCTCAAACGGCCGACTGGAAGGGATTGTGGTGGAGTAAAAGTAGATTTTAAACAAAGACAAACATTGGGTGGAAATGAGCTGTTTGGAGGAGGTCTGCCCGCTCTAGGTGTATTTACATCTGTGGCGATAGCGACTGAAAAAAGGAAAGGGACTGATGGATGAATGTCATGTTAAGAAATTTTAGAAAAAATCATTTCTTGGCCTCGGCAACAACGGTCCTCAGTTTTGGCGTTTGCATAGCAACCCCTCCACTCACATGACGTCACATTCTAAACAACCACAAAACCTCTGGTTCTGGTAGTTTCGATTCGTTTGTCGTTGTTAATTTGTGTATCCAAGTCTGACTGGCTAAAGGGGAACAAACGTGTAGACAGACATGTCACAAATGTTCTTACTGAGGTATGATTTCTTCCTCCCACACGCAGGTTCCGATTCATCTTTGAGAAAATCCTTTGTTTGTCACCTCTGGTCTCCAGTCTCTTTCGAGGTTGACATGATAAACTTGTTGGGGCCTCCTCGGGGGATACCTAGATAGGCGAGGGAAAAGGGGAGCAGCCTTCATGTCAACATGATGGGGGTCAGGTGAGGAGAAAGAAGAGATCAAAAAAGATCTGAGATGTTTCAAGTGTGTTCGACTAGTCAGAGAACATGAGCCCTGTGCCCGGAGGGACTGTTTGTCGCAGGTGTTGTCTGTGTTTGTCAGAACACTGTGAGGGCAGCGAAAACATTTCCGGATAGACATTTCGCTAATAAGGAGTGAAGGGTTTTGAGAAGTGGTAACTTGAGTCACAACATGTCGATGTGTGTTAGCAGGAAGCCATTGTTTAATGAGCATGTGCAAGGGCTAAAAGGGTGCTTTCTATATAAATACTGCTTGGGCCTTCATTAAAACAGGCATTGAAAGCTTGAGATTATTGAACAGGCAGCTCATCCATTAGGCTTAGAAAGTAGGACAGCTGCTTGATGTGACTTGCTAATCATTAACCAGCGCTACGATGCCGAAACCCTTCAGACATCTTATTTTTTTGTTTTTTTCTGCATTCAAGATATAACTTGAAACATTCTGAAATATAATCTTTTTCATCACCATCCACAGCGAAATGTTATTTTTGCAAACACATTGTTTTTATTGTTTGTTCTGCATGTTTGAAAACGTCCTTTATATTTAGGAAGTTGTTTCAGGTTTTTCTACTTGCCCAGCTTCCTCTATAAATATTTCATCTCTCTTTCTCCGCTTCATTTTTCTCCTGTGATGCCCTCAACCATCCATTTATCAGTTGTAAGAAAACAGAGTCTGTGAAAGCAACAAATCACTGCTAGTTTTGTAGTTTGTAATTCGTTTTTTTTGGAGGGGAACGAAAGCTTGTCTTGTGTTTGCACACCAAACAACATTAGCAGTACATTAACATTTTTTTTTGAAAGAATGGAGGTATGGATAATAGTTTCAGGCAGATGGATGAACCAATATTCCACGGTCTTTTAATAGCTTCCATCCAACTTCTTCTGCTTTCATGAGGTTGTATCGTGGGGGCAGCAGCTGCATCAAAGAGAGTCTGACTTTTCCCTCCCCAGAGACCTCCTCTGGCTCCTCCGGGGGAATATTGAGGGGTGACCAGGTCACTCAACGTACGTAGTCTCCTAAATGTGTCCTATCTGTGCCCTACGGAGGAGCAGCAGTTTTTCAAGCTTTTTTCAAGCCACAGCACACTTTTGTTGATTGAAAAAAATCATGAAACACATTGTATTCTAGTTTGGGGAATTTCATGACAAAACTGTCTTTGCCTCGGCTTCATAACAACAACGATAATTGACCACTTTGCATCTTTGAGCAAATGTATTTTTGTTCGACATTTAGTTTTAGCCACGGCGCGGAGCAAACTGGTAGTCTATGAGTGTCAATAAAGTTTTGAAGAAGGATGTTTGCCGCGAGCTCTGTGGTGCTGACAGTCTATGGCATCGCAGGTCCCCCCAGGAACATTCCATCGTTCTGCCGTGAAGGTGTGTGGTCAAGTTAGAGGCACATCAGGTTTGAAAACAGCTGGAAGTTACACATTTGCAAGTGTGTGGGAAGAGGAGTGCAGCTGCGACTGATGGACGAATCAACACATCAGCGCACGTCTATAGTTTACAGAAAGAATGTAGCCAAATCCATGTCATCTCCTCATGTTGGTAGATCGTCAGTACATTCGAATTGTTCATGATTTCATCATCATCACCACCACTGTCTCAGGACCAGTTTGTTGAAAATAGATCATTTCCCACGACACACCTGACAGTCTCTCACAGCACACTAAGGTGCCACTGCTCTACTGGATGACTTCACTCGACCAAAATCGTTCTGTTTTGGCTTTAATCTTTCCCCACCATGACGGACAGAGAGAGACTGCCCTTCACTTGTCAGTAGTGATGGGCTTATGAGGCTTCATGAAACAGTGTCCTCATTTCAGAGCTCACAAGACGGCATTCCAGCCCATGAAAATCTATTAGATTTACCCAGCAGCACCATCTAGTGAGCATTAAAAATGAGGACACTGTTTCATGAAGCATCGCCTGCTTCACTACTTGTGAGTCTTCGTCTTTCACTACATTTCATGTGGAAAAACAAGTCGATGAATGTGTGTATAAAGCATTGAAATATGTTATATTGTCTGAAGCTTTTATGATAATTGAACTGCAACAGTATAAATATCTTTTGCAAAGACAGTATAAGATTCATATTTCTATCACTCTATATATATATATATATATATATATATATATATATATATATATAGTAACTGCTTCACTGTGTCACTGCACTGTTCTTAAAATAGCATTTTTGTACTGTCACCTTCAGTTTACCCCGACCAAAGTGGGTACAATTTAAATGTTTAAAAACATGTGTTTTGGGCGGGAGATGTGCAGGCGTATGGCAGTAAGTACCAAGAGGAGGAAGTCTGTCACTCGTGACGCTGATGCTAAAAATACCACCGTCGTAGACTCCCATTTTATCTCTCCTTATTAAGAGCAAGTGTGTGAACATCCTGCTGTTAACATCCACTGGGAAGGATTTCAAGAACAATTTCTGCTCACAGCAGGTTCTCTGAAAGATCAGATTGTTTTAGGCAGCTTTCAAAAAGCTTTTCCGCTCAGCCTCCATTTGCATAACTCAACAAGTTCTCCTGGCAGTTCAGCAGATGAGTCAACCAGGTGGAACAGGGATAAATGCAGCCGGCCGTCAGAAAGTGGAGCTCGCGGTGAGATGGATTAATAGTAAAAATGAGCAGACGATGTGTGAGTGCAGCTGAAATGGTCATGGCACCTGCCAAAAAGACACACACACACAAAAAAAAACCACTGAATCATTTCCAGAACAAATGGTCTTATACAACCAAGGTCACATATAGGTCGTGCATGCTACTTTCATTGTGCTGTGATCTTTTTTGGTTTCTCTCCAAAAGGAGTCGCATTCCCAGTGGAAAGCCACAAGCATTTCATTATTTAGAAGTGTCCTCTTCACAGGATTCTTTTGAGTTTGGGTCTGCTTGGGCTGGAGAGTAGGCTGGTGACGCATTACTTTGAGGCCCACACCACAAACTACAATAGTGGGGAAGGAGGCGTTATCATTACATAATGCATCCCTGGAATCCTTTGTCAAGAAATAATTCTTCTCTGGTTTGAATATCGTTCAAATAAAGGAGGAGTGTGCTCTCTTCTGAGGGATTCAGTGAAAAGGTGAACACGTATTTTGGCTTTCAGGTTAATCACAACACAATGGGTTTGTGTTTTTTTTTCTCTGATTGAAAAAAAACGCAAAGTAGGTGCTAAAAAGTAGTGCTGTGTAAATGAGGTTTCATGATTTTCGGAGGCCACCAGATGGCACTCTCTGCTGTAAAATGTCTGGTCTTCAACAGCTCATTCAACGAAACCTTAGATCATATCTAAACCAAGAGCGTCATCTAGTGGCCTCTCAACATTCGGAGACTGTTTCATCGATCGTGCAATTCTGTGTCATGCCTTATCTACCCGTCACAACTAAAAAGACTCTTGGACCCGTGTAACTGAGTCCTGGATTCAGTCTTTTGTTCCTGCTCTCTGCTCTCGAACTGCACTGTAAAACAACTTCCTGAAAAGTTATTGAATCACACTATATATCATTCCACCAAGCAAGATTTGTGGGTCCAGTTTGATCTGGTTTTCATGCACACAGCAGCACAGAAATCGTCCTGATAAAATTCACAATAGCTTCTTCACAGCTGCAGATTCTGGTCATCATTCTGAATCTTCCATCACATCCCCCCAAACCATCTATTTTGGGTTGGCTTAAAAACTGCTCTCTCCGAGTTGAGCTCGCACATGAAGTGGAAACACTTTCCGTTAAACCCCTTAACTGTCAGTGGTGTGCCCCAGGGCTCTGTTCCGGGCCCCTACTGTTCATCATTAACCCATCCCCTCACACAACACAACTCATTTCCCCTGCTCTTAGAATGACATCCAGCTGAATCTCCGTTGAGCCCAACTGAATGAATGATATGGCCCACACGCAATTTCCTCGAAATCATTGGAATTAAAACTGCATTTCTCCTTGTTGATAATAAAGTCATTCCAGTTACAAACTTAACCACAACCTATCTGAATGGCTTGTTTTGCCGATTCGCCAGTCACATATAAATATGTATACTTGTGAAAGTGAAGCAGTGTATCATCTCTTTTACAAACAAGAACCTTATAGTCAGAATGAAGTGGTATCCACACTCAGTCATCGACCCAGTTACCGCACATTATGTACAGAGCTGACAAGTCAACATAATCCATCCTGAGATGTACAGTCGACCTCTCAAGTTGCCAGTGAACATTATATACAATGGAAAACTGGAGGATCCATCATATGTATGGCTGAGGGTTGTCCCAACATATCTACACCAGAAATAAAGCCCTGAATTGAGAGGAACGCTCCAAGCTAAGCACTCTCTTGCTTCATGTACCGCGACTGTCCCAAGTATGTTGATGTGTTGATGAGGTTTCATGACACAGTGTACTAATTTTCTGAGGCCACCAGATGGCACTGTCTGTTGTAAAATATTTGGACTTCAATTTAATGAAACCTCACATCATTTCTAAACCAAGAGCGCCATCTAATGGCCTCTCCAAATTACGGCATCAATTCTGCAATACTGTTTCATGATACCTCATCTACCCATCACTATTCAACAGGTGCCATGGCATTTGTCAGTCTAACAGGTTTTCGTCCAGATTCTCGTCGGTATGGGGCTTGGTACAGCTGTAGTTATCCCCGATCATCATCAGTTTTGGCTTCATCTCCATCTGACTGGTTGATATTTGACCAAAAATTGTGCAGATCCTCACCTTTCTGGCTGTCCAAAGTGGCCATTGCAATTTGTGCTAATACTGCTCGACCATTAGGTAGTGCAAGACCTTTCATTTTGTGACACATCATAACTTTGCATCGCCCACTTCCCAGGCAAAAATTGGGAATGGGACTCCCTTCTGTGAATAAGCCCATGCGCTGACAAGAATAACATTTACAATTTCACTGTTAAAACAAAGTATTGCAGCACAAGGATTGAGGTAAATAGTGTACCTGATCAACCCACAAAATGTCAATATATTTACCGAGTCTTTGTTTTGTAATCATCCATCAAAGTATTTACCATTTGGTTTCCATCTTAGTACATTGAGGAACGGCTGCACCTTTAAGAACAGTCACAAAGAGGCAAATACATCACCAGTCCTGCTTGTTTCTGTGAGAGCATGTTTCTTCAGGGTAAACAACACAGCTCCCGGGCAGATTGCATATTCATTATGGATGATATTCACTTATAGTGAAAGTGCTTCATCTGGTCAGGGTTTATCTGTGGTGAATCACTTTAAAAGCAGAGATGCAGCTGCAGCATAAATGGAATTTGATTCCAGAAAACGCACAAAGGTGAAATAAGGCATGAGTCTTGTGTCGGGGGTGGAAGTATGTACGTATGTGCTTGTATAAGAAAGAGATTGACATATATGTTCATGCAGGTACATTATTCAAGAACATGCAACGCTATTATACGAATAAGTGTTGACAGGTTCAGAGTGCTCGCCTGCCGCCGCCGTGTTTGCCTCGATAATTCTGACAAGTGTTACTGCAAAGACGTCACGTATGTTGAATACTCATGTTCTAATCCAAAAAAGTACCTTTGAAATGATGCTGTTTTATCGCAGACATGGTGACCCTTTCAACAGACGGGGATCGATAGGACCTCTTTTGAGATAAGTGCTGAAGCGCCCTGAACAGATCTGCTACCTGACCACATTGAATGTTTGTCAGTGAAATGAAACGTTGAGAAAGAGAATTGATGTCAGCGTGCTGGAAGGTTTTCTCTTATGAACCTCAGCTTTGGAGGCTGCTCGGTTCATGCGGAGGCTGTCAGAGGTTGTTCTCTTCATCGGCTGCCTTTGCCTTCACAATGCTGGCAGCCGAGACTGATACATGATGCCTGGAAGAATTGGGACCAAGGGGAATTCGCCTGTCACAGATGCCCCAAATATAACCTGAAGAAAACTTCCGACTCTGCCTACCATGCTGTAACCCCCCACGGCCCTGCTCCTCCCCACCACTATTGTCCTTTCAAGGTCGGCATCTTGAAAGAAAACAATCAAGTGTCTGACAAGATCTGGCTTCCGTGATGACATAGGGCTGAGACTCACAAAAAGCTCACGTGTTAAAGATCACTGTGGATGCCACTTTTTCTGAAGGCCTGTTGATCCCCCTTTCACAAAACTTCATACCTTTAAATGGACACTTGTGATTGGAAAAATATGATCAACACTGATCCTTGGACTGAAAGAATTAATAACTGTGAGCAGATCACAGTCATTTATATCCAACAGATTTTTTTTGTGTCACACAAAACAAACTGTTTTCTTTACTTTCTAGCTCCATGAAGCAGTGTCTTTATTTTTAGAGCTCTCTAGATGGCACTCTCTGCTCTAAAATAAGGGAATTTTAACAAAAACCTCAATGACAACTCAGATCATTTTTTAACCGACAGCACCAGCAACTGAGCAGAGAAAATGAGGACACTGTTTCATGAAGCCTCGTCAGCCTTTCAGTGCTGTATACAAAGGCGATGAAAGTTCATTCCCATATAATATTCCATATAGTCCACAAATGAATATCAAATATTGGATTCATCTTCAGACATAATCATAGGTTCCAACACTGTAAACAAGCATGGAATCGGATGAAATAGCGGCAATATCTGCAAATAATGGGCGATTTGTCTGGGTTTTTTTTTTGAGAAAGAAGAGCAGGTTCATCGAAACACTTATTGTTATTCAAGCTACTTTGTTATGGAAGCGATTACTCACGGTTGTCAGAGGGTCGGACACAAAAAAGTGAATGGTCATTTAAAAATGAAGATGAAGATGATGCTCCTGTTTGTTTATGTTTATAAGCCGTGTATATTGCAGTCGGTGTAGAACCCATTGGAGTCAATCCTTCTGGCCCAGCAGCTCAGCAGCGGACTGATCGCTGCAAAGTATCAGCCATTTCTTATGACACTGTTGGGGAGAACCGGCGTACATTCTCACTGGCACGATGAAGACATCCAGCTTGTTTACTAGCAACCAATGAATGACTCATCATGGCACGTTTCCGGTCTCGCCTTATGCGCTGCACTGAATTTCAGTTCTGTTCAATTTCTGACTCAACAGGACCAACTTTGTTGACAATACAGGATCATTTCATACTGCATTTTTATATTTATTATGCTGCATATTTATTGCGTCACAGCCATGTTGGGAACTATTTAGGGGGTTATTATATTATGTGTTTCGTCGATACCGCGTGAAACTGTGATGGAAAAAGGTTTTGCCAAACTTAACAAATGCACATTTGGATCCATTAAAATTTGCATTCTACAGTAAGCTTCCTCTAAAACTAGGGGATGAAGGGGATACTGTCGATAGCCCCGTGTCATGAGTCATAGCATCTCCCAAAATAAAAATGGTTCAAAGCACCCAAGCCTTACAAAAAAAAAAAAAAAAAAAAAAAAAGACTTGACTGATAACATTTAACTGTTGGCATAGATGGGCACTTCCATTATCACCCACTGTGCTGGACTCAATGTCCAATGAAATTTCTGTGTTGACTTTGGTAACTCCTTGTAAATGCCAATCGATTGGAAAAGAAACTGTTTATGTGCAAGTCCAAATTGCAATAGCAAAGCTCAGTAGCCATCTTAAATGAGCAATAAGAGGATCAGTGTCCGGAGAGGAAGCAAAAGCCCCCATTCATTTGATCGATTAAAAGGTGTTTTTTAAAAGCAAAACATTCCAGGAAAGTACGACAGTGTCATCTACCATATACCGAACATCTTCCGATACCCACTTGGCTTCTGTACCTTTTCCAGGTCCTTAAATCTGAGTTAGAAACTAACTCAAATGAAATGAGAACTATTGATTCTGACGGTAAAGTTCAACTGCTCATACCTGCAGGGGTGTTATTTTCATGGCCAAGACTAAACTCTAAATGCTTTCGGTGCAGCAGCGGCAGCCTTTAATCCAATGTCACGATTAATAGAGTTTAAACTTTCCTAGAGGGATGGAACTCCACTATAGAGGTCACATAGCTCAGATGGTGGGGAATTTGACTTACAATTTATGGCCAAGCAAGTTCAATTCTGCAAAACCCCTATATTAGAAGGGTTATTTCATGTCGCTGGGGAGCTCTAGACACAATATAGGCAGTCAGACTCGCTGTCAATCACCTAATTTCCCAAATAATACTCTGGTGTGCGTCTTCCTAAACTGTGTCACTGTATCATTTCCACAAGTAGCTGCTTATCTGTGAGTTGAATTAAGAGGAGACTCAAAGTGTTCCATACTGTTTGCATCAAAATGAAGACCTATTTATGCTGAACATTACGGACGGAGCCTTGCGTTTTTCATCTCATTTCAGATCATTTCATCTGTGTTTCTGCATGTTGTCTGTCCAATCGGAGCAATACCACCGTAATCCGTGGGGGCAGTACAGTTGTTACTACTCAATATGTAGTTTGAATGAAGCATGAAGAACACATAACAATGGGTTCACCAACGACCCCCTCCTACAACGCTGCCTCTATTTTGTCTTTTGTGCAAGAGGTACATTATCATCTGATCAGTGACATGCTTTGAAACCGATGTGTACACATTTGTACGTAAAGTAATGTGAGAAAGAATTATTAGGATCAATTATATGTTTTCGAAAAGCCAAAGTTCCAGCTTTCAAGTAACATAAAGAAAATGTTAGACTGACTGTCAAACTTGCCAAGCTATTTTTGCAGTATGGTTGCGTATGGTTTTATAGTGTTGACAATGACAGACACTGGTATTCTTTCCAGAGAAAAAAAAGCAGACGTCTACATTTAAAAGTTAAAATGAGGGCATTGTTTCATGAGCCTCTTCAGACTATGTCCACACATGTACTTGTTGCCGCAATAATAATAATAATGCTAATAATAATAATGTTGAACACTGCTCACAAAGTGCTTCATGAATGCTCGAAGGAAAGATTGTTTACTTCAATCCATTCTCACACATTGTAAACATCTTTCGTTAGATACAATTTGGTCATTATTTCGTCTTACATCATACACATTTGATTGAAAAGAGGCAGAGTGATGAACAGTTCTCATAATTTCTGCCTCTTATTCCCAAGTCTCCCTATTTTTACGTACAGTGGTTGTGTGGAGCTTGTGTCTGCACGACGTCCTTTACGTTGTGTTGTGTGTTTCTGTTTGTCGGCAGCATGGACAGAGGAAAACATGCACGGAGACATGAATGTGGTTGGAATCATCCCAGCAAAAGGCCTGACGAAAGGCACTGTTGACCCAAGATCGAAGCTTTGAGTCTGGGACAGCAAGCGAGGACCCGCCTGAGGCTGGTTCTTAGGCCCTAAGTTGATTCTAAAGAGGGGAGGGAACTGTTGTTGTCTCACTGCAGAATGGTGATCCAGTTGGAGTTGTGATTTGTTGTTGATGCCAGTGAGAAGAGTTGCAGTCGTTCAGGAAAAAACATTTCATGGATATAGATAGATCACTTTTAACTGAAGGAAACAGGACTCAACTATTTTTTTTAATGTGTCGGCCAAATAAAAATGGTGGATCAACTTCATCGGTTTTCAGACAGGAGGCCTAAGGCTACTACCAGGGAGGCTTGGACAGGTGAAGGAAAAACTGATACTTTTGTTTTTGACCATTTCTGCTGAAGGAAGTTCCGTGCCAACTAACTAGTGTTATCATTTTGATAAGCGAGTTGGGAACCAGAGATATATAATTGAGGTCATCTGAGGATAAGTGGAATAACTCATCATTGACCTCCCCTTGTTTTCACACGTTATTTGCTGCCTTGATGATTTGTCGTGTGGCCAAAACTCGAGATCCACATCTGAACTAGTCTGTTTTTTTCCTGTGTGCTGAGGTGTGAGTGTGTGTGTTGCATCCCATCAAATGTATTTTCCGTTTATTACACAGCTGCCAGTAATTGATGAGCTTCAAGCTGTGCAGGACTCATTTGAGTCAAGTTGTTGACTTGCCCGTTCACCCTCTGTGGATGCGTATTCCATTGTGGACCTTCCCCTATGGGTTGGGGTTTTCGACTCCTGTTAAAAAATTCTGTTGCTTACTTCCTGTGTCTCGGCTTCCCATTCCTGGGTTTCTCACGTTCCGTCATGACCCCTCCAGAACATATGGACAGTCAACAGTGGTCCGTGGTGTCAATTACACAATGTCTTGCCCATTTAATCCAAATGTCACTTAATCTCAACTCCATGATGTAAAGGTGAAATTCTGGCGACTGTTTCCCCTGGACGCCTGTTGGTTAGATATATCAGTCCATCTAAGCCAGAAAAGAAGAATCATTTGAACACCTTTTCTGTCTGAGTCTCGGAAAAAACAAATGACACTGAATTGGATTGTTGAGGAATTAAAGAAACTGTGGACATTTCGGCATAAATATGTGTGAGCTGTGTGCTCCTCATCTGTCTTGTCTGTGTCGCCCACTGATTGATGGCACCTGGTTCTTGCTGCTTCTCCTTCATCGGCCCCTCTGTTCCTGTGCTCCTTCGCTGGTGCGTCGCCTTATGTTTGTCTCAGTCCATCAAGTCTTCTTGTCAAGTTACGTCAAGTCTCCTCCTCAAGTCAAGTAATTGACTGGTCAAGTCTCGTCCAGTCAAGCAGTCGTCTCTTGTCAAGTTAAACCAAGTCCTTTCTTGTCCAGTCACCATCATCCTCAAGTTAAGTCTTGTCAAGTCATCGCCATGTCTTTTCAAGGTCTAGTCTATTTGCATCTTGCAAAACTCTGTCCTCGCTCTTCTTTTGTGTTGTCTCTTTGCTTTTGTTTTTTGATTAAACCATGGTTGAACTCAGAAACTGCGTTGTCTCCTGCTTTTGGGTCCAAAACCTCGACAGACCTCATGACATTTACAAGATTATGGTGGAGATATACCTGCTAAACGGGTCATCTGTGACTCTGGCTTAGCTTCTAATGGCCTTTATCACACAGAAAAAAATACTATTGCCAATTTAGTTTAATCTAATCAGGTTTCTTCTAACTCAACAGACTCTCCACAGCTGCAGACACTCCATGGTCCGGTGTGGAGCTACTGAGAGACGAGACGAGCATCAGCATATCACACATCATCCCTTTTAGATGATCGAGAACTTTAAGTAGAAGACCAGTTCTTTGTCTCCACTGCTGGAAATATAATAAAACTGTAAATGTTTACTGATCACTGATCGAAAGAAAAGCTGAACCTTTATCTTTGTTTTTGCTCTGTGCTCATGTTCTTTTACCAGTAAAGCAGTTTGTGAACAGAGTTCTGAATGTATAAACAAAGTTTTACTCTTTTGGGTTGGTTTCCTTTTAGCTTCTCGCTGGCTGAAATGACCCAGTTTGATTCCTGATGTTGAAAACTATTTCTTGAATTCCCGTTACAACAGGGGTCTGAGACGGATCCACAAAGGGGGGCGCAGTGGTTGGCGTACTGCAAGACCAATCAGGTGCCAGCTGAAACAACAGCGCCAGAGTGACACTCAACAGATGATCTTCATACACCTGACTGGTGAAAAGAACAAAAACCTGCACCCACTCACAGCCCTTTAGTTTGAGACCCCTGCTTTACAAGTACATTATATTCCCATATATGATTATGTGTTTCGCTGCTTTGCAATTCCACTCTTTTAAACTACCTATTTCTGCTTTACCGTTCTGAAGACATCGGTCACAGTTCAGTGTAAAAAGTGAGATGGTGTTAAATAACTGTAATTTAAATACCATTGTTTTCATGGTCTGATTTGTATGTGCTTTTATTTTGTTGTTATATTTCCTGTTCAACCTTTTTTTTCTACTTGACACGTAATGACACACAACTGGAACCTCTTACCTCATCAGGATACCTGCGAGCTTTCAAAAAGCTTCCTGGTTCAGGTCTGTCGTGTCAGGTCATCCATGCTCCTACGCTGGTGAAGTTTACTTCTCCTGATCTCCTTGTATTCTATCGTGTTTTCTATTGTGCTTGAGCTTTTCTTAGATATCCTGCCTTGTGTTTTGAACCTCCACTGTCATGTTTCGTTTCTCTTGTGCTTTTATTTTGTTATTTCCTGTGCCGTTTCCTTCTCTTTCCACGGCTTCACAGCAGCACAGCTGGATCCCATTCCGCTGATAAGACTCCACTGGTTTCTACACATTGGTTCCAGTCTTTTGTTTTCCTCTTGTCATTGTTATTTCTTGTGTGTGTGTGTGTGTCTGAGTGTTTAATTCCAACACTGAGTGCTTTCTGTTATTTGGGCCTTGTGAGTTATTTTCCGCGTGCGTTTGCGTTGTCCCTGTTACTTAGGCTTGATTATAATTCGCCTGTTTCAGGTTTTTCCCCTGCCCTTGAGTGTATTTCCCGTTCTGTGTTCTGGTGTCGGCGCCCTTGGATCAGCGTTCCTTGTTAAATCTACTCTCGCTCTTCCGAGCCTTCTGTCAGTCCTCAACAATTCAGCAACTAGGTCTGATCCGAAAAACAGCCATGACATCCACGTGCTTTTAATTTATTCTCTGATTCCGGTCATAAGTGTTGAGTTTTTCCGCTATGTGCATTATCTGTTCTTTTTCAATTTTTATTTCTGCCAGAATGCTTTATTCCGCTTAGGTTTCTGTTCTCCATTTTCTGTGTTGTCGGTTGTGCTGTGTTGTCCTCAGTTGTTCGTGTTTTCTCTTCTGGTTTGGCGATGCCCTTGGTTCCTCCTTCTCGTCCGTCGTCATTGTGTTGTTTGTTTATTATTGTGAATAAATATTTAATGTAACCCCACTTGTCCAAGTCTCCCTGTCTCCAGTCACTTCAAGCATTTGGGTCCAGTACTTCTGGTTTTATATTTAAATTTATATTCATAATGTGTATATATATATATATATATATATATATATATATATATATATATATATATATATATATATATATATATATATATATATATACACATGGGGGTGGATTAAATTAAATTTCCTATTGATCAGTATTATTCTAATACTAGCACTGCACACTCGAGACTACCCCTGTCTGGGAACTACGTGTATTTAAACGGGTGGCACACTCATTGGTTGTCCTCTTCCCGGCCAGCTGGCAGCCGGAACCGCAGCCTCGGCGGATGAGACTGTTGGCAGAGCACAGCGGTGACCATTGCCACCACACACAGCACCGTATTTCGGGTGGTGCGTTTATTCTTGGGCAGCAGCAATTCCCTCCTTGTACGACTCCACTGGGGATAATTCCTGCCTGTTCCACACCCAATGTGCATTCAGTTCACTCCCCACATTATGATCATGCTCTAGAGAGCGTCACTGATGCGGAATAGACACTCCAAAGTAACTTTGCGATGGATTTTCTGCAGAGCGGCCTGAAAATTCGGTCACTCCTTTAATTTGATGGGAAGGATATCCCCCACCCAGATATCCATTTTGTTTAATTTGAGGCCAAATTTGAATTATCAGCCCCTGCAGGTTGGTAAAACTGGTAGCGGGGCCGGAAGTTGTTCACTCCGAGAACTCAACAGGAGGTTGTGTCAGACGCTTCCTCACCTGCTGCTCGAGGTGAGAGGCGGCACAGGAACGTTTCCGTCTGACTTTGATTTTGTTTGACATTTTTGATATCTCATCCGTTATGCAACAGAGTTCAGAAATTCCTTTCCCTTTATCTGTCTCTTAAGTTACAGTTTTGTTGACATTTTTGTCTAAATGTCACTCATGCTTGTATATTTGTTGGCTGCGACTTAAAGCACATCATACAAATGTCACAAATGGCCATGTACTGAATGCTCAATGTCAGCTGTGCCTCACGTCATACGCATAAATGGTACAAGAGGAAACAACAAACTTCCACATACAATGGTCCAACAGTGACTCGTTGTTTGCCTGGGCCTCCACTGATAATGTTTTCCTGAAGCTCCAGTGTCTCATTTTTCATCAGAACTCTTGTGCTCAAAGCCGCACTCTCAGTCAATGGCTTATTGATCCTGCTGTTCGCAGCCAGATTTATAATTTCCACACTCATGGCATTGACATTTAACAGCCTCATTCACAAGAAATATCAGACATATTAAAAATACAGATTGACTTTTTCCGGCCGCAATTGTATAGCGTGTAGATTTTTCAACAATCAAAGGTTGTTTCGAAGGAATTTCTGAGGTGAAACGCAAGAAGACGTGATATTGCAGTATATATACAGTAGTAGTCTTATGGGCCATCTGACTCAAATTTCAAGCCTTTTTTCGACTGTGAAAAGATGTTATGACTGATTTTTTTCTTCTTTTTTTCTGTTTTGTTCTGTTCATTGAAAAGCTATATGCTCTCAAATAAAGCATCCCCATCCATAGGATAAATTTCTTTCAAAAGCAGCTATTTCATGTTGTGTAGCTACTTTTCCTTAGACGTATTCATCTTCTTTTGTTTTCCTATTAACCTGCACAACACTTTCAATTGCATAGAAATGTGTATCAAGAGTTATTGTCAAAGCGGTAAACTTCTATACAACATTTTGACACCAAGGTGTGACCCTGGCGTTTATTTAAGAAGAGTGAGTAAAGAGCCTCTGTGGTTTTTTTTTTTTTTTTCTTTTGCGTTTTCACAGATAAAGAACGCCCCCAACAAAGAATCCAAAACATTTTAAGAGCCATAAAAAGGAGGCCACCTCTCCAGTCACCGGTCACAGCTTACAAATTATTATTAATAATGATCATCATCATTCGTGTTTTCATCATCCGTAGCATTGGTTTGAACAGTTGAACTTTGTCTTGGTTACTGAAAGGACACTAATCTCTCGTGATGTTTTTTTGGTGAGCCATAGTGACGACTAGAAGTGGTTTCATGACACAGTACTGCAAGGTTGATGGGGTTTCATGAAACAGTGCCATGATTTTCAGAGGCCACCAGATGGCACTGTAAAATGTTTGGACTTGAACAACCATCTAGTGGCCTCTGAAAATTAGGACACTGTTTCATCAACCCTGCAAAGCTGTTTCATGATACTTCACCTACAATACTCATTGTTAGTAATCCATTTAGAGTGTGCCTCATTTTTTATCCATATTGGAGAACCGAGACCAGTGAGATCCAGCTTTTGAGAGGGAGCTGTTTATTCAGCCTCAGTGTCATTGAGGCTGCACATCAGATGATGTGCAATGAAACATCCCAATTTAAATACCCTTTTAGTGATAGGTAGATGAGGTATCATGATTTTCTGGGGCCACTGGATGGCGCTCTTGGCTGAGAAAGTTTTCATTTTTCATCAAATTAGTCAGATGACACAGTGCCATCTGGTGGCTTCTGAAAATCAGGACGCTGTTTCATGAAACCTCATCAATGGCCAAATCTCATCTTGTGATGACCAGACAGTCCTGGAGACCTTGGACCACCGTGTCAGCGTTGTGTTGGCGCAATACATCCACACCTCCAATAATTTCTGATGAGAATCAAGCGAAGCTTCATAAAGCACTGCCTCAGTTTTTACAGGCCAATGATCCTTCCCATCCCAATGATCTGATAAATGAGAGTCTTACCACTGCCCCAACAGTGATACTCATGCGGGAATCTTCCTTCTGTGTCAAGACAATAGCAACCTTGTTACACAATCCTAAAACAACTAACATCAATGTTGCTCACATCAATGTTGCTCACATCAGTGCTGCTCACATCAATGTTGCTCACATCAATGTTGTTCCCATCAATGTTTACTTTAAGTGATGATTGTGTGCTGTCTTTGGGATTTTGAAATTCAAATTTAAACTCAAACTGGATATAACCATTTTCAGGAGTGGTTTCTTGAAAGTTCAAACCGTCCTTCATGAATCATACTTCTCACGTCCTTCAAGCTCAACTTGTCGTCCGTCGGCGTGTGTTAGCAGCAAGTTGCCAAACCAAGCTGACAGATGTTGAAGTGCTAACCAGCTCCACTTTCACACCTTTTCACTCTAATCCACCGGCAGTTGGTCCAACGCGACACACGTGGCTCATGGCGGCGTCAGACAGCCTCCCGCGCTGTTTTGCGCGCCACTCAGCAACAGAAGCTGCTGGGCGATGTGGTGGATATTGTTACTGGGGAGAGGACTCAGGAAGGAGGCCAAGGTTAAGAATCAGTGCAGGACTTCCTTCCTGCAGGGCGGAAGATAAGACCATCTTAAACCAAACAGATCGGGAAGTGCTGTCATATTCATGTGCTCACCAACAGCAGAGCATTTGTTGCATTTTCTAAAGGAACATTTTTGACAATGGTCTGTGAAATACCAGAAAAATACATGCCTTTTTATTCCCAAGTATTGACTGACAACGCAGCTGAAACGAGTGCTGCTATTTAATGAACGGGCTGGTTTGATGCAGAGAGAGTCATAAAAATGAAGACGTGCTTCGACTGCTCAGCATGTTTGGAGGGTGAAATAAGACCATGTAGCGGTTAAATATCATCCATCGGTAACGTTTCCTGCATCAGAATGATTCTCATTTGAATATTTATCATTTACCTTGTTATTAATTCACACACAACACTCTTCACTTATTCCCAAATCATGAAAGCATAAACATGTTTGAAACAAACACAGCTGGCTGGAGATCTCGCCCATGTTGAATGAGTGTGACATTGGTTACTGTTTGCAAAGATAATGGTGTTTTCTGTGGCTCGCACCAGATTCCCTCTACAGTTTCAATAAGTATTTGTTTCTGTTTATGCCCAATATTTATGTGCATTTGTTACCAAGGCAGGCGAAGATCCCATTAACTGTGGACGCCTCTGTAACATTCACGCCATGATGGTTAGAGCACAAGATGCATCGTTCCGGGGAAGTAAACACTGACAATAGACAGGTAGTGCGAAGACATCACCACTTGGCAAAAGGTTGCTGTTGGAAAATATTGGACTTTTATGAGCAAGCATATAAAAGACCAATACAGTGTGACTGGTAATTCTCACTATCTCTGTCGTTCCCCTCATCCATCCCACACGCCTTGACACATGGAAAAAAAAGCTGCCAAAAAGCTGCTTCAGTTGGAATGGCAGTCATCTTCTCCACCACCTTTCCAACGCTGGCTAACTTGAAATGGCAACTGTCATGGGAAATAAATATGACCCTCAAAGTCTCATTTACTTCACAGGTTACATACTTTGAGGGGTTTTCATCATCTTCATAAATATGACTCAAACATTGGTATGAATAGAATTAGTCATGGGTGGATGAGGTTCCATGATACAGTGGTGAGGGGTTGATGAGGCTTCATGAAACAGTGTCCTGATTTTCAGAGGCCACCAGATGGCACTGTCTGCTGTAAAATGTTTGGACTTCACCAATAAATTTATTGAAACCTCATATCATTTCTAAACCATGAGCACCATCTAGAGGCCTCTGAAAATGAGGAGACTGTTTCATCAACCTTGCTATACTGTTTCATGATACCTCATCTACCCATCACTAAGTAGAAGAAAGATGGACATGAAGTCTGAAGGGTTTCTTTACTACTTGTTCAATGAGCAAAATTGTTTTCATTTCAAAAGTCATTTCAAAGCGTACGCACAAGACGTTGAACAGATCACTACAGCAGTGAAACTATGGAGATCATGCTACATAAGCCAGCTTTAGCATGACGTGTTCACAAACTCTGTTAGTAGAACTGAGCTGTTTTTCCATATCTGGGTCAGTTTTCGCTAATATATATTAAAGTCTGCCAGCTGCTGCGTTAGAAGAGCACCGATGAATGAAGTCATTCGGAGCCAGGTGTTCAGTCAGTACTGGAGCGGAAATCATAAGCCCCCAAATGAGCAACATTACTTTTTTTGTCTTCAGCAGCATGTGTTCCAATCAGGGGCTGAATTGCTTCCAATTCCAGCCGATGTTGCAGCATAAACGTTTTCACTGGAGCCTTTTGCAGGCAAATGGATTGAGATAGAGAACATACACCTGCACACACGCACATCCTGCTCAATCATGCCGCTCACATCCAGCTGAACCCGATTGAGGATCTTTGACGGAGACATTTCCCTCATTTCCTGAGTTTTTCTAACATATCACTTATTCGCTTTTGTTTGTAATTTTCAGTTTTAAAAAAATAAAGCGTTTAAATGTCATGAAGTCAGGCAGGAGACGGGAACGTTCCAAAATCTGGTGGTGCGGAAGCATTAATTTGCTAATGTTTCCTCTGCAGTAAACTTTTGTTCCACGAAAAGCAGCGTTCATTTTCACATAAAAGTGGTTTTATAAATTGGCGGTGATTTGTCTGAATGTTTTTGATGCTTTGCTTTTCGATTCGGCAAAAAGGAAATCCTTCCGGCGAGATCTCGAGACGAAGCAGAATCAAAATGTAAAGGCTACAAGGTTAATGTGTGTTTCTATATGCAATTTTACGATGGAATGCATTGTTCCAGCTACACCGGAGAAGGTTCCTTCAGAAGCTCTAAATCTTTGAATAATTCATAAAGTCTTGCCCGTAAAAAAAAAAAGCCTCTGCTATTCGAATGGTGTCAGTGAGTTTACCCCAGAGTGTGGCATTTCACCATCGTCCCAGAGGTTATAGCAGGCAACTGTTTTCTGTATGACTAAACACTTGCCATGGAAAACTTGGGACGCTGGGCCAGAAAAATAATATTTTTAAAGGTTTATCATAGAAAGTTCAGGTTTCTAGGTAGATGTTGACGACAAGGGTGGGTGGACATGTAGGTATTAGGTGTTATGTATTCAAATGAAATAAGCATTGCACAAGAAAAATGCACTTCAGTTTTCAATGCTATGCCAATATTTCAAGAAGTGACTCACTGATGAAGCTTCATGAAGCACTGTCCTTAGTTTAGCCATTTTATGAAACCTCATACCATTTAAAAACTGAGTGTGCTACTGAAAATGACGACACTGTTTCATGAAGCGTCATGAGCCAATCTTTGCATGAAAGCATTAATAAGCTCAGCACAACATGCTATTCACCTCATTGAAGTGATGAGATGATGAGGCTCCATGAAACAATGTCGTCACTTTTTAGAGCACATTCTCAATGTGTAAAATGCCAATAAGAAATCTTGGGAGAACATTTGCTGTTCCGTGTGGAGCTTGGGACGGCAATTTAATTTCTCCAGGGGACACATTCTGTGACTGTTGTCAGGGGCCATCACGCCCAAAGAAAGGAGGCCACAAGAAAAAAAAAAAAAAAAAAGAACTAAATGAGGAAAAAATAAGGATAGTGAGGATATTATGTGTAGTTTTTGAAATTAAATTGTAGATTAGATTGTTGTGACTTATTCATTCATTTGAAACACATTCTATGGAAAGATTATTGATGTGTCTCATACATCAACATCTATTTTCAATTGTAATGTATTTTAAGGGACAGGAAATACTTCTAAAATAGTCAACTGTCAAAAAGAATGAACCACAGAATTTATATTCAGTTGCGTCATAATGAACAAATTAAAATTCCCCAAAAGAAATCCAGAAAATTTTAACAATGTGGTGACTGTATTTCGACTCAATTTCAAATTTACTCTCAACTAGTGCAGAAAAAAGTGAGTTTTCATTGTTTTTTCCATCGTTCTTCGACAGTTCTTTTTTTCCCCTTTCCGTTCCTCACATTTGAGGCATCTGGATGTGTATTGAAAGTCGCTCTGAATAAGAAGACAAAACATAATGTTCCAAGAACAACAAACAGATGTCTTTTTTTTTTTCAGGCCACAGTTCAAGTTTTTTCTTTTTGCTAAGGAGTCCACAAGGAGAGATGCGTGATCTGTCTCTGTAAACACTTGCTTTTCTATAATTATAGCAACAGGAAATGTATCATTATGTTCCTCAGCAGGAGTTAACATAATTTCTAGTTTAGAGAGGACGAGCCACAAACTCATCGAGGAACTGTCAGCGCAGCATAGGTCAGGGAGCTGGGAGCTGTAATGAAAAGATCAGTGCCGTTGCATTTCTTTTAAAATCCGTTGGATTTTCTCTTTCTGCAACACATTCTGACTTCTATGGTATTGATGGTTATCAAATGAACTTCAGTGTCCAATGTTGACACAGAAGTCAGCCATCAGTGCTGCATGTTGACACAGTAGGCATCTGGATTTGATGGAATGATCCCCTGCCGCGGCATTTCTTGACATACAATAAGAACGGTTGGGGTCAGGACGCGCCGAAAAGAGTCAAAATCATGATGACATGAGGAATCCTGTACCATATGTTGTGCTTATAAGTAGCATCATAAGTAAAGTGATGATGAGAGCTTACAGTAAGAAGCCCCACACCTCCTTTCTTAGCACCAACCATTATTTTTGGATGTCAAAAAATGCTTATGGAGGGAGAACTTTGTCACTGTTAGTCAAGCTTGTGATATGTACTTGAAATTTAAGTGCAGATTTTTCAAGACTGCGACCTCCTTGACCTTTGCCCCCTTTCGTAACATGATGGACAGTCTGGTGACGTGCTGCTTACGGCGTCAAAATATGCCACTGGACAGGAAATATTTGATTTCAATGAAAACCTTATATGTCAGCATTTGAAGCAGAAGGTAGATTCTGTGTTACCCAGGAACGCAAGAGTCTTCTTGACGTCAACCCATCCTCATCCCATGGTGTAATA
Organism: Synchiropus splendidus; assembly: GCF_027744825.2. NCBI lineage: Eukaryota > Metazoa > Chordata > Actinopteri > Syngnathiformes > Callionymidae > Synchiropus > Synchiropus splendidus. The sequence continues at coordinate 25,067,725 of NC_071336.1, forward strand.
TATTGACGTTGGGAAAGTGGACTTTGGCGTCCAATGCTGATGCCCAATGCATGTTGATGCATTTGGCTTCAATCGAAGCACATGTACTGCCATCCGCGGCATATTGGCAACGTCATGAGCAACACGTCACGTAAAAAGAAGACGAAGGTTGGAGTTAGATAAAGCATTGGATGGCAATAACGTGACTTTCATGGCACCATCACCATCACCATCACCACCTTCTGAATGTCTCCTCACTTCATGCTTCACCCCCCCTGCGAGGAACACTGTAGGGAAACATTTTTATTCCAATGAAATGCCTACATCTGCGTCACCATGCAATTCATATTGCTACCTTTGGCATCAGTACAATGTAGTGTTACACCAAGAGAGTGAGTATCGGATGGATTGGCATGACAGTGTGTTACTTTTGGAGCCCTTTGAACTTTAACACAGATTTCAGGGATACTTGGACACATCATCAGAGATAAACCCGGGGTTTGTCGTGTGGGGGTGATTGATCTCCAGCTTGCGTCCAAGTACAAGCACCAAAAGACCCATTGCTTTGGCACTGGTGGTGACGCCAGGGAATGTGGCCCTCTTGTACTTGTTGGCCCCGTCGATCCAGTCCTCCCATGGGACAGTCAGCTCTAGTGCCACCACTTGCTTGGTGGCACCTGAGGTAACCACCATATCTGGGCAGAGTGAAGTAGAACCTGTGGTGACTAGAAACTTCAGTTGACTTCTCAAATAAACTCAGCGCTCTTTTGTAAAAATATTCATCCAGTGTTATAAAAACTGCCAGTTTCTATTTTGACAGCACACGTCTGGAACAACATGTAAATATATTTTTATGAAATACTTGTGCATTTCCTGGCCCCGCTAAGTGTTGCCCGGTAACGCGGCACAGACAGCAATAGATGGGGTCATGACTGTCCTGGCTCCTGATGAACTTTTGTATCTCCAGCAAATCGTCTTTCTGTATTTGACACCAGCTGTCAGACCTTGTCTACCTCTGAGCAGTTACTGTACCATCTGCATCCATTCAGCAGATGGTTTCAAATGAAAACAACCTGGTTCAGTCCACCATCACATACTGTCCGCTTTGGCTTTGGATTCATCTTCACGAACAAATGTGGATCGAGATTTTTTTTTTTTGACATTTCACTGTGTGGCATGACAAACAGCAGAGTGAAAACTGTTGTCAATGTTTTGTTTTTTTTCGTCATTAGGGCATCTTGAAAGCTGCATGACAGGTGACAGCATGTGCGCCACAGGTCTCCGTTTGTCATCTCTGAGCTCTAACAGCAAGTTCTGGTGTCAGAATCTTCCTCTCTCTCTTGAACTAACTCTCCGGACATCAAGGTAGCTCTCTAAATACGCCGCACACATGTGAGCCCCCCTTTCACACACTTTAAAAACGTGTCACACTCCACTTCCATCGACCCAATTAGGCCGGCCAGGTCAATTCCCCAAACACCCAGATGACCGATTGTTAGGATGTGTCTCCCGCTGACTGTTTTCACCCTGTGCTTTCAGAAAATTGGCCAAGCAGAGACTTCCCACTGTTGACTTTGGATGCACAAGTTTTTGGGGTTTTTTTTCTTAAATGAAGCACCCTTTGAGCGAGCCGCCTAAATCTGTACTGGCACACACCAGAAGTCCCAGGACAATTGCTGTTGATGCTCCAGTGGCGTCAAGCAGTGCCCTATTTTACATTGTCCTGTTAGTAGCAAGAATAGATGGTTACTCTGCTGGAAGCCTCCGACTTCTTTTAGGCTAACACCAACTTCTGCCGCAGTTGATAAAGTTTCAATCATTTCCAACTAGTGCAACAACAATATAAATACATAAGATGTTGAATATTGAAGGTGTTTCGTCTGACCTCATGGGCAAACAAATTTCCAGCAACTGTCCTACTCTGTCTGTTTTTCATGGTAATGAGACGACCCTGGCATGACTAAATACTGAAGTGTGAAGCCCTGTGGAGGAAATGAAATAATGAATGCTCATAGTTTTATATTTTGGTGTGTTTTATCTCCTCTGATTTTACAACAAAATTAAATAAATGAATTCAAAAGCATCCAACAGCAACAGTACCGGTCATGAACTGCCACGAAACCATGCGGTGAGCAATGGTGGCCCTGTCCTACGGTTCAGTAGCCAAAAGGTTTCACACCAGCCACAGCAGAAGGTTGTCAAAACACGCGGAGCATCACGGCTTGTCAGATGGGGGGGCAAGTTAAGGGTCAATAAATTGCTGGACCATTCAAAAATGGAGGCCTGGCCTAATTATATTTAATGATATTTTCCTATGTGTGGTGTTTCAGAAATATATTCTCATTAGTTTTGAAATATGCAATGCTGCCAAAATAAACCCAGCATTTTACATTTACCCAGCATTTTACTTTACGGCTCAGCCATGGTTACACATGCTCCCAAATATTCATTAAATCCTCTAACAGTCTGCCATTGTTTTGTCTGAAACCAAGACTTCCAACTGGCATGGGAAACACTCAACATAAAGAGGTGGCTCAAATGCTTCAAGTCGATAGCAGTGATCTTCTGTTATGGTCTAGAAGAAATACACTGTTTTGTTTTTTTGAAGGAAAAAGGAAGCTCAAGATCAACAGACAAACTGAAAACATTGAAAGTTTCTACATTGACAAAAGAAGTCTGGATGATAGATGCTAGTGATGGGTCGATGAGGCATCATGAAACAGTACTGCAGGGTTGATAAAACAGTGTCCTAATTTTCAGGGGCCACTAGATGGCGCTCTTGATTTAGAAATGATGTGATGTGATTGAAGTCCAACACAGTAGACAGTGCCACCTGGTGGCCACTGAAAATGAGGACACCGTTTCATGAAGCCTCATTTGCCCATCACTACATGCAGCTAGTCCTCATTGGGCCCCCAGTCTGCCTCAGTGAAAGGTTCTTGCCCAAAAAAAGTCGGCCTCTCAGCACACCACAGATGATTAGGAGGAGGTTGCCCGCAGCACAGACTGAAACATTTCTCTCTACTCCAAATTGAAGTGGTACCACTACAGAGAGCATGAACAGATGTGTATTTCAAGCAGAGCAGCACAGAGCTCCACTTCAGAAATGCTGCCATTGATTCCAAATTAAAAAGAAAAAACAAAACTGTGGGCCACTCTGTCCCTGCTTGCGTTGGAACTTGGGCCTTCGGTGCGAGAACGTGTCGGGTCAGTCGAGGTCAGGGGTCTCAAACCTGTCTTCAAAGGTTCAGCGTGGGGATGGTTTTTTTGTTCCAACCCAACAAGTGTACTTAGACACACCAATCTGGTGTCAGCTGAAACAAGAAGCACCAGACTGTCAGTCAACTGATTCCACTCTTGAGAAATTATGTGTCCTCTAGACTGGTTGGAAGGAAAACCTTTAGTGGATCCTTACAATCTCTGTGTCTTTGCTGCCACTGCTGCCTCCCAACACAGCAACCGATAAGTGGGAGCTATTGGAGAAACATACTTTGCAGTGCAGTCAACTCAACACTGCTGTTCATTGTGATGGTCTGATGACACTTCATGAGGCAGTATCCTCCTTTTGAGATCTTTGTAGAAGGTGTTTTCATTCAAAAACTGATCGTGGCAATGTGTGTGAAGCCATAGATTATACAGAAAGGAGTGCCATCTAGTGAGCTCTGAGAATGAGGACACTGCTTCACGGCCGTCCCTCACAGTTAGGCTTCAGAGTGGCCTGTACACTTTGTGTTCCAACTTTGTCAGATAAGAAAATGGTTTTATTTGATTTCGTTTAAAACGCTCAAGAAGGAAAAGCATTACCCTCACTTTTTTTTTTTTTAGTAACATCAGAGGTCATCACTGGACAAATGGAATAAAATGACACTCTAATCCCTAAAGCATGTTTCAAGCTCCATATTAGGTTTATAAGTGACCAGGGAACGCAGGCTGGACTCTGTGGAAAATGTGTCCCTGCAAACAAGGTCACAGAAAATTCATGGTTTTCAATTGTGAATCTTTGCACTGTGTCATCTCTATCGACCCTCGCTTTTTCAGACGATTACATGATTTAAAATGAAGCCCAGTCGATACACACGCATTGATCTGAGGTGTCATGGATGGACATGTATCCATAAGTGATTAACGGCTGTAAGTTATGAGGCTGTCTTTGATTTTCATGTTCAACAGTGACCGGATCACTGAGTTTTTAATTATCGCCATTGATGGAGGTATTGAGCAGCTGTTGATGCCGATTGGCTCTGTGGTCCGTAATCTCTGGGGTGAAGAGAAGGGTTCAGCAATATCTTATATCCAACTGTGACCTTGAAAAGTCTTCTCCTGAATGATTTCGGGGGATTGTCCTGGTCTACACTGATCTCTCCGGGGACAGGGATGTGGATGTCAGAGAAGCTTTTCGCTGTTCAATCGGATTTACCTTCAAATCCTTGTTTTTTCACCAATTGAGAGAGAGTTTTCCTCAAGGAGGCAGCATGTGGGCACACTCATGGATGTTGGTCAGTGAAGTCTCTAAATTTAAGGAACTTACTTGGCTGAATCAATTATACGATTTTACACTTGTCAACATCGTAGGAGACAACAGAGAACGTTCTGAAACTAATACGAAAATGCACTTATTATATAGTTTCTAATTATGTAAAAGGTTTGTGAAGTAGTTGCATTTTTTGTTTCAGAATGAGAATCAAATTTATTGCCATGGTCAATGGGGTTCCCACCAACTAGGAAAGTGCTTCGGAATAAAGTGCTGTCAACAATAAAGTAAAATAAGAAAGGCTGATCACGAATTCAACAGTCTGACGGCCGAGGGGAAGAAGCTGTTCCTGTGACGGGAGGTTCTGGTCTGGATGGACCGTAGCCTCCTGCCAGAGGGAAGACTTTGGATCAGAGTCCTGGCAAAGATTAGCCATGTGTTTTGGATTGTTAGGTTGTCCTCACGAGGTTTAGAGGCTTAAAAATCTCAGTAAAAGTAGTTTATTATAACGGTGCACAAGTTAGGTTCAGAGTCCTGGTTAAGGTAAGTCATTTGTTTTGGAATGCTAAGTTGAGGATGAGAGGCTGGGGAAAGGGTTATGACACAAAGATGGTGCGACAAACCTGTGCATGATGTGTGTATGTTGTTTTATATAATGTTATTAAGGTAGGTAGGTAAATAAATAGATACCTAGATAGATAAAATAGATTTATAAATAGATATATAATACATAATATAGAAAAAAATCTGAAATTATATCAGACAATTGTTTGTTTGTTTTTTCATTTATTATGATTAATTAAATTTTAATATTTCATATTTCAGAATAATCAAATTTACATTGCATCTGCACACATGAGCTCAAACATCAGGGCGCTCCAGAACCAAAGTCAAAACCGTCCAACCTACATCCTAAAAACTGATTTAGCAACTCTTTCAAAAGTTATATCGACATTTATTCCTCGTGAGAGGGAATGTTTGCTGCTGAAGTACTGTATATACGGACAAAAAAAGTATTTCTGACAATTCCAGTCCTCACCCTAAATCTGAATGAGAGCACTGTTCATTCTTCTGATGAGGTTGATAAAGCTTTATCACGCCACAAATCCAACGTCTAGTAAAGATTTTATATGACATTTCCTAGTTGGATTTATAAACATGTATCTCGGCAATCGCCACCACTTTCGGCGCCGTTACACCTTTTCAATTACTTTAACAAGAAGGTCGTAAAACACAAATTGTTAAGCCGGAATCTGGAGCTCGTAGTAAAACGCTGTGTGGTTCCTGCTTCTGCAGGATGTAAATTAAAGTGTCGCAGGAAGTGCGAGATGCCGTTTTAAATACAGTGGGGTAATTGGTGAGCGCATCTGCAGAATTGATTGGAAAGCACTTACAGCAAATAGTCTGTCATTGTTAGCTGTCTCATCTCTGACCCCGCGGTTCATAAAATTGGAGGGACGCTTAATAGGGATTGGTTAACAAGGCGTCGTATTTCCATTGGAGCCGACAGCCAGGCCTCAGGCGCCCGCGCCGAGGTAAGTCTCAGTACTAGCTTAGTCACGCTGCGTTTTATATTCATACATTCCGAATTACAGCGAACACTTTTTGATTTTCTTTCTTCTGAAAACAAATGTCAATGAGAAAAGTCTTGAGAGTTTCGGAGGGAAGAGGCTTAACAGGGCTCACAGGGAGAGCGGTTAGCAAGCTGAATCAATATCAAAGCTTTACACCAAGAGCGCGGAGGGAGCAGAGGAGTGGGGAGAGTTGCAGAGGGAGGGATGAGAAAGACCACAAGTGACGGGTTGGCTGGTGAGTCATCAGGAGCAGAGTCCTTTTCCTGGGTTGGATGACTTTTAAGGTCTTCCCTGTATTCTGATTCTCCTTGGGAGAGCACAGCAGCTGTCGACAACACAACCTCCTGTGTGTGTGTGTGAGAGTTTGTGTGTCACGTCTCCTCACCCTGATGAAATCTGCTCAGTTCAGCAGGTTTCTGAAGCCTGCTTGCCCTCATATTACCTTGCACTAATCACAAGACAAGTGGAACTGTTTTTTTCCAAAAAAATGTAGAGCTAATTTGTTGAGTAACTTGGAAGGTTTATCCACCCTTACTGTACCCCCCTATAATGGAGCCCATCCCACACATCTGGAACCTCTTCTGTCAAATCCAAGGGAACGCAACAGATCCAAACTGCATGTCAAGACAACATCCTCCCTTAAGTCTTGAATGCTGGCACTTTGTTACTTGGACTGATCTTCCCTCTGCTGGATGACAAAAAAGGTGCCCATTTGTAGAAGATCTCTTGAAGTGACCTGGTACACCAAGTTCCAAAAAAGTGGAATTGGAGCATTTTGACAATGAAACATTGCCAAGTCAACGTTGATGCTGAACATGGTACCACTAAAGTTGTTGCTCAAAACAGCATAGCAGTTGTAGAAGTTGCATCACATGTATCCTCTGTCTGTTATCCACTGTCATGCATTTGCAACTTTTCAATTCTTATTTTAACTAGTATTTTGAGTGTTTATTATTATTATTCTTTTATTTCTGTAGATCTTATAATCTTCAAAATTCAATGAAACCTCACCTCATCATTTCTAAACCAAGAGGGCAACCTAGTCTCCCTTAAAATTAGGAAACTTTTACATTAACCATTACATCCCTTTACATATTTTGGAACTGCTGTTGTTCTTCATGCCACAAGAAAAAAGTGTTTTTTTGTCATCCCTTCCTCATCCCTTCCACCCACAGAACACTCCTCTCATCCTGCCTTCATTGCATCTACTGTAGGTTTAAAGGGTCACCGATACGTAACAAATGCCGCCATAAAATACATGGTGATTCTGACAAGTTCTGACAACTGCCACTGCCATCTTGTGACATCTTTGGAGGTTGACACATTGTGGAAGCGATGACTATTATGGGAGGAGTAGGAGTCTGAAAATGAAGACTCAAAGACAGATGGACTAAAAAGGCAACACAGTGCATTGATGTAAATGTACTGTAAATGACTATGAAGAAGGGTCAGCAGCAGAAAATGTGTAATGAGTTTTGGAAAGCAGTGGGACATACTCGCTCTTTCTCCAGCAACTATTGACTTCTCCTCGCCGATGTTTTGATTGCTTCTCGCTGCTGTTTTGATCATGATGGCATCATCGCTTGCTGTTTGCTTACGTGGGAAAACCACGGGCATTGGCAGTTTCAAAACCCGTTGTGAGTCAAACTTTCAAAGCAGAATAATCCTGGAAAGCACTTGTCCCTGATTCTTGGAACTTGCTTCACCGCTCTTCATCTTTTGGTTAGAAGAACAAGCTACCATCCTCAATGGTACCATGAGAACATCCTGCTGTCATGCAACGGTTCAACATTTCTCCTTTCATTTACCTCGTTTTCGCTCTGTGCAACACAGCTCTGAATTTATTCAGTTCAAACTAGATTTACACTTATTTGACATTCAAATTCAACAGTACCAACTTTGTAGACGATATATGATCGTCTCATACTACATAATAATGTATTGGTTGAGAGGCGTGTCAGCGAAACTTTAAAGTTTCACTCGGAAACTGTCTTGTACTGAATGAATAAAAGGTGTCATGACATGGTATAAACTTGTGAAACCTGTGAAGGCCCACATGAGGGTACTGGGACTAAAATATGATCATGTCAACCAAATTCAGACACTGAACAGAAGATTCAGAGTGTGAGTCAAATCAATCTGCCAAAGAAGACAAAGTCTAAATAAGACTTGAGCCATATGCTTGTATCAACCAGACTATTGTGGCGTGTATAAGCACAAGAGTCAAATATTATGCTGCAGCACTTGCAGCGCCTGACAGCACTCAAGAGCTGCATGTCTGTGTAAGTGTATTTGTCTGTTGTAGACAATCCCAGCGTTATCAGCTTCAGAAAATAAACACCGCTAGGCGGGAGACTGCACACGCTGCGAAATCCACTGCTGCCTGATCAGCCAGGCGACCTGCTGTGTTGGCACGCTATTTTCTTGTTATCTTGTCAAGGTTCAGAGTGATGACTGTAATTAAAAGATATATATATATTTAATAAGTCATAATATCATGATCATGTCACGACTGTGGAGCGAAAGTGTTGCTTGTGTTTATCCTGTTTCCAAACTTTTACCTGCTGTTTGGTGAGGTGTGAAGGGGTGCAACTAGAGATGGGTCGAGGGTTTCATGACACACTGTTGAAGGATTCCTGTGGTTTCATGAAACAGTGTCCTGATTTTCAGAGGCCACCAGATGGCACTGTCTGCTGTAAATGTTTTTGGTTTTGAACAACTTATTCAATGCAACCTCACATCATTTCTAAATCAAGAGCGCCATCTAGTGGCCTCTAAAAATGAGCACACTGTTTCATCAACCCTGCAATACTGTTTCATGATACCTCATCTACCCATCACTAGGTGCAATGAAGTCAAACGCATCGGGATGATTATTAAACACAGCGTAACTAAACAGGAGCTCACTACAATGGTGGGGGAGCGTCTGCTACATTAATGTGGAGGGAGAGCAGAAATTCTAAAGCTGCTCTGCGCACAAAGTGAAAATGTGATTTATTGAAAAGAATAACTGCAACCACGCTCTGATTAGAGAGACATTTTGAGGGACTGTTAAATTGGTTAAGCCCACAGTTTATGAACGACGCAAGGTTCGGGAAAAAGGGTTGTGGATTTCATTTTGGTACATCACATGGATGGTTTTCAGAAGCCTAATACTTTATTTGAGAAGACATTGGCCCTTTAAACACAAGCAAGAATGCATTACCGGTCCCGTGCTCTCATTTGTGAAGCAAAAAGACGGTGCGGCCGAAGCGTCCACTGATGTATGTAGAGAGACAGCGAGTGGACACGTGGAGACGCAACATGTTTTTGATTGAGATATATGAAGTGACGTTTATGAGTGGAGGAAAGCGCATGCAGATGGATGATGAGCTCTGCAGGGGATCAGGGCTGAACCAAAGGTCAGCTGGTAAGAAGTGACGGATTAAATCTGACATTTTAAATATGGCAAGAGGTCACAATCTGTTTGCATTGATTTACCATTAATAAATGTGAAATGAGATCAAAATAGAACTTGCCTACTTTTATACTGTGTTTGGAACAAGAAGAAAATAAATGTTGCTGCTGCTTCAGTAAACTTTTTTTTTTCCTGGTGAGAGAACAGATAGAAGCAGGAAAAAAAAGTCCTATTGTCAGCCTTCTAGGCCACTTCATTGTTGCTAACCAGACTCATACCAATCATCCTTCACTTCTTGCCACAGAAACCTTCCCAGCGTTTCCACTGTGCTTTTGAGCAATTACACAAACAGAACTCTCCTTCCCCAGTCCTTTCATTCTCTCTCGTGAACTCTTTTTTTTTTATTCCCCTGTCTGCAATCGTCCCGAATGAGACCCAGGTTGTGTTGACTCGATTCTCCAGTGCAGCCCAGATTCTGTCATTTTAGGCCAAGAATCTTATTTTAGCTCGACCTAAAATAACCGCCGGACTTTCATCAGTTTGGGTCAATAAAGGTGCGTCATTTCCAGATACAGGCTCACTTTATTTTAGACTCTTCTCCACACAGCCTGACCTTACACGTTCATTGATCAGAATTGTCTAGGCAGCAGAAAACACAGCGAATGTTTAGACCAGTTCAGCGCCAGGGGTCAGATTAGCAGAACTGAGTGCACTTTTATTTAAAAATCCTGTAATTACGATCGGAACCAAATTGCATAAATAGCAGGTCTACCTGTTCAGCAGGTGTCCCTGCATGCTCTGCACATCTGCTTCTTATTATTCATCAGCTCCTGTGACCTGCAGCCTGACACGACAGCTGCGACTCATTACCCTGTTAGTCTGTGTGTATGTACAGTACGGGCTTGTTACAGCCTCCCAGCCTCTTCTCCACGCTGCATTGCAGCAGCAGATACAAACACATCTGTCAGGCTCTGTCACTGCTGCACGCGGAGACTGTAATAAAAATGCTGATACAAATTCCCTCACAAATATAGAAAACATTCTCTTGAGAGATAAAGCTATGGAGAGGTCAGCACAAGCTATAATTGCGTGATAATATGTTGCTTTGACTGCTGTCTGTTGGGACCGACTTTCTTTTCTTTTTTTCTTTTTTTTTTTTGATTGAAATTGCATCCTATTGAATTTTTATTTCAGCAATCCATCAGCCTTCAATTACCACTTCATTGTTTGGATGTGGAACGCAATTTTGTGATGGAATCTAGATCAATCTCCATCATTTCAGGACTAAAATGTGTCTATTCACTTGAGAAATCCAGGTCTCTCGTGTCAGATTCTCCCATTCTTTCAGTGGGGGCTGCAGCCAAAAGGCCAACTCGTCGCTCTCTGCTAAAGCTTCTCCTGCCATTTTGGTGGATTACTGTGGCCTTCCCAAGACAACAGCAAGCTATAAAGAACCATCCTGGAGGGATCTTGAATAGATGCTGACTTGACTTGGGGAAGCAGCGATTTTACTTTAATCATGAGTTAAATGTTTGAGCTACACACCCAAGCTCCGTGGACTCCCACAGCAACCCGTCCTTGCTGCCATGGCGTAACACATTGCCATTGGTAAAGTTGACTTTTGCATCCTATATTGATGCTAAACTCAGCCGTCAGCATTGCATGTTGACGCATTAGGTTTTCAGTTGCCTGTGTAAATACAAATGGTTCGGCTTTCTTTCCTTTGTCTAAGGGTGCTCGCTATCCCGCCTCCTCTTTGCCATGACTTTCAAACCATTATCATTCGCCAGTGACTGGTAGGGGACATATATGAAACAATATTACAGGGTTGATCCAGTGAAACAGTGTCCTAATTTTCAGAACCCACTAGATGGCGCTCTTGGTTCAGAAATGATGTGAGGTTTCAATGAATTAGCTTAGCAGTAGACAGCACCATCTGGTGGCCTCTGAAAATCAAGACACTGTTTCATGAAACCTCATCGACCCTTCACTATCATTCGCTCTAAAAAGCAATAACTAATTGTAAGTGAGGAGGCAGCATTAAACGCAGGACTTCCCTATATGCAGATGAGCTTTTTGCTTTATCTGACCCGCTAAAATCCATCCCAGATTTATTAATATCATCTGCATTTATGGAAGGTTCTTTGGTTACAAATTAAATATACAGAAGTGACTGCCTCTCTATAAATGAATCAGTGTGTGATCTATCTAATGCAAATATTCCTTGTACCACAAGATTTCGATACCTTGGTGTAAATATTACAAACAACATCCCAAATGCGCTCAGACCTCCATAAATGGAATAACTTGCAAGCTGGCGCTGTTCAAACCATAAAAATGAATGTGCTCCCAAGATATCTAGACTTATGTCTGCAGTTTTCTCTGTTTAAACTCAATTTTATCACGTTTTATTTGGAACAGAACAACTGCTAGAGTCAATAAATCTCTTCCACAAAAGGAAGGCTCGCAGTTTTTAGCACGGAAAGCAGGCAAAATCATACTTTACAAAAAACATGTACAAAAAAAAAATGTATATGATATGCCCAGATCTCACTGATATTTGCGACAATGTCAGTGGCTATTGAACTTCAGGCCAGGTTCCAAACTGAAATACTGCAAATACTGCAATGTTGTTCTACTCCAAGATTTTATCAACAGAGTGAGCGTCTCAGCCAATTTTCACTGGAAAATCTAGAAATACAGTCCAGATATCAACGTCAATCCAATAACACCAGACTTCTGGGTTACCTTCAGTTGGATCCCCCTGGGCCCAAACTCCACAACATGAACGGCTTGACTAAACTCTCATGGAACTGTGACGTTCCTGTGAAGTGTTCATTGAAAACTGCACCCATAAGATGAACAGGCGAGACTCCCATGGATCCGCCACTGCCATACGCCTAAATAGACCTTACCATCGACCTTATTCTCTGTTACTTTGAAGTGTTACAATGTGCTGGACTCACCTTCTTTCGATTCTTCACTTATTAATTCCTCTTGTTCTTCAGTGTTCCTCCCTCAGATGAGTTTCAAGAGCGTCTGTTTTAAAGTCCGTAATGATGCATCAGTTTTCAAGCAACTTTGTAATGTCTGTTTAATCCTTGACTGAGCGCTGGTCAAGCGCCATTACTTCTCAGCTGTGGTCTTTAATAGAAAGGCCTGCGACAGCGTGCTACCCTAACAATGGTCTACGGAGGCGTTTGTTTAGAGAGAATGGAAAACATCTCTTCAGCAGGAGGCAGATGTTCAAGTGAAAATCAAGATGCCAAGCAAGACTGTTGGGCTGACATCTGCGATCACCTGCTAGTTTTGAGTATTATTATTCTGCTCTCATATTTATTCAGATTTGCAGAGATGTTTGAGCCAGAACGCTGCACGGAAGGGAATTTGCCATTTTGAAGTTGATGTTCACATGCTGGCATCTTTTAAGTTTGATCTCAATTCACCACAAAATCCTGGACTTCCATTTAACTTTTGTCAAAAATAAATTGCTTTGTATCCCACAATACAGTGCATCTCACTGTAGCTGTGTTATCTAAGACGCCTTCAGTCAGGGCAGAATATTATTGGTATCAGTGAAGGAAAACTGAAAAGATGGGTGTACAAGTGGATAGGATTCCTGAATGAAAGCGCCTATAGCTGGGAAACATCTCCCAACTTCCAGGATCACACAATATCTAGATAAAAATGGGCCTGACTACTGGCCACACTTGAACATGGAGCTCAGTGGTCACAAGTTAGTGTGAAGGATTGTGTATTTCACGTAACAGTCATCAAGATGAGTGACTGCAACGTGGACATCGTGAAATTCACATCAGCTTCACTTCACTTCACCTACATCAATACAGTTGCCAAACTGGGCACTTACTCTCTGAAACTGTCAATTTTCCAAACATTCTTGGCTGCTTTATTCGGAAAAGTGGAAACAAATCTTTTGGTGTGAAGGGTAGATGAGGTTTCATGAAACGGTGTTGTGATTTTCAGAGGCCACCAGATGGCACTGTTTCTGATGGCACATTTCTAAAACAAGAGCGCAACCTAGTGGCTTCTAAAAATTAGGACACTGTTTCATCATCCCTGCAGTTTCATGATACCACATCTACCCATCACTAGTGTACTGGGGAAATAATGTAATATTTTGGATGCAGGCCTTCAAAAAATGTTTTGTGCATATTTATGAAAATTACACACTTTGTTTGTATTGTGATGTATTTAGAAGGTTAATATTTGTATTTTTTGTATCATATTTTCAACCAATATCAATATTTTTCAAACTCAGATGTATTGTTAATTCAGTATGTCAAAATAATTTGACTTTACATTCACACAGCTGAAATTGTGCTGAAAAGATATCCCCAAAATCACAAGTTTGGATATGAAGGTAAAAATCAAAACACGGAATCTCCAAGGATTCAGGTGCGTAACCTATCGTCAAAAACACAACCTCGAAACGGCCATAGACATTTCATGTTCAGGCGATAAGGGCTATTTTGGCAGCTTCTAAATGTAACTTGGAAAGTAATCTTAGTTTCTTTTAAGTGATCTTAGTTTCTTTTAAATTCAGGTGATCGATAAAGTAACAAAGTTACTTTTGAAGGGAGTCATCAGTAGTTGGATACGTTTTTCAGAGAAATTGTGGCAACACTTTTGATGAGTGGTGTGAAGCCATGATGCAAAAGAGAATCTGACATAATGTAACAAAGTGTCAGACGATTGATCGCGACGTTGAGAACGTCGTATGCTGAAACATGGTAAATGGAATGCTGAAATTCCATATATTCTTGTTGAAGTAGGTGCAATTCTACACCTCCATCGTAAAAGCCCCTCCATCACTGTGTGGTATTTGGTTGCTACTGCCAGACGAGGATTGATTCAGCAGAGATGGTGGCTGCAGGATGGGACTCTTGCATCCCTCCATGACCTGTGCCACGATCTGATCCAGACACGCAGGTAGGATTGCAGTCAACCGCTCTCACCATTGATGATTAAACCATAGCAATAATGAAACTAACTGAACTGCTTGACTTGAATATATGTTTTCTTATTGAAAAGTTTTCTGTCCAAAGTTGCCCCAGGCAAATAACTTCACACTGCAAAATAATCCCACTGCTATTTGTTGGCATAAACTATGAATGTTAAGTTGGTAGAACTGACATTTGAGACAATAATGTGGGGGTTGCACAGCAAAGGAAGCTGTTTTTGGTTGGCGTTTTTGGTTTGCTCCAAAACAATTTGTGCTTTGGTTGCTGGTGCTCATTATAGTTGGGGTAAGAATCGAGTTGGAGTTCACTCAAGTGTTTATTTTCAGGAAATAGTGATGGGGCGTGGGAAGAAATGATGCTCGGGAGGGTCATGTGGATCTATATCGACACAGAATAGAAGAAATGGGTTCCAGTCCAGCGCACAACATACTTGTACTTGTTGTAAGTAAAACAAAATATCTGACATTACTCAGTCCCTCCAGGATTTATTTATTTTTGCACCCAAAAATGCCTGATTTATTTTTTATTTTTTCAATTGCGGTGAAAGTCGTGATCATTTGTGGTTGTAGAACAGCAAAACTGCAAAAAATAAATACTCGTGCCAGTTTTTAACTTAAAAAAAACCCCAGACTGCATGTATTAAATGCAAAATGCACACATAAATGTATGCACAGATTTAAAAAATCATGGCAAACATGGATGGGCAGAGGCTAAGAGGTTCAGGGGAATATTTGTGTCTATGGCTGGAATTGTTCCAGCCAATTAAAACAGTAACTCATGATATGTTCCACAGGGTCAGTGGAGTGTCAGAAATAGCGTGGAGAGAGATGGATCTCGCGGTCAGCCCTGTTTGTTTATGTCCGCCCCCGACAGTGTTTGGGTGACGGCACGCTGCACTAGTGAGTTCCGTTGTTTAATTCCGTTGTAGGTAAATTATTGAACAGATGGGTTGTGATGTTTTTGACAGTAAGCAGGAAAACATGAACGTAACAACAATCATCAGTTGGTGGCGGCAATGCTCGGTCTCCCCACCTTAAGAAAATGTACCTCCACCATCAATCCATTTAAATCCCCGGAATTTGGTCCTTTATGAATGGATGTGAATGGATCGACCACACCTGAATCGCGACCATTGGCAGCAATATTTGAGGGCAAATGTGAGCGTCTAGTCTAGCTTCGCACATGACTTCATCTCAACAAAATCACGTCGCCTTCAATTTTTAAGTTTTGTGTTATCTCAACTTTTTAATTTTTTGACCCTGCACTTTAACTGATGATCGCTTGTTCATCCCGCATTTGCCTTTTTCTGCATTTCGTTTCTTATTTCTGATTCACCATTCTTAAAAAAAGATATATACTCTTTTTTTTTTTTTTTTTTTTTACTGAACTTTACCAGAGAACGAACGTGTCTTTGGCTAAAATTATGATCATTTAAGTTGAAAATTTGACCCTTTTTCATTCTGTTCCAAACTTGAAATGGAGAAAGTTGTGACTGTTGCTGCAGAGATTCACAAATCTTGGAGAGCTGACTGGAGTCTGACAGTAAAATAATAGAGTTTCGAGACCTGGAGCAGCCACTAATCCTGTTGTGCAAAGCTGCGCTCAGCGTGCAGAAATACTCGGCATCAGCAATGTAAGACAATAATCTTCTGAAGTCATTTTCCTGTCAGAGAAAAAGGCTCCACTATTTAACTCCGATTATTTGGGGATCATGATGCGAAACTGTGAAAGAGCATGTGAAGGGTTGTTCCTGGGGAAATGAGGCACACTGTTGTTGAATTGTTCCAATTTTGGTGAGAGGCGCTCAGACAATTTTAGGGATTTGTAATGCTGGCTTTTTTCAAATCAAGCAAGAGCTGGCAGCTCAGGCGACACCTTCGGGGTGTCAGGATGCTAACGCTGCTCAAACTTAGGCCCAAACGCAAAGTCTGCTCCAAAGAGCGGCACACGGAAAGCAGCTTAGGAAGCCTGAGAATGTGCCGACTGGCAGAAAAACTACAATATTTTGGTCCTTTTCCATTTGGTTTTGTCCCATTTCACTGTGCTGCCTTCAGCTACATGGCTGAGAAAGACTAGCTTTGTGAAATTAACTCAATTACTGCTTAAAATCATCAAATGGAAATATAATATTCAGAAATAGTGCTGTTTGGATGTTGTGTTGTTGCTTATGTCATGTAATTTATGATTTATTTGCTTGTGAAAATACATAATTATTTGGACTACAAAGCAAAGCACCTGCTAAAGATACTAAATTATCAAAGGTAGTAGCTAGCAAACATTAGCTGACAACACTTACCGTGACCCCTGACCATCAAGTGAGAACCTGTGATGATCATTGTAGTTTTCTAATACATCTCACAAGACCTTAAGTCACTTTTGATGCCTGCCATCTTTCCACATTGACCGAGTACATATGTGAGATCTATGGCGTGTCTCAAGCCGGATCAGAAAGTATTTATCTCTCCATTGACTACCGTTCATATTTTTTGTTTCCAGTGAGGTGGAAATAAATGGGTGTGACTCCACATAAAGGAGGGCGAACCCTGGAAACCTTCACTTCATTGGTTCTCGTGGTCAGAAACATAACAATAATGGGAGCTTTTTTTAGGATTTATTTTACTCTTCTAAGATTATCCTAAAGAATCATTAGGTCTGGTGTGTTTCCAGAGTGGATTTGTCACAATAATTGGACCCGAAAAAGGTCCCAGGACCGGTTGTCTGTTTGTCTTTTTGTTGTTTCTTTCACATTTTTTTAGTTTTAATTACTGCTAAAAACCACCATCAGTATGCGCCCTGTCCCTGTCTTTGATGTTGTTGAGCTTCGTTCTCTTTGTTGTGTCACGTGTGGTCACATGAGATTTCTGTCTTGGAAGATGAGCTTGTCGATACAGTGGGTGCACCGGAGACAAAACAATAAACGGCGGATTTTTTTCATCTTCATGTGTTGGGTCTGAGACAGATTTTGAAAATCCTTTTCAGTGTTGCCCCATTGAGTCAGTGTACTGGAAAAGCACTGTGAAAGCATTCACCTCCACCAAAATGCATGTTTAATAGAACTTTATAAAAGCATGCTATCAAATCAATAAAACAATTTTCATGTTTCAGGAGCGGTGTTTACTCATGACAAAAAATTAAATAAATAGCTCCTTGTGGGGATGCGAACTCATGTTACAGGCATCCTGAGCAGCAAACAGCTGTCTATATAACCTTCCTAAATCGAGAAGTAACAACAGGACACCACCAAAATTTCATTCAGTTATCCTGAAAATTTCATTCAAACATGTTTATAACTCCAGTTATTAATTTTTCACTGAAACTGCAGCACAATTTAAAGGCTTCATTCCACCCACAGTGCTGTTTTGCAACTCCTCCAACTGAGAACATTGTGAACATATTTGCTTGGAGTAAGCTCTTAATATCTGCCAGTGCTATGCTGTATTTACACCAAGTGTCCAGTATGCTTTTATGAATATTTACATGATTACATCAAAGCCGATCATGTACCAATTTGCTCATGATTTTTAATGTGTTTTCCTTGAGGCAACACTGCGGGAAATGTATACATTTTTTATATACACACATACTACCAACTCATGTCTACAGATGTCACAGATGAACAAATGAGGATTTTAGTAGCGGTTAATGAGTATTAGTTAGTCAAAATCTGGGTCAATGTAAACGCTGCAGCGATAACAATTACTCCAATTATGATTACATTGCAAATAGCAAATATGAAAAGTGTCTCTTTTGGGACACCATATGAATGAATGAATGTTCTCTACTACTACGGAGCATTGGGGCTGACCTTAATGAAGAGTAGTGCCACAGATCTAACCTGCCACTTATTGTTACGTCTTACGAGACCTTTGCTGTTGTAGCTAGAAACATTCAAAACTAAATGTGACTAGGTAAATGAAAGACTGTACCAATTTTTTCGAGTACACTTGATGGCACTGTGTGTTCAGATATGATGTGAGGTTTCATTGAATTCGTTCAAGTTCAAGAATTTTACAGCAGACAGTGCCATCTGGTGGCCACTGAAAGTCAGGACACTGTTTCATGAAACCTCATTAACCCTTCAATACTGAGTCATGTAACCTCATCGACCTATCACAACCAAGTACTTCCCCATTGTCATCAAATGGTTTTAAAGCCTTCAGCCATATCTCTCCTATTTAGTCCCATTTGCTGCAGTTCACATCATTCAGATCATAAAAAGTGGTTGGCAGCAAAACAGTGGCAAAATAAATAAGGTAACAAACTGAAAAACAGTGTGATATCATTTGGAAAAAAAAAACAGTCCAACAACTAAACAAGATTTTGTAAAATCCTATTCCCATGATATAAAAGTGAATTGTGCGATATTCTTCAGAGAAGCCTCCCAAAATCTGCTCGACACTTGTTGACAAATCAGCTTATCTTGTCCAAAACAATCTGACCTCAAACTTTTCTCTGCTCCATACAATGTAATTTGTCCATATTACATTATATGTCCGATGTTTAAGAGGCAATATACAGCATCACTGATGAGCTTATAACAGTTTTATGTGAATGTTCTTCACTGAAGAAGATCAAAGGAGCGGCATATAATCCTTTATTTTTTCTTCTTTTCTTCCTTTTTTTATGAATCCCCAACCAACCACACAGGACATGACAGTGGAAATGCATGATTATTCAAGGGAACTGTGCACAAATGCGATGCTCTTCACCCTCACCTGTGACGGCTCAGTTCATTTGAAGATCACCAATTTATCTACAAGTCTGAATCACAGTGGAACGGTTGATGCCTCGCGCCGCGCTGTTTCAGCAATTATTACTGAGACAGACTGAATGCTATGATGACCGTGGCAGGCGAGAATTCTTTTCCAGTGAGTGCAAGGAGCCGCATGCAGAGATGAGTGAAGTGACTAGACAGTTCTGGCCGTGCTGAAGCTGTTGTGGCATGAGGCTGAGGTGAATGACAATTAATCTGTCTGATCTGAGAGAAGCATAGGATGTGGATTTTCAGTGTGGATGTTTTTTTTAAGATTTCAATGTAATGGGAAAAGTTGAGAAGAGTCCAGAAAATATCAGCTGGAGCTGCAGCAGCAGGAGGCGCGTATCGACAGATTCCTTACGCTGGGTATGGATTTTGGTTTTATTAGAACAGGATAACATGCAGCAGAGCAAAGATCTACTGTCAGATCAATTTGCTTCTGAAGCTCACCTTTGCAAATGAACATAAAGCGCTCTACTGAGGATATAGGAGCGTTTCTACAGGCGGGAAGAATAATCCAATTTGGTACTGATGATGATATTGTCCGTTCAATAATCTCCGAACATTTGTTCAGAAGCGGGTCGATAAGAGCAGGTACTTTTTAATAGGATTTTGTCGGCCCATCATTAACGTCTGCCTCTTTGCATCACTGGTGGAACCCAAAGTCCATGGGCTAAACCAAGTCCAGCAAGTCATTTCAAAGTCCTCGCCAGTGCATAAGTGTGTTAAGATGTGATGTTTCCTTCACTGTTTCAACAGAGGCATCTGTGGCAGATATCATTATTGTTCCTGTTCCTTAAATGGTTACTATGATGTGCAGGATAAATGGAAGAAACAAGTAAACAAGAACACACATTCTAATGACATGTTAGCAAGTGATCATTATCACGTGGTGGTTTGTTCAACTGCTTATTAACAGAGGCAATATTGAACTGATTTAATGATGTCAATACTCTCAATACTTGTCTGGCAGGATTCATCTCTCCCATGTGTCAGCGGACCACAACGCTCCATGATGCACTTCATTTGGGGTTCAAACTGACAAACCAACAAATGATCTGGGTGGGTTATTTTGGCCTCTTTCACCTGTGGAAACACCCTCAAATAAGTAATGACCGGAGAAAAACTGAAGGCTCACTGATGGAAACACAATATAAGCGGCTAATAAGAATGTCACCAAGTGAGCTGCCTCCTGACACTCAACTTCTGCACAGGACTTGCCCGAGTGGCCTGCAGGCTTCTGGAGAGCCCCATATTCATGTAGGCAAACATCCAAGCGGTTGAAAGCTTCCACAGTAGGTGTCCTCAAATTCAGTACGAAGCTTTACATGAGCACGTTGTCCCAGCCATCATGGGGGTGGGGGCTCCTGAAGCATGTGGCTCCCCAGGAACAAGTGTGGATCACAATGGCAAGCGAGAGAAAATAAAAGTCTGAAGAGTTTATTTGTGTTAGTTTCTATATGTTTTACTTGACTTTACTTTCAAAGCCTTTTGGAAAAGATACATAGGTACTTTATTCTTCTCACAGGGAGAAATTCACTTAAAATGATACAACTGCGATGGCCGGGAATCGAACCCGGGTCAACTGCTTGGAAGGCAGCTATGCTCACCACTATACCACCATCGCAATATATGTGTGTGTGTGTGTGTGTGTGTGTATATTCCTGTGTCAGCCAGAAATGTCACTTTGGAGAGAAGCAGATGATGCACGTGTCTGATCATGGCATCATATAGTGGATCGCTGGATCACTCACATAGCGAAGTGTGAGAGGATTAATTTATCATTTCATGGACCAATAAAGTCTTTTCTTTTTTTTTCATTTTTCCCAAATTGTGTTTTTCCATTAAATTTTTGAGGAATTGCATTTTTTCTAACTTTCAGTTTGGTTTCAACTAAATACATGTCGTTTTGAACGTAGGTCAAAGATCAGCTTACAGAGAAAAGTGATGACTGCGATGGCCGGGAATCGAACCCGGGTCAACTGCTTGGAAGGCAGCTATGCTCACCACTATACCACCATCGCTGCAAAGCAAGTACAGGTCTAGACTTAGTGTTTGGGATATCGTTCTAACAGGGGAAAAAAAATAAAATGAAATAAAATATATATATATATATATATATATATATATATATATATATATATATATATATATATATATATATATATATATATATATATATATCACCACTTATTACAGTAATATAAGATAACATATAAGATAACGTAATGATCTTGTATGATTGTCTTTAAACTAATATTTTATTGTTTAAATGTATGTATGGGTCCATCATTCAGTAACATACCAAATTCATTCAAACTGAAAAATGTGCCTTACTTGTGGCAAATATTCTTAGACCATTAAACTGCGATTAATTGAGATTAATTAATTGCAAATTCTCTAATTAACTAGATTATTTTTTTATTCAAATCCCATCCCTGTTTTAAACACAACGTATGTTGACGAAAGTATTCACTCACCCATCAAAATACTCCATGGCCACTGTATAAGATCAAGCACCAGGGCATGCAGAACTATTTGGGAAACAATGGGCTGCTCTCAGGAGCTCAGTGAATTCCAGCATGGAACTGTGATAGGATGCCACCCCTTCAACAAATCCAGTCGTGAAATTCCCTAAATATTCCACAGTCAATGCTGTACTGTAAGAACGTGGAAGAGTTTGGGAACAACAGCAACTCAGCCAGCAAAGCAATCGGCCACATAATCTGATGAAGGGGGTCAGCGAATGCTGCACATAGTGCAAAGAGGTCAGCAGCTTTCTTCAGTCAATCGATACAGACCTTCAAGCATCATGAGGCCTTTGGATTAGCTCAAGCATAGTGCACTGAGAGCATCATGCAATGGGTTTCCATGGCCGAGCAGCTGCGTCTAAGCCATATATCATTTAGTCCAATGCAAAGCGTTATATGCAGTGGCGAAAAGAAGGTTCTCAAGAGTGATTCTGGTGGATGAGTCTGGGATTGGTAGTTGCCAGTAAAACGATACTTGTCTGACAGTATTGTGCCAAGTGGAGAGCTTGATGGAGGGGGGGATCATGGACCTTTTTTAATACATTTTGGGTGATTCCATGCTCCCAACCTTGTGGGAACAGTTTGGAGCGGGACCCTTACGCTTCCTACTGTACATGACTGTGCAAAGCAAGCTCCATAAATACATGGTTGACAAGAGTCTAGTATGGATGAACCAGACTGGTAAACATCCTGGTCCTGACCTGAACGCAACAGAACATGTTTGAGTTGAATTAGAGCAGAGAGTAACATGTCCGACATCAGTGTGTAACCTCACAAATAAAAAAATCCCATGTTCTAAACACACTTCTAAACCTTGTAGACAGCCTCCCCAAATAAGTTAAAGCCTTTATATTATATATACTAGCAATGGATGGACCGACATCATATTGTACCCTATGGATTTGGACTGAGTTGTCACTGTCTTATGCCAGTCAAGTCAGGAGAACAAATACTTTTTCTCATTATAGGTATTTTCTTCAGGCTTCATGAACCTTCATGAAAGGGTGTGATTAAACTAAGCTGAAGTGTTTTGACACTTTCATTGCACACGTCTGGATTCCAGCACAGATTGATAAGGAATATTCAAAACGGTCTCCTCCACCATCCAGGAACGTGGGCCATTAAAAATGCTGAGCACATTCGAGCGTTCAGCCCTTATTATCTCTTTGAGCAGTCTGGTGGGGGATAATGTCAAGGGGTTCTCGATAGGTGTCTGCAGTGCAGTTCAGTATTCATGTGTGATATTAGCCTACAGCAACCTGACAAATGTAGATGTGATTCCACAAGTGCAGCGGAGGGTCACTGCGGTGTCAGGAGTGGATGTTAGCAACGATTCACAAAAATGTCAAAGGAAAATACAGACATTGATAAAAGTTTCAAGCAGACTGTCTGGGGCTGCGAGGAAGTGAGTGCTGTCAAAGTCCAGCTGGAAATGGCAATTGTGCGGCATATTTCAGAATGAAACACAGCCGACCAGGAGCATCGGGGTCCACCGCAAATTGTAGGTGGCCTTGTATGAATTCTTTTTCATGGTTTAGCCTTTTGTCAGGTCTGGCAGACGCTACTAAAGTTGGGACTTCGAGAGACAGAGTGGGAGTTATAGATGAATAAAAGACTACCTTATCAGACAGGAAGCGCAGATACAGGTGGCAGCATTGAACATGACTAATGGGTGGCAAAGAGGCCAAGGTCAGCAGTATTACTACTGTTCAAAAGTTTGGACACGCATTCTCAATTCTATGTACATTGCAGATTCACACTGAAGCCACCAAAGCTATGAATGCAGTAAACAAAAGGATATGTAATTACTCAAAATATGTTCTGTATTTTTAGATTCTTAAAAAGTAGCCACCCTTTGCTTTCATTTCTGTTTTGCACATTTGGCATTCTCAATGATTCTCAATGAATTTATGAGGTCACCTAAAGTAAAACAGGTGACTGCCTTATGAAGATTATACAAACAAAGCAAATGATGGTGACTTTGAGTCATCTACAATCTTTTTTTTTTTCGCTACATAATTACATATTTTCTGCTTTTTACTTCTGGTGTCTTCAGTATGTATCTGCATTGTCGAAAGTAAGAATAATGAAAAACACTGGTGTGTCCGAAGCTCTCATTGATGCTGTACATCAGAGGGACGTTTATGTGGAGAAGTTGGAAGGCAAAGTTTGGGAGTCCAGATGGTTTGGACATGTGGAGAGACAACGTTGAATGGTGTTGGATATGGAGATACACAACCAGGAAGGTTCATGGATGTGGTAAACTTGGACATGAAGAGGACAGTTGTGACACGAGATGAGGGTGGAGAAGATAAACAAACCTATTATTAGTGCTAGATCATTCACTTGATCACACATCAACCACAAACCTCTCACAAGGGCGACATAAATCAAATGGTAGAGTGGTCGGCCTGTGACTTACTGTAGAGGTGGCTGGTTCGATCCCTGTTCCTGATGTGTTTGTGTCATTGGGTCCTGAGCAAGACACTTAACCCTGTTTTGCCTACTGTCTTGGATGATGATTTCTAGTAAGCCACACATGAGGTTCATATGTCATATACACCAAGTAGCATCTAAGTTGAAGCAGTACATCCCTTTCGTGGAACATTGTACGGGTGGCGAATATTTGGGCTTTTGACGCTAAGTCAACTAAAATCCCACGGTTTTATGCCTTAGGAGAGCGAATTTCCTGAATTGCCAGAAGCTTTCGTCAAGTGTTTCAAAACATGTTTCTGAGAACATACGCCTGCAGGGACGCCATCAGGAGCAGCAGACCGAAATATGGTCAATCGAAGAAAGAGCAATGTGCGATGATGAAAGTAAACAGCAACAGATGAGTCTTTGAAGAAGATATTGAACTGGTAGCAAAGGAATGAGTCATTTCACATGTCAAGGTGTTTCCCCTTGCGGCTGCCCGTAACACTTCTATACTTCACGTTCATTCATACCACAACTTTCTGTTCTTGTGGTTCAAGCCGTTATACGGAAACATTGTCTGAGGTCATCGCTCCTGGTTCTCTGCCTGCCCCCTGGAGACAGAGCAAGAGCAATCAAAAAAGAAATGAGAGCACCTTCCTGCAACTACAAGCCTTTCCAGTTTGTCCTACATGCCCAGCAGAAAAATAAACCAATTAAGCCGCTCCTTACTTTTTCTTCCACTTGCCCAACTTGTCAGCAATTCTTCCTCATGCTGTCTTATAGCATTCAGATGCAGCTGACTAACTACCCAGCCTTCTTTCTAAAGGAATATCTGTGTGTCATAAGGTTTTGATTTTGTACCATAATGTTGAAATATGAAGTGACAACACAGCCATGATAGAGGAAAAAAAGCACTTTTTTTTTACGAGATCATGTCATTTTCAGGAGAAACTTTTGACCACATGCCTATTTGCAGTTGAGCTGCTGCTCAAGCTGCAGGCGAGACATGTCATTGGACTGGCTTTGCACTAGCTTCCACGCTCACACAACATACTGTTATGAATATGAGAGCAGTCTGCAGTTTCAAAAGTCAAGTTGGTAGAATGAAGAGGAAATTGTTGACTTCGTTTTTAAAACACAATCGAGTCACATGCAGTGGGTTCTGACATGACTGAATGCTGATGACATACCGAACATATTGGTTCTGGATGATCTGTGTTTGAACCTCCCCCCAGCATTTTTTTTGTAATTTGCTTAAGATGTAATTGTTTGCTAAAGGACATGTAATATAATATCTCATTTGAATTGCAGATGTGGCACAGCCTCACAGCATGAAGGTTACAGCATGAAGCATCCTCGATGCACTCTGGTTTCCTCCTCCCAAAGTCCGAAAGCGGTCCGAAAGCGAATTCTCTGCCGATGATTCCGACCTTTTGCCCCTGGTGCTGGTATACACCCCATGAGTGAGTGAACTTGGAACGTTAATGGATTGACTCTAACGTTTTGTTGACTTGTTACATAGGACATCAATTTACAAATGGATGTAGTCATCTCGTGTTCGAGAGCAGCGACATAATGCATAAAGTGTGCTTGGTGTGAATGCAGGTTTCCATAATGAGACTAAGGGAATACTCGACGGAAGTAATCCTGTTATGGGTCTAATCCTGTTGATCTCACTCTCATGAACAAGGTCTGCCATAATAATTTAAACAAAACTGTGGATGTGCTGGAGGTTGATTTGTAAATAGAATCTGTTCCATTCTGACATAAAAATATATTTACTGTGACTGCAAAGTCCTGTACCCTGCCAAAAATGATTCATGAGAATATTGAATGAAATAAAAATCTGTTAGCTTGTTAACTGGTTACCAGAGGTGACTTGTGTGTTTCCCGTTATTATTTTTACTCAAAAATTTCTGCTCAAAAATGAAAGGAAATACTTGAACTTCACATCCTAGATCTCAATAGATGAAATATTCTAGTTTAATTGTCTTTGTTCATCAGCATAACATAAGAATGAATGAATCAATGAACGCTTAGATTCAAGTGATACTTAGTCTAAAAGTGGGAAAATCAGGTCACAAGTTGATGTTTTCCAAGACCATTCACAAGAGGGTCATTGGTGTCTGTGACTCAAGTGGACAAAACGTATGGGAGACAGTGAAGGTTCTCCTCAGGGACCTTGGTTAGCTATCTCCGAGACAGTCTGGGGTGTGATGTGGCGGGAGTGGTTTTGCGAGGTCAGTCCATACCTTCTTTACAAACAAACTGAGGACCCCCGTCTGCTATATGAGGCCAAGCATGGTCACACATTAGAAGGAACCCAGGACTAACAGGTCTAAGGAGCTTTCACACATGGAGGTACAGTATGTGCGAGTCACCCTGGATATTCCTCCCCAGAACATCAGCGAGCCCCCACCTTGGATGATGCAGGTTTTTTACAGCAGTAGCATTCTGGATTGGTGGGTCTCAAAAAGTCTCAAAAAGGGGTTATGAAGTGGCTTTCAGTTCACATATGCTGATCAGGGACTTGCAGCACAGGAACATTTATTTGTGGGCCAAATGGAATATGTGCATCTGTGTATATATGTTCTGGGTCGTGGCTTGTCATAAAGGGGTGATGGTGGATCCCCAAGCCAGACCACAGCTCAACAGCATCTCACGCCTGTCACATGAACTCAACATGAGTCTGCTCTCATCCGTGAAGAGCACAGAGCGCCAATGGCGAATCTGCCAATCGTGATGTTCTATGGCAAATGCCAATAGGTTCTGCACACTGTTGGGCGGTGAGTGCAGGCCCTACTTGTGGATGTCGGGCCATCATGTTTGAGCAACACCATCCACGTCGGTGGCCTGCAGGAGGTCACGTTGTTGGCCTTCTCCTGATCCTGCCGGCACAAAGGAGCAGGTAGTGGACCAGCGGTTTGGTCCTGCGATGTCTTGTATGTCTTCAAGTATCTCCTCCATGGTCTTGACACCATGCTGGGGGACACAGCAAACCTTGACTCTGTGCACATTGATGTCCCCGCCTGGACCAGGTGCACTACCTCTGGGGTTGTAGACACCACCAAGCGCTGCCTCATCCTTTTTAGGCAACTTTTGTATGGTCTTTGGCCTCCCCCTGCAGAACATCTCTGCTGTGGCAGGTGATTGATTCAATGTACCACTGCAATAATTTTGTTTTGTTTTGTTTTTTTTCAGAAGAGTATAGTGGGAATATTTTCAATAATAATGTTCCTATGAAGGGGAAGCAAACGTGACAAAAATTCAGGAAAAAAGTGGTTTATTAAAATTATGAACAACAAAAAAACGTATGATAATGTCAAATAAATAACTTATGCTTTGAACCAAATATAGGGATTTGAGTAGCAAGCACTTGTCTTTTCACTTTTCACTAAATTTAATTTAACTACATGGAAAACACAAAACTGAAACAAAAAAGATGAAATGTAGATGCCATACATCATCATTTATTTTAATCCTTTGAGAAAAATAAATTGACTGTATCAAGTGAAAATTGTTTTAAGCAGAAGGGTTAAAAATCATAGACAAAACATTGTGCACTTCTCAGAGAAAGGGTTTTGTGTCTGACACACACAGGCCTGTTTTAAAGTGTCCTTGAGGTGTGAATGCAAGTGTGAGTTGTCAGCAAGAACATCTCCCACTTCTCGCTCAGCGACTGTGGGGATTGGTTCCAGTGCCATGTAAGCCTGGCAGTACCCACTGCAGACATCTGTAAAGGGAGTTTTTATGAGCTCAGCAGTCAGGTTTTGTATTCATCTGAATGCGCCAAAAGGATTTTTTGAACAATATTTGCATTGAATCCGAGCTGAATCCAAAATTAGCATCTTTTCTCTACATAGAGAAGGAGTCCAAAACCTTTTTCTTGTGATGTTTAATTCAGTGGCTGAAATATTTTCAATCATGCTGAAAATGTAACTTATAATTAAACATTTAGAATGTTTTTGATGAACCACGACACAGGATATTGTCTGAAGAGATCGTCCTTCAGTACATTTCCATGTCCTCACTTAATATTGAAGTGAGAAGAATCAAACTCCAAAAACAAGGAGGCCAGTGGTAAAATATCAAACCTATTTCTTTGCCACAACCCAAAAGAAAATATTCTGTTTGACCATACCTTCTTTGCTGAGGCAGGATTTGAGACAGAACAAGATAAATATTGATGTGATGAAAGAAAGGATTTGATATCTACAAATGTTCCGCTGCTCTTAAAGGCTACGCAGGTCAAACCAACAGACCAGTCGGCCTCGAATACAAACACTTTCTCTATGTAAATAGGAAGTCTGTGCCACGGCAGAACCCGAGAGATAGATGGGGCCAGATGACGTTAACAGATTTTTCACTAGTTCAAACACTGTGAGGGAAAGTGCACAGTCATCAGCTGTGGAAAATGACCACATTGTCCTCTAGTGTTGGGATGAGGTATGACATCTGATGCAACCTGCAGGACTGGAAATAGCTGTTCAAAGTGGCTCTTAGCAAATAACTGAGACGGATTTTAAACATGTTATGGGACTCTCTATCTTTGATTTCTGCTGCCATTTAAAAATAAATGTTTTACACACATCACAGACAAAAATATTGCTCCAAACCAAGCGAGTTAACAGTGTAATTTTAGTTTTTAGGGAAAAAAATGGCATTGCTTTAGAGCTCTTCCTGCTCAAACTCATCGCTGTCTAAAACTGTGATCAGCTGATAAAGCATCATGAAGCAGTGATCTCATTTTCATAGCCCACAAGGGGGCACACTCCACTCTGCTATATTTGGTTTTGAACAACAATTTTATGGTGAAATGTCGATGGGCTTTCATGACACAGTGTCCTGATTTACAGACATGGCACTGTATACTGATTGATTGGACTTCCAACAACTAGTGAAATGAAACACTTCTAAGCCAAGAGTGCCATCTAGTGGCCTCTGAAAATTAGGACACTGTTTCATCAACCCTGAAATATCATTTCATCACACCTCATCTACCCATCACTATTATTTTAATCAAAACATCTCGTCATGTTTAAACCAAGAGCTCTGAACTTGAAGGCTCTATATCAGAAGACCCCCATCATTCCCTCACTACTATCTACCAACAAAGATGCGACGGGAATTATCACCTGTTAAAGGAAACATTATGGTGTGGCATATACAGTAGGTAAGTATGTACAGTAGAGGAGTTTTGTCTTTAATGTGTTCAAGAGTTACATTTCAGTTACAAACCTCATGTCCTCCTTCACCACCTCCATCAATCTCCTCTTTGGCCTTCCTCTCCATCTTCTGCCTGGCAGTTCCAACCTCAACATCTTCATCTACCAATGTACTGGCTCTCTCTCCTCTGTACATGTCCAAACCATCTCAGTCTAGCCTCTCTGACTTTGTCTCCTAAACACCTGACGTGTGCCGTCCCTCTGATCTACTGCTTCCTGATCCTATCCATCCTGCTCACTCCCAGAGAGAACCTCAGCATCTTGTTCTCTGCTACCTCCAGCTCTGCCTCCTGTCTTTTCCCCAGTGCCGCTCTTTCCAAACCACACAAAATTGCTGGCCTGACCAGCCTTTTGTCACACATCACATTTGACACTTTTCTCCAATTATTCCATCCTGCTTGCACCCGCTTCTTCACCTCTTTCTCACACTCTCCCTTAAAATCCCCCACCTTCTTTATCCCCCGTCCACTTGGGTCCCTCTCATTCACACCCATGTATTGCATCTTACTGCGGCTAACCTTCATTCCTCTCCTTTCTCAGGCAACCGTCCACCTGTCTAGCTTATCTTCCACTTGCTCCCTGCTCTCACCACAGATCATCATCCCCACGTCTACAAAACAAATTACAACCACGTGTTGGTTGTAACAGTCAATGTTACATCAAGCTATTAAACTGGCGTCCAGAATACTTGAGTTTAAAGGGTACATTTGAGACAGGAAGGAAGTTGTTTCAGAGATTTATGTTGTGAATTAAAATGGTGCCCGGGGGGAGGTTTTTGGACACTGATGACTGCTGACTGATTAAATTGGTAAAACAGTTAAATGCCAGTCCTGAACACAATGCAGATCATTGTTTATGGGCTGCTGAGCAGTCGGGGAGTTCATCCTCATGTCCACACCCTAAGGTGCCAACAATGGGCTCATCAGCATCCAGACCGGGCCTTTGTACAGACCCCAACAAAAGCCCTCCACTGACACCTGAATGCACGTTCCTGTTTACTTGCAGGAGAGATGGCGAAAAAGAAAGCAGCGCTGAAGTTAATATTTATGCACATGCAGCTGTTTGGGTCCTTTGTCAGACATAATCACTGCACACAAAATAAAATAGTTGCCTGCTGTGTGCCAAAACCAATAGACTCCCAAACAGCTTCTCTTCCCCAGACTGTCTCCATAATGAACCATTAAAACTTAATACTGCAGGACGGCTCTTACAGAGTGATTGTTTATAGCCTTTTTAGCCATCTTTTCGTTTCAGCTGGAGCGCTAACTGTTTACCAAATCTGAACTCGGGGTGATCATCTCTTACATTAGACCAGATGAGCCAGACAGCACCCACAACAGTAGCTGCGGTTGTGGCTGCAAAAAGGGGGCTCGAAGGCAAGTGCTCTCAGAGCTCAAGAGCTTTATTTTTCAAACTGGTTTTTGTTTTGTGTGTGTGAGTCATATGAATGCACTGATCTATCCGTCAATTTTCTTCCATCTGTCCTAAGTGACTGAGGCTGCAGTCAAAGAAAAGTTGCCCTGACTTGACCTTGGTCTGACCTCTGTGGATGCAGAGGAGCAGCGCTTTCGCTCTCTGCTGGATGACTGAGCTTCTCACCTTTCCTACAAGGGGAGTCCAGCCACTGTGGGGAAAAACTCCTGTCAGTCATCACACTCCAGCTTGCATAGCTAAAAAACATACCTAAAGCGGGGTACAGACATAACAACAATTGCCTGCTTTCTATTTGTCCCAGTGTTGTACCTTCCCAACCAAGGATGATTATCATATCTCCTATAACAGTGGTCCCCAACACCCGGGCCGGGGACAGGTACCGGTCGGTGGATCAGTTGGTACCAGGCCGCACTAGAAATCATGAATTATTTCTGTTTTATGTATTATCTGAGTTTGAATGATCTTTTACTTTGAAAACAAAAAAAGACCAGATTCTCACACATGAGAGTCACGTGAGCCATCTTTGTAAAGTTCTTTTGCAAAGAGAAAAATGCTCTATGAAAAGACAGGAGCAGAGCCCACAACTTCCAAGAAGAAGAAAGTTATAACAGACAATAGCAGGATTCGTACTTGAAATATGGATTCATCATGGTCGGTGATTTCCATGTGCCAAGCACAAAAACATGCAGAGTTGTGCATGTTTTTCATCTCAATGTATGTGGTCCCTGACAGATAAAAATATTTAGGGAATTCTTATTTGGACCCCACTTAAAGATCACATCACATGGTAGAGTCCGACTATAGTCCTACTTTACTCTGAGTCCCTCAGACTGAGAGCTTTCTCTATTTAGCTCACTACAGTTAACTTGAAGACGCTTGGACCAGGGCTGGGCAAACTAGTCCTCAAAGGGCTGGGGAGGTGCAGGTTTTTGTTCCAACCTATCAAGCACACACAGTTTAACCAATAAGGTTAAACAAGCAACTGTTACAGTGTTCAGAATTAGTTTGGAACCAAAACATGCTCCATAAAATGCCCTTTGAGGACCAGTTTGTCCACCCTTGCGCTGGACTAGTCTGTCAGTTGAACTTCAGGTCCATCTTTGCCTCACATCCAAGACTCTTTGAAGGAACACTTCACCAAAGAGCTAATATTAACATTCAGCTGTGATCCCTTCCAGTTAGAGCTGAAGGTCGCCATGCTGTGATAGTGATGAGATCCTCACCAAACAGATGTCTCAGTCCAACCTGGCTGCACGACAAGAACTTTGGTCCATAAGTCTAATCTCTTTTAATACACATTTCAGTTCATCTTGGGGTGTTGTCTCCACTGATTGGTCCTGGTCTCTTGAGGTCCCGGTTGCCACGTTGCCAAATTCCTGACCCTACGTCAACACCCCTTGGTTTAGAGCGATGTTGATGAATCCTCTTGTTGTTGCCCATTTTCTGGCCTTTTTTGGATGAGAAGCTGTGAGCAAATGATCCAGTCCACTCCTCTGACTGGCCTGCATCTGCTGGTGGACTGGTTCGTCCCATCTCTGCCTGGCTCCATCATTCATCCTCCTCACTTATCGCTGTCCCAGAGGTTCCTTATCTTCCACGTTCCTTCACTTGGGGGGGAAGGTAGATGTTTTCCCCCACAAACTCAGGCTCAGATCAGGCTATTTGGACCGGTTCTGTGTTGGCTGTCTCCTCGGTTCCACCTTGGTCCTCATACCAGCTGGTTCCTGCCTTTCATAACTCACTCTTCCATCCACTCATCTTTCCCACACTATCCTTATCATACACTCCTCTCATACTGGATCAAATTGAGGTAACCTTACCTGTTGGATTCAACCTTCCATGAGACAAAGCATTATAAAACAGTTTATTCTACAGCAGATAACTCAACGAATATGATCATAAATAAAAAATATTACGATTCCCATATGACCAAGGGCAGCCGAGGCAAAATCATATCCTCAATGCAACATAGTTCCGGAAAAATGGACATCACTAGGATGACGGTCATAGTGAGACCAACCGCTCGAGCTAACAGGTTCAGGAACCCACGCACCCCGATGGCACTGTTTAACTTAATTGTCTTTCCTTTGCAGATGTTTCCCTCTGAATGTTGCTCAGTGGCTTCCACAAAAACGTGTGGTGCATCTCTGGAGACTCATTAGGAACCAATTTTTTTTTTTTACTTCCCACATTCTCATGATTAAAAGAACCCAACAGGCTTTGCCTACTGCAAAATATTCCCATTGGTGATGGAGACACCTTGCTGCTTACTTTTCTCATTGTCACGCTTAAAACTATGTATTAGTCAGTGACCTATGCAGTGATGAATTTAGCTTGAAAGGCAATCGCCTCGTACTGTATGAAAAGAAATTTGCTTGACTGCCAATAAATGCGTTAAATTTGATTCGCGATTCTTCTTTTTAAAGCCTTGTTTTGTCCCCTTCTAGTTATATGTCTTTCAGCTGACCTTTCAAAAGCAGCATAATGGGAAAGTCAAATAGATAACGGCACACTTTGTTAACACACAGTTGATTTGGTTTAGAGCTTTTAAAATAGAAGAGATGTTTCTCTAATGCAGCAGCTCACACGGTGTGTCGGTTAGTGATGAACCCCTCGGGCATCTTTGGTCCAGGACTCCTCTGAAGGACCGACTCGAAGTCAGAATATATTTTAATTATCTACCACGGTGATTTGCACGTGCAGCCCAAAGCAAAGCAAACATAATAAAGCAGACTGGCTGAATTAAACGCTTTGTAAAGGTGCTGCTATAATTGTGGAGGTTAGCCAGTTCAGTCAATAGCAGACATGGCTGTGGCCATCACAGTGTGGCCTTGTAAAATGTTTAAACAAGCAGTCTAACATTAGGCGAACACCAGGTGGTGCCTCCCCCTGTTTAATCAATGCGTGTCAAACTTAAGGACCAGAGACCAAATAAGGCCTTCCAAGTCATGTTCCATGGCCCACTGGAGTTCAAAATTCAACAAAAATAAAATAAAATAAAGTGCTCCAAAAACTAGATCACCACTTGTGAATGTCAGTATCATGACTCACAGGTGTTTTGACTTTGATTTCAAAGACTGCTTTGCTGCATGAAAAGCGTTATAAATTATATTTCAAATTTATCATAAAATTCAGGCAAATTCATGGGAATCTCTTTAAGACATGGGGGCCCAGACTTCTTTTTCCAGTGGGTGGCGAACTCGCATGAATATATTGCCAATAGTCTTGACGCATAAAATTGAACAGGACAAGAGGAAGTCAGCAATTAATCTCACAAATTTGTGGATTTTTTTTAAATTCAATGTCATGTTTATGTATTTTATTGAATAAACTGGAAAAAATAAAAGAGTAAAAAAAAAGATAAGAGTAAAATAATAAAAAGAGTAAAATGAGGAAAACAAAAGACAAACAAAGTTGTGATTTTTACATTAATTATAAGATGCAACGTCCTTCAGTATTTAATATTCCCATGCAGTTTCTCTTAAAGCCTCAAAAAGAGTCCATTTTCTCTGAACACCACAGTCCTGTGCATGCTGTATATTTACTTCACCATATTTAGCCAGTCCTTCAACGATAGTACACTGTGTACCCATTTATTCTAATGGCTTTCTTGCAAGCAGTCATAAATATAATAATAATAGCAGTACATGTTTTATTGTTAACAAATTGTTAACATTTTCCAAGTACATAATCTGCATGCAGCGCGTGATTTTATCTGTTCTAGTATTAAGAGTGGTGAAAAGAATGAGTTAGTTTTTCACCCAAACCTTATATATATTGTTGAATACTGAGCTCCCTGTCTTTAGTTCTTATTTGTGAAGGGTAGATGAGGTTTCATGAAACAGTGCCCTGATTTTCAGAGGCCCCCAGGTGGCACTGTCTGCTGTAAAATATTTGAACATGAACAGCTAGTTCAATAAAACATCACATCATTTCTAAATGTTTCAATGCAATACTGAAGAAGATACTGAAGAAGAAGAAGAAGAAGATATATAACCTTGAAATGTCCTTGTTTGTAAGTACCGAGCATATGTCTAATAATTCTGTAGCATGTTTGTGAGCTCTGAATTTCTTGAATAAAATATTCTCTAAATAGTTGACGGACATCCATGAGCATCTGCACTATAGCTTTGAAACCAGTATTTTTAGATAGACTTTTTCAAAGCGTGATATTGTGTTATACTCTCCGCTTTTCAAAAAATAGAAATTTGGTTCGGCCCAGCATTAGATCACATTTGACACCCTTGGTTTAATTCCACATACATATTCTCAGTCACTAAGACCAAAACATGCCAGCACTAAACATAACACGAGAGCTATTTCTGAGAAATGACCATTTCTAATATTTGTAATTCTTCCTCTACAAACCCAGCAATGTGATCCTGCCTTGACTAAGGAAATCTATTCATATTCATGATTAATGGTGGTGGTAAAATGGGCTGGTGGTTAAAGCCTCACAGCAAGATTTATCACTCAAAAAAGTCCAGTGAGCTTGTAAATGTATCCTGCAGTGGAGCAGTCACTGTGCCCAAGAAATGAGATGATGAAAGAAATGCACCTTCTTGAACCATGCTTGTCTCTCTACAAGACTAGGCTGAGATTAACTGACTTTAGATTCACTGTAGTATATTGATATTTACAAGGTAAATGCACAGACAATCATCTGAAGAGACAAATTGAGATCCAACTAATACTGAGGGTCCCAGCAGGCTGCATAGATATTCTGACTAACTAAATCTGCCATGTGAGCTTGACTACATTAAAGCAGCACCTGCTCTCATGACAAATCCTCTGGGTGCAAACTGTGCACTAGTTTATATTCAAAACTGACAGCCAAAGTAAAAGAATGCCTTTCCATTTGGAAGACGCCATTTACATTTCTGCGAAACTACGTCATGAACCACTTTATTTGATCAGAATTTCAATCTCTTGTTAAGAAGGCACACGTATATACCAGATGTTTACCAGATCTATATTCCTAAACATACAACGGTGCCAGCGTGAGCGGCATGTTGATGTGATCAAGGGCCCCATACGGCCCATGGGCCTGACTTTGCACACCCCCGTGTTGTGCCATCTTACTGTGTTCAATCAGCCCAAAATACCTGAAAATACTTGAATAAAATAAAGTACTCACTCAATGGCTCCACGGGCATTTTTTGTATTTTGTTTATGGCATATACCAATACGAATTCATCAACAACTTTCTTTATTAACAATAATAATTTCTAGATTTTATTAAGAAGGCTCATTTTTGACCAATGAAGATCAATATTTTTAACCAAAAAATAATGCCCAAAAATGCCCCGGTGTGAAGTGTGGGGTCATCTGTTGTACAAGAGGTGGAGGAGCAGCACCATTAGTAGTTGTAGTTTTATGATTAGTAGGGGAAGTAGTAGTTAGGGGAAGTATTAGTTATTAGTAGTATTATAAAGATAGTAGAGTGCATGCACACGCTAAATGTCAAGAGGAATATATGCAAACTATGTAGAAAGCCATTACATACCGTGTCAAACGGAAGGCCTGAAGTCCAAATGAAGACTCTGTGTCAATTTCTCCGGCTCTTGTTTAAATGTCAACCCCTTGTTTAGTTTGATAGCATTGGGGAAAGTAGTGTCCTGTCAGTTGATGGGGTTGTGAAGCTAAGTGGAGTCACAGTGTCTTCATTTTCAGAGCATTGGATTCGAAAAAATAAAATAAAATAACATTAAATGACAACACATGACAGTATCTTTAAACTGAGAGCGCCACCTACTGAGCTCTTAAAATGAGGACACTATTTCATGTAGTCTCATTAGTAGCGATGGGTAGATGAGGTATCATGAAACAGTATTAGAGGGTTGATGATACAGTATTCTACTTTTCAGAGGCCACTCGATGCCGCACTTGGTTCAGAAATGATGTGTCATTTAATTTGACAGCAGACTGGCCTCTGATAATCAGGACACTCTTTCATGAAACCTCATCTACCATCACTACCACGAGCTTCGCAAGGTTTGACAAAGAGAAAACCTGCTGCACTTCTCCCGTGTTGTGTAGCTGAGCAGCAATATTTTCAGTGGCAGCAATTGTATTAAGGTCCCAGCCATTAATATTCCTTCTGGGGTCATTTTCATAATATTCTCCAGACGTTCTCTTCATAACTGGATTACACAGTGCTGGCTGTGGCAGCCGACCTTCAGAGTCCTCTTTAGATTCACAAGCTATTCAGAGTTCCTTTTAGGCCTTGTGACATTCTTCATTTTTCAGAAACAAAATCACGCTGTTACTGCTATCACAAAAGTGACTGCTGCTGTTTTCATCATGTTTTCTTCTTTATCCACTTTATCTACACCATCAAAAAAACGTGACACCCCACCTGGAACACAGAGTTCATCATCCTCTCTTCCTCAAGTCAGACGACGGAACTATTCCCATCCATCTCTTGTTCATTACTGACCACATGTGGTTATTAAACCTCACGCCAACCTCATATTACTGAGGGATGCGACTGGAGGAACATTCAATGAAGCAGGAACGAAAACAAAAGTTGGCCCGGTCTCATAAAGTAACCACTCAAATGGAAACTATTTTTACAGTATTTACATATATAGGATATTGCAAGATTCTTTTTTCTCTCTGTCCAGTGTCTGGTGATCAGTAGTTGGATTCAGGTTAAGGTATTTGCTGGTCGCCACAAAAGTGTTGCCTGCTTCTTTGACAGTGAGATGAATAGGTGGCTGCTCTGCGTGCTTCAATGCATCAGCCCTAATGGAGAGGAGTTGACAGAAGGGTTGGGAAAATAAGTGGAAGCAGGCGAAGATGGTGGTGGCAACATGGAGACGAGAGGGATGAAAGACGACAGTGATTGAGTGGAAGCAAGAGAAATGAAAGGGAATCGAAGATCATGTGAGGGGGCGGAATGACAGGAAGATATCTGGGGACTATAAAGTGCAGCCGACCAGGAAGATGGGAAATTTACATTCACAGAAGCTATTTCGCTCCCCCGAGTTTCCCTCCTACAGAAAAAACACCGATGGAATATAAACAGAGTCCTTGGGAAAGTGAATCCGGTGACTCGAGAAATGTCTGAGGTGTGTCAGGACAGAGGTGTTGTCGAGAAGTTTTCAGGAGGAGTTTTCGCTTTCGGTTGGGTTATAGTTGATGTAATACAGATCCCGTCCAGCAGATGCCACCAGAGTTCAGTGAAGGAAAGTGGACAGTGGAGCGTAAAATTGACCTTAATAACAATTTGAATTTTGGATTTTTAGGTAATATTGCATCAATTTATAAATTCATTTCTGAATTGTGATTTTGATTTTAATTTTGTTTTAAATATTTTTTATTACAATTCAGTTTTTTTTAATACATCGGCAAGAAGCAATTGTATAAAAAAGAAAATAAAAAAAGAACACAACTAAACTTCTTGATACAGACCTTCACCACTGAGGAGAACCAAGGCATCACGGACAGTTTGTAACGGTCAGAATGTTTATGATGCTACTAATAAACATTCTGACCGTTACAAGTTGAATGTCATGAAAATACGTTTTTTGAGATCCGGGATCAAGGAAAAGTGGAGCGGAGGTTAAAATGGCTTGTAAAATCCCCAAAATGTAATACTCGCTGATTCTATGCTGCGATGTATGAAACGATAATAAATACAGTGCTCGATGATAAAAAGCAGAATAGCTGATATTAGCATAAGAACAAACACTTTAATGTAAGTCTTTCTGGCTCCTCGGAAAATGTGAATGGCATTGAAAATGTCGCTTGAAAGGCAGGAAACGATGCCAGAGGAGAGAGTGATGTCAGCATCACAGCGCTAGTCTTCTTCCGATTGGCTGTCAGATTGTGGTACCCAATAACATCAAGTTGTATTGCTCCTATGTCTGAAAAGGAAATTGACGTTCAAAATAAAAGTCGTGTAGCTTAGTTCTGCAACCAAAACGTATTAGGTTATCGTAATGGAGGATGATTATGAAGCAGTGACAATAGTGTTAAATAAATAATGAAAAAACATTTCATTGATTCATCCATAAATCCGTTGTGGAAATGTTTTGCTTCCAGAAAACCGGAAACACCGGCTACGTTCTCGCTATTTTGACGCTCGTCCAGGGAAGGAGGAAAGGATGTGACACTGTCCACCATCGTTGTTTATTTGTATTCCACCCGGCTTTATCGTCGAAATGGAGCGTGTTGTGAAGTAGCAAACGTAACCCGAATCGAATTCCTGAGCTAACACGCGAAGAATGATCCACCGACAGGTTATATTATCTCAGGTAGGTCGCCTCCATTGTTGCTGTGTAACGGTATATCAACAGCGGCCCAGCTTCCCCGAGCCCGCATGCATGTGTCAAGGAGGGAAGCGAACCACTATGAACACATTTAGGATTATTACGCATGAAACGATATCTTGTTTGAACACGACTGTTTGCTTCTAGGAAGGGCGCCGTCTACGCGATTTAACGTTCCGCATGTAATCTGATTTTTAAATAGAAGTCCCCCACTAATACAGCCAAGGTCTTCACCGAATGAAAGAATCTTTCGATTTGTATGTGTACATGTCGTCGTTATGAAACGTTGTCACGCAGAAAGAGCGCAATGTTAAAATCGTTATATTCTTCAATGGAGTTTGGTGCAAACGCTGTTGGGTGCCAGGAGGACTCCCGTTGTTAAGGGGAGCCCCCCCTACTGCTTTGTGTGGGGATCCCCATCCTCCAAATCCTCTTAAATAATCCCGGTGAAGCTTCTTTTGTTTCCCCCCCAACCAATAACTAAGGTAGCTGGAATTAAAATTGTGCTTCTAGCCCTGTGGACTGGATGGCTTACACTATACTTCAGTCATGAAATCACAACGATAAATCCATGTTTAAAATGTGTGACATAGTATTATATCCCAGGAAGGGCTGTTCAGTCTTACAAGCTACCTGAAAAAGAGGAATAGACTGTGTATGTTCTTGTTGTTTAGTCATAATAAATCAACAATATTTTCCTCTTTTATGGTCCAGACATACATTTGATAAAATGTTTGTTATGTAACATAAGTATTCTGTAACAGGGTGAACTGATTGCTGTTTTGTTGGCAGATATACCAACTCCAGCAAGCAATTTTTGATTTCTCAGTCATAAAACACGCATAGCAAAACTAATTTTTATTTATTTATTTGGTAAACCAATAAAATTACTGTTTAAGAAATAGGGCAAATGCCACCAAAATGGAACTAAAGAACAATTAAAGAATGCAAGTTTTAATGTAAAAAAAAATAAAGCAAAAAGTAAATAACAACAAGTGACTTTTAAAACTTAGCTAAGGACAAAACAACTAAGTCAGGAGCAAAACTGTAATGTGTTCTATAACTAAATAAAAATGATAAAATGCACAATGAACAGGTCAAACCTCCCTCTGCAAATAAGGGCAAACAATTTATTTAATACAGGTAGTCAATATTTACTAGTTCATGGGGCGGCGCAGTAGTTTCGGGCAAGTGCGACTAGGTTAGACTAAGGTTTAGCATGTTAGAGTCATGATAACACTCATATCACGTCAGTTTTGGGCATTTTACCCCCTTTGTTCTGTCTGATTCTTCTGAGAGAAGTAGTGGCTTTCTGGGCAAACGTTCACTACTGTTTTACTCCCCTTTCAATCTTCAAATGTAAGGAATAACAATGATATATAAATGTATATTAGTATATAAATAGTGGCTTTTAATCAGCTTAAATGTTGTCATCTTTACCAATTTATTGTTTTTTTTTTTATTGGCTATTAAATTTAATCAACTAGTTGGATTCATCTTAAGCCACATCTTGTTAACCAGAGCTTTTTATTCACCTCACACAGCATATCTGAACTGTCGCTCACCTTTAATAGCATGCTGCAATTTCTGTTTACGATTTACAGCAGGGGTGGACAGCTAATTTTCCCTGGGGGCCAAGTGAGAATCTAGGACAGTCGTCTCGTGATGGACCACTGGTCAATGGGTTACGTCCCGTACTCCTGCTTTAGATTTAATCCCTTTTCATGTATAGGGTCCAAAAGACAGACAGACACACACACACACACACAATATATTTATTTCCAATCTAGCTTTGTTCTGGGGAATATGGGCAGACACAAACCGCTACAGAATTTGAATTGTTTCCGTAGCTGAGGGGACTACTTAATATGACTTCAAAAGGCAGTGTTGGAAGGTAAAAAGAATACTTTACAGTGGGGTATGACTTTTGTTGCACTGGTTTTTCACTCTGATGTTGGCAGCAAGTCTTTACAAAACTGGTTACCCATTGACTTGTGAATGTATCCATAGGTTGCCATCGACAGGCAATCCCCTTATATCCTCCAAATCCAATAAAGTTGACATGTTGATTTATAGTCCGTGTCCCGCTGACTGTCAGTACGCCCATGATGGAACCACTAGTTTTAAATCCGGTTCTTCTTTTAAATAAGCAAGTCATGAAATGTGAGTAAATTACACATGTTCCAAAAGAATATGCGTGTGCACTATGCTGCTGTGACGGGCATCAGCGTGCCTCAAAGAAAATAACGTCGAAGTCAAGTGACTTTCTATACATCCTTCTGAAGACCCCATGTGTTCAAGATAAAAATAATTTGGAATTCAACACTGCTGTTCGTTTTTGGACGACAATTCTTTGTCTACTTTGTTGTGCTTGTTGCCTTCTTGAAGGTTTACTATCTGCCACCTTGTCCCCATCTTCATGTTCATGTCCATCTTCATTCATAAAATGGACAATTACGCTTCAACTCCTGTTCTAGAATCTGACTCTTTGGTAGAACTCCTTGGCAGTGTGTCATGGAATTAGAAATGGTTATGATAGTATGATATTCTGAATGAAAGTTAGTCGGTAAAACTTAAACATGATGCTCAAAAATTATGGAGTGAATGAATAAATACCCAGAGCTGTTTGGTTTCATTTTCCAAGATTATTTATTATGGCATTAACATTCTTGTTCTAATTGTAAACCCTGCACCATTACAAAAAAATAGTGTAACTTATATTTTGTAGTGCTTAATAAAAGTTTGTCTACAGTGGTCAGTAGCCATTAAAAGTAGAGGAAAAGCAGCCAACACTCTTTGATGTGATGTTGGTCACAGAAAGATGTTCAGAAAACATTACGTTGGTCTTCAAATAAATGTGTTTGAGCGTGCTGTACATGCTGGTTTATATTTGTAGGGGAAAATGGGAACCTATGCATCAAATATGGTCAGTTAGAGCTTCATTAAGTTGTCTGCCGTTCCACACTGGCCTCCTTTCACGTCCATGAGCTTCAGTCAGACGTGGTGTGAGGTAACCGCTGCAGACTCGACTCTCTCTGGTGTCAAGAGGGCCACCTGAACAATACTAGGCATTCAGTCATAATGATACAGCTATAGTGTACGAGAATAAGTGATATCAATGTGGGAGTCTTGTCACAGAGGGATGAGCTGAAGCACTTCCGCTCAGGTGCGGAGGTCACTCTGATGAATCCATGGACAATTAGTGTCATCAAGTCCAAGTCAAAATGGAAAATGAAAGTCACGCGGACAAAGGCGATTAGCCGGTCGCTGTAATTGCGTCTCCTCAAATGAACACGGCGCGTTCGCGGTCTCCTTTACACTTCCTGCTCCGCATGTGCTCTGAATGAATAATCATGTCATCTCAAATGCAATTAGCTGGATAATTACCCGAGTTTTAGGACCAGAGTTTCTGAAGTCGGAAGCCCAACTGGGGGTGGGTCCCCTGAGATGGCTGCATGTGTTTGAGCGCGGTTGTCTGTGACACTGTACTAATGTGCTACTACATGACTAATGAGGACTGTGGGGATTTGAACGTGACTGAAGTTTGCTCTTCTAATGTATGCGTCTGCGCTCGCCTCATTTGCATATGTGTGTCACACAGTGGAGTTTTTTTTTTTTTTTTTTTTTTTACTCCTGTTACCGGAGTCAGTTACAAAACTGTGACTCATTCATCTACAGCCGGGAAGAAGTATAAAAAGATCAGACCTTGGGATCGTAAAATATTTTTGGTTGCACAAGTTCAGCTTACTTTTAAAAGTTGACTGGAGGGTGGCGGAGGCCCTTTAGGAGCAATGAGACATATTTGAGTGTTCGTCAACCCATGCACGTCATATAATCGTTTAGGTACTTGGTGACTAGTTGACTATCTAAATAGTTGTTAGTTGCAGCCTTAAATATTTACCAATGATAATTATGAAACTTTAACAGTTCTATAAATGAACAAGAATGATTGAACTATTTAAATTATGGGCCCCTACCCCAAAAAATTGCTGACATTCCCCTACTCTAAATGTGTATTGGCGTTGGGCGTATCAGTTGTTTTTTCTTTCCTTGTCATCAGTTCTAAATGTTTTGGTTGGATAGCTATGCCATTGTTGCTCAACATGCTCTGCTGGGGTGGCAGAACCACTGGAGAAGATGCTAAAATGATGCAAAAATTCTCATCTAGAACACTGGTTGTAGAAATCATGTAACCATGACAGGGTCTGGGCTCATAGTAGTCACCATCAATGAGCAGCCAAATGGTTTCATGATGGGAAAAAAACAACATAAATCCCTTGTTTGCCCTGAGGATGTTGGTAGAGAAGTACTGTACAGAGGTCAGGAATTGCTCTGTGTCTTTGTGGATCCAGATAAATACTATGACTATGGTTAGATAGGTACAGTAGTGCTGAATGAGGAAGTCTGGATCATTACAGAAGTATGTGAAAGTTGTGAATGATGACAGTGAGATCAATTGAAGTATGATCAGTTATACAGAGTGATGGACACATAAGAGGTGAAGAGGAGAGTGCAGATAGGATGGGATGTGAGGAGACGAGTGACAGAAGAATAGCTGCTCGAGTGAAAGGGAAG
Source organism: Synchiropus splendidus (assembly GCF_027744825.2). NCBI lineage: Eukaryota > Metazoa > Chordata > Actinopteri > Syngnathiformes > Callionymidae > Synchiropus > Synchiropus splendidus. The sequence continues at coordinate 25,111,343 of NC_071336.1, forward strand.
CTCTCTGGACAGTAGTGAAACCTGCCATGATATATGGAGTCAGAGACAGTAGCACTGACACAAAGACAAGAAGCAGAAGAGTCAGACTTGAAGATGCTCAGGTTTTCATTGGGAGTGACTTGGCGAGACAAGATTAGAAACAAGTACATCAGAGAGACAGCTCATGCTGACGTTTGGATAATATGTTATATCTGTAGATAAGATGAGGTGTCATGAAACAGTGTCCTGATTTTCAGTGGCCACCAGATGGCACTCACTGTCTGCTTCAAAACGTTTGGACGAGAACAACAACTGATTAAATAAAACCTCACATCATTTCTAAACCAAGAGCGCCATCTAGTGCCTCTGAAAATCAGGACATTGTTTCATCAACCCTGCAATACTGTTTCATGATACCTCATCTACCCATCACTAACAGGTAGTCACAATATACAGAAATATCAAAACATTTGTGTTTGTGCACAGTCATCAAAGCTACAAAGGTACAAAGCTAATCTCGCTGCAGCTGACTCATGTATGGGCTGCCACACTGTCCTTCTGAACACGACCCCATCAGACATGATCCAGCAAGTGAGGTTGGCAGTTGGGAAACAAGCCAATTGACAGCCCATCTGTTTCTCTTGAAATTGATGCCCATCCATACCAGTCTTGTTTTGTCCGACGTGGCCTGACTGGACACTAAATCAGATCAACCAAAAATACATCACGAGCGAAATCAGGTCTCACCTTTCTTCAAGTGGCTAATCTTAACATTCTTCATTGTTTTCTTTTTCACAGCTTCACTTCTTCAATGCAGCAGTTTAAACTATGTGCCCCTCCACTTTGATTCCCGTACATGTGTCTGTTCTTGTCCATGTGTCCGTCATATTTTCTTTCTCATCTCTGTGGCTCCTCCTTCGCTGAAATTCATATTTTTATCTGTCAAAGATCAAAAGTATGAAGACTGAAAAGTGAATGTCATACTACTGTTTCCTGCTGCATTGACTGCATTGTAACCAGACGTCCCCTTTCCTCCACATTCCCTCAGGTGTTGGTCTGCTTTGGGTTGACTGATCATAATGCTGATGCAGCTCTGTAGTATCAAGGTCAGTGCCTCATCACCCATGTGTACCAATGCATGCCCACCTCTTCCCTAAATGTGTGCTCTATGTTTCCGATCCTTCTTTGAACAGACATTCAGGATGCAAGTGTACATAAATCCCCAAGGTGTTGTCTTACCAACTTTACAGCTCCACAACTAACCGCGATATTTTAGACTGGACATGCACTCTGAGAGTGCACACCAGCAACAACTCACTCCTTTGATCTTTATAGCATTTAAAGATTAGGTGATTTGGACAGTAGGAAGCAGTAGTGTTACTGAAGTCGCCTCTGCAACACAAAGTTCACAAAGACCTAAGTTAGCACTGCAGCTCTGGTGAACTTTTGGATCTAGATGGTGATTCGCAGCACCACCAAAATTTACTCATCTCTTTTTTTGTCATTTTGACAGCTAAACACAAGGATCACATAACCTTGCAGAGGTAACTATGTATCCAGAAACATACTTGACTATTAGTCGGAATTCAATTGAATACTTGTCACATACTGGCGCATTTCACTAGCGTCATATTTCCATGTTAATATCACTTTGCATGTAGATAACAAGTCTTGATCACCAGTTGTAGGCACTTAACTCGATCCATTACGGCCGGTTGACTTGTGCCCTGCAGCTTCTTTCTAACTGGGGCATCGTCGTTTCTGAGGTCACGGCGTGACATTTGCGGAACTGATGCAGCACCAGAGATCTCATGGTGCTTGTAAATTGGACACAGCTCATTCGGTCCAAATTTGATACACCATGTTTTTGAGTCATTAACTTTCTATTGAGAGGATTGAAGGAGCAATTTGTTGTCGTCTAAGCACTTAGATAGTAGCAAGAGATGTTTTTTCATCCACTTTATTGTTTTGTGTTCATTAGCTCTGGCAGTAAAGGAGGCCACCTTTCTTGTAAGTAGTGTGACATTGTGATCCGAGAGGCCAAACCTTGCCTTTTCCCAAGCAACATTTATAACTCCTACACTAACCTTACTGCAGTTCCTGAAGCTGCACTGACAAAGTCAGACAAGGGAAACCAGAGGTTCTTAACCTAACTTGTCGCCTTTGTTGTAGACAGCAAGCTCTCTCTAATCCAAAGATGTTTACTTGACCCTTGCTTGGTGACCACATACTTCCTCAAAATGACCAGTAAATAGAGAGCATTTACCTTCCTATTCGTATTAACCGAAGCTCAGTGCTGCTCCTGCTGCTCCGTTCCTCGCAGCAATTTCACACCCCATTGTTTTTTCATTTGGAAATGAGAACCCCGAGGTGCTTGGCCTCTTTTACTGTGTGAAACATTTTTTGCTTCCTCGGATTGAATACACTTCAGGCAGCGATTCTGTGACTGTTACATCGTCACAAAAATAGGGGACAGCAATTGTTTTGTCGTTTGAATTGAGAGGTTGATATTTTCCATCTAACAAATATCAATTTGAGCAGATATGTAATCGGCCAGAATGTTACATACGTTTCTTTGATACCTCATAGATTGAAGTTAAGACATATTGTGTCAAGAACTCTCCAAACCCCCTTCTTTGTTTGGTGTGGCAGAACTGAAGTGGTGAAATTGCAGTTTCTCACTGTCAATGTTGTCAGACAACAGTTTCAGTGTTCCTCTTCCCTCATGCATTTTACATGCTTGTAAAAGCAGGGTAGAACTGGGATAACCCCTGCAGACTGTGTGTAGATGATTTCATAATGGTTGTTGTTAAGACAGTCCCTGTGCAGTTGACTTTAAGAAACAGGCTACAAATGACTCAGAATTAATAAGAATGCAGAAAACCGAAAGCTCAAATCCCAGTTCGGAACGTGAAAACTGGAGTTTAAATCACTCTCGGTTGCAAGCAGGAACATTCATCTTAATTATTTAAAGATCTCCAAATGAGAGAAGCTGAGAGCGGAGGCATGGGAGGACACACAGAGATGGAGTCAGAGAAGGCTCTGTGTGTCAGTCGCATCTGGTAAAATACAGTCGCATCTGGTATTAGGGATGTGCCACCAAATCTAGAGGAAAACACTGAGATTTTACTTTCACTTTTATTACGTTTAAGTTCAGATTCAGACCTTTCACTCAGTCACATGGATCGATAAGTCAAACTTTCTAAACAACCTTTGCGTCAGTCACATCATTCAGATTAGATTAGTTGAATTAGTAAACAGGAAACCAAAGCAAATAGATTAAATAAATTACTGCCAACAGAGATATGTTTGATTTGCTAAAGCAAACCATAGGAGGGTCCCTTATTTCTCTTTCTTTTCAGAATCTGTACCAAAATCGGTTGCTGGGGCTGGCAGCCATGGCATCGCCGACCCGCAGTGGTCAGACCCGCCAGCGCTCCAAAGATCGTCACAGCTGCGGCCCAGAAACCTACGCTGTGAATGGGCTGAACCCGGAGGCCTTCATGCTGGGTCTGCCACGATCGACCAGCGACACGGATCTGGTGTCCCCGGACGCCCGCTCCACTCTCACCATCAGCGCCTCTCACTACACCATCGGCCAGTCGGAAGACCTGCTCATCACGTGGGACATCAAGGAGGAGGTGGATGCTGGGGACTGGATTGGAATGTATCAAGTTGGTGAGAGCAGGAATGAATGAGCGCAAAGTGTTTGTAATTTTATTCCATAATGTTCTTTATTCAACATCACGGGACCAACTCACATGTAAATTTACATATTCCTGTGGTGATAAGCCTCTTAGGATTTGCATATTCATCACATTTTCTTGACCTTACAAATATCAAGGTTAATCCTACAGGTTGAACTGACTGGCACATTGATTTAAATTATGCTTTAAACTTGGCAAAAATGTATGTGAGAAATTTCAAGTACACCTTGAGAGCTTGAGCTAATAGTCCAATGAACGAAAGAGCGCAAGTGCAAGAAGATCAGACTGATAGACCATCATGGAAGTGCTCAAGCCAGAAGGGTGACATCTGTCTGTCGCTGGTCAGATTAAATCTGTGACCCCGGAATGTTCTGCTAGATCAGGGGCATTGATTCCAGCCCCAATTGTGCATCTCTTCTTTGTGGCCTGCCTTTTGTCATCTTAATTTGCTTTCCCGGTGGACTGGTGTTCTCCCTTTGTCACCACAGCTTCCCACTGCTGGTTCAGTATCATCAATCTCTTTATGGCTATTGTGCGACTTGATGAGCAGCTGCCTGGTGTTCACCATGCTGCTTGGTTGTCTCAATCGTGCTCCTGCACTCTTGGCTCGAACAGTAAACTCTGATTTAAATTCAGCTCCTTGCTCTGCTCCACCTGTTGTTGTGTACAGTGTACACTCCTGGGCCACCCAAATGTGCGGCGACCCACCTAATTTGGCACCTTGGTAAATCAGCTGTTGTGTATGCAAACATGAAGATTGTGTTGCCACATGATAATCACTGTTTAATGGTTAATTGGGTCCCAAAACAGGTCAGTTATTCTGCATACATGAGTTGAGGCGCCGCATTGAAATGAAAGTTAAACATCCTCTCACGATATCAAAGTGGAAGTACATTAGCAGAAGAACACTGTTACTACCTGTGGAAGCAGCTATTCACGTCCCTGAGCTTTCTATCCGATCTTTCCCCAGACGAGCCTCTGTCGGAAAACTTCCTGGACTACAAGAACAGAGGGATTAATGGGTCTCACAAAGGACAGATAGTTTGGAAGGTTGATTGCAGTTCCCATTTCAGTGAACGTAAGTATCGTAAAATCAGCTGACAGACAATGTAAATGCTTGAGTAAGCTGTGAATCTTAATGGGCTGATGAGGGTTCATGACACAGTGTCCTCATTTTCGAAGCCCACCAGGTGGCGCTGTAGGTCTGAAGCAGTTACATCGGAATAATAGATGTTCAAGAACATATGATTGTAGCGCTGAGAGGGTTGTGAAGTCGCTGAAGTACCTGAAACGCACAAGCATGAAACCTCACAAGCTAATCACCACTGTTTTACTAGAGGCATTATATAAGATATAATACTGAATAAACCTTGTCATAAATTGTGATTATGATCATTCATGGTATTATCTATGATGATCGATGTATCGCCATTACGATATCTTATATATATGTACTAATAATGCATCATAGATAAGTGCGTAAAGTGTTGTTAAGTGTTTTCCTTTACTTTATTAATGTGTAATAAATAAACATCAATCAACCTCAATTGATTCATACTCCTACTGATATTTTCAGTGGAGACTGCCTTTATTGAGTGTGTTTTGTGTTCCACAGCTGAGACCCAGGTCTGCTTCCGGTACTACCATGGTGTCACCGGTGCTCTTCGAGCCACAACGCCCAGCGTGACCATCAAGAAGAGCTCTGCTCCTGTGAGTGTCACTGCACATCTGAGCTTTGGGTGATAACAGGAAATGTAGTTTAAGCTGAACCGTCAGATCTTGATTGTTCTTTTGTCATTTTAAAGTGTTTGTCTGCCGACAGTTTTGTTTACGACTTGGCTGTCGCTTTCCCTGCTGGAGCAATCTCCGCTCTGCACAGTTGGCAGGGTGTGTCCTTGTCTCAGCAGGAATTAATGGCTGCTCTGCATGTGACAGATAGCACCGGGGGTTAGGTTTAACCTATGTGCAAGGTCCCAGAGTGGTGACGCTCCAGGCAGCGAAGGTGGATAGAAATGACTGGCAGCATTTATTATGTTAAATTTGTTTACCCTGATGGCCCAGGGTCTAATTGGCTGAATGCAATTTGTTCATTTGAAGGCTTTCAATCTGACTGTGTGACCCTCCGGGACATGGCGGCGCTTGAAGGGCTTTAATATGATTTCACCAAATGATCAGTTAAGCAACTCTTAGCTTGAGGCCCTTTATTAGGTATAACTGTTGATATCCTAATTGTAATGATGGATGGATGAGGTTTCATGAAACAGTGTCCTGATTTTCAGAGGCCACCAGGTGGCACTGTCTGCCGTAAAATGTTTGGACTTGAACAACTAATTAAATGACATTTCACATCATTTCTAAACCAAGAGCCCCACCTAGTGGTCGCTGAAAATCACCTTCAACCCTTCCATACTGTTTCATGATACCTCATCTATCCATCACTACCAAATTGTACGTCTCTGCCAGTGATGGGTAAATGAAATACTGTCTTCATTTTCAGAGGTCAGCGGATGGTGCCCTTGGTTGGACAAAGTTTCAAATAGTTCACATTTTAAGGTTATAGGGTAGGCAGAGCCATCTAGTGGGCTGTGAATGATAACTCTCTTCATGAAGGTTTATCTACTCATCACTAGTGAAAGCGACATGATTCTCATCGACTTGGCTTGCTTCATAAATGAGGATCTCTTGTCCAGTCTTAAAAAAATACTCACTAATGTTACCCAGATCTCATAATTATGCGCACTAACTGGGTCACTGTCCATCTTAAAACCAATGGTACTAGTGGGGAGAACACAACCGGAGGACCCTGAAGAAAAGGCAGAGGAATATCACCGCAGTCTAAACTCTTTAACTGATATATTTCTCCCTCTTCAGCGTGAAATAAATCTTGCTCTAACCTGTGTATTAGTGCAATGAAATGTTATGGTTTCTGAATATGGCTCCCTGTGGCATTTGATAGTGATGGGCAGATGAGGTATCATGAAACAGTGTTTCGGCTCTAATGAAACAGTGTCCTAATTTTCACTGGCCACTAGGTGGCACCCTTGGTTTAGAAATGATGTGAGGTTTCATTGAATTAGTTGTTCAAGTTAAAACATTTTATAGCATGCAGTGCCATCTGGTGGCCTCTGAAAATCAGGACACTGTTTCATGAGACCTCTTCAATACTGTGTCATGTAACCTCATCTAACCATCACTAATAGACTCTGAATAGTGTGCCTAATGCAGTCTAACGAACTGAAACACAAAGTCAGGCCAAACAGAAGGAACTATCTGTATACATCAAGCCCCTGTCAGAAGAGTTGTTGTTAAAGTTATTTGGCCGACAGCTGGCTCACAACATTTCCATGTTCTTCAGTCAACATAAGAGGTTCACAGAGGTCACCGGCGATTTGCACCATGCGTATTCTGCATCATGTTAATTCCATTCGTTACATAATTGGCCATATGTTTCAACATATAACAGTGAACTCCCAAATGCTTCAATTATAAAATATTTAGAAACATTCAAACAAAACATGTAGTTTTAGTGTTCAAATCTTTCAGGTGCATGCCGACAGCTTTTCAGTGTTCGCCTCCCCATTCTGCTGTGCCGCCACTATAGAAATGCTGATGGTTGAGAACTTGATATGTTGCTTCTTGTTGAGGACAAAGGCATAAAAATATCCTGTGGCTGTAGGGGGGCAGAGAGAGAGGGAGGAAAGACAGCAAAGGAGACTCCATTCATGGATTCTGAGGTGAGAGGTAGTGTCACAATCAAGGCCACCAACGCGCAGAGGAGGACGTAGAGCGTATTTTTCTGCTTTATTGGACGCGTCATCAGTCAAATCCAGCAGGCAGGGTGTGATGGACAGCATGTGTCTGCAGTTGGGATGGTTGTCTCCCAGTCATTCTGAGAGGACGGGAGTGAAGAGGACGAGGCTCAGCTGGATAGCCTGGGTAAAGACGCTTCTGTTTACCCCATATTACCATATTCTATATATTATTTAAGCAATGTTTTCTAGACTTGAAGAAGTCTTGAAAACTTGAGCAGTTGCATTTATCTCTCCAAACCATTGCATGCGCTGCAGATGACTTTGTATGTGAGAGATTAGAATCAGCTTCACGCTCACATTCCTCTCACACTGCAGTCAGCATCTCATTAGAATGCTTTCTTCCCACTGCCACTTCTTCTATTTTACCCCTTTGCAATGTTTTTTTCAGTTTTTGCTTGGTCAGCAGATTTCAAACATGATGCACAGGTTATCACAGAATAATAACACAGAATTATGGAAGATTACAGAACATTGGCCAACGTCAGTTTGAGATGCAAGTTGTCTATTTATTTTTGTCTCTTTCTACCTGTGGCTCAACGAGGTTTGCTGCTCTCAAATGTATGTTTAAAATGTTGACCTCTTGATCTACATGATGTGGAAGTGCCACATTATGAGTAGTTTCACTGGGTTTCTTCCAGTCTGAAATCTCGAGTGAAACTTGAGCAAGATCTAATCTCGGACATCACGATTTGAGGAAGTCACGCACTGCTGAGTGGTTACATCTTCCACTCATCGTCTCCATGTGATGCAAGAAGACTTATATTGTGTTGAGATTGTTGTTAAATAACTGTAGAGACCCTGCAGGTCAATTTCTCATCTGGAAAGTCATTTGATTTTAAATATTTATTCACTTTATTTCTGAAGTGTGACAGTGTAAATGTGTTTTTTTCACTGTTGTAGTTTTCAAGGCCAATTCAGTATAACACTGGTCTCAGTCTTCTAGTCTCCGGACCAAAGTCTTGGTCTCAAATTGGCGTTCAGGATTTTTTGTCTAGACAAGTCAAAACCACTGATGTTGTCCTATTTTAGTTTATTTTTAAGTCTCAAATATCATAGCTGCACAACCAGTTGAAGAACCACCACTGGCTGCTTCCTTTGTTCCCATAAGGGGGGAAAGAGGGTTATGACAGTAAACTTCTGTTCATTTGTTAACAGAATTAAGTGGATTTAAAAAAAAATGGAAATGAGTGGAAATGAGTTAATTCTGAAGTGTTTTCATTCTGTTAGAGTTCCATTGGCTTTACAGTGGCAAATAGAGAAGTACGTTCTATGAGCAGTTTGGTCTTGAACTCAGTTCAGGTGGTCTCATGAAACATTGTCCTCATTTTCCGAGACCACTACCAAAACTTTGCATCATTTTTCTTTGTCCGGTAGTGTCTACTGAGCTCTGTGCTGAGGGGACACCCTGGAATGGAGGCCAATCTATCTATGGACTGGTTTATATAAAATATATTACATTAAATATTGTGTTTTTTTGTTTTACTTGTAAAATAGTAAAGCATAATAACAAAGACGTGCACTTGAAAGTTCAGTCGCGGCTCATATGTATTCATGTTTTTTGTCCTTTAGCATGTCGGGAAAGAAAATGAAAGCTTGGAAGAAAAGCAGAAAAGGAACATTAACTCTGTGTCTGTTCTCTGATCCATCCCCCAGCGTCGGCCACCTCCCCCTCCTGGCTCCATAGTCCATGTCAGAATTATGTAGACGCGATATTGATCAGAGAACACTGTCAGCACGAGTAGATGTAGATTAAATTGCTGCGGAAAAGAGGACCAATGCCTGATTCAATGCTAAAATAGCTGCCATCTTTTTCTTGTTCCTGTGTAAAAGAGTGAATAGCTTTCGCTATCGATTTGCTCTATTCAGGTTTGTACTTCTGTTGCTTCTAACCGACTCAGAGGTACAATATGCAGGTGGGCCAGGTCTTTGATATGTTTTTGACATCTTTCTGTTTCTGTGTTTCTAGGTATTAAAGCCTGTAATTAGTCCAGAGGTCAACAATGGATTGGGCAACAGGAGACTTATTAACTTCTCACTGTCAGGTATGGTGGATTTCAAGCAGTTGTCTAGTAATTAAAACCAAGTAGGCACTCTATATAGGTTTGGTAGAAGTCTATCTGGGGAGACATTGCCATGAACTATCAAAGAAAAAAGTTGTTTTTGAATTCGTTTTTTAAACATTATTATAGCAAAAGCAAGAGTGATTGATTGCACTTTTTTACACTTTGGCTGAACAAGGTTTACAAGTGAAAAGATTCCAGTGTTACAAAATGACAACATCATAATGCGCTAAACACGTGCACACACAAGACAACGTCACAGTGAGTACTCACACATGGGTGGAGTTAACCTCCAGTACACATCACGTGTCACTGCCGGTTCTGGTCCACTTTCCCAATGTGGTCTAGAAATTCCAGTGCTGGAACCGGAAGTTAGTAGTGCGCATGCGCGAGTTCTACTGACTGCCCAATTGTTTACTGGTCATTATGCGCTCAACACTGCCTCGCAATCACTGGAACAATTTATCTTGCAAGAAGTTGTTCATGCACATTGCAATTCTCTGTGCTCTTGCACCTTGTTATTGCCCACAAACAGCTCTGTGTATTTAAAGAGTGAATATTTTGACACCAATATGACACTGGGATAATGGGATAACAAAGGTTGTCTGTACAACCATGACGGTGTGGAGTACCTTATGTGTGATACACCTCTTGTACAACACACCATCATATTTTTTTCCAAACTATGCTTCCCAATATGTAGGTGGATTTATCGTGAATTGATCGAGGTATATCATTCCAGCCCTAGTCTCAAGTGTGTGCGTCATTTTGATGGTCAATAGCAAACATTGTGATTCATTTTTGGTGACAAAATTCTGCAAATAATTCCTCTAATTATGTTTGTAAAGGTATGGTTTCAGTCAGGACTGAGATTCGTGAGTGAGAGAGTATGAGTATAGTGAGTATGAAGCATGATTGCAACATTAACACATGCCTCCTCAGACATCCAGGCAGTCGGCTTGAAGAAAGGAATGTTTTTCAATCCGGATCCATATCTGAAGCTTTCCATCCAACCCGGGAAACACAGCATCTTCCCCTCGCTTCCCCATCACGGCCAGGAGAAGCGCTCCAGAGTGGTCTGCAACACCATCAACCCACAGTGGAGCACAGAGGTAATTGCATGAATGCGCTCACAGACTAGCGCAGACACAGAAGAGCACTTTGTCTATTATCCATATCTGGGCTATATTTAGCCTGTGGTCAGGAACTGGAACACTGCAGGATCATTTGACACTTCACCCTGAGAAGCCCCCTCAGATTGTTGTGTGCGTGAAACATCTCTGACTGCCCTCAGCCAAAGCTTGATACTTTCATGCTTCTGGATAATTGGGATGGGTGACTCAAAATACAAAGTGCATTTATATCCAGGCAGCACATTAGTAACTGTTTTGAATGAAGTTAGTGAATTTTGCCTGTGTGCTCGTGTTAAGTTGACCTCACATTGCACGTGTATTGATCATGATCAATGATTTATTTCCATCTGACTCGGGTTTCATCTCAATCTCTACCATTGATTTAATAGTTTGTGTGTTACTGCTGAATGTTTTTGCCTTATCTTTCAAACACGCTTATTACTAGGGCTTCGTATTGACAGCTATCTGGTACGTGTTGTATGGTGGTGTTGGTGATACGATACTCCTGATACGAGATTCATCATAGGATACATCTCGATATTTTCTAATATTTGTTAAGATCCATTATATTAACAGAGGAGGGGGAGAATCACGTAATTCAGAAAAGTTGCAATATTATGTGCATTAAAACAAGCTTATTGTCACAAAGTCAGCCCAGTTTGACCGTCATGTCGCAGTCCAATAGAGGAATGAACAGCTCAACTGAAGTAGTATTAAACAAATAGAACAGCAGTATTTATGTGTTAGAAATCGATGCAGTCCTTATTATTAAAATATTGATACGACCAAGTATCACAAACATATCAGTATTTTTTCACAAAGCTATTTTTTCATTTTATTGTATAAATATGCCATTATTTATTATTATTTTGTGTGCTAGCTCACAGCACCAACAATTCATCGATCAGCACTGGCTGTCTTCAACAAGACTGTCGGCCGGATTTGTCTGTGCTGACAGGAGTGACCCGCTCTCTGCCGCAGAGCAGCTCATTATTCCCACACCAGCCCAGAAAGATAGTGTTTCCTGTCTTTCTCTGGCTGCAGAGAAGATACTGGAGAGCATCAGTGCAATGATGTTGGTGGAGACTGAGAGGCTGTTTAGCTTGTTCAGTGTCAGTCAGCATTAACCTTGAACTCCATACTCCCAATTGTTCCACTCTGCGGATTGAGAATAATTAAATAGACTCTGGTAATGTATAGTTTTTCCAGTTTGAATTACTATTATTACCTACAGCTGTAGTAGAGTTTCCTCCGACTAATTTGTCTTTCAGCATTTCCCATCAGGGGTCATCGCATATGTCATCCTCCTCCACCTTAACCAATTTCGATCCTCTCCCTGCTTTACCACATTCGTGAACCTCATTTGTTTTCCTCCTCTTCTCCCTTCACCTGCTATCTCCTCCAACTCTGCCTCTCCTCTCCTCACCTCTCCTCTCCTCTCCTCTCCTCTCCTCTCCTCTCCTCTCCTCTCCTCTCCTCTCATTTCCTCTCCTCTCCTCTCCTCCCCGCTCATTTCCTCTCCTCTCCTGTCCTGTCCTCTCCTCTCCTCTCCTCTCCTTTCCTTTCCTCTCCTCTCCTCTTATTTCTTCTCCTCTCCTCTCCTCTCCTCTCCTCTCCTCTCCTCTCCTCTCCTCTCCTTTCCTCTCCTCTCCTCTTATTTCTTCTCCTCTCCTCTCCTCTCCTCTCCTCTCCTCTCCTCTCTTCTCCTCCCCTCTCCCCTCCTCTCCTCTCCTCTCCTTTCCTCTCCTCTCCTCTTATTTCTTCTCCTCTCCTCTCCTGTCCTGTCCTCTCCTCTCCTCTCATTTCCTCTCCTCTGCTGTCCTCTCCTCTCCCCTCCTCTCCTCTCTTCTCCTCTCCTCTCCTCTCCTCTCCTCTCCTCTCCTCTCCTCTCCTCTCCTCTCCTCTCCTCTCCTCTCCTCTCCTCTCCTCTCCTCTCCTCTCATTTCCTCTCCTCTCCTCTCCTCTCCTCTCCTCTCCTTTCCTCTCCTCTCCTCTTATTTCTTCTCCTCTCCTCTCCTCTCCTCTCCTCTCCTCTCCTCTCCTCTCCTCTCCTCTCCTCTCCTCTCCTCTCCTCTCCTCTCCTCTCCTCTCCTCTCCTGTCCCCCCCTCTCATTTCCTCTCCTCTCCTGTCCTGTCCTCTCCTCTCCTCTCCTCTCCTCACCTCTTCTCTCCTCTCCTCTCCTCTCCTCTCATTTCCTCTCCTCTCCTGTCCTCTCCTCTCCTCATCCCCACAAGTCTCATTTGTCATTGAGGTGTCTACACCTTGAGGTCAGAGTTTGTGTTCATGTTTTCCATCGAAATTTACTTATACATTATTTTCTAACCATCTCGCATTGGACAAAGAGGGTGTGTCCTGTTGAGGACACAGTAATGTCATAATTGGACACCTAGTGGTGGGCTGCAGAATTGAATCTTGCCAGCCACAATTGGTCCGCAGGTCACATGTTTAAGACCACTCCTCTTCCACCTTCACCAGTTCTACTGTGCCTCTCTTCACCTCCCTTTATCTCAGCCCATCAACATGGATCACAAATAGACCCATTTAGAGTTGCTGTCAGCATCAACTGTGTGTGTTGACTCTGTCTTTGTGGACGTGAAAGTGGATGTTTGATTGAAACACAAAAGTTTTCAGCGCTAAATATGGGGAATAATATAATATCAGGGATGCATTTTTCATCCATCAACGTGGGTTTTGGTTGATACAGTACACCATCTTTTTCTGTCTCACGTCGCTTCAGCTCAACTTCTATTGCCAAAAATGTACACACAGGTCTATACCTGAACCCCTCTGTTTTCCATACTACTACTCCTATATCCCATTACTTTAATACATCCAACTCATGAATAAATGATCAGGCAGTATGAACAAGCTAAAGCCCGAACACTTATTTTGTCTTTCATCAACGACATTGTGAAATGAAGCCTGCAATAATAAAATACAAAAGAAGTTTTTAACAGACATTTTTTAGCTTCAATTATTTACAATTTCCTGTCCAAAAACTGAGGAAGAATGTGCATGATAGGAAATAACAACCTAAGAGCCAGTGTTCTGTCTCATCTCGTCTGTTGTCGGCCTAACAGCCGTGCGTGTTTAAGAGCTAGTTTCGCTTCCAAACACATTCACTCACTCCCAGTGGAGATGCTGCACATGATTGAATGTAACTTTGCTTTCAGTGGCAGCCACTCAGCTCAAAGATAGTTCCTTCAAACAGCTTCGGCGCTGAGTGGAGTTGAGGACCAGTGTAATTCAGTACAAATTTAATAAGTTTCCGTAAGGAGGAGTCTGTCTGTCTGTTTTGTATCATCTTGCAGACATTCAGAGGCCTGACATATATTAGGATCCATAGTAACCACGGACAAAGATCTCTACCTTGTTATGTTCTAGAATGAGTCCATGAGGAGTTTCTCTATAGGAGGACATGTACTTCAGAATATATAGCTGTCAGATGGAAAGAAATCATTATTTTTCACCATTACTTTCATTCCATTTATGCGCAGATCTCTTATTTTAAAAGCTTTCTGATTTGCTCTCTATTTGAGACACCCTTGGTTCCAATATTTGGCGCCAAATGGAACACAACGTTACAAGCTGAGGGAAGATAGTTTGTGGCCATGGTGTTTTTTCTATCACAAAATAATCATAAATATGCAGTGAAATTTTTCATTGAAGTCCCCCTGGCTCCCTCCTTAAGTAAGTAAGTAAATAAATAATGTGCTTCTGTAAAGGTGGAGGGTGTTATGAGCTATTGGACTGGATGATGGATTGTTTGAGAGAGTTAACAAGCTTAAGTCAGCAACCATTCATCTTAGTAGGCACAGAAAGGAATGTTCTCTTTGACTCATGAAGATTAGTCCTCATTTGATGCAATAGCTGTGGTATTTTCCATTTATCACTTGACAAAATTATGATCGAAATTTGGTGATAAAACTACATAATATATGTATTAAAAAAATTCTTACTGCATTGCCTCACAGCCGAGGCTGAGTTTGAAAAGATATTCACCTACGTGGTTTGATAAATGTGTGTTATTTCCTTATTCTAATAGCAGCCTCTCACGTTTCCACACGTTTCTCACCTCCTCCTCTTCTGCTGCTCCATTTCACTGCTACTTCTACTGATGATCACTTCTGCTGCTCTCCCTTCTCCTTCCGAGCACTTCCTGGCTGGATTATTGAGTCGCATCGCTCCCACACACTCCTGTCTGCTTCCCCTTGCTTCATCTTGTAAATTATTCACTCAGTCTCCTTTTCATCCACTGGTTTTATCATCTAGCTCAGTCGTGCTGGGTCTTCCTCTAGTCATTCCTCTGCATTTCCACCGAGGAAGTGTCATTTCATTTTCCTTTAAAGAATGTTTAAAGTTCCTTCATTTCACTTCACCACATTTATCTTCCGACCCATGTGCAGTGAAGACTAACTTTCAGAGGTTAGAACTTAAGCTCTGACAGTGTAACTTCGGCCGCTGTAAAAAGTAGGAGTCTCAAGGAAATATGAAGTTCTTCAATCTATTTGTGATGTTTTGAGTCACAACACTGAGCTAGATGTCTTGGTGTCTCGTAGATTTTATTATTGTCACCTCATACTTTGTGTTGTTTTTTAAATTAAATGTCAGCACTGTCTCAGTGTTACATCTGAGAAAAGGTATTCAGTGATAGGTGTGTTCTTTATGATGAAATATATTGAGCGAAATGTTTTGTGTACCAGAGAAGGAAAGATGAAGCTCAGCAATTACACAGTTCACTGTTTTATTTTTTCATGCTATGTGAAATAAGAACAAAATAAAAAGAAAAATCATCTACATAATTGATTAAATGGAGACTTGATAACCTCCTGAAAAAAAGTTGGCTGCACTCACTTTTTTTTGGTGCAAGGACTTTGCTAACCCAACTCTTTACCTTCGAATACAAAGGGAAAAAATGTCCTTACCAGACCTGGGACGTGATTTTAATTTTTTTTTTTTCTTATCAACTGTAAAGTAAATAATTGCATTTTTATAATTAACCCTAGAGTGATCAAATTTTAGTAGAATCTGTCCACATCTGCCTCTTACAGTGAAAGAACAACATTATTTGGTGCTCTTTTCTGAAGTATTTGGAAATTAATTTTCTTAAACACGGATGTTTTATTCATGATATGACATTGTTCAATGTGGTGCTCCTGAAAGTGGTGCACCGAAAAATATTCCCTGCGATAGAAAGCCTAAATGCCATTGCATGCATTTTTAACACAACAACATAATTGTTTTTTTCCTAACACCAGTACATCTTGGTGCCTCAAATCTGCAAAATTGTTGCTTCCTCGTGTGAAGTTGCTGGCGTCTTTATGGTCAAAACTGCATGTCACCCTGTAGGGGGCTGGATTTGGCCCTCAGGTCTGACAGAGTTTGACACTCACACTGGTGACTCACAATGGTTTACATGTCTAATTGGGATGTATTGAGCTTGTAACTGACTCACATCGGTGGAGAAATTTCACTGTGTCTTGAACACAAAGCTTTCATCCTGACTCATCTCATTCTTCTACCTTTGCAGGGATTCCACTTTGTTTCCCTACCAACTGATGTGCTGGAGATCGAGGTGAAAGATAAATTTGCCAAAAGCCGCCCCATCATCAAGCGCTTCCTTGGGAGGCTGTCCGTCCCTGTGCAGAGGCTACTGGAGAAACACGCCATTGGGTAGATTACAACTCCTCCTCATTCACCTTGAATGAAATTCAACACACTGTTTCTTTCTCTATCTAACTGTCATCTTCATTTCTACCTGCAGGGATCGTGTCGTGAGCTACACGCTGGGTCGCAGACTACCAACAGATCATGTGTGTGGTCAGCTGCAGTTCCGCTTTGAGCTCACCTCTTCTATTCACCCAGGTAACCAGCGAGCTCAACAAAACACTGTTCACACCGATGCTCTTCCACTGTCGCTCAGTGACGTTGCACTGACTTCACACAGGCGTTACCAAATTGTATGAAATTTATCTCATACTCTCATTGTGCAATCTCAATATTTGGCGACTTGTTTCCAGACTTGTTTTTTTAATTTAATTAAAAAAAATATTGTGAGGTTTTTATATTCAGTAAAATCCATAAACCAGCATTGCTATAGCGTTACATTTCTAGTGTTTCTCTCGAGACTTATAGTGGTTTCAGTTCAAAGGACTGTGGGCTTGCTGGTCACAGGGTGGCCCACATGTGACGCTCCATCTTGTCCTCTCATAGATGATGAAGAGATCTCCCTGGTCATCGAACAAGCGGCGCCAGCTGAACGAAACGCGACAGATGACAGCCCAGCTGCTCACGCTCCAGAGGATGACACACTCAGCGTTGGGCCGGAAATGCCAGACCTCCCTCTGGATGCGCCTCCTGACCCTGACTGTTCTACCCCATTAGCTTCCACACCTGGTGTCCTCCAACCGCCTGAACTGGAGGAAACAGGGGAGCAAGAGGAGGAGAACACAGTGAGGGAGGAGCCTGCAAGTCCGCAGGTGGAAGTGGAAGGAGAGAATGGATGGCTGGTTGATGAGGAAGGGAGCAAGGAAGAGGAGCAGGATGAGGCAGCACAGGTGGAGAATGAATGTGTTCCTCAAACACAAGAGCCGGGAGAAGCGAAAGATGAGGGACAGGAAGCACAGCCGGTGCCTGAGAGCAGCACGCATGTGGCCGGGAGTAGTAACACTGAGGCTCCAACAACAGACGGGGAGAGTCAGGATCAGGATTCCACTGTTCAAACCGGAGAGGAAGCTCCAAAGGAATTCACAGAAGGTGAACCGAGCAGCTCCCCCTGTGCCTGTCAATCCCTCTTCACACATTACAAATCTCAAGGCTCTTCGCGGCGTAAAAACAGGCCGTGCTCTCTGCCGGTGTCAGAGCTGGAAACAGTGATTGCATCTGCTTGCGGCGAGCCAGAGACTCCGCGATCGCATTACATCCGCATCCACCATCTGCTCCACAGCCTTCCATCTGCACAACAGAGACCCCCCAGCCAGGAGGAAGAGGAGGGCGGAGAAAACTCCAGCACTTCTCTGGACCACTCCTCCATTTCCCCAACTGTTAAGAACTCTAAAGACATCGAAGTGGGGCCTGAGGAGGAGGACGAGGAAGATACAACCCAGTCACCAACTCAGGTAGGAATAGATGGAAGTTCTTTTTCATGACTGAAATGTTTCCCACGTAACAAATATGAATCAGTCAAAATTTAAATGAAATTATGTTGATTAAATATAAATACAGAATAAACAAAAAATGCAGTTTGAGCCTCACATATAACACAATTGATAGTTTGACAATATAATTTTTTGGCCAGGAAAGGAAGAAAAGAGACTTTGAGAGTCACTTTTGCCTCCCAGCCCGCCAGAGGAGGATAACTGGTCTAAATATCTCTATTATTTATTATATGTATTATTAGTTTTACTCCACAAGAAACATTTATATCCACAATAAGTTGTTGATTAATCTAACCTGGAAAATATGTCGCTTGTTGATGGTCTCATTGAATGTTTCGTAGTCTTGAGTGCAGTACAGTGAAGTAGGGTTTACGTGATGCCTCTGCAGCAATAGTGTAGATGTCTGAATGTTTTCTTGGAATGAAGAGTGCAGGACACACATTGAAGATCATGTTTGCATTTTTGTGGAATATGTGTGACATAATGATGAGAAATTATTAATCCCTGACAGAATACTTGAGCAGTATTGTCTTTTAGGACGCAAATGACATCTATTGTATTTATCTTATTATATTTTGTCTCACTTGTTATCAATCAGACCTTCAAATGTCAGTGCACCTCCTATAGCTATTTCTGTCCCGGCCTCATTAGATTCTGATGAGTAATTATAGTCAATTCTATTTCAAGAAAACTACCACATTTGAAGTTCATTTGTCTTTTTCTTACAGGTCTGTAACATTCTGTGTTTTTAAATTTTAGTTAATTGTGTTTCTTCTGCACCTGGCGTTAATAGAACACGACTGACAGCTATATGTGTCTCCAAACAATGTTTAGTGTCTTCCGTCACTCAGTCTCTTTGTTATGTATTGCAGGTCCCAGAGTGTCCAGGCCCCTGCTGCTGTCGCTCTCTTCCACGAAGTCTCTCCATTGAGCGCCTCTCAGAGTTAAACCAGCTCTTGGAAGGTAGCGGAGGAGGAGGAGGACCTACAGCAGTGAGGAGGACATCCCTTTCCTGCATTGAGAGCGAAGAGGGCGACTCCAGCAACGCAGTCGGAAGACGAACCGGAGGAAGCAGCCACAGGCCCGCTGGTGAACCGGAATGCGAGTTCTGCGACACCTCTTGCTACAGCACTTCCTGCTACAGCACCTCCTGTTACAGCACCTCCTGTTACAGCAACTCGGGGTACGACGGAAGGGGGCGCGTCTGCAGCCACACCAGACTCTCCTCGGTGGACAGCAACCGGCTGTCTGGCAGCACAGTGTTCTCCTCTCAGGATGAGGAGGAGGATGAGGAGAGCGCCTTCGAGTCGACTCCAGATGCCGGCCAGAGCCAGGAGGCTGGCAGGGCAGGAGGGGAGAGGAGGGCGGGGAGATGGAAGGAGGTCAGGAGAGGAGAGCCAGTGGAGCCTGAAGCAGCAGGGTCGAGCTCTGGAGACAACATAGGTGAGAGCCATTTTTTTCACCTCTCATCTTCAGTATAATGTTTGAGTTGTTTTAGCAATTCATTTTGTGTTTTCTGCCTTTATATGTTGAAAGTCTTGTGCTTTTTAGTGATCATGTTTTCCCCAAAGTTAAATGGGAGTTTTTTACCTGGTGAGCTACTTGCTACTTGATAGGGCTTTTTTAGCTGCCTTTATTTACAATTTTGTTGTGTTGTTTTTGTTTTATTTTAACCAAAAAGTCCAAGCTTAGTTAAGTTGCATCATCAAAACCTTTTCCATTCGTTCACAGACGAATGCCACTGCTCTAAAACCTAATGTTTATCGAGCTGTTGAGCAGCTAAAAGTGGCCCTCGGCTGATTATGACCTTCTTAATAGGAGAACAAAACTTTGCCGGTGATTGATAGACAAGAAAATTATTCTACTTCGACGGCTTGCGTCAAATACAAGATTTGGATTGAGTCCTAATCAGATATAAAATAATTTCCTCACAAATACAAAGTGGGCGAAATGTGGTTTATGAAGCGCTTAGCATTCTGCTTCAAATTAGCATTTAAATGAGAACATTAATGTGATTTACGTGTCTGATTTAATGAACTCAGCCAGAAAATGACATTAGTTTGGTTTTCCCAGCATTCATCCTCACTCATTTCAACTCAGCTCTACAGTGTTTTTGCATGCAGAATCTGTGGGGATAAACAACGGCAGTTTTTCCTCCCCACAACGCTCCCTTCTGCACCTTGTCATTTGAGACCCTCAAGGCCTTTCCAGTAATATGGTCACTCCCTTGTGGAAACTTCTCCCACACTGTCTTTCTGATGTCCCCCTGTAGGCCTGTCACCTCCCGTCGGTCATCCTCCAGTCCTTCGACCAAGCCTTGACCTTAACCATTTCCCTGCTGCCACTGACCAAGTCTTACCTCCAAGTAAGAAGCAGCAAACCCCAATCTTACTGTGGAGTGGCATGTGGACAACTTGGTTTGACATATCCTCATGTTTCACTGCACCCTTCAAACATGCCATCAGCCCATCCTCATGTGCTCCTATACAGTAGATAAACATTTGCTTTATTGATCGTCATTTGATGTAATCGTCTGCTCTGGTGTTGATTTTTAAGAATTATATGGACAGACCTTTTTGCTCTTCTGTTCCATTCCTGATTATTTTTTTGTAAAATGCTCCTCTGAGGATAAAAAAATATATTCATGCAGTGCCTCGAGTTCTTCAAACTGAAGTGTTCACAGAATGGTTCTCTAACTGTGTGAGCAAATTCTCCTGACCTCCACAGACTGGGAAGCTCGCGTGGACAGTCACGGCAGGGTTTTCTACGTAGACCATGTCAACAGGACCACCACCTGGCAGAGACCCAGTCACACTGGCAAGTGCAGTCACGGAATCCCTCGATCCGGATCCACCCAGCAGATGGAGCAGCTCAACAGGAGGTAAGGATGAGAAGCCAGGATCATCTGTCAAAGAGCACGGTGAGGCTGGATGTCAGTGGAGGACAAGAGTCCTTGGTGAGGTTTTCACTTGAAAAGATGATGAAGCGAACCGTTTTTTTTTTGTTTTTTTTTGTTTTTTTTGATGGAGAAACACTGACACCTGCTGTCAGCTGGAGGGGAGACACTTTAATGCGAAGACGTTTGACCAAACATGATGTTGCTTTTGAAGATGCTGCCGTTTAAGATATAGCAATTCATTGTTGGGTTAAGAAAAAAAAAATCATGAACATAGTCGTTTTATTTCACTGCACTGAATATCATAAGCTCCTCTACAGTCGCTTCATTTTTCCACAGGAAGATTTTTTAAAATCCATATTATTGACATGTTTCATGTGAAGTACACCATGAATCCAGGAGCAGTATTTACTGTAAGTTTAAAAGTGTAAATCAATATTTCTACAGGTACCAGAGTATTCAGAGAACCATGGCCACCGAGGAGGAGGGAGGCAATCAGAGGTTGGAGCGGAGTTGCAGCACAGAAAATGAATCGGATTCTCCACCTCCTGGTGCTTTCTTCTTTTTTTCGACGTTTTAAAGTTGATGGTATGTTTCTCAGTTGTTTTACTCATGTGTGTTCTATATTTCATTGTAGGTCCCGCCTCTCCTGTCAATCACCAAAAGATCAGCCATCTCCTCCAGTCACCTGCAGTCAAGTTCATCACTCACCCAGAGTTCTTCACGTTGTTACACAATAACTATGTGAGTCCAGAATACGCTTCATTTTTATATGAAATTGAAAACAATGAGGTTGGTATTATGTCCACTTAATGTCTCTTTTTTCTCATTAAAAAGTTTTACTTTTTCTACTTATTGACTTTTTAATTTTGTGGGGACAAAAGAACAAAATCACTTTATTCACCACCCTCAAATGAAAGTCACAGAACCTTTAATTTGGCATTTTATGGAGTGGAATGTGCCTGATAATATTATTTTTGGGCGGAGAAAGCTGTTTTTTTTAATCCCAGTGTGATGGATCAAATTTCAAGTGCTTCATTTTATTACACGAGCAATATATAAAGTTTTAACAATATATTTAATTATATGCTCACTGTTTAATGAACACAAAATCAATGGAAAATTGCAATTTTGTGCAAAAATATTCAATGACCGAAATGTATCATATCAATTTCTGGTGAGACAGATTCGCTTCTGTATTTTTCCTGTATATACGTCTAAATGTTGGGCTGATAAATCAAATGCGTGGTTATTCTGGAGAGATAATCACTATATCTAATGCAAGACATAAACAAATGTTTAAATGGAATGAAAACAGCAGCCTGTTGTGTGACAAAATCGGATCACATTTGGGACAATTTAAGCAGTCAGTTAACATTAGGAAATATTTTAGGCTTTGATCCAAAGACTAGGTTAAGGCCTAGCTCTTGTCTGGATTCTGAGACCTCTTCTTCCTGTTCTAACACCGATGCCAAAGTGAGGGAATCTAATCTGTCTTTTAAAGGTTCAGTTTTACAAAGTGATTTCCCCTGGGTGCACTGGTTTTCCACTCAGTTTAAAGGCAAACGCTTTCTAATAATGAGTGGGCCTCAAATCAAAATCAGGATTGAAGTGCAGCCTTTTGGTTTACTCAGAGGATGTAAAAGGTTACTGGGAACTCTCAGACCTGACAGGCAGCAAGATGCATTCATTGATTTAGTGTTGTACTTTCACATACGATTTTATTCCTGTTTCATTCCCAATTTTTTTCCTTCTTTTAGTCGGCTTATCGGATGTTCACCACCAGCAGTTGTGTGAAGCACATGATCCTGAAAGTGCGCAGAGATGCGAAGAACTTCGAGCGCTATCAACACAACCGAGACCTGGTGGTCTTCCTCAACAAATTCGCTGACACACAACTGGAGCTGCCGAGAGGGTGGGAGATCAAGACTGACCTGCAGGGGAAGGTAGAGTCCTCTACATGGTGATGTGTATCTGTGTTAGCTGTGAGGTTCGTGTGCATACCTACAACCCAAAAAGGAAACGCTGGCAACATTATGTGACTCATATTTGAATGCAATGAAAACAGTTCATGTGAGAGCAGTACCTGTTCTTTCTTCCTGCGCCTGCCAGTCTTTCTTCGTGGACCACAACAGTCGAGCCACAACCTTTATCGATCCTCGAATCCCGCTTCAGAATGGCCGCCTGCCAGGACACCTCGCTCATAGGCAGCACCTACAAAGACTGCGCAGCTACAGTGCTGGAGAGGTACATGAGTAAACTGGGCTCTTGGCTTTATTTATCTGTTTTTAGTTTTGCTTCCTTTTGCACCAAAACAGCACTTTAACTTGTGACCCATATTTCTATTTATTTTTTCTTTGGGACTGTGTTAGACCTCAAAGAGTTTTTCATTAAAAAAGAATTGTGCAAACAAAAAAATAACATTTTAAGAGTGAAAAATGAAAATAAAGAATTAAAGTATATTTTTTCATTTAATTTCATTACATGTAAAAAAAATAAATAAATGCACATAAATTCACTTCAATATATATATATAGATATAGATAGATATAGATAGATATACATTTGATGGATAATACCAGAACTAGTGACACAACACGCACGACAGAAGTACAGCGCATGACTTGTATTACCTGTGTGCAGGCCTCTGACGTGTCCCGGACTCGTGGTGCCTCTCTCATGGCCAGACCTGGCAACAGCCTGGTTGCTTCTATTCGGAGTCAGCATCAAGCGGACGTGCAGCAGCTGTCAGCGCCGAGTAAGTGTCCTCATCACCACAGCAGCTGTGTATATGAATACAAAGGGATAGTTACCTTTTCTCTTTCTCCACTTGCAGCTTACAATGACAAAATAGTGGCGTTCCTTCGGCAGCCCAACATTTTCGACATGCTGCAGGAGAGGCAGCCCAGTCTGAGTAGGAACCACGCACTCAGGTATGATGTCTGAGGAGTCGAACTAGAAGCAGTGTTTTCATGTTGTTGTTTCTTCAGGGAGAAAATCCACTACATCAGGACGGAAGGAACGCAGGGGGTGGAGAAGTTATCGTGTGATGCAGATCTGGTCATCTTGTTGAGGTAAACTATAAAACTGTCATTTTTAAAATAGAATAGTGGAGACACACATAGATGCACAACTTAATGGGTTTATGTTCACAAGAACAGAGGGTAAGTAATGTTTCACTCCTTCCCTCACTCATGAGCATGTTATTGCATTTAATATCATCGATGACAGGCACAACATGGGTGGCCTAAAAATCTTAAGCTGATGGTTGGCAGGTAGTTTCATATATCAGAGGTAGGCTGCCACCCAGTGGCACTTTGCGCTTGAACAACATGAAATGCAGTTACTGCAGTTAATAAGAACAATCAAAAGCAGTTATTATGTATCCTTATCTTAGGGTTAGGCTTAGGTTTAGGGTTAGTGTTAAGGTTAGGTTAGGGTTAGGGTTAGTTAGGGTTAGAGGGTTAGGGTTAGTGTTTGTGTGGGTTAGGGTTAGGTTAGGGTTAGGTTTAGTTAGGGTTAGGGTTAGAGGGTTAGGTAGGGTTAGGGTTAGTTTAGGGTTAGGGTTAGAGGGTTAAGGTTAGTGTTTGTGTGAGGGTTAGGTTAGGGTTAGGGTTAGTTAGGGTTAGGTTTGGGTTAGGGTTACTTAGGGTTAGGGTTAGGGGTTAAGGTTAGTGTCTGTGTGAGGGTTAGGTTAGGGTTAGGGTTAGTTAGGGTTAGGTTTGGGTTAGGGTTACTTAGGGTTAGGGTTAGGGGTTAAGGTTAGTGTTTGAGTGAGGGTTAGGTTAGGGTTAGTTAGGGTTAGGTTAGGGTTAGGTTTGGGTTAGGGTTACTTAGGGTTAGGGTTAGGGGTTAAGGTTAGTGTTTGAGTGAGGGTTAGGTTAGGGTTAGGGTTAGTTAGGGATACGGTTGGTTAGGGTTAGAGGGTTAGGGTTAGGTTAGGGTTAGGTTAGGGTTAGGTTAGGGTTAGGTTAGGGTTAGGGTTATGAATGAATAATTATGAATAATAAGAACAATCAAAAGCAGTTATTATGTATCCTTATCTGTAAGTCATTTTCATTATCTTCTGTTCTTTTTTTGTTAGTTTCTTAATTAAAAACTATTTCATCACGGTTTATGTCTCCTTCATTACTTTTTGTCTTGTCTTTTTACACTTCTTTCCCCAGAGATAATTTTGATTCATCTAACCCTAGCCCTAAACCTAAACCTAACCCTAACCCTCATCCCTAACCCTTACCTAACCCTAACCCTCTAATCCTAACCCTACTCTAACCCTAACCCTAACCTAACCCTAACCCTAAACCTAAACCTAACCCTAACCTAACCCTAACCCTAACCCTACCCTAACCCTAGACTAACCCTAGACTAACTTTTTGTATGATTATTTTTTCTTATACCTTGTTCCACTCATTCCCCTCAGAAATTAAAATTTTCTGACTCCTGGCCTTTCTTCTTCTTTTGGCTTCACAGTTTATTCGAAGAGGAGATCATGTCTTATATTCCTCCTCACCCCATTCACCATGGCTTCAGTTTCTCGCCTCGCTGCTCACCAGCCTCATCGCCTCAGAACTCACCCGGTAGGTCGATTTCCTTAATTGTACTGTTGATAATATATGTTTGGCTCAGTGGAACAGTCAAAGATAAAATATTGTGACAGTAATGTTGGGAATAATTCCAATAGTTCCACAGAAACAAGCCTCTGTCTTAAACAACAGATCCATTCTCCACATGATGAAAATTCGCTGCACTGCCTTTTCAATGGGTCCAGGTCACAGTCAGCATGTCCAAGTCCTCTGCAGTCAATATTTTGGCACACCTGACAGCAATGGCTTTGTTTTAGCTGCGCCTGCTGTGCCAGTTTAGAGCCCAGCTCAGTGGCGGCACTGAAACACAGTCCACCTCCAGCAGGATACAAGCGCTCATGTGCATCATCATTATTGAGAGAACCTTCTTCCCATCAGTGGAAAATGGGTCACAGCTGGATCTCTGGCCAACGAGTCGGCTCCATCTATTGGCTCCGATTTGTTTTTGGGGCGCCCCATTGGTGTTTTTATCCCATTTTGAAATTATTACTACGCATTCAGTACAAGGCTGTTCTGTCTAAACCATGGAGCCTCTTAAGTCCAAACCACAGTCAGTGCCAAAACAGGTTTGTAATCTTCATTTCACACCCGTCCAGCAGTGGCAAAGATTATGTTTATTCCAATCAGTAAATGTCGATCGATGCACGTCTGAACTTGACAATGTTTCTCTCTTTATAATCATTGTCCATTGTCTGTATGTCATCCAGGCCTCCAGAGAGCCAGAGCTCCTGCTCCGTATCGTAGAGACTTCGAGGCCAAACTCAGAAACTTCTACAGGAAACTGGAGGCGAAGGGCTACGGCCAGGGACCCGGCAAAATCAAGTAAGACAGACAAACGCTGCGGCATCACAGCTATAATACATCAGTTAGCTAAATAGTGAGCTGTTGCTGGTGAAGCTGTGCAATTGCTTGCAGTCCGCATGGTGGTGATGGGTAGATGAGGCATCATGAAACAGTATTGCTGGGTTGATGAAACAGTGTCCTCATTTACAGAGGACTACCAGAGGGCACTCTTGGTTTACAAACAATGTGAGGTTCCATTGAAATAGTTGTACAAGTCCAAACATTTTGCAGCAGACAGCGCCATCTGGTGGCCTCTGAAAATCGGGACACTGCTGCGTGAAACCTCATCTACCCATCACCAGCCCCTGGACTTCTCAAGGTTTCTGCTTCATAAAGAGGCAGCTTCTCTGAGACAGTAGATGAGACACTACTGTTAGGACTTAATTGTTTGCCTCATACCTGCAGTATTTGAAATGCAGAACAAAATGATGACATTGACAAACAAATGTGTGACTCGTTTCATGTGTTCATGGTTCCTCACAGGCTGTTGATACGAAGAGAACATCTGCTCGAAGGAACCTTTAACCAGGTGATGGCTTATTCCCGCAAAGAGCTGCAGCGGAACAAACTCTACGTCACTTTTCTGGGAGAGGAAGGGTGAGACATGCTCCTATAAGCACGTAACACTAACAGTCTGAGCTGCTGATGTCTAATTTGTACGTTATGTTCCATGGCCTCTGAAACACCTCCTCAGATTTTTACTCAGGTTAAATCCATCTCCTTCTAATCTTTCATTATTTAACAGTTAAAATGCTGACTGTCTTTCAGGTTAGACTACAGTGGTCCATCCAGAGAGTTCTTCTTCCTTCTGTCTCAGGAACTTTTCAATCCTTACTACGGCCTCTTTGAGTACTCCGCCAACGACACCTACACGGTCCAAATAAGCCCGATGTCAGCCTTCGTGGAGAATCATCTGGAATGGTCTGTGTATCCACGAGAGCCAACTGTACCCACTTAATTCGGATCTTGATGTTCATGAGGGTTTCCATGTGCTCAGGTTCCGGTTCAGCGGTCGTATTCTGGGACTGGCTCTGATTCATCAATACCTGCTCGATGCATTCTTCACCCGGCCGTTCTACAAAGCTCTGCTTCGACTGTGAGTAGACACACATTCCTCACCCACATAACTTCTGTTAATGCAGTCACCTTTTAGTCCATGAGGGGGCAGCATATTACAGGGTTATCAGTTCTGACCTTGCATGATGTCTTTAGGTTCTAGGAGCTTATTGTAGTCTTCATTCATGGGGCAATAAGAGAACTCTTTCAACTGTAGATACTGACTATCATAAAATGCTGGATGAAAAGTTGCACTTCCGGAAACAATTAAAAGCATCATCCTCCATGATGTGATGTAAAAGACTACTATGCTCCAACAGAAATGTCTGTAGATCAGAAGCTGTTTCACATGATGGATTCAGGTTCCTCCTGGAAGCTGAAGTGACCCCCTACACTAGTTATGGGTTGATGAGGTTTCATGAAACAGTGTCCTAATTTTCAGTGGCTGATTTTCTGCTGTAAAATGTTTAGACGTGAACAACTTATTCAATGAATTCCCTCATCATTTCTGAGCCAGGAGCGCCATTTAGTGGCCTCTGAAAATTCGGACACTGTTTTGTCTACCCCGTGACAAGTTTCACTGTTTCATACTGCATCTATCCATCACTCCCCTGCACCATTTTGCTATGGTGATAAAACATCATGAAGAACAGAAGCAAAATCCTTGTTCATCTCATGATAAAAGCCATTATAATCTCCTAGCTCAGCATTACCTGTTTGTTACAGCCCTCATCTGTTGCTTTATATCTTCAGGGAGGTCTATCTTCCTGCTCTCTCTGCTGCCTACTTCACTGACGTTTGTCTCCGACAGGCCGACCGACCTCTCTGATCTGGAGTACCTAGACGAGGAGTTCCATCAATCCCTGCAGTGGATGAAGGACAACGACATCACCGACATCCTAGACCTCACATTTACTGTCAACGAGGAGGTCTTCGGCCAGGTTGGACAACACTCATACATTTGTCTGTTTTCACTCTTGAATCACATTTCCCGTCACACTGCCAGGTAACAGAGCGGGAGCTTAAATCTGGCGGCTCCAACCTTCAAGTAACCGAGAAGAACAAGAAGGATTATATTGAGCGAATGGCCAAGTGGAGGGTGGAGAGGGGAGTGGTCCAGCAGACAGAGGCGCTGGTCAGAGGTTTCTACGAGGTGAATATTAAGAAGCTAATCCCACAAACACACCTCCACCGTTCTTTAATTAAAGTTTTCTTTTCATACCAGGTTGTGGACTCCCGGCTGGTGTCCGTGTTTGACGCCCGGGAACTGGAGCTGGTCATTGCTGGCACAGTAGAGATCGACCTGAGTGACTGGAGGACTAACACTGAGTACAGAGGAGGTGTGTATTCACTGTATTAAAGAAACCTTTCACATCTCGTGACTAAGCTTTGAAAAATATATGTTAAAATCATGAGTCTGGTTTCTGTTGCTCTCTCCATCAGGTTATCACGACGGACACATTGTCATGCGTTGGTTCTGGGCTGCTGTCGAGCGATTCAACAACGAACAGCGCCTTCGGCTGCTGCAGTTTGTGACCGGGACATCCAGCGTGCCGTACGAAGGCTTCGCTGCCCTGCGGGGATCCAATGGACTCCGGCGTTTCTGTATTGAGAAATGGGGGAAAGTGACGTCGCTCCCCAGGTGACCGACACTGACTCTTGCAACGTGTGAAACGTTGCTTGCTAAAAGTCTTTCACCCTCTTTCAGGGCTCATACGTGCTTCAATCGTCTGGATCTGCCTCCCTACCCTTCATACACCATGCTGTATGATAAACTTCTGACTGCTGTGGAGGAAACCAGCACCTTTGGCCTGGAGTAGTCATGTTCTACAGTGAGAGAGAAAAGGTCTGATAATGGCAACATTTGTCAGAGACTCTTGGTTAATTCATCGCTGCTGGTCCTGTTGTAGTGACTCGCTCCAGGGGCCAATAGAGGGGACCTAGATCTGATGTTGAGACAGTGTCACTGTTGATTTATATGACTGGAACCAGAGGGTTGCTACAGCGGGGTGCTTCTATGATTCACATTTCAAACAGAGTTGAAAAAACTGAAGTGACACTAACAGCATTGTGAGCAGACAAGCGTCAGTGTCTGCAGTAAACAAGTTCAAAGATCGGGCTGTGTCTTTAAGCGGGTACTGAAAATCTGATGGTTTGGGATGGACCGGCATTAATACCAGAGGAAGTGGTCAAATTCAAAACTTTCCAAACCAGATGTTCAAGGATAGGAGTGTAAAAAAATCATGGGAAGTAAAAGGAAATGTAGCCATGTAACTTTTAAATAGGTTGCCTAAGAAATCAGTGGGACATCCAAGCAACAAAAACACTATTCTATGGCACGAAAGAGCACTTTTAGTTTGCAAAGTAAGTCTTTGTCACTATTGAAGTATTAATTGGTTCACTGGATCCAAGAGTAATTCATATTTTAAGGTGTCAGGTGGAGAGTTCAAAGGGTCATATAAAGTAACCTATGCATATAGCAGTCTAATATTGGTGCAGTGATGGATTGGAATGCAATTTCCAAGAATATAAAATATACTGTATCTATAATTTATTATGGCTTTCTAATAGTATTCTTAATCCAGATGACAAACTCTATTTAAAATGTAACTCACTTGGGTAGCATCAAAGAGTTCAAACGATATGCTGGTTGAAGTCTATCAATCACTAATGATGCAGCGTGTATAGAATATAGAATTCTCTGGCAGGATGTATTGTTTCTAAATACACATCTGACTGTGTTGATTCACAATAATGCCAAAGAACAATCAGGAGGGATGATAAAGACGAGGCTGAGGCGACTCATTGGATTTAATCTGATGTCTCGATATGGAAGCGAATGCAATGCTCTTCATGTGGAGAATATTCACACATAGAACACAAGAAGGAATCAACTGAAGAAGATAGAACATAAATCCACTGACTGTTTTCATATGATTTGTAAAAATAAGATTCATTTATTGCCCTGAGATCAGGCTTTTAAAACTTTGGTTCCATGTGAATACATCACAGTAGATGTCGGTGAGAATGTATATAGGTGTGTGGTTGGCGAGTGACGTGAAGACACAGCAGTAGCTCACAAGAGGGACCCTGAACCATTGTGATGTAAAATGAATTTAAACCTGGCCTGGGATTTATCGAAAGTTGAAATTATGTCCGTGAGGAACATAAATGTTTGAGGGACGAGATGAAGAATTCTCGAATACGTTCAGGTTCCTCCAACCTTCATACATTTGAGTCACTTATTTCCACTTATTTTCCTCCTATTCCCAAATGTCTGTTCAATAATCACAATCTACAAGGTGTAACAAATGATACAAGTGACTCAGCAGGAGGTTTTGATCTCCAAGTGTGGCTGCAATCCAGGAAGGACTTGGGCCTGCGGAGCAGCTGGACCAGACCTTTCTCTGTTCAGTTGTGACAGTGAAGTCACAGCTCACATAAGTAGCCATAAACTCCACCCAAGGGCTCCTGCTGTGAACTTGAATCCTTGAAAACGGGAACTTACCAAGGACAAAACCTTCAGCATCTTTGGTCTGAATGGGAGTGGCATGTGCTCACATTCAAGTCTTCCACTGATCCTTCTAAAGAAACTGAATGTCAGCTACCGCCGTTGGTGTTGGTCTTTGCATGGAGCAGGTTCTCCAACCACCAAACCTTTACTGTGTCTCCCAGACAAAAGCCGCATGCGGGTCACTGCAGAACTGACCGCTTTGTTATCAACTTTTTCGGGGTCGCCTTGGGCTAATCAGTGTAATGTATGCAATTGTTCAAGAGCCCGACCCATTCGTGCTTTTTCCACGGACTGCAGCGACCCCCCCTTCGATGTCTCTTCACTGGGAATGAAGCCGTGCCTCAGTTGATCAACGCCTCATACTGTTTGTGGCCTGTGGTGTTGTGGTTATGTTATTACACATACGCCTTGGTTCTTTTCTGAGCATGTTCTTGTCATATCACGTATTAGACTTCCATCGAGTGGAGCATTCTGGGTGTCAAAGTTGCGGTTGTGTTGAGTCTTAAAAGCTTGTCTCAACATCCTCCTGCAAAGGAAACTTAAGCCAAAAAATATCACATATCTCATGGAGGTGTCTTTGGATCCATAGTTCGGAATCGTGGTATAAAAAAAGGACACAGACAATCAGTGTAGTGGATACGTGGTGTAACATCTCACTGTTATTTCAGTTATGTTCTCTGTGTTTGTTTAAAAAAAATCATCCCACAAAATGTGTAAATGTTACGCTCCAGTTCTGTTCTCAAGTGGATTCTTCAAATCCTCCAGTAAGTTTTGATTTCTTTGTCTTCTGCTTGATCACACAACTGAATTTATGTTTGCTCCTTATGATTCTTATAAAAACACATCTGCAACTGTCCAATTTCAACTGTCTAAGTCATGAAGATGGACTGTGTTTTGTTGATGATGCAGTTGTTTTGGCTTCATCTTCTCCTCTCAAAAACTACAGTTGTGTGTGTGAAGCTTTAGCACTGAGGGTCTGCACCTCCAAATCTTGGGGGGTGAGGGGTGGTGTTGTATTACACGACCACCCAAGACCTAGTGATGGGTAGATGAGGTTTCATGACTTGCTGCAGTGTTCCAACTAATTCAAAAACATCATGTCATTTACTAACCAAGAGCCCCATCTAGTGGCCTCTGAAATTAGGGCACTGTTTCATCAACCCTGCAATAATATTTCATGATACTTCATCTACCCATCACTTCCAAGACCAAGACTGAGTCAGGTCCAAGACCAATGAGGGAGGAAAGACCAAGACCAGACTGAAGTCTGTTAGCCATGTAGACACACTAATTCATTTCTTACTGCAAAACAAAATAAATCACGATCTGAAATGCTGTTATTGGAACTAACTATTAGTTTGGTCTTGGTCTTGACCCCCGTCACTGGTCTTGGTTTTGGACTCAGTCTCGGGTGAGGTGGTCTCGACAACGGCACTAGAGAGGTGACACAAGTGTGATCATGAGTTAGAATCATTCCTAATCTCACTCATCACGCAGAGAATGAAAGCGAAAATAGAACCAAAAGTTGTTTCTAAGACTGGTGAAGTGCAGCTGTCTGTCAGAAACTAACTACGATTGAAGCCACCACTGTTTTGTGTTGGATGCAGTGTTCATTTACACAGTATCCATGCTGCCTGAATCTGGCAACTTTTTAAAACGCTAGGCTCTTTCGACGCCAACTTCATCGCCATGTATGTGCACCACCGGAAAAGGTGCCAATTGTAGAATTCTATTTTTATGTTTTGCCTCGACAAGCCATGAGCGGGGAGATACTCAAGAGACGAGAAGAGACAATGCCAATGTATTAGTTGATGACATTATTTTAATTTAATGAATCTAATATTGTCTCTGAGGGGAAACCAGCCGGGGTTAGATTTGGAAAAGTCCAGAATAACAGTAGGAAATGCCAACGTGCTGAAGATACTATAAATGTACATCTTATGATATAAAGTGAGACCAGGATGATCATTTGTTTGGGATAAGTGTGTGTGCAGTTAAGAGTTGCAACTTGTTTTAGATGTGTTTGAATGTTAATATTGGTGACACACAAAGGTTTGATTATCATTGTCAATATTTGTCCACATACATCATCGATACAGAAACGGGTTCTCAATTAAACACAGTGGGGACAAACTATTTCCGGTATTGTATCAGTTCTGTGATAATTCAGTTAATTTCACTAATGCCTTTTTTTGTGCAGAGTGACTGAAGCGCGGTTGCAATAACACATCTGGTCTACATCTGTATATTTAAACTCATGAGACATTTTCACCTCCAGGAAGCATCTGTTGCCATTCAGACTCCAAAGACACTTTTGGTTCAGAGCAAA
This sequence comes from Synchiropus splendidus, assembly GCF_027744825.2. NCBI lineage: Eukaryota > Metazoa > Chordata > Actinopteri > Syngnathiformes > Callionymidae > Synchiropus > Synchiropus splendidus. The sequence continues at coordinate 25,144,413 of NC_071336.1, forward strand.
CTTTCAATCGCATTTCTGAACACGTCCGAATAAAAACGTGCGGCGCATCCATTAGAAAAAAAACTTTTATTATATTCTGTAAAGTACGGAATTTGTGCCCCATTTTTTTAAACAAATATTTTATACTGTTATTTATACTTTATTGCACTACTGGAATCTTCGTTTGATGCTATGAAAGGAGTCATATTTTGCCTTCACTTTTGATATTTATGCATTTTATATTATACATACTTTGCTTGATGGTTGCTCAGTGGGAGTGTGTATCATTATCACAAGAAATCCAACCAATGCTGTTTTCATTTTTGGACATTTTATAACCAGTCGGTGCATGAAGACAGCCAACCCTCCATGTTTTGGTCATTGCACTGACATTAATACACAAAAAAGATATGTATTATGTTTTAAATATATTTAAGAATTGTCTTGGAAAGATTTTAAAAAAAGGTCATTGAATTTGTTGAGAAAGTAAAGATGGTGTTGTTGGTATTTGCAATTGTGAAATATATGTCTATTTTTAAGGGGGAAAAGTGAAACTAAGAAGATGTGGTCAGGTCAAGTTTTGGAGGGGACACTGAAGCATGAGTTTTTATTGTTTTGTGTGTTAAATTATTATGATGTTCTCAGGCTGTGCAGTCGCTCCAATGTACCTAAAACACTGTTGAATCTCAATAAAAAGATCACTTTGTTACTTTCGGTGTTGGATGATGATTGATGTTTGCTGAAGGAATCATTTCATTTAAACTTTAAAGATGAAGCGTTGATCTCTTTATCCTCCAAAACCAGAGCTCTAGTTGGGTGTTCTTGTTCAGTGGACCCCAATGGCAACAGGATCACACCATCTCACCAGCTGGACAATGATGCAATCGTTCAATTTCGCCAGTAGCGCCATCTGAGCAGTTTAAGTATTTACAAGTATGTATGCTCCTCGAATTTGCTAAAACAACCCTTTAACGGTGCGTTTCAGTTGTACATGGAAGTTCCAAGTTACTCCCGCCTCCGTTCTCCACCTGATGAAGAAATTATTATATAATATATAATAAAAAAATTGGAAGCTGTATCAGACCATAATCCAAGATGGCCTCCTAGAACTGGAAATACAAATGTTACATCAGCAAGTTTGCGTGTGTAGGGTTTGTTTATTAAGAAGTTTCTCATGATGGACCAGTCACGGGCGAGAAAGCTTTTCTGAACCTCGCTATCTTCCTTTCCGGCGAGGATAACTGGAAAACAGTCATCTCGGCTGTGACGTCATTCACAGCCTCGACTTCCCACTTCCGAGGTAACTGGAACATCGCAAAGGAATTCTGGATTTTGTTGCATTCCATTTAGAACTTTTAAAGAAAGACAGAGGCGAGATTGAACACCCGAACTTGACTACTATTTATGCTTGATGCTTCTTGCGTACAAATCCTGTGTGTGCTCTGTGTTCATTTCATATATATATATATATATATATATATTGCTGCATGTTTCCACAAAGCTTATAGATACGGACCAAACAAAGCAGTACCACCAGAAAGTGTTGCTGTTACTGCCTGATACGTACCTCCAATTCATACAATACAATTCTCTCTCTGTTTCGTCTTTAGTGCAAGAGGTACGTGATAATACTTCTTCCACCGTCGCCATGTTTGTTTTGGAGTTTGTTGTTGTCATAAACTTCTGACTCTGAGCTGCTCCCCCTGGTGGATATATTGGCAAACAGCAATAGCAGCTCACATAACGCATCGAAGTGTGTTCTATGATGGTAAGGTTGTTTGAAACGGACAAGTACAAGTTTGTATATAAATGGAGCATAAATGGGCCTTTAAGCGCTGACAAGAGTCTCAATCCAGACAAACTCTTCTCAGGACCAGCATAACATAAAGGTGAGCCATAAACAATCATCTTCATTTCAGGGGTATAAACAGTATCTCTGACGTACACCGGTATCCAAGTCTTTCATCAAATTCCTTTCTCTCTCCAGATAAATTGCTGACATTTATAATCCATGCTTTCTAGAAAGCAGCATGTTGAATGGTCGCACTGAAGCACTGTGACCTTCGTGGGTCAACATTTTTGCTGGGCTTAAAGGTAGATTGGAATTTTACTTTTGAGTTAACTGCAATAATCCCTCGGATGCTCTTGCCGCGCACTCTTCTCGTCCGCCATTTGTCATGGCAGCCTGACCAGGTAAACAACAGCAGGTCAGAGTCGTATGAAACTTGAAAATAGTTTGAGAGTCATTCAGCAAATACTCAGTCTGACTACAGCAACACGACTGACTTTGTATTCCCCCTTGACGTTTGCTTTATAAGAGCAAAACCGCATGGTAATGTGACCACAACAGCTACAATAATACACAGTATATGTCCATCTGTAGTCACCCACATACTTGCTTTTTTGCTCAGGAACTTGCCACTGCAGAGGAATTTTGAAGCAATAATAGGACCGTTGAACAATAAAGTCAGGAGATTTTACTCTTTTATCTGTTCAGTGCCACACGTGACGTAATAAAGCACGGTATACTTGGTGACATCAAAGTCCTGAGAAGGTATTTAGTCGAGCTGTTTAACGTGAAAGTCAAAAGTATTAATGGAAACATAGTCATTCGAGTGTTTGCAAAAAAAAAATGCTCGAGTCAAGTTCAGCACTTTGAAGATTCAAAAGCCGAACGCTCGTGTCATTGGTTCCCCGGCCTGTCAGTCACGCCCCGCTGCTATGGTAACGCTTCGAAGCTCACATCGCTGACACACTGACAAGTTCGTCACTATGAACCGCTCAGCTGCGTCCGCTCCTGCTTTCATGTTGCCAACTCTTCAACACCAGTCCTAGTCTGTCTGTGTGTCTGCAGTGCGAGCGAAGGTGCTCAAGTTTTTTGTTACAGTAGAGACACTGCGGACGGAGCGTCGACATGATCCCCGAGTGTCCAGTCGTCGGGCACACGAGCGCAGACCGGGGCCGCCAGCAGCAGCTCATCCCGGCTGAGGCGCCGGAGAAGAACCGGAGGACCAGCGGTGGCTTGGTGAGCGATATCAGAACCGCCATACAAACAGAGCCTTTCAGCGACCACTACACCGTCACCCCCGGGAAAGAGCTTGGCAGGTAAGAATGTTTTGACGTTGTGTTGGTGCTGAACGTCTTATTTATTTTCTGTCAACCAGCTAACACTCGCCGGAGTTCCCCACTTCCTTCTGCAGTTTTGCTTTACAGCTGCCGTGCATCTGTGTATCAAAAATAAGCGGTCAACCAACGTTCTTGACTATTTTAATTGACCGTTTTGTAATATTATAGCAACTTTTAGCGCTTCCGCATTCGCATCTATACTGTACTATGACATCACCATTAAGGGTCTTTGCTTTGTGACTCCACTTGCAACTTTTGTAGTCTCTTTAAATACAGCTCCTGCACTATAGCACTGCTTCCCTACATGACTGAAACAAGTGTCCTCTCTGAGACTGCACTGTAGCTCAAGTGCTATAAAAAAAAATCCTATGTCATTCTAACAACATTGAGTAATGATGTAATAATACTAGGTTAAAAGTAATATATTCATCAGTTATCCCTTCAGAACATTTTGACTGTAAACAAGTTGAAAAATATTTTGTTAAGAACTCTGGAGTTGTCAGAGAAAATTTAGTTTAGAAAAGTAAGAAATAACTAGGGCTACAGGATTTATTTTGGTGGCTCACATGTTTGTCGTCGAGCAGTGAGACTGGGACTTTTGGCTCCTTCAAATAGGAACATGGGCGTAGAAAAAAAGGGGGCTTCCACCATCACTGAACCCACCACGTGATTGTTTTGCTTTGAGTGTGATTTCGAAGAGGGTGTGAATACAGGCCATCATCCCAAAAAGAAATTAGGTCATCCTACGCATCACCCGACCCAAACAGTAGCTTACCTGAAGTCGTGGCTGGTGCTCGTTTCAAGTGCTGATTTATAGTATACGCAACTGCACTTATTTTTCGAACTGATTGTGAGATGAATGGTTTCAGTTTCTTATCTTGAGTCTCCTTGAAAAATATTCAACGTGTTGGAGATGTTGTGAACACTGCCGGTACTGTAACTAGGGATGCCTTAATACCACACCATGGTGTCATGTGATCAACCTGTTTAGTTTTTAACTTGCTTTTACCATGCTGCCTTGAGGCTCAGAATGTGCAGTGTGGTACAGCTTCATGTTTGTCTATGTATACTGTTCCTCTGTGTACATGTTTGTTGTTCAGTGTGTGCCTTTAATGTCTTAACTGTCTTTACTGCTGCCTTGCTGGGTTGACAAATAAAGGATATGTAATCTAAACATTTTAAACTAAATAAAATACAAGGCTATACACTCTGTTTTACTCACCATCGTAAACTCAAAAAGCTTATGTCACGCAAAGTGAAATTGAGTTTTTTTTTGTGCTATGGATCGGAACAGACAGGTTCTTGGGGTTAGAAATCTGAAACCCCATCCATCCACTGGATGTCATGGTTCGGTATCAGGTCCGATTCAGGCCAATTCCAATAACCATAATTTTAACCCCTAACTGTAACTGCCATACTTTTTTGGACAACACACAACTCTCTCTTCAAATGTTTATTGTTAAAATCCTATGGGACATTGGCGAGTGAAATTTGTACGACAGAAATGCGTTGCAGCATTTTGAATTGAAATCTGAAGGCAATGCTTCTCAGGAAGTTGGCACTATCGTTTGGAATATAGCCTCCGAAACCATCATGTGCTTTATTTGTTCCGTAAATAGATGGTCTGTGACTAATGAGCCGCCAACTGAAACTGTTGCTGTGAATTGACTCTCTGTCCTTCACTTAGTGAAGTATTTATTACTGCATCAAAGCATTTACAAGCCAACAACCTCTTGTTATACGGCAGTGTTTGTGAGTCTGGGGCCCAAAATGCAAATCCTGCATGTGCGCATGGCTTTGTGTCGTATGACCTGACATTGTGACTGAGATTAGCTCCCTGAACAACATGAAAGGCTACATTAATCTGCCGCGCTACTCTGATACATTCAGCCACCGGTTGTGCTCGAGTAAATCTAGTTCTAATGAATACGCTTAACACTCTCGAGCCTCACGGTCCACATGAAACCTGTGTTTGCTGTAAAGTATGTATCGTGTCAGAAGTTGGACCTCTTGAGGAACTCGGCGATTTGGTCCTTTGAAGTGCAGCAGCGATGCTTGCCTGGAGGGAAGAACACAAACTCCAAACAGAGGGCTGGGGTTAGGAAGGAAGCCTCTTATTTTGGAAGACTTCCAGCTCTGGCACCGATACATCCTCAACTGCTTCTCTGTGAGTGGGCTGCTGTGGTGTCATGGATCCTTAAACTTTACAAAACTATGCCACTTTAGCTATGTTGTTGCCCAAGGCAAGGCATCAATATCTAGATCCTCATCCCGACAGCTTCACCGAACAATTCAGGAATTGATTATGCCAAAATTGTCTTTTCCACACACATTCAGTTCTGAAGAATCCAATTTGTGACCACATCCACTTTTTCCCTACAGCAAAATTACCGGGACAAATTGGTCATCCGTGGAGTATGATCGGGTCGTGCTGGTCTTTGGACCCAAGTCAAAACAAACCTTTTGGCGTTTATCAGCATCAGCTGTGCCCAGCTTTTGCTGCGCAGCCAGGAATCACAGCAGAATTTTAGCCAACATATTTGAACATGCCATTGTCTCCTTTCGAGTCATCCTATACTTCATACATCACGCAGAGGAAGGAGGGAGCATGGGGTAGTGGAGTAGCCCACAGTTAAGAAAATGTCTTAAAATTATAGTATGAATGAGATAATTCATGGCATGTGACAGTGTCAGCCTTTGTCTCCAGATATTATCGATGATGGTATGTAGACGGTTGGTTGCAGCCTGTGAACACTTTAAACACCACGACTTTGTAGATGATATGAAGGATGGGACAGATTGGAAGGGCGGTGAAACTGTTTTCCGTCTCTTCATGAGCCCTTGGAGATCATAACCGTTCATCTTGAGACAAGGGGCCAATGCATTATTGCTCCCTGTAAACAGCTTGTATGTTGCTGACCAAAGTTGAGTTAGTTTTGTAGCGAAATACTGACTGTTTCCAGGCCATATACTTGTCTAACTGGTGAGCAACTAAGTAAAAGACGATTGTTGCCGTGCTGCAACAGCTTGCTATTTGACCCCCACCAGCTGGCTACTGAGACAAGCCACGGATAGGGCAGTTTTAAGGTAATACCTTCTCTGCGGTGGGAGTCCCAGATGGCTTGCAGCCAAGCTCCTTTGGCTGCGGCTACTATGATGAAGCACTTGTTGAAATTCCATATGGCTAAGACTCAAAGCTTTTTTTTTTCCCTGGTCTGGACTTAGTGACAAAAATCACCAGTCACTTATAAGCCTGTATGGGACAGTGCCAAGCTCTTAAGTGATTGTATCCCCTGCTGTCTCTCATTGGACGTAATTTCTTGGTTGGCATCAAGCTAATTAAATCAACTCTACATTTAAATATGTCAGTAGTATGTCACAGAATTATGTGTTTACATTTTGTTTTAATATGGCATTGGAGTCACTGATAGGTGAAAAATAGTACTTGAATAATAAAAGTGAAAACAATAAGTTGCCCACTGCTGTCAGGATGCACAGTGGTGGACCTGGACTCGACTCACTGTCATTGTTGGGCTTTTTTTTTGGTCATTGCTCTTCATGACTGTTGTACTTTTTGGTATCAGTCTATTTTATTTTACTAGTGTCTTTGTTTCTCCGGCGTTGGATGTGCTTTCTCTGTGCTGACTGTGTGTCTGTCGTCTGTCAAGCTCTATCCCATCCCAGATGGGGAGCCCGGGAGCAGAGTGATGGGATTGTATCCCTGAAATAACTTGCTACTTTTAAGCTTCTCAAAGCTTCTCACATTCGCTGACATTACATTCCTTAAAAATATTTGCCAACATTACACTCTTTTTTTTTAATTTTAGTACATTCTCCAAATATCGCCTTTGCAAAAAATATTTTTTTCATTTAAGAGCACGTCAAAAGTTCAGCTGAGTCATGTCCAATAAAATGTATTCACTGCAATAATGCATACAACCTAATACAAAATGACAACATCTCCCCTTGGGGTAGTAGCACCCCTGTCCAAGGTGTGTTTCTGAAGTTGACTGCATCAGTAGTTTGTCCTTTCCAACCTTGCGTTGCTTGTGCAATATGGAAAAAAATGTTATAAACAGTGAGAGAAGAGAGAGAAACTCAATGACCATATCTGACCTCACATAGGAGATGTCATGTCGGCGTTCTGGTGATTCTGCAGAGTCAGATACATGCTTAATGTGCTGATTTTTTTCAGAATGCAAATGCAGAAAACTCGGAAGCTGACGGTCATGAGTTTGTCTGGTCCAAAGCATAATGAGACAACAAATTAATCACCTCGACTGAGTTGGAAAAAAAAAGCTTTCTGCTTATATTAATATTCACTAGCAGTTTTCTATGTTGGACGATGGGGGAGAAGAAAATTTTAACTTGTCAAATGGAGTTTGATGCAAGTTATAAAGCATTTAAAAAGTCTCCTGCATTGTCAGTGAGATAAAGTTTGTACAGTCATTTGTCATTTTAGTTTTCTTACAACTAGTTCAATTCTCATGTCCTAAGATGAGTGTTTCATTCCGGCCCTGCTTTTCACCCACTTCTGTCCCATACCGAACACACACACTCACACACGCGCGCACACACACACAAAAGCCATCTCTTTTGAAGGGATAGTGTGTTCATGTGGTGGCTGGCTTTAGAAATGTGCTGACAGAGCTTTAGAAAGGGCTGCTGTGGCCCACTCTGGTTTCTAAAGAACGTGTGCAGTCCAAACAGTATATGGTACCCTCCCTACTAAAACCCATGAGTGCATAAATCACATTTGTGATGTGAATAATTATATTAGTATTTATACTAACATTGCACATCTGTGTAGTGGTTCGGTAAAAGTTGTGTGGTGTTTGGAATTTTGGAATGAATCCACAGAAAACAATTGCATTTATGTTTTTAGTCATGTTAACATTATGGAATTTAAACAGATAAATCCGTGTACAGCTGTGGCTTTTAATGATCCATACCCCATTCCTGGTGCTAAAATGTGTCACTAGGTTATTTTTTGACGCGATGAAGTGAAATAAAAAGCTTATACAAACACTAGTGTTATTGGAATGATGATGCTAAAATGATCCCTTTGCCCAAGTCACATAAATGCATCCAAGTTCCTCTGTGCATATAATGTCTAAAAAGGAACCCTGATGTACCTCAATGGTCCGGACTTGTAACAAGCATATAGGCTGCGAGTACGACTTCAGGTTTGACACTACAAAATGATTGACAGAACAAAATTTTAGCAAATTTCTGGCAGTGTTCGGTATTTTCCATGGATGTTTTTGGTCTGTGTATTGACATTGCTATGACATGAATTACTCTCCTACCAAACGTCACTGGTGACCTGATGTTTTTACCCACGGTGCGTCCAATGACGGTGTGAAACTTACACATCTGTGCTTATCTCTTCTTGAAAAACCCAGGGGGAAGTTTGCCGTGGTCAGGAAGTGTGTTGAAAAATGCACGGGTCAAGAATATGCTGCAAAGTTCATGAGGAAGCGGCGAAAAGGACAAGACTGTCGGATGGAAATCATCCACGAGATCGCCGTGCTGGAGCTGGCTACATCATGCCAGCGTGTGGTCAATCTCCACCAGGTCTATGAGATGGCGTCTGAGATGGTGCTTGTCCTCGAGTTGTGAGTAACTGCCCTTTTGTTTTTTTTTGTCTAGTGGTTTAAGTAAGTCCTTGGTGTTGAATGACCTGTTCTTTTTTGTGGTTCTGATCAGTCTGACTTCCACTATGTGATATGATTACTCTTTGATAGAAATGAGTATCAGTGTTGTTCCAGAAATACGATTTACCCAAAATGAACCCTTGTGGCTTTGCTTGGTTAATACCACGTGTATGGTATATTCACATCTGTCCTTACCAATTGAGTATTCAAAGTAGGTCACTTTTTTGTGGCTTCCCTGCTGTTCATTGATGGGTCTGGAAAACCAAAAAAATGTGGCTTGATATCTGGCTTTTTTGTGCAGTACAGTGGTTGGTGCGACCTTTGAGGTCCCTGAATTTCGGGTGGCTTGAGGTGACCTTGTGTTAGGCGACCTTTCTGAGTTTAGGTGATATGACCTCCTATGCCAGTAGGTCATTTAAAACTTTTTTTCAGTGTTTTTCAGTGCACTGTGCACTTGACTAGGGACCTGTTGATTTACCACTGGCTCCCAGTCCCGTCTTATTTCTAACGGAAATTATTATAGCAGAAATTCTGTTCTTAAACGGCCAACTTCCACTCAGGCAAAGAATGAAAGTGAATATCTATTGCATTCCAATAATATTCTGCTTTGATGTCCAAGATGTGAGAGAATAATCTAAACTATTGGTTTAGGTTTCCTTAAATCTTGCTTTCCTCATATTGAACTAAAGAAAGTCAATGCACAGTTTGAAGCTCACAATATAGCTGTTTAATGGCAGACCTTAAAATGATAGCAGTTTATTTTTCACTCATGACCCACTTTTCCATCCCAACCCACCACTAGGGAACTGCAGCTTTACATGGCAAATAGGTGAAAAATAATTTGAAGATGGGCCAGAAACATCGAGCAGAGGATGTTTCCCACATTTTGTGTTGTCAATAAGTTGAACATTTGTCTTTATTGTTCGAGACGAATTAATTTCATGAGGACTAAATTTGGTCTCTTGTTTCTCCCTGATGGACAAGTATAGCAGCTCTGTCATTCCTTGAAGACTCTGCTCAGCGTGCAACTGAATACAGAACGAACCTACAGATGTGACACACATCTCTTGTTTTGGGGGATATAGCATAAACGTTATGTTGCTTTCTGGTTTTGTGTTTTAATGATGTGTAACCAAAGCATTCCAGTGTTTTTTTACTTTCAAATGTTGTGACCTTATAACAACAAAAATGCATTGAGCTTTGTCCCAATAAAAATCAGTAACAGGTTTAATTTAGATAGTGATGTTGATGGTTGTTGGGACGCCATTGACCAAAGACCATTTAAGACTATCAAAGGAAAAGCAAGAACAACAGGAAATATACCATCATTTTAATCCTGCGAAAGTTTAGTCGAACCCTTAATGCTCCAGTAATCACTAGTTATTCCAACAATGTGTCTGGCCTCTCTCCAACCAGCGACACAAACGCACACACTTGCACGCGGGATATTGGGTTTCCTGTGTCCTTGGGATCCTGACTGTGAGGTGATGGGCCCTTAGGACACATTGACAGCGTTTCATGTGTTGAATTTATCAGTCCACCAAATAATGACCAACTGGGGCACATCGCCATGTGACCCAGAATGTGGGATGAACACACACACACACACACACTCACGTGATGCTGTCTTGTTGACTATTGTGGCCGCACCAGTTGTCGATGAGCTCATCTCACTGGTCAGGCCTGAGCCGTGCTTGACCTCGTTCCCATGGTATGTGTGGGTGCGAGTGTGTCGCACTTTATTTCTATCGACTCTTTCTTTGTGGTCATCACACACGTGCCGTATTTGATTTGGCCTGGATGCACACAAATCTGTTTCACGGTATCAAAGCAATATCCTGGACGGAGCACTGCCGGACATGACTCATGGATAACCTTCAAAGTGAGTTTCAAGGTGAATAATATCTGTAACAAAATGATGTGAGGATGAGCTAAGTTCTAAGTTGAAGAAAGTGCAATGATTTAGTTTTTCAACTTGTTGCCAAGAAATGGTGAATTCATTCAAAGGCAGAAAAGTAAGAGAGATTGGCTGAAATAGACTTCAAGTGAGCTTTCAAAATGGCACCAACAATTCTGAGAACTGCTGAACAGGCAGCAGATAAATTTTGCAGATGAACTGTCAAAGGTCAAGTTGGATTTCAATCATGCGCAGGGAACATCCGAACATCTTTGAAGTCAATTTTCAATCTGATTGACTTCATTATTGAATCTTTTTGTTGTCAAATTTGCAAAGAGGTCGGCAAACGCAGTGTTCAGTTCTCCCAGAAGCAGGAACGACCAAAAGACACGTGCCGCGCAGGACAATCTGTTTTGTGAGGCGGATCTTTTAATTGCTCCCCCACCTTGGTCATTAATCCCAGTCTTTGTTCATTGAGAGGATCATCCCTGAATTAAATTCTGCCCTAAATAATCATGGTGTCCCGTCCCTCTGCATTCACACACACGTTTGTATCTCTGTCTTTGTGGGGACCGCTTATAGACACAGTGCTTTCCCCAGCCTCTCACCCTAAACCTGACCATCCAAAACAAATGACTCACCTTAACCAGGACACCTAAACCAAACATAAACTTTATTGAGGATAAGGAGCCGAAGTCACGCCCATCTACTTCCACCTCATGTTAACAAATAATATGAACAGGAGTCAAAGGACAAATAAAAATTCTTTTCTGATTTAGCTTGTAATATGATATAGATCTCACATATGAAGTCAGTGAATTTGGATATGTCATGAGAGCACTGCTGCTCGACCAGCAGCAAAAGTTACATGAGGTTTTGTGTGATATGGAGTCGTGAACCACAATACTTGTCGCAGGCTCTGACTCGAAAATCGGTTAACTGAGAGCCAGCAGGTGGCACAAGCTCTACAGGGTCACGGAGAGTGTTTAACAATGTCAGCTAATGTTTGCTGGCTTCTACCTTTGATAGTTTAGTACCTTTAGCATCTGCCTTAGCACCAGAGCAGTCGGATTCTGCTGCAATATCATACATGCCACGTTTGATTTGTAGTCTGGCATGAGGCAAAGCAGACCAGAAAATAACTTTGATCTTCCCCAGAGACTTCCATTCATTTTTTTCCACCCTTAGGTCCCATGGACCAACTGGAAGACTTAGGCTCCCTATTAACCAGGTTCTAATACACACGCACACACACAAGAGTTTGGTCTAACATCTGGAAAGAAGACAAACTCTGAGACATAGGATACCAATATGCTAAGGACAGGGATTTCCAGAGTTGAACATCTGTTTGACAGCACTGTCTAAATGTTTGGCACACTATTGTTGGGAGATCTTCACTGGTGATCTCCACTTGTATCGTTGCCATCATGTATCAATAGTGTAACACACCTTACATGCACTTTTATGTATTAAAGACTGTGTTATTGGTCGCAAGACATTGATGGCAAGCCAAGTGGGTTGGATTTGACCAACTAATATCGGTCAGAATACAGTTGCATATTGGAATAAGTGTTGTCCCGTGAAAAGCAGCGCAACAATGAATCGGTTCCATTCATTTGCCAGCCACATCAGACTTTGCTACGATGAAAACGTGAAGCTGCTGGAAACATTATCTTCCAAAGACTGGCCAAGTGCAACCAAGCAGCAGAAGTACAAACCCTCTCTGCAGCAGGCACGTGTATCTTAAAGCGAGCTCACGTCATGACCAACTCTACAGTCACAGAGATTAAGATGTTGCAAAGTCACTCAGTTATTCATTGGCACACTGGATGTGGTCGGGAAATTCGTTATCTCCAGAGATGTCTATCTTAATCGATGTGTTTGAAGTGATGACAATCTATTCGTGGCGCTTTTTGCTATGGACAAAGTTCCATCTCTGCTCCACTTCTGTCAGATAAAAAGATGAGATTCAACCTTCCACCTGACCCACAGGAGCTGTACTGCTGTGGGAGCTATGCTCTCAATCGTGTGGCTACTTCAGCTGCCGTGCAGTCTTCCTCTTCACAATCGTCTTCCTCAGACATGATATAAATGTGAGAATTATTGCTTCTTGTAACCGAGGCATTATGATGATATTACATTACAATTAGGGATGATGGCTTTTCAAAGTCCTTTCATCTAATGATTTACTTAGGAATCTTGAGAAGTCATTTCATTTGGAAACTCCAGAGTTTTAGATTAAGTTTTCTTGTTCATAATAGCTATTTCAAGTGGAATGACTTGGAATGTAGGCCAAAGGGGATGATACAGAGGACCTGAGTATTATGATCAGTCATGAGTGTGTGATGAAAACAATCCACATGTGATCACCAGAACTCGTGTCGGATGTGTTCGAACTGGAGGTCCAACAAGCCCATCCCCCATTCTTTCACTTTTTTTTTTCCCCCTCTGGCCTTTTTTCCATATTAGAGGGAAGTAGAGCAGAATGCCTTCATTCTTTGTGAAGAAATATTGCTGTTGACAACATACTCTAGTCCATTTTTTTCCGGCTTCCTTTTATTTGTTGGACAGCTGACAGATATTTCGGGCAGTAGAGCAAATGGTGATGAAGGACTTTTGAAGGAAGGGGGAGATAGCGGGGAGACAAGTCTACAAATGAGGGTCAAACTTGACATAGAAAAGCATTCACGGCGGAAAGACGAGAAGAGGGGGGTTCCTGAGAAACAAGGCGAAGCTATTTCATGAAGGATGTCTGGCTAGATGTGAGAAATGTTAGCAGCGTCCCAATGACGATGAGCAGGGCGAAGTGGGTCGATCTGCCCAGAATAAAAATAGAGAGCTTCATAGCCGCTCTGCTGGCTGCGGTCCAGCACCACCAGGACAGTTGAACTGTGAAGGCGCACGTGATTAGCCAAAGCATGGCAGCGTGCCCGTAGACGATCAAACAGACCCTTAAATCTTTGATATTCACACCCCGGTAATTAAAAGCTAACACTGAAACTTGTCATGTTGTAGATCCTTTGTGAGTTTGTGAGGATTGTGCTGATCTTGGTTGAGCTCTGTCCTGTTGTATCATGCAGTAAAGGTTGTATTAATGTCATTTCACGCTCATTTAAATCACGATTGTTCATCGCGAAGATTTCCCATGGATTTCGGGGGGGTTGGCACCATTTGACCTCCAGGTTATCATAACAACCAGTGAGGCAGATTAGACAGTTAAAGTAGTTCCTCACTTGTTTACATTCCTCCATGAATCAAAGTACTTGTCTCTTCTGTGGACATGTTAACGGCGCCCCCGGTTATTTATTTTGAACGAGGGGCCCAGTGAGAGGTTAATGCAACACTACATGTAATTGCCGCTGATGTCATACTCTGCGACGGTTGGGCAAACATTGCGCTTTTGTTTTGATGTGAATTTCTCGAGAGCCATCTTGTCTTGAGTTAAATGAGCGGGTAGAAATCTGCGGTTTTATGCACATGAATACATTGGAGGGAGGGGAGGGCCTGTTGTGAGCCGTTCACACGACCTTGGTGCGGCTTTGTCGCTATGCCTCCCCATCGTGCACGTCTTTGCTATGGTCGGTGCGCATTTAATCCACTCAGTCTCATGTTAGTAATGCACTTCTGATTCAGCGCATATTAAGGACATAAGCAAATATCAATACACTGAAATATAGCAACACTTGAATGACAAACGGTTATTTAAACATTGATATTTAACTTAAATAACACATGGGTATGTTTTTGTAGCATCAACGCAGCATTCCAGGTAATGGCTAATATGAAACGACTGGGTGATAATGTTGAAGCCTGTCACTGTCAATTTAAGTTTACACAACATCTAGTTATTTTGCTATATGGTTCTTGGAAGCATGAAGGTCGGTTAGGTATTCATTCTATAAATTAGGACTCTTGAAATGTTGTGTTGATTGATAACATCAATGTTATCATGAAATATTGCTGTTAATGTGACTACCCACCTTGCAACAGTCATAATATATCAATGTACTTAACAGTATCGCAATATATTGTGATGTATCGTATCATCATATGTGTATATATTGTAATATGTATGGTATTATCAATAAAGCAGTTCATTTTAGAATGCAGTTCTTACTTCGGGTTGGTCCAGTCAGTGTAGCCATTATCTACATTGTTTCAACTTCTTGGGTGCTATTTTCTAGTTCATCAAAGGGATAGAAGCGTTCATTCAGTCTGTATGAGCTGAGCTTTTTCACTGGGCTTCAAAACACGAGTCGCAGCTAACCACGCTGCTTTATTTGGGTATGGCAACAATAGAAAGTGATGTGGGGCGCACATTTAGGGGGCCAACTTGGTCATTAGGTTTATCTCTACTGCAGTGAATTGAAGGCATGGTACAAGTTAAGATCTATTTAAATATGTTTTTTCATCAAAATGTAGGCTCAAATATATATTTAGTTCTCTGTTGCAATGCTGAAACTTCTCTCCTTCCGTGACATTTAAATGACTGTGTGTGTGTGTGTGTGTGTGTGTGTGTGTGTGTGTGTGTGTGTGTGTGTGTGTGTGTGTGTGTGTGTGTGTGTGTGTGTGTGTGTGTGCCTGATAGTAGTTCAACAAGTGTTTCCTATGATGCTGAAAATATTTTCCTCCCCACCTGAGAAAGCCAAAACACACAGCAGGCCTCCACCTCTTCCTCCTCCGCTCTACCTTTCCTCTCCAAGATAAAAAGCCCGATTCAGCAGCACCCTGAGGGGACGCCTTGTCTATTTCGATCTGCCTCACCCCCCTCCTCGTTTTTTATTTCAATTATCACTGCATCTAACTCTCAGGAAATGAAAAGCTTGAGACTGTGCCTCTCATCTCAGGGAGAAATCTATTGATGAACTCGAGAACTGCCTGAAACAGGAAACGTGCCGCTTCTGTGACCTCTATTGCTTTGGTTTTTCTTGCCAAGCTTATTGCAACTTCGCTGCATGTAATTATTAACTGCTCTGCTGAGTTGCTTGGAGAAGAGCTTTCTGTCTGCAATGCACAAGTGGAGTGACCGAATAATTGCCCTGTCCCGGTTTAGGAGAACTTCTTAATTACTCAGCTATATTTAGTGCACTGTTATTTCTGACTTTGGCTCTGAGGAAGCTCCTGTCGCAATAGGAGAGACTCTTGCTTCCGTTTTATTAGGTTTTGACCAGCAAATCTCCCCTGAGCCTAAAGGTGACTTTGTGTTTCTGCAGCGCTGCTGGGGGCGAGATCTTTAACCAGTGTGTGTCAGAGGAGGAGGACGAGGCCTTCACTGAGGAGGACGTGAAGAGGCTCATGAGGCAAATCTTGGAGGGAGTCTCCTTCCTCCATCAGATGAATATTGTCCACCTGGACCTTAAAGTGAGTCAAGCAGTAATGATCGTGCCACATAATCGTGTATTGTGATATTTCACTCCGAGGGGCTTAAAGAGGTTTCATGAAACAGGATCCTCATTTTCTGTAGGTGGCGCTCTGAGTTTGAAAAGGTGAGAGGTTTCATTGAAAGCCATGGAGCAGAGACTGCCATCTAGTGGCGTCTGAGAATGAGGACATTATGTCATGAAACGTCATTAGTACTGATGAAGCTTTGTGAAACAGTGTCAGCACTTTCAGCGGCCACCAGATGGGAGTCTCTGCTCAGTTTCAAACTGAGAACGCCACCTACTGAACTCTGTAAAAGAGGCCACTGTTTCATGAAAACTGATTAAAAACTAAACTTAAATTCTTTGTTTGTACACAATTGTGTGTGTAATAAGTGTATGTTTGTGTTGTTTTTCAGCCTCAGAATATTCTGCTGACCAGCTGCTCGCCTCTGGGTGACATCAAGATCGTGGACTTTGGTCTGTCTAGGGTGGTCAGCAGTCAGCAGGAGCTCAGAGAGATCATGGGGACGCCTGAGTATGTTGGTGAGTTGTGCTTGAAAACCTGATGAATCAGAGATGGCACTCCCTGCTCTATAATCTTTAGCTTTGAACAAATATTGTAATGAAATGTGAGCTCTGAAAATGAGGCCTTCACTACTGTGGAGCATTTCCTTTCAATTGGACTCTGTTTTTTGTTTCAGCTCCGGAAATCCTCAATTACGAGCCTATCAGCACTGCAACAGATATGTGGTACGACAATCTTTCTGACTCGACATTTGGTCACTTAAATTAAAAAATAATAATCATAAATTGGTGTCAACTGACAGAAAGTAATCAACAGTTGTTACTAATTGCCGCCATCTAGTGGTAAATCATGTGAATTGCTCGTGACATTTCCTTCTCTGCTCAGGAGCATCGGGGTCTTGGCCTATGTGATGCTGACAGGAGTCTCTCCCTTCCTGGGCAAAGACAAGCAGGAGACCTTCCTCAACATTTCACAGCTCAATGTGAGCTACAGCGAGGAGGAGCTGCAGCCACTGGACCCGGCCGCCATCTCCTTCATCCAGAGTCTGCTCCACAAGCAGCCACAGTAAGTCCCTCACCATTGCTGTTATGTCATGCTCCTTTAGATACTCCCTATATCTGGCACACGGTGAATCATTGGCGCTACCTATAGAACCGAAGTTATCATCGAGCTCCAGTAAATAAACTGATTCAGACTCAATTTTCTTCAGGTCACGGGCTACAGCTGAGCAGTGCCTCGATCACCCATGGTTACGGACGACCGAGGACGGCCCCCCACCGCAGCCCCCCAGCCCCTGCAGCAGCATCGCCAGCAGCCCAGAGAGTCTCATCAGCACCAGCAGCGGCGACGCGGAGGAAAAGCCGGTGGCCGAGGACCTGATCGTCGTGGCCGCCTACACACTGGGCCACTGCAGGCAAACATCCACCGCCGTTGGTGTTGAGAAAGAGGGGCCGGAGCAGAAGGCCATCTCCAAGCGCTTCAAGTTCGAGGAGCCTTTCAGTGCCCTGCAGAAGGTTCCTGGAGAGTTCATCTACTGAAGCAGCTGTGGCATGGTAACACAGACACAGACCCTTGACCCCACTCTCTGTTTGTGGTGCACTGACTAAGACTGGACCTTCTCCTTATACATGTCTTAGAGAGTTCAAAAAGGAGCCACGACGACTAAGAAAAAAAAAAATCAAGAGGGCAGAAAGAAACAGCGCACATTCAATTTCATCCTGACAGTCAAACCTTTTTCTTGACCCCTGATGTCTTAACTAAGGACCAGTGAATATTCAACTGCCCACTGAAACACTTGGTCATGTTCTTCTAACTCAGGAAGAGACGGTATGAGACATAGCTTATTTCAGGGTTCCTGCTGAGGGGGTGACGTTTCAAAGGGAATTAATTCTTCACAGGAAGTAATACATTGAAACACATAAATAAACTAGAATAGAATTCAATATACGCTCCTCTCTTTTCACTTATTTAATAGACCTTCAGTCTCCTTTCATTCAGTCGCTTTTTCTCTGGTGCCATGCCTGCCTGCTTCTCTGCTGCCACATTTGTCTACACATTTTAAATGCACTAAATGTAAGACCATACCAGTGTTCAGACGCCCTGGTGCACGTGACTTTCCAGCATTCAATTTTTCCATAAGCTAGCAGCATATTTAAGATGATCTTTTTTTTTATTTCTAGATGTTTATTTGATGTAAACAATGGTGTCACATTTGTACATGAATGTTCAAATAAACGTTTCAAACGTGCTCTCAGTGATGTGTTGTTCCGGTCTATGTGAGAGATCAGGTATCTGGTGTCCATGTTGAAGTGTATCATGAAAACAAGAGTTGAATGAAGAGTGATAATAACTTTTGTCCAAAACACTACAAGAAGAAATTGTCATCATTGATATTCATTTTTTTATGTTAAGAAGACATGTATCAGATTACATAACCTTTGCTAGGCCCACACAATGACATAAATATGAATATGTAAAAGTTGCTATTATTATTTAGAAATTTCATGAGTAATGATTTATTTTTCCTATCGCTACTGTTTAGCGACACTTCTATAGTCCGTCCAGCAGGTGGCAACAATACACCCCAAGTGTTGTTGAGCCACTCACGAAGAGGAAGAACGCGTGGACGCCAGTGCATCTCTTGCTCGCTCGTCTTAGCTGAGCATTGTGTTTGAAACTCGCCTCTGGGTTTAATGTTTCGTTATATGACTGTCGTTTCATGGCCTGGCTTCCCGACGTGGTTTGAGAGCGGACCTCTGTTTCCAGGAACTGTGTTTCTAGTGATATAAGCCGCGCGTCTTATTTCCAACACAGGCGTTTGGGTTTAGCTCTGCGGCTACATCGAAGCGCGAACGCCTCCCGCCTCTCCGGAGCATTTATGCCACCATGTGTAAAATACAAAGTCTGAGGGCCGAAGTGAAGCATCGACTGAATGAAGCTGTTCGTGATGTTTTCGAGCTGTTCGAAAGGACCATAGACGAGCTCGCAGAAGAACTTCGTCGCTCCAAAGAGGAGAACGAGCGACAGCGCAACCTACTGGACGCAATACTGAAGCCTCGAGTGTATCTGAGTAGAACAGGTTTGTCCTTCACCTTTGCTGTTTATTTCCATTCACTTGAAGAAGCAGTGGAGTAGTAGCAGTCCTTTATATGGGTATTTGATGAACTCATACTTGGGTATTCATCTTTGCTGTTATCTTTCAATAACGCAGGGCACCTTCAATGCACAAATTATTTTATTCATCCGATTCGTCTTAACTGCACTCAGTTCATAACTTATTTTCATGTTCATAGTTTTAGACAATAGCTGCAATACTGTTTATTTGTTTATATTTAGTATATTTTTTTTGTTGTAAATCTTTCTGATGAGTATTTATCTCATATTTATTTATTTATTTTTGGACGTATAGTGTTAGTTTTTGGAAACCCGAGGCCTCAGACCGAAATTTTGTTGCCATAATATAGTGATATGTTTTTGTGCAATGACAATAAAGAAAGTCTGAGTCTAATATTGCAAGTTTGTTTTTCCCCCTTAAAGTCAGGTTGCTTTTTTAACAAATATTACAATATAGCAGTTCGTACTAATGCTGAACAATTTTGGGAAAAACATTCAGTTGTTTGTTTTTTCCATTGAATGCTAAACATAAGCTGTAAATCATTAAATATTATGACCAACTTGAAATCTGGTCATGTTGAAGTGTTTATCAACATATAATATTATTGTGATGAAATGAGATGAATTGATGCATATATTGATATGAATAGCATATCTTTTTAAACTGCTAAACTGTTGAAAAACATGTAGTCACTGTCCAATTTTGACTTCAAGCTTTGTAAATATGGACTATCATTATCATTAATGTAAATAAAATCAGCGTTAGTAATACAGTGGATGACTCCTGCAGGGAGCGTTTGTGGTGAAGTGTCAACACGATGACAGAGCCAGCCACGCTGAGCACCTCACTTGATACTTGACTCCTCAGACAATGAGGAATGTGATCAAGCGTGAGACGTGGGTCAGACAATCCAGAAGATCTTTGACTGTTGAACCACTTCACCAAATTTCTGGTGAAATGGGTTGCCAGGTTTCCTACTCCGGTCTCTGATGCGCTTTTTTCAGCTCCACATCCTGCTTTTGTTTTTCAAATCGCCTTTTGCGACTCAAAAATCGCATTCTAGTTCATCTGGATGTTTGTTTAGGAAAATGGATCGTAGCTTGACCACCAGATTACGCTGGTACATGGTGGCATCTGGCGGCCACACTGCGGTCGAGAATCGTGCGTCCGTTTTTTCATGTTTTCCAGACACCCAGATGCCCTCCTAGCTAAAAGCCTGGTCCTTATGATATATAAGTAGCTTGTAGCTTGCAAGTAGCTTCAGTTATTCCTAAGGAAAAAGATAAAATATTGATGGTAATGAAATTCCATGAAACAGTGTCCTGATTTTCAGATGTCACTAGACGGCGCTGTCTGCTGTAAAATGTTTAGACGTGAACAATTACAAAAAAAAAATCAATGAAATCTCACTCACTTCATTTCTACACCAAGAGCGCCATCTAGTGGCCTCTGAAAATTTGGACACTGTTTGGTCAACCCTGCAATACTGTTTCATGATGCCTCATCTTCCCATCAATTGAAAAAAAGGTCTCATTTATCCTTGTTTTCTTTGCCACTGCAGATTGTGAGCTGGGCAAAGAGCCTGTTAACGAAAAACAAGACCCTTTGAGGCAGCAGAAGCTGAGCTTCATTCCTGACCAAACAAGTTCCATACTGCCCGTCGTAAAGAAAGAACCTGAGGAACGATTGGTCAGACAAGTCTTGGGGGCACAGGAGGAGCAAGAGAGCGCTGATACCAGTCTTCTATTGAGGTCATTGAAAATTGAACAGGATTGTAGTGGGGGTGATGAAGACCTTCTTTCTTCAGGGCCGTGTCAGAGTGACCGTTGCCAGAACAGAGAACTGACCAGCGGATCGACACTCAACTTAAAAGGTGTTGAAAGGGATGACAGCTACCGCGGATCAGAACTGGCTAGCCTCCTGCACCCTGCTAAATTTCCCCATCCACAGCCTCGCGTCACCGTCAGAGTGCCAAACTCGTCTCACAGTCAAGTAGATCGCAGCAAAAGACGCCTGGGCAATGAGGAAAACCCTTCAGTGAGCAAGCCTTTCGTGTGTCCTCTTTGCGGCAAGGCCTTCCGCTGCAGGTCCACCTTCCGCTATCACATCCGGATTCACTCTGGAGAGAAACCGTTCAGCTGCTCAGTTTGTGGGCACAGATTTAGGCAGCGCTCAGACCTGGTGGCCCATTTCCGCGTCCACACTGGATATAAACCTTTCTCCTGCACGCTCTGTCCGATGACCTTCAGCCGCAGCTACTCGCTGGGGCTACACATGAGGACGCACACCGGGGAGAAACCCTTCGCTTGCACTTTGTGTCTGAAAAGGTTTGCGTGGAAGTCGCAGTTGAAGAAACACCACTGTGTGGCGTTTGTATCCGGAGTGAACGAGTCTGCTCCAAGTGAGATGCCACTGATGCAACAAGAGGTGTTTATTCCCAGTTCACAATTCCAGTAGCGATCGTGAGGAACTGAGACTCATGCTCGGTCTGTGGTCAAAGTTAATGTACTTTAAATTAAGTATCTGTTGTGGGGGTTTTTTTTTCAGCAAACTAATGCTTTTACACTTAAGGCTGCACGATTATGACTAAGATGAACTGCATCACGAAGTGATACTCAATGGAAACAAACACAGAATACAGGATCGTGTTGTGATGTCCTTCCTCGGTTCCCTGACAGTCCATGCTAGCATGATAGCCTGTGAAATCGCAAGCATAAATGTGCCTCATAATGTGTAGCAACGGTACTCCAGGTGGTTTTGACTCGCTCATTTGTATTTATTTTCTCGCAACACTCAGTCATCAGTGAGTGACAGGTCTGACTCAGATGCGTAATGTGAAGCCTGAGCCAACTGTATGGTCATTTATGAGGGACAGGCTTTTAACTAGGACGGTGTCTGGGCATCTGCAAAACATGAAAAAACGGACGCCAGATGCCGCCATATACCAGCGTAATCTGCCATCCAAGATACGGCCAAGAATTGGATGTTCATTTTTTCATGTTCTGCAGACGCCCAGAGGTCCTCCTAGCTAAAAGCCTGATGCGGGACTTTCCCTCAGATTTGCTTATGCCGTCGCAGTTGGTTGCATTTTGAACCCATGTGAAAGTCACCGTCCACCAAAATGATTTAATGTCAGCTGCCTATTGCTAAACTCACAATCAAGTTGGAGATTTGATGACTTGTGCAGCTCTACTTTCACTTCACGGCACAATATTGCACATCTTTCTCCACTATGGGTCCATGAATCCCCTGATGCTGCTCAATAGAGCAGTTTGTTTTGGCAGCTGTGACACTGTTTAACCTGATTCCCAATATTAATATTTACATACTCACCATTCTACCTCATTCAAGATCCATTGTCTGCATTGTTCTGTTCGTGACACAACAAGCACCACAATGTGAGGCTTGATGCTCTCGATTCTGTTCCAAATGACTCCGCCCGTTTGACCTGCATGCATCACTGCCACACCCTGTGACCATTCATTTATTTAACCTTTTTCCCCAACCCTCGCTTTCATAATGTCGTGGTGTTACTTGGGTCTATGTCTGTTATATGCTGTGCTCAAGTGTTTAAAAAGCTGTACTGCTACATTGGGTTTTAGCAGAAGCAGGTGTTGCATCGATATGTTTAAAGTCATATGTTGTTGTTTTTTTCCCCATTTCTGGAGGGGGGCTTGTGACATTTCTTGAGTTTTCATTGAGAAATATTTTGGCATTTCTTTTGATATGTTGAAAGAATCATCCAAAACTGCCTAGATTACCGTCTTGAATAAAACAAATATCTCCTAAAGCCACCAGTCGTTCTTCACCATCGGACTTGTCGAAGTGAAATGGAGTACAGTGGTACCTCGGTTTTCCAACGTCTCGGACTTCGAACAAATCAAAGTTCGAAAAAAAAAAAAAAGATTTTTTTTTTTTTGGTTCAGACTTCGAATGTAAATCCAGAACTCAAACGCCCCCTGAAAAAAGCCAGAAAAAACATAACGTGTGCGGACCCACGACGCTCTTTGTTATTGTGTATAACGCAGGCTCTGTATGCAGACGTGTCCCATTAGCTACATTTACTGACTGTTTTTTCTTCATATTGAGGTGTAAAACCTTTCCTGTATCTGCACTGGACCGTGGTAGAGTCTCACAGGGGAGGTGCTCGCTCTCCACACCTCCGAGGCTGGAGCACTCACTCCAGGGTTTGATGTCCTGTTGTGGGCTGGAGCTGGGACAGGGATGAGGCGAGTCTGGGACAGAGCGTGACTTGGTTTATGACTTTGTCACAGCCAAACTGCACAGAAGCGCACATTCAGAGCTGGACACGCACCGGGCACCTCTTCACTTCTGGAGAGACGTCACTCACTCTGCAACCCCTCCCACATGCAGCGGCCACACACATAGAGGAACAGCGCACCTGCAGCAGACACTCTACATTCACTCCTACAAAAGACTATTTTAAGGCTTGAAACGCATTATTTCTTTTTCCATTCATTGTAATGGGAAAAATCGATTCAGATTTCGGACAAATCGCTTCTCGAACGGCCGTCTGGAACGGATTGTGGTGGAGAACCGAGGTACCACTGTATTATTGTTCCCCACTGGCTTTTCCGTCTGTGATAAAGTGTCACTTGACACTTTCGTTGTCTCCTGCCTCATCCGCAAGCTCCGGATGAGGGAGCCCAGATTGCGATGGAAGAGTGGATGGATATGTGACTGCACTTCCTGCTCCTGGCTCAGTGTTTAGATGGAGACGGCCTACGTGAGGGATATTTCAGTGACTCCATCGGGCATTGTTTCTGAGATGCATCGATACTTTTAAGAGGTGAGTTCTCTCACTTAAACAATATTCCATCTGTCTAAAATGGCTACACAATTTTATTTTATTTTCCCTGAATGGTTTGTCTCTTCATTAATAGGCCAGGGGTTTGCTCACCTGACATTGGTCTACATTAGTTTGGCTCGTGTTAAAACATATGCTGATAGATGACATTATTTTTTGCACTTGGCTTCATCTGCACCATTGTGTCTTGGTTTTATTTTGAAGGTTTTTCCGCCGGATGAAGCGGAATATTTACATCCTGAACGGAACAACAAGCGAACGCCGACTGCAACAAAAAAGCACAGGAAAACGACTGTTTTTAATCGTCAACAGCTCGAATATGGCACAATATATGTATATAGTTTCAAATACCGAAACGAAGCTGCAAACCGAAGGTTCGTATATTTTTGTGTTTCACTGCAGACGTGTCCGTCGGCGCCGCTGCTAGCGTTAGCTCCCACCTGGCAGCTAGCTGCGCTTCACTGTGAATTTAGGTGAAATCGGTCGGTGAGGAACGCAGCCAGCAGAGCGTTATCGTCTGTCAGCGTCGCGCTTTTAGAGCCAAATAGCGTTTGCGGTTATTGCCGTGGTTCGGTATCCAGTCCAGGTCGGATGTCGACTTGCTAATTTGAACGTTAATAACTGAACCTGATGTTTAGTTCTAACTTTGAATGCTCGTCTTGTCACGTGAGCGGTGGATGTCGTATTAGCCGTCAAATATCGTTATATATATATATATATTGTAATATCACTGCAAAAAACATGCAAATCATTGTGTGTGTGTGTTCTCAAACAGAAACCTACTAAATAGCTGTTTGCACTTCATTGATTTATGTCAGTTTATGTTTTCCAATTTCCTTCAACTGACTCCTATTGAGACTATTGTCAAATATGACACAATAAATATGACAAGATTATCACTGCACCATACATTTCCATATGTCAGGGCCGTTATCGTGACAAACTTCCATCGAAATATGCTACTGAAAGAATTAGGAGGAAATTTATTTTAGATTTATAAGGGCCCTTTTATTTAATATGTTATATATTTCATATAGATATTTATTGCTATACAACCCGAATGTTTCATTGATGACAAGGAAGGAAAGCTCCAAAAACTTGTTCGGATTTGAATTATCACCATTTTATGAAGCAAAGGCCACCACAAAGGTTAAATATAGACTTAATTCATTGTTATATTCTGCTGTGAAAACCTGTGATGAAGCTGTTTCTGTGGCTCCGTATGTGTTTCGTGGTGATGAGCCAAGTCAGTGCCACTGGAGCAACTTGAGCTGAGTTGAATGGCTGTGTGGACGCAGGGAGCCAAGGAGAAGAGAATAGGAATGTCGAGGGACGGATATGAGTGTGGATCATTGCCAAAAATATCTTAAAAAGAGAAATGGGGATATGATGATGATAACCAAAATGGCTTTCACTCGTGTCGTAGTTCTACCAGAAGATGTTCGACAGGTCATTGTGGGAGAGGAAGACGAGGAGGAGGAGCAGCTGCAGGACTGGAGCAGCAGCCTTGATCAAGAAGAGCCGGAGCCCTCGCAAGTTCCCGATGACCAAGAGGAGCTCTGGAACAGTCAGGTGGGGGAGTTGTCCTTTGCCTACACAATGTCAGACTCTGATGTGGACACGGATAACAGCGACGACTGGGAAAGCCTCACAGAACCTCAGACCGTCTCGGTGGGCAAGAAAACCTACCCCTGCACGGAATGCGGGAAAACATACTCCTCTGTATCCAGTCTGAATTGGCACAAGAAATCCCACGTCGGCGACAAGCCTCACACCTGCAGCGTTTGCAGTAAGACCTTTACGGAATACCGAGCCATGAGGAGACACATGATCACGCACAGCGGGACCAAACCGTACACCTGCTCCTACTGCGACAAAACCTTCTCGCGGCGGGAGCACATGAAGTCGCACATGGCGTCGCACACTGGACAGAAACCGTACGGCTGCTCCATCTGCGGCAAGGGGTTCACGCAGCGCCACACCATGGTGGAGCACATGCGGATACACACCGGGGAGAAACCGGTGGGCTGCAACCACTGCGGCCAACGGTTCACCTGGAGGTCTCAGCTGCAGAGACACAAGTGTCCCGGGAGGGAGAACCTCTAACTGTAAATAACCGCCCAAAAATAACTGCCATGTGTCTTCTAATCGTCGTGGTGAGAGAAAAAAAAAAAACACACACAAAAAAAAAACAATGGATGTGTAACAGTGCGTTCAAAACACACTTGTCCGAATTTCTTATTTAACTTATTTAACCGGAATCACTGAAACTGTTTAGCCGATTAATATTAGGATCTGGACTGTTTCATTTTTGAGTCACTTACGAATGCAAGGTGTTCATAAGCCTTTTGAGCATGGGGGGAGGGAGGGAAGGGAGGGGAGGGCGCATCGATTCCCCGGGTGCAGTGGATGCTCAGCAGTATTGACGATGGAACGGACTCGGTGCAATGTCGCGTTACGCTTGTGCACATAAGTTGTAATTGCCAATTTGAGTTGTCATAACTCAAGTGTCGAGGGTTTCAAAGACTCAGAGGAGCCTGGGTTGATGTTCCAACATGGCTACTGTACTTTTCAATTGTAAATAAAGTCTGTGTTTTTGCACATTTATTTTGGTGGTTTTCATCTTCCAGACTCACGGCGCTGCGTGCCGCAACAATAGTCGGCCATGAATAAACGTGGCTCTTCATATTCTCGCACTAGTGTTGCCAAAGTAAACTGGGGCAGTAAGAATGATGAAACAGCTTCTGGTTTATTTACTGTGCCAGTGCTCAAACAGAGCGATGTTGAACTGGTCAGATAAATCTGTTAACTGTTATCTGTTTTAAAAACAGTTCATTGACTGGTGTGAATTAAATCAGAACATCCTGAGGAATATTAATGGTCATTACTAGTGCTTTATCTGCATTTAAAAAAAAAAGATAACTTAATATTCATGTTGCGAGATGAGCTTTCATTGAATGAAAACAATCTATTGAAGCTCAAAAGCACTCGACAAAGTAATAACGCCGTCCATCAGATGGATATCTAAACGCAGTTCTCCGTGCTGTACACTAGATGGAGGCAATGAGTTAATTCCGAAATCTCGCGGTCCAGAGATTAGTGCCATGTTGTTCCATCACAACAAGTTGGAGTCGAATATCAAACCTAAACATATCGGAAATAAGAGAAAGAACGTGGAATCCATCGCATTTGGTCTTCAACAGCACAGTTTAATACTAAAAGGCAGCGTGGGTTCATCTCTCAGGATGTACATCAACATTACAAAGAAGAGCCACCAGTGACATTCCACAGGAATCAACAAAAGACAGTCCGCAAAGAACTACGTTTGAGTCGTGTACATGAGCACACTTCTTCAAAATAGCGTACAGTTGAAAATGTCTTTTAAAATGTTGAAGGGGAAAACAAAAATCCCTCAGGAAGCTAAAAACACTCGACATGTTTTTTGACATGTTTTTTTTTTCTGTTGTTTACCACTGTCCTGCAGTGATGCTCTTTTCTTCTCCCATCAGAGAACAATGCCACTCGGGGTCATGCAGTGATCATCTGGCATTAGCTGTACTCCGAGGAGGGTGGGCCTGCTACGATGTTGGAATGAGGAGAGTGACCTCCGAGGTTGAGGTACAGGGAGCTTTGCCTCCACATGGGTCCAGATCCTTCAGAGTAAAGTGTTGATTCTGGCAGGAAAAACAAGCAAGATGAGTATGAGTTGGAGAAGCCAGGCCGTGTACAGTGAGAGTGCGGGCTTCACCTTGAGTGGCGTCCTGGCTCTGCTGGCGAAGCATCACTTGGTTGGCCTCCTCCATGGCAGAGTCCAGACTCCAACATCGTGGCTGGTCATCCTTGGCTGGGTGCATGGCGTCGTCCCTCAGAAGCTCAGTCGCAGAACTTCTTTTGGCAGGGTTCCTATCGAGAGCTCGCTTCAGGAAGGCGCGCATGGCCAGACTGCAGTCTTCAGCTATGTCCTCTAGAGGGGGTGCCTGCTTGTGAATCTGTGAGGAGACAGAACATGGAGGTCAGTCCAGGTCAACAGACACCTACAGTCACACATATAAAGAGAATCAGTGTATGGAAGAATAAGAATGCAAAAGGCTTTTGAATTTAAAACTCGAAAATTTCTACAGCATATTGAAAGAATGCAGCGTTTATGGACGAAGTCAGTTGCCGAAGCATTTTTTAGTTTTAATATTTTATTGCCTTTGCAAGCTAACTAAGAAAAAAACTTCTCAGCTGGTTATATTTTGTTAAATTGAGTGTATATTGTCCACTCAAACACACTGCACATGAAGCCTTTTTCATTCATGTCCGGAATTGTCAGCGCACTTGTGGGTTCTACGTACAGAATAACTTGAAAACGCTTTCAATTTCTTTCATGTGCAGTCTTGGTGCATTTACGTTATTCTTTATGAAGTTGTGCCCTATTTTGCCGTTTGTGAGCGGCAGTGCGGTTTTGTGGTCGAGAGAGAGGAGGCGCAGGGGAGTAACGTGTTTCAAATTGTGGTTTGATGAAGAAACGCGCTTCAGCAGTCTCTAATACAGAAGCTCTTGCTGACGTCATGGAGTGGCTGCGAAGGAAACGGAATCGTAGCATCACCGATAATCGGAGATGTGATGAAGCTGAACCTTCCATCAAAACAATTCCATAGACTGCCACAGGAAGGACGTAAAAGTAGTTGAAGAATTGAAAGTTTGATTTTGCTTCCTCACTTCTATGTTCTATCGAAAATATTATAGCTCAGCCATCTCTAGTGTCCCAGCTAGCAGGGGATAGAGGCAAGATGTGAAAAACGGCTGTCTCTAGCTGTCCATTACCAGGTTACCTCTAAGAAAGACAGTTGGGGAGAACAAGGTTTCATACTTCATTGAGACTGGGAGCTGCTGTTAGCTGAACTCCAGGATCACTCTCTTTCGAGTAACAGTTGCAGTATCAGGGGAACACACACAATTGTGTAGCATCTTGTGATGTCATAGACACAGCACCACATGATGGCACTGACATGGGAGCTCTTTGTTGTTGAAGGAAGAAGCTCGCTGTTGCAGTTGAATTGCGCAATTTAAACCTGGCGGTGGGTAAACTCTTAGGCTCAATTTTCGCATTGGACACTAAAATGTAAATGCTACTGGATCAAGGGATCACGCTGTAGATGATGATCTTGTCAATGTAATGTAGGTGTTGTTCAACAGTGTCCTTTGCTGTTTATTTCAACTCTAAATGGGGTTTCTTTAAACCACAGCTGCAGGCCGGACAGGTGCCGGTGTGTGGTGGTGCTGCAGAGCTGCTTACGATGTAGAGGTAGGACGGGTAGGCCGTGCGAGGGTATCTCTGCACCCAGGGGGGGCTGCCTGTCTGCATGTGAATGATGGTGGTGCCCAGGCTGTAGACGTCCGTCTTGGTGTCGTGGCCACGGCACAGAACCAGCTCGGGACTCATGTACATCTGCAAGATTTCGAGAAAGAGGGGTGAGCAGAAACGGAAGGCAACGCTTCCTCTTTCGACGTTGAACAGGAAAACTAGGTTTTTGCAAAATGTTTTTTTTTTTTTTTTTTTTTACACCACAGCGTCCACTGAAAACCTGCCCCACACAAGACGCTTTAAGAGGAACCAGTATGTTATGTTGGGGTAAATATCTGGTGTTCAGATTGTCTGTGCTGACGCTAAATGTGAAATATTTGCCCAAAGTGCAAGTGGAGGTGAGAATAAATCTTTTGTTTGCTGGTTTTGTTATTGCAAAAATAACAGCAGGAACATTGATGGAAACTGCAGGTGAATTATGTAGAAGTGAAAGTTTTTTTGCTTTGCCATTTTACTCTACATCGTGTGTTTGTTGTGATAAATATACTCCGTAACTGACTGAAATATTGAAAATTAAATGTCTCCTGCTCCAGCTTCATTTGGCAAGAGGTTCTGAACTTGTTCTGACGCATTAATAGTTGGATGCTTTTCAGCTGAATTCAAAAGTCCTTCCATGAAAACAAACACAATGTTCTGCTGCTGAAGGGCAGTGTGTGAGCTGCCTTAAGTAAACATATTTGTTTGCCTCTCGGGTGGAAATTCCAGGCAGCTTGGTAGATTTGAGAGTCTTGGAGGTGTGTGTGTCGTGGGACTTTCCGCAGACCATGAGAGAGGGCCAGCGTGAGAAGCTTCAGGAGGAAAGTGAAACTTTGTCAAGTGTTGGTGACAAGAAAGTTAAATGGGTTAAGATCATGACCTGAGCTGGCATCACAATCTGCGAAATACGTGATTTCAAAACTGTGATTTGGACCCCAGAGGTCAGGGAATTCTTAATAATGCAGCAAAAAATATATAGATTTGGTTTGGGAAGAATCTTTTTTGATTGTGTAATACTGTCTTGATATTTTAAGTTACTTGGATATGCAGCTGCATTTGTGACATAATGCGTTAAATGTTTTATTTTGTTGTTTAACGGAGCGTTTCGTTCCTCTGTTGGGACTGTGAAATCTAACTAAAGTCTAACTGGAGTGATGTCAAAACAATAAATGCAGTTTCATGCACGTGATATTGTACATGCATTACCTGATTTCGCCCTCATTTCTTTTGTTAATCATCTACATTCTCATGTACTTGCAGTTAACATGAGCATGTTGGATTTTATTATTAACATTAATTTATTTTAAAAAAATGTAGGAAAAGAAATCGCACTGATGTTATGGGCCCAGTGAAATGTTTTAACGGGCAGGTTTTGGGCCCCCAGGCCTTCAATTTGACCCTTGTGACCCCTCAGCGCATGTGACTGACCAAAAAAGTTGCCATGGTAATTGCTAAACCTTCCCCCGTTTCTCCATGCAGTCATCACTCCTGACTCAGTTTGCCAAGCATGAGTCATACCGATGTGATAGAGGCACAGCAAAGATGCTGCATCTTTTGTCATTGAAAAAAAAAAAAAATCATATTCAAACTGCTGCTAATGATTTCAACAGGAAACTCCTGTCTTCCCCTTGCACTGCAGCCAACTCTGCTGTGAGTCAGAGTCTTTTGACCTTCACCCTCCACTGATGGTAAGTCAACATTGCTGGAGACGCCGCTTCAGTGGCTCACCGTACAAAGTTCTGACAATCTGTGATGAGCAACAGTGTCTCACGGCAATACAATGGTGAGGTAAATAACATCACCTACCTCTGTTCCTCTCAGGTCCCGTGGAATGTAGACGGCCTCCGTCATCTGCACCGTCAGACCAAAGTCCACCAGGACCGCCTTGTCTGACATCAACACAATGTTGCTGGCTGCAGCGAAAACAAAGCAAAGGCCAGAATTAGTCCTCCAAGCGCCGCCAGCTCAGGAATCCCACTGTTAATTTGAAGGCAATGTTTCTGTAAAAACGCTCATTGTTGCTTAAAAACAGGAAACAGCGGCAGCCACGACCAGGTGACTAACGGCCGGACTGACCGTGTCTAACAGTGGCTTGCGTTCATGGACCCTACATTTAGGCTTGTAATTGCAGGGGGAGCAGGCTGGAATTTCCAGACATTGACCGAGCGTTCGGAGGCTTTCATCCAGTCAGCAGCGGGCCTCAGAACAGCTCCACCTACAGGTGCAGGCGGTCTGGTTTGCTCTCCGGGTGTTCAGTCATGAAAGTGCTACTATTGTGGTGAAAGATAGGATGATTCACCTCGCCCCTGCCAGTCACTCGAGCGTAAGTTTGTGGTGCCGAAAATGCTCTCATTTTAGTAAAAACCACATCCACAGCCTTCGTGGAAGATCGGAAGAAAACCTACGTTTGATGTCGTGGTGGATGACGTTGTGAGAGTGAAGGTACGACAGCGCCCGCAGGATTTGCTTGGTCACCCAAATGACCTCGAACTCCCTCATGGGTCCGCAGCTGTCCAGCTTCTCCAGGACCGAGCCGCTCTCGCCGGCCTCCATGAACAGGTGGATGTTCTGGTTCCAGAGCAAGGCGCCGTAGAGCTCGGCGATGTTCTCGTGTCGGAAGCGAGCCTGGAATTCCACGTCTGCGGCCTTAAAGTTCTCCACAGGAATCTGAAAGAAGACGGTCATCCAGTCATGACGCCACACTGAGGTGCGACTGAAAGCGTGTCACTCCTTCAAATCCAACTCAGGACTCGAGAGGTCGTGTGAGGTCGTATGAGGTCAGAGTTGGATTACAAACTACTAAATCACCAAATTTCAAGTTTTATTTTCAACAAAAAATGTTTTTTTGGCTTCATGTCAATACAGCGTCACATCAACATAAATGCCAGTAAAATGTCTCTCACTCTTTGGCCTCTGACCTATTTTTTTGGTTATGTTTCGGTTCCCTCTCTAACTGAGCCAAATTGACCACCAACGAGGTTTAAGTATCCACTATCAAAACGAATTCCAGGCCAGGAGTGAAATGAAAGAGACGCCCTGTTCAAGAATCTTCCCTGCGTCAGCCACCAAGCGCTGATTCTGGTTTCACAAATCATTCACCTTTGTTTTGAAAGTATGTGTGCGATGTCAACAGAAGTCATAAGACAGAGTGGAAACTTCATTATGTGTCAGTATTTTCCATCCCAGGGTAAAAACACGGCTTCCTCCCCGCCTCTCGAAACCGCCAGCCGAAGAGACGCTACGACGCTTCACGCACATGGTCGAATTGAACTGTTCCTCTTTTCAAGTCACACCAAGTCACACTCTCTGTGGATGATTTATCGGGTGTCACTCAGCAGCACTCACCAGTTTGCAAGCCATTCTCTTCCTGGTGACGCTGTCCTGGGCCAAGTGAACTTTCCCGAACGAGCCCTTAGGCACGAGGCCGCTGCCGGGATTCTTGTAGGTCAGTTTCCATGGAAACAGGAGCACGTCCAGATCGATCTTGTAGCGGCCCTTTTTCACTGCCATGTCCTTCTGCAAACAAAAGTAGATTCATAATATTATTAACTGATATTGATCAGATATTGAGTCAACACAGTGTCATTCAGCGCAGTAATCCAACTCTGATTTTCATCTCAGTATTTGAAATACAAATACAAATACATTTTTCATTTTGTTAGTTAAAATGTATATGATTTAATAATATTTATTTTAAATATTAATATATTTCACATTGTCACATTTCAATATTAGTTACGCATTTAAATGTGTATTTTTCTTTATATAATATTATTGAAGCTTAGATGAAACATTAATATTTTGGAACCAAGATATAGCAAATGATTATTTTATTTACAAAACATGCTTTTATAAATCATTACTTTTTTTGTGATTCCATCATCGCGAATCAAAACAAGAGACTTACATCCAGCTTTTCCAAAAGAAAATATTATTTGATATTTATTTGATCATCTTGAAATATATGCTTATGGGAAAACATTTTACATAAATCTACGTTTAATCCAATATACTGCTGCATATGTGTCTGGTCCTAAATTACAGAATTTTTAAATATTTTACTTTTCGTATTTTAACATAATTGATGAAAGTCATTCCTTTTTTGCCACATTTTTTCTTGCTGTCTTCATGATAAACTACTTTTCTGCACATTACAATGAACTTAT
The DNA here is from genome assembly GCF_027744825.2 of Synchiropus splendidus. NCBI lineage: Eukaryota > Metazoa > Chordata > Actinopteri > Syngnathiformes > Callionymidae > Synchiropus > Synchiropus splendidus. Next base: position 25,177,895 of record NC_071336.1, read on the forward strand.
TCAACAGAAATGCAGACCCTTCATATTTCATATGTGGCCCTTCATCTACTCTGGATGGCTCAGTTACAATCTCACCTTATTCAGCAACACTCCCATCTCTTCATTCAAGCTCTGGTTGGCCGTGACTTGCATGTCGGACAGGGTGTTTACAAACGCCAGGAGGTCCGTCACCGTCCCGTAGCGAACGCTCCCATCCCCACCACCTATGTGCTCGTTCTGGAGGCCCTTTGACTCCACGTGCCCTCCAGCCTCCTCGTTCCCATCCATGACCCGTGGAGAGACCCGGTCTTCCTCCTCCAGCCGATAGAAAGTCTCAGCAACATTGAGGATGTCCTCGATGTTCATGTGAGCGAGCAGCAGTTCGATCCCATCGTCATATTTGTACTCCATCTTGTTGACTTGCTTCTCTGGAGGGCTGCGGATGAAAACATCAGGTCGAGAGTTGACATGTGAGTGTGTGGAGAGTTAGTGTCCCTCTGGCTCTGCTGCAGCTTGACTCAGCTGGGAGGTGCTTAGACCCAGAAAAGGAAGGCAGTTTCGCAATAAATACGGGAAGGCCCCATTAAAATCAGGTCTTACCGGAAGGCAAAACCCTCCGAGCAAGTGATAAACAACATGTTAAAAGCAGTGCTAAATTAGCATGTGACCCACGTCTCTTCAAAAGCAGCTGAACGCAATTAATGTTTTGGTGCAAAAGTTCCTCATCAAAAAGTTAATATTAGACTGACATTTGAAGCCACAAATCACAAGTTAAGCCGAACAATATCAGGCTAAAGCATACTGTTGCATATGCGTTTGTTGGAGATTCAGTAGGAACTTCCGATTCCAACTACGTCATCCACCGAAGAAAACGTTCCCATAAATACAAGCCTAAGTCTTGGTTCAATTCATGAACCCACAAAGCAAACCGAACAAAGGACAAAGTACCGATTTAAATTGAAATAAGTGGCGACTGGAGGAGGGTGGAAAAGCGTCAATACTGACCGTGTCAGTGAGTTTGCGGTCCTTTCATTCTGGCGTCCGGCGCTCGACTGGGTGACTGTCAGCGTGCGCTGGAGGAAGTAAACAGGAGGAGGAGGAGGAGGGCCGGCCGTGGCTTAAATGTCGTGGGCGAAAGCGGCAGCTTCCTCCTATGGAGTTTCGTTTTCGCTTTCCAAAGCACCGAAAATACAATTATGTGGAATTGTTTGGTGCTTTCCTGCAGACAATTCGGTTTGCACGCAGCAATTAAACAAATATAAAAGACACTCACCATCGACTATTTATCTCTAGCACGTCTATAACCGGGGAGTAATTTTTAGATTTTTGATAAATAATGACGCGACTATCCCACACTAGGGTGACACCTCTCGGCTGCCGTAGGGACGCAACTGCGCCTGCGCAGACTCCCAGGCGCTATGGCGTCCTCCGTGGTAGTGTGCAGGTTACGTATGCCTGTCAGTATAGGCCTTGTAAAATGTCTCCCAAAGGTCGACACGCTTCTTCACAGAAGCTTTGTAACAAAGGTTGCTGCTTCGGATTGTCCAACATCGAAGGGAGATGAAACTGGTCAGTGAATAAGGCGATGCTAACGCGCCGGCTAACCATCAGTCCCGTACCGGAGTTCATCCAGAAACTTTAGATTTAGAACGCCCGGTTTCTTGAAAATAATATTCTGCTTTTCTTGGTAATTAAGCATAAAAAACAACACGTTTCCTGAATTTGGTGTACCGCTGTCGGCTATTCTTATGATGTGAATGACTGTAAAATGAACTTATACTATGTGCATGTGGTGTGACTTTCTTACATACAACACACTATTAATACAATGAATATTTATGTCCACCTGTATTTTGCTGTATTTTATGTCTGTTGCCAGCTCCCAGGAAGGAATGCAAGTCGTTTTATACAGTCCAGGCAGAGAGACAAGAACAGGCGCAGAGATCTGTTCTCATCAGTTGTCCACCCAAAGCCAGTGACCGAAAGATCAAAAGATATTTGTCTAGATACGGAGATATCAAGAAGTTCTTCGCATATGAGAGCTTTGTAAGTGGCTTGTTGTATCATACATGTTTCTGTTTGTGCTTGTATGGTATTAAATGTTTGTTTTTTTCCCAAGGGTCTGTATGCTGTTGTAGAATATGAAAGCAGTGAAGGTGTCGCCTCTCTCCTGGAAGGTGCCGTCATCCCAAATGTCAACCATGAATCCCTTCTGCCTTACAAGTCTAGACTGTTGTCCTTCCGACACCTTGGGCAGATGGACTCTTCTAACCCACAGTTAAAGGAACATTGCCAGCCACTTACCACCATCCCTATTAATGAGCTCATTAAACGACTATCTAGGGAGGAAAGTGTGAGTAAAATATTTTTTTATAACACATTTGCGTGCTGCTGTGTCCCTAAATATGAGCTTGTCCTCATCTTCTCCTCAGATAGACCAACAGATCACTTCACTCACAGATGCATACCAGCTAACTGATGAAAACACTCGACTCCGATTCCTCGTCTGTTCTTTGCTGAAGGACATTGCTGGAGCATACTTCCCAGAGTGCACAGTTAGGCCCTTCGGCTCATCTGTAAATGGCTTTGGAAAGCTGGGGTGTGACCTGGACATGTTTCTGGACCTGGACGGTGTCTCTGGGAGAGATGTGAAACTGGTAATGATGTCAAGAACTGGTCCTAAAACGTTCAGTGTGGTTCTGTTTGTTGTTCCAACCCAACTAGCACACACGGCTCACCAGACTAGACTAGCTGATAGTGAGTCTGGTCTTTCTTGTTTCAGCTGACAACTTACTGGTTACACTGTGTCTGCTTGATCAAGTGGAACAAAAATCTGCACCACTCTGCAGAGCAGTGTGGGGACCCTTGATGTAAAGTTTAGGTTTCACTTCAGATTAGGAAGATACATTAATCTACCTTTACAACTTATTAATGTCTATATTAGCATCTTATCAGCCAGCTATTAATCATTAAAAGCATGTGTGATGCCTGACTTGATTTTATTCTAGAATGGGACTCAAAAGTTCACACTAAACGGCCATTATAACTGATTATTATCAGTAAACAAACAAGTAATTTGTATGTATTCAGTGATCTTAAGTTTCTCCAAAAGTTCATTATAATTCTGTTGTGTATTAATCATGAAAAGTGTTGTTTGTGATGGAGTCGCGGCTTCTATTTTGTGGCTAAGTTTCTGTGTTTCCAGCCAGGGTCAGGTTTATCCCTGGAATATCAGATGAAGGTCGCCAGTTCAGAGCGGGCCGTCACCCAGAGTATTTTGTCAGTGATCGGCGAATGTGTGGACCAGTTTGGACCTGGATGTGTAGGAGTGCAGAAGATTCTTAATGCCCGATGCCCTTTGGTGCGATTTTCCCATCAGCCATCGGGCTTTCAGTGTGATCTCACAGCCAACAACAGGTGAGTATGTCTGTGTTTGTATGTCTCACCATGGGCTGCTGTTTATCACACATGACCTTTGTTGACTCTTGTTTCGTAATGAGGAATAGTCACAGAATTAGTTTCATGTTATAGAGGGGTCATGTCTCGAAATGTCAAGTTGATAAAGTCACGCTGCGCTTGCCTCACAGAAACTCTGGGTTTTGCTTGCTCCCTAATGTGGCCTTCACCACACTGGCGTTTCAAAAGCCCCAAACTGAAACCAGAAGAAGTAGCAAAATATGGAGGGGGTGTTGCTTCGTTTCTGCCCAACTGATACTGAGATCAGGATGTTGCTTGCGTTGCTCTTTTGCTTCAGTGACTCTGTTCTTGGGGAAATAGGGCGAAATTGACCTCTCCTGATGTCTCACACACATAGTTTAAAACCACTTTGCAGCTTCCCTTTTATGACATGGACGCGAAGGGGACTCAAGTCAAATGCTCTGAAGAAGTTCCTGTTTCTGCTGGGTGTAGATAGAACGTGCTCAACTGAGGCACGCCGTGACAAGCTCAATACTGACATGTCGAGGTAATTTTTTCAAAACACAAATTATTTACTTAGGTGACGAAAGAATGCCAAAGAAGATGGTAGTCAAACAAAGACTCAACAAAACACAAAGGAAAGTGGAAATAAAATGACAGCTGCAATAATAGCGGCCAAACAAGGAGTTAAAAGAAACACCTTGTGTTGCATGAAAACTCACATGAAGTTATGTGTCTCTATTGTTTTTATTGGGGGAATTGCATCATAAAATTGCCGGTAATGCACTGCATTTACTGACATAGTTTAATTGCAATGCGCTAAATAAATTAAAATCAAATGACTGCAAATTCATTTCAAGTAATGATGCTTGAATTACTTCAATGTTATTATCATTTTCCTTGTGACGTTCCCGTCTGCCGTTTTTGAAATACTCAGCTGCATTTTCCGTTGAGGCCACTAGGTGTCACGATTATGCCACTCATTTGTTTCGAGCGTCTGTTTTTAGCAATATCAGTATTTGTTTATCTGCTGCAGCTGTTGCTAAAGATTTAAAGTGAAGTCACATTACTTTTTTTCCTATTAATGTTACCATGTTAATAACATCCTAATCTGAAGAGATCAGCCTCAGAAACCTCTGAGGAGAAAGGGCTGATTCTGCTTTGCTCTGTGCCCCTTTGCATCATTTGAAGGAAAAGAAACTACCAAAAGTTTTGTGATTCAGCTCTGATGTCCCTTTTCTCCACAGGGTGGCAATGAAAAGCACAGAGCTGCTCTACCTCTATGGCGAAATTGATTCGCGTGTGAGGCACCTGGTGTTCACCGTTCGCTGCTGGGCCCGCGCCCACGGCATCACCAGCAGCATCCCAGGCGCCTGGATCTCAAACTTCTCCCTCACAGTCATGGTGCTGTTCTTCCTGCAGAAGAGAAGCGTTCCCATAATACCCACCCTGGACCGACTGCGAGACCTGGCAGGTAACAGGCAATTACGAATTGATTTTGTCACTGAACACAGAGACAAAAACAGAGAGGTTTTTTTTTTTTTTAATGAGCCAGTCATGTGGCACAAAGTGATTTACATAATAAAATCAGAAATTGGGAACGCTTAAACACTTCCCCATAACGAAGGAATATAAATGATTGTGTGTCACTATTGACCTCGCAGTTTCCCCATAGTTTCATCCATTAATGCTTATATTAATGCTAGTTTCATTGTATGTTGTTAGATGACACATGGTTACACGTTTCCAAGAAATTTCCCTTTAAAGCCAGTGGTCCATATGCAACAAGACACTGCTTAGGCTCCATTGCAGCCAACAATTTCGGCGACTGAAATAAAAAGGGAGGTTGAGGAAAGTGTGAAAGTATTTTATTGAAGTGACGACTAAGATGTTACCTTTTGAGGGAAATATTTTGGGGGAAAATACATGACTAACTGTGAGTATTGAAAGTCGATTTGGCAAAATGCTGGAGTTAATGTGTGACTAATGTGTGTAAATCACCCATTACTGTACTTTGTTGTTGACCTCACATGACCTGAATTGGGAGTATGACATGTCATGTGTCACTTGGCTTGTGCTTCTCTTATCTTTGCTGCGGAAGTGTCCAGTGTAGAGGCATATTTGTTCCACTATCAGTGAAGCACGGACCACCTTCAGCTTTCTCACATTTGCATGTATTTCTAAGAAGTTTTCCCTTCTCTAAGCTTTTGCTCTTGCTGTTGAATTTGGGGCAATAGCCTCTCCTATGGTTTCAAATATAATGATCAATGTTTGTTTTCTGAGGGAGGAAGTGGAAAATGAACTGCTCAGAACTGACACTAGGAAGTGGTTTCTGAGAATCTCTCACAGTCTCATTCTAGTGGATGACATTTGTATGAAGATTGTCTCGTGTCACATGTCTGACATCATTAGTGTTAGCACATTGCCGCATTCAGCGACATGCTTCACCTTGGCCGCCTCATAATTGCCCTCCTAGAGCAATTCCACACACATAGCGACACACGTACCTCACTGGTCGGCTTAATACCGACTCCATCACAGAGAGTGCTTACAGGACTATAAAAGGCCCATCACTCTGGGCAGGTCATTGACCTTGCCTCCTCGGGACTCCACTGCCAGCCAGCGGGCACACGCACTTACACATGCGGACAGATGTACTCACTCAGACATGCAAGTGCTAACACATGACTATAGACATGCGAGAACGCCTCAGATCTGAGACACCCAAGGACTCGCATGCACACATTTGAATTGTGAAACACATGCAAGCTTGGATGCAAGAGGAGACTTGCAAATGAACGTGCTGAGGAAGAGTAATGCAGCAAGGACAGGAGCAACACCCCGCTTCATGCACTACCCCTCTCCCTCTGTGTGTGTGTCATCATCTGTTTGTGTCTTGTTTATGACCCTGGGTGCCATGTATTGGCGTCCATTTACCTTGTGTCTCGGCTCTCGCCCCGACAAGGTCCCGCAGACAAGAGTGTGATTGAGGGGAACGACTGCACGTTTGTCAGCGACCTCAGCAGGATCCGGCTCCAGAGCAACACGGAAACGCTGGGTGAGCACGAGAGCGCCGAGTCAGCCTGCAGCGCTTTACTGCCAAAGTATTGATGATCCCCTTAGTGGGCCTTAATGCTTACCTGCCTTTTCTCACTCTCTTAGAGGAACTGCTGTGCGAGTTCTTTGAGTTCTATGCCACTTTTCCATTCAGCAAGAAGTCTATAAATATCAGGAAGGTATGTACGCATCATTTTTCGAAGAAAGATTTCCACGTGTGTCATTCTTGCTTGCATATTACACACATGTCACGCTGCCATGTCCCTTGTAGATAAACCCTGAATTCAATGCGCTGAACTCAGCGTGAGACTTGACTGTTAGTGTATCGTAACAAAGCATTATGCATGTTGCCTGCTGCAGTTTGAAGAGCGCCATCATCTGAAACCTGTGTAGATTTTCTATTAGGTTAAAGGTCGTGATATATTACCAAGCAGATTCAGTACTGTAACAAACCATTTGACATTTTATTTTAATTTAAGCTCAGCGATAGCAAGAGCAGAGTTTGAATGAAATTCCTTCACTAATTGCTTATTTCAATATTAAATGTCAAAGGTCATGTCAAAGCGAGTTCCAGATCACGAAGCCCTGACCCTTGTTGATGCTGTCAGCTGATCCAACTTCATAATTAATATGGCTCCTGCACACCATTTGGCTATTTGTACACACGATTTTCGATTTATCTTCTCTCATTAAACGCTCAGAATAACACTCTCTAATTGTGCTGACCAACATTGTGATGACATCACAACCCCCTTATCAATCACTCCTTCCATTTAGTTTAACACCTTTACTAGCACAGCTATGCACAGGTCACCCAGACTTCATGGCTGTAGAGGTTCTTTTTCCCTCTTACTCTTTCAATATCTGGCAGTCATTCTGCACAGTGAGAGTTTTTGATTTTATAGTTGCAAATTACATGGAAAATAGACCAAGAACTGGTGGTGGGACTTGATCATTGAATGAAGAACAGGTTTAACAATGAATCACAATCATATTTAAGGTACATATTTTTATTTTTTTCTCTCAACACAAGATGCACGTACATGCTATAAAATCTCTGTATGTTCAGTGAAGTAGAGGTTGTGTAAATAAAACTAGTGTTTCGTTTGACACTCCCTCACCTGGAAGAGCTTTTTCAAAAGGGGGACTCTGGAAAGATTTTAATTCTTTCTTTAAATCACATTTTTAAGTTATCATTGTCTTTCATCATTGTATTGCAATGAGAAGCAGATTCATAGCTCTGTACCTGTCTATGTTTGGGTGGTCCTAGATGCTCACAAAGCCCAGGTTCTCAGCTTTTAAAATTATTAAATTTATAAAATTTTTGAATTGGATGATCTACCCTCGCTACGGTCATTTGGTAAGCTTTTGTTGGTGTATTTGCGAAAATCAGACCTAAAATGAAGGCCTTAAACTAATTCCCTAATTGCGGATTATTCTGCCTTGGAAGTGTGATAAGTGTTCCCTGATGTGCAGATTTAGTGGTCAGACTGTTGCTGTGCCGCCTGCAGCTGAGCCTCACTCCGGATCTGATCGATATGTTAATGAACAGGAAATCGATGCTGAAGTGTTCTCAGCAGTGAGAAAACCCTACGATGGTAAACACAAGTAATTGTTTTTTTTTCTGTGGTTCTGCCTGGTCAACAAAATATGCCATTGTTGCAAGAGTGATTACAGCTGTTTCCCATTTAGAGAACTGTGGCTCTGGAGTCTGTCATTTGTCCAGATTACTTTCATGTGGTGCTCAATCTCTGCGTGTTCAGTAGTTCAGTTGGGCTTGTGTTGATAAAACTAGTGTTTCTGTTGAGACTGCTTCACTTGGAGGAAACTCTGCCGCCACCATGAGGTGGTCCAAGAGCAGCAGATTTTTACCAAGATGAAATTCAGACAGTTTGTGTCTCCAGAGCAGCACTGATGCTTCAGTGAACGCGTGTTCGACAAGCTCACTGTCATGTTTGCGAGCCGCTCAGAAGCACTGACCTGACATCTAGTGAGGCCCGCTGGTGTTATGTAATGATAATTGAGGTGTTACACAACAAGATGTGGGATTTGTAGAATCACATGTTTATTAATTACCATGCTGGAGAATTGTGGGGAGAATGGCGTGATATTTCAGATTGATCGTAAATGATTTACGGCTCCTGGCCTTTATCCTTGAGCTGCTGAATCACACAAGCCGAAAATACCACTAAACCCAAGGCGGAAGAATCCACTATTCCACAGCTGACAAGTTAGATCATCCAAGCCTGCAGTCGTCGATCCTCTCGACTGTTTGGGCAGGGAGAAACGTGGGAAGACAAATGGCAAATCTTCATCACAAGTAGCCTGTGTAAACAATGCTTCTTGTTAGGTGGGAACACTTTATATTGGGTTTTGTAATTACACTGCGCCTTTAACTGCGGAATATTTGGTTTATAAATGACTTGGAGGAAGAAGGCAGCACACACTGTCCTCAAGGGACGTGAGTCTTCCAGACAGAACCTACATTATTAACCTTAATATCTCTTTTGGTGCCGTGAGATTCAGAGAGAAATTGGTGCACGGTGTGTGATTCACTGTGCATCTGTGCCTCTGCCTCCAGAAGCCACCGCGTCTTGACGTTCAGCTTCCACGTCGTGAAAGCAGAAATGTAAATATCAACATACTAATTATCAGCATTAAGTCTTCAAAGGACTAAATCTGTCTCGGGGGGATGTTGCAATCAAGCCTCGACTGCTGTTGGGACTCGATCAAAAACACGGCGATAATCGCGGTCTGAATGCTTTATTGATCCCAGCGGGTGGATTTGGTCAGTCCAAGATTGAATAGATAAGGTGAATTAAAGGTGGAGATAAGGGAAGGGTACAAAGGCCTGCGAACACAACTGCGTGTTGAGGATTGTGTGCTGAGGCTCGAAGCTTTGACGCTTTGTAAAAGGCTTCTGGTTTGATGAGACTCGGCAGAGCGGAGCGCTTGATTGACTTGTTTTATAAATGAGACAAAGGTCCGTCTTTTACTATAAACCCAGCAAGGTTCTTGGCTTTTGTACCGGCTTTAATCCACATCTGTTTTCGATATGCATCGGGGCTACCAACACTTCAATTGACTGAGATTCCCATGAGACATCTGGAAAGAGGAGTGAGCTAATAGTTGGACAGTTGGAACACAGGCGCTTGGTTGTGCCATTTCTTGCCATTTTTTGACACCAGACTTTTTTTTTCTTTCAGACTTGACCATGTCCTGGTCAACTCACTCTCATGCCCAAGGCGTCAAATAGCGACTATTTTCGAGTGTGCTTAACTACTATGCATCCAGAGTGATGCCAAAGTCATACTTTTGTGTTGCATGTTGACACTTTAGATGTTAAATTGAACTGAACTTGTTCCGCCTTAACAGCTGCACGTAATGCTAGACAAAGGTTAGGGTTTGCCATGGTATGGGGCTCCTTTTACTCAATGCTATAATGTATCATTGGTTCTTTAAAGCATGTGAGCCACACAAGGTGCTGGATATAATACACGCATGTCCCAATCCCCTTGCTTGGAACGTCAAATGGGTGTGAGACTCGGTGTCAACAGAGTGTCAACATGCAATGAGGAAGGCTCACTTTATCGTCAACATGTTAACATTGTAAATAGTTGCCATTTTAGTGACAATGAGTTGTGCAGGTTGTGTTTTTTCCATTGGGCTAAATGCAACAGTGAGTGCTAGATGGTCTGCTTGGGCTGTAGGAGCACAGTAAAGTGCCCCAAAGTCCCATCGCTCCGTGCTGACGTTTTCTGTTTTTTTTTCCATCATTCATTGACAGTTATCAGTTAAGCTGAAATACTCCTCAGATTAAAAGGCTTTCAGTAGGTTTTGTAAATATTTGTTTCAAGCTTCAAACTTGTGTGTTTTCTGCCCATCAACAGCGTCATACATCCCATCAATAACAGTCCTGGGAAAGATGCAGATGATTCAGTTATGTTTAGATTCAAAACCCATTCAGTTCACTGAGCAAAAGTTGCAGGGCGATTTCTCCCTGTTTAATTTAATGCCTGACAAATTCAAATGAAATTGCATTTTCAGTTGTGTAACCACTACTGCTGTTATGGGGAGGTGCTCGATCAAGTGCAGTTTTTGGTAGTAGGACTTGTTTTAAAAAAAAAAAAATGTTATCAGATATAGAAAGCGGCAGTCAGGCTGGATATGTTTTCTGTGCCAGTCATCTGCACTGATATTCACTGCTGCATTGCACTGTTGCATCCATGGTGTTGCCACAAACAAGCCAGTATGATGTGGTATCATGAGGAAGCTGGTTGGCCGACATTTGAGGAAGAATCCGCATCAACACGAAACCACTGAAAACAACTGTACATGCAACATTGGTTTCAGTACAATGTTGGTTATGAAAATGGATTTATGGCCAGAATTGTATTTGACTTTGTACTGTGGTGTCACGCATGTGCATAAAATCTTGTTCGCTGCATACAAACCACAGAAAAACATAATGAGGTTGAGCTGTTGTTAAGGGTCAGATTTCAGTACAAATCGATATTGTGGAAATAAAATTGGGCCAAGTAGTCTGACGTCACGGATGTATTGAATTGAAGGCCTAGCTGAAGATTTTGAATTCTTGTGTCCAATAAGCTGGAGAGCTGTTGCAGAACCAACACTCAAGTTCACCAATGTTGTGAGGACTTTCAGGGTGAAAGACTGATGTAGTGGGAGTACGTATGTCATCTTTATCCAAAAGATGCTGTTTGGTCGCACTATCCACTCAGGCACCCGATTTCCCAAAGTTGACTTGTCAATGGTTTCGAAATATCCAACACTGTTCTGACACCACCCAAGTCTTTTTATGACATTTTTTACACCAGCAATCTGCAATTCGCAATTTCCCTTCCAACTACCAACGGAGCTCAAATATACACTATACAATAATGTAGTACAATGATATTGTGATCATGATACATTTCACAAAGGTCATGTTTGAGTTGGAATTCTGAAGTGTCAAACTTGGCTGTGATGTTTTAGATTATCACTTGAACAATGCTGTCATGTTATCCAACTGTTCAATGTAACTCTCGATCTCAGCTTGCTTTTCATTTTGGATCTTATTTGTCTTTTGAAGCTTAAACTTTATCCAGAAACTCTTGTAGCGGAGACACAAACCAGCTGCGATTACTGGATTAAAGACAGAGGCAGTTCAAAGAAACCAGGATGGATCGCATGAACGCCTCTAGATGTCGCTGGATCGTGTCGTCGATAAACGAAACCGGCGTATAGAAACAGAGGGTCAATTTTGTGGCAGATATTTGACATTCTTTGCATTGAAAAAAAAGCATTTGATCTGGCGAAACTACAAAGCAAAGATGTCCATATTGAAGATGAGCTGAGCCGTTTCAGCTCCTTCTGTTCCCTCAGCTCGTCTCCCGCTGAGGAATCTGCTGCTAATAAAGGCGGCGCTCGCGCTCGCGCGCACAGATGACAGCTGTCTTTGTCATGTGTGATGGATGGCGACCACACGGGGGCCGGGGCTGAGATCCTAATTAGTAGCTTCATCGGGCAACAAGTAAACAAAGGCATGTGAAGCTCGTCGCGCTGCCTGTTTGTAAGTTTTAATCATGACTATGAAAGGATGGGTTTTGGGAAGCCTGTTCCCGGGTGATAGTTTATCTGAAAAATGAGCATCAGGAACAATTTTCTCTCTGGAGCCCATCGTTAATAACATTGACTAATGTCCTCCTGATAACCGATTTTCTTCTCCTCACAAGTTTCTGCGCCGGTTGCACATTACAGGAGATACAGGGGTGTGACTCGCGCCGGGACGTTAATGAATTGATGGCGGCGGTAAAGAGAGGCCCTGCAGTCTAATATATGAGCCCAATATCAAATCTGACACGGCAGAAGAGGCCTGCAGGTAGAGACGACCATGACCCAGGTCCACAGCCAGTCAGTAGAGCAGAAGCCTCCATAAATCAACTTTACTGTGCCACAATTCTTCACCTCACTTCTCATCTGACGGAGAGCTTTCGGTTCCCATCTTCATCCCCTCCTCCAGCCAGCGCCACCCTCTGTCCATCTGGCAGGACACGCTCACCAAGTTCACCCAGTTCATGAGTCAACTAGTCGAGACGACATTGCTGTCTTTGCAGTTACACTAGATACTATGGGACCACCACGACCCAAAACGTCCCAAGTATAGTACCATTTCTCTCGACACATCAAAGGACACATACTTTCCACATGACATTTTGAGCCATTCAAATTCAATTGTGAAGTTTCTTATCAACATTTATATAATGAATGACCATTTAGATCCATGTATAAATACTGTCTGCAATACTACAATTAGACCTCACACATCGGATGCCGACCAGTCGACTTATCATTAAGTAGCCCTAGTAACGGTGTCTGAAATCACCTGGGATCACCCAGAGTATGTAGCAGAGAAGACCATTTGGTGTGATCTGAAAATGTTGGCCTTGTAACTAGTAACCACACTGTATGACCCCAGAAATGATGGATGGATGGATGGATGGATGGATGAGGGTGTTTCCAATATATAGACTTGATAAAAGTCTTGGACTTCCTTGCCCGCGTACTTCCCTTGGTTATACTACAGACTGAAACATGACTTGAATTCCCTCTGCTGTCTCTACGATCAGTTTTACTTAAATATACTGATCATCTACCTTCATTTTTAAAGGTATTGTCAAATCCCACAAGATGTATGTAGCCATGTTTGTTTTTATTCTCAATTATCATATGTCACATTCATCCAGCGATGGAACCTTGGTGGCCTTGATATTAAATGCTTATAATGTTATATTTAATTCTCTATATTTATTTTTGCATACATTATATTGAAACAATCTCAATGTGAATTAAAATGGATGATCTTTAGAAGTAGTGAATATTTTGATAACATAAGTCATAAACATGTCATTAATGTAGAGTTTTTACTTAATTATATGGCGGAAGAAAAAGTACATGCATTACTCAAAAGTATCACATTGGCCCCAACATTTCTGCCTAACTATTAGTCGGTAGTGATGGGTAGGTGAGGTATCATGAAACAGTATTGCAGGATTGATGGAAACAGTGTTCTAATTTCCAGAGGCCACGAGATGGCGCTCTTGGTTTAGAAATGATGGGAGGTTTCATTTAATTTGTTGTTGAAGTCCAAACATTTTACAGCAGACAGCACCATCTGGTGGCTTCTGAAAAGCAGGACTATGTTTCACGAAACCTCACCGACCCTTCGATACTTTGTGATGAAATTTTAACCACCCATCACTATTACTAGCGACGGGGGGATGGGAACAATGAGGTGAGGTGGAAAAGTAAAATACAGGTACGAAGAAGAAATACAGGGAAAGGGCCACATCTGGCCCCCGAGCCACCCTTTGATCATGTCTGCATTCGTCTGTGGGGCAGGATTCAGGATGTTTACGTTTTCATCTGCCTCCACTACAATCACTCTTGGTGGATCAGAGTCTTTCTCGACTCCACGTGCTTCTGTTTGAACTGAGGTGTTAAGAGTTGTCCGTACACTCAGAGTCCATATTCCTCTCAGCAGAAAGTGTCCTAAATATCAGGGCACAGAGCCAGCAGCATGACCAACAAGATAGATGGAGCAGAACACTGCATATATGGGAGCAGCCACTCGGCTGCTGCACTGCCTGAACATATTTTAACGTGTCTGCGATGTTCCCTTCTCTCTCCCGCAGGGGAAAGAGCAGAACAAACCCGAGGTGTCGCCGCTGCACATCCAGAACCCGTTCGAAACCTCTCTGAATGTCAGCAAGAATGTCAACGTCACACAGCTGGACCGTTTCGTGGCTTTGTGTCAGGAAAGCTCGTGGCTGCTTCAGCAGAGCGAATGCCGCTCGCCTTCCAGCCACAGCGCGGATAACTCCCCCTTCACCTGGGGCCTGGCTGCCCTCATCCTGCCGTCGCAGGTCGCTGGCATCCAAGGGCGGAAGAAAAAACGAAGAGAGCCCACCAGCGAGAGAATCAAGAGCTTGCTAGAATCTCTGAAAAGTCAAAACAAAAAGAATAGCTGAAGGACTCTGGAAGAAGGAGGTCGGAGGGTTCTATCCAATCATGGACACTTGGTCCAGCCAATGAGACTTGTGGGTCATTGACTGGCTGTATGCTTGAAAGAAACTGGATCATGTATAAAGTGTTTTTATTCTTAATATGGTTAAATGTATCTGATGTTTAAACTCAAGTGGCGTGTGTTCAATACACTCTTGGATACGTTGAATAAATCCTTGCTTCACAAGGAAGATGAAGTGCATAGGATATGCTTTTTCATGGGAAAAAAAACCCCCAAATATTTGTTGTCTCACTTCTGTCATCCTCCTCTGTCAATACCATGGTATCATTGTGATAAAGCACAGTCATGACAGCACACCATTGTCAGCATCATCAAGCGAGTGAACACCCGAGGAGGTCCCTCATGAAGAAATGTCCAGAGTGCCTCATGGACAGGAGTCGGACCTCTTCTGTATGTGCTGTGTTTTGAACCATGAATAATAAATGCCTGCTGTCAGCTCTCCCTCAGCTCTTGGTCAAGAGACCGAGGATGGATTTGAAACTGAATTACAGTGAATCCACGGAGTTGTGAGCAATAGAGCAGTTGACTTTAGAGTATGAATGTGTAACAAATGTTGACCGGAACACCGGTAACATTCAGAAAAAGCCTGGAACGCAGGTAACACCCAGATAACTCGATGGCTGGTGAGAGCTCGAAGGTCACGTGATTTTGCAAACGTCGCCAGGCACGTCAAAGTTTTTTTTTATATATATATATAATAAAATTATATATATATATATATATATATATACATATATATATACATATATATATATATATATTCGCGAGAGTTGTCATGCGAAATTCGTGGACATTTGTGTGTGTTTGTATAATTAGAATTAGTGGAAGCATTGTGTTGATAAGTAATGTCCAGTTTAAACCGGATTGTTAGACCGTCGTGGCGAATTAGCTTGTTAACAGTTGATTCGCTACCTTCATTACTTTGGACCGTCAAATGAGCATCGGAGGACTTCATTGTTGACCGCCTGGCTTCAGTTGGAAACTGGAAGTCGAACACTGATTTTTTTTTTTTCGACGTTTGACCACGAATTTTGGAAAAAGCTCATCAGGTGATGCCGTCCGAACAAAGTCAAGACTCATTGGCGACAACTTCCGGGTAAGAACAAACGAAATATGTCGCAGAATGAAGGCAAATGTGTCTGTTTCGTGCATACATTTGGACTGCAAAAATGATGTGAATGCGATGGCCGGGAATCGAACCCGGGTCAACTGCTTGGAAGGCAGCTATGCTCACCACTATACCACCATCGCTGTGCACAGCTGGATGAAGGTGACGCTTACGGCGGTGATTGTCACATATTTAGTTTAAGCAACATGCATAAAAAATTAAAGTTCGCTATTAATACACTCAGCAGACTGCTTTACTCGCTGTGTGAGTGATACAATGGTGTTTTTAAACTGAAATGTAAAGCCTGACTGCATCGCTATCTGACGTCACCTGACACGTATGCAACATCTGCTCTCTCCCCACTGACACTTTTCACTGACGCAGCAGAGCCAGCAATGCGATGGTGGTATAGTGGTGAGCATAGCTGCCTTCCAAGCAGTTGACCCGGGTTCGATTCCCGGCCATCGCAGAGTTTTTTTTTCCCCATCCACTGGGTCTATCTGAACTTTGAAGCAGAGATATTGTACTGAAGCATTCTGAAACCTGTAAGTCGCCGTCACCTTGGTGCTTAGTGCACTAGCTGTTCACAGTGTTCAGATACAAAGTTCGTTCCTGCGACTGCTTGAGAGGCAGCAAACAGGCTCAGTGGGGAGAGAAGCAGATGTTGCATACGTGTGGACGCCTGGATCACTGACACAGCAAGTCAAGGAGTCTGTTGAGAAGATTAGCAATGTACATCAGGTTGTTTTTTTAATGTATGTTTTTTTTTTCAAACTACACAAATATGAGAAACTAGCAGTTTGAATCAAAAGTCTTCGACAAAGTCTGATCACCATGTGGGAGGAAGCAAGCGGACAAACTTATCGAAAAAGGTTTGTCTTGCATTGAAAACATGCAACTTGACTGCAGACAGTGCCTCCATGGTCTGTGAAAATCAGGACCCTATTTCATGAAACCTAGTGATGGGCTGACGAAGCTTCATGAAACAGTGTCCTCATTTTCAGATGTCAGTTGGTGGTGCTCTCAGTTTAAACATGATGTGAGGTTTGAAATTCTCAAAAAAACGATTTCAGAACAGACGGTGCCATCTAGTGGAAGCTGAGAACTAGGACCCTGTTTCATGCAGCCCATCACTCCTGGAACCTCTTCAAACTTTCAATGCTGAGTCATGAAAATTCATCCACCCATCACGAGTGAGAAGCTCATCCAACAAGTCAGATTGAGAAGCTCATCCAACAAGTCAGATTGAGAAGCTCATCCAACAAGTCAGATTGACTCATGATTTTATGCGACTCAACAGATGGCGGTGGAACACTGATTCATCAGGTGATACAATCTGGACAAAGTCAAGACTCATTGATGACAACTTTCAGGTAGGTTCATACTGAATAAATGTAGTTTCAGACTTCTTCAGTCGAAAGTGTCTCTTTTGAGCATAAAATAGTACATTTGCATGACAACATCAAGAGGAAAGAAACACAACTGCAATGGCAGGGAATCGAACCGAGCTCGGAAGGTAGCTGTGCTCACCACTCTGCCACCACAACTGGTGCTGTTTTGTTGAATTTAAACCACATTCCATTGAAGGATTCTCCATGTGTCTCATCGATTTCAAAATCTGCTTTCACTTTCAATTCAAAGGACAAGAAATACTCCTAAAATAAAAGAATTGTGACATTAAAAGAACTTGACTGCGATGGCCGGGAATCGAACCCGGGTCAACTGCTTGGAAGGCAGCTATGCTCACCACTATACCACCATCGCATTGCTGGCTCTGCTGCGTCAGTGAAAAGTGTCAGTGGGGAGAGAGCAGATGTTGCATATGTGTCAGGTGACGTCAGATAGCGATGCAGTCAAGCTTTACATTTCAGTTTAAAGACACAACTGTATCACTCACATAGCAAGTAAAGCTGTGCACAGCGATGGTGGTATAGTGGTGAGCATAGCTGCCTTCCAAGCAGTTGACCCGGGTTCGATTCCCGGCCATGGCATTCACATCACTTTTCTCTTGATGCTGACATTTGACTGAATTTCAAAACGACATATATTCAGTTTAAACCGAACTGAAAGTTAGAAAAATGCAATTCCTCAACAATTAAATGGAAAAACACAATTTGGGAAAAAATGAAAAAAAAGAAAAGACTTTATTGCGCCATGAAATGATAAATTAATCCTCTCACTCTTCGCTATGTGAGTGATCCAGTGGTGCTGCTGTTTGTTTGTGAAGTATTACAAACACAGATGTAGCATGTTTGCAATGCAAGACAAACCTTTTTCGATAAGTTTGTCCGCTTGCTTCCTCCCACATGGTGATCAGACTTTGTCGAAGACTTTTGATTCAAACTGCTAGTTTCTCATATTTGTGTAGTTTGAAAAAAAAACATACATTAAAAAAACAACCTGATGTACATTGCTAATCTTCTCAACAGACTCCTTGACTTGCTATGTCAGTGATCCAGGCGTCCACACGTATGCAACATCTGCTTCTCTCCCCACTGAGCCTGTTTGCTGCCTCTCAAGCAGTCGCAGGAACGAACTTTGTATCTGAACACTGTGAACAGCTAGTGCACTAAGCACCAAGGTGACGGCGACTTACAGGTTTCAGAATGCTTCAGTACAATATCTCTGCTTAAAAGTTCAGATCGACCCAGTGGATGGGGAAAAAGAACTCTGCGATGGCCGGGAATCGAACCCGGGTCAACTGCTTGGAAGGCAGCTATGCTCACCACTATACCACCATCGCTGTGCACAGCAGGATTAAGCTGACTCTGACATCTGTGAGCTTCTCATTAAAAAAAAAAAAAAAAATCATTTTTTATCTTCTCAACAGACTCCTTCTTGGTGACGGTGACTGGTTTGTATCATTATCATGTGGGGAAAAAAATAGTTTTGGAAAAAATAAAACCTTGAATATCTCTTTGAATATCAACTATAGTTTACCTTCAAAACATGACTCCTGTCTGCTTGAACAATATTTTCACTCATTGACCTGGACTTACAGGTTTCAGTAGAACATGAGTGCTTTGAACATAAGATCGTCCCAGAGGATTTATTGTGAAATTGAAAGATCTTGACTGTGATGCATGTGAAAGCAGCTATGCTGACCACTATATCACCATCTCATTGCTGGTTGTGAAACGTTACAAGCCCAGAACTCATGTCTCTTATGTCCAGATCAATGTTGTCTGTTGAGTCCCAGTTCTTCCATCTCTTACATTCTCCGTCGAACATGACTCTTGTCTGCTTTGAACAAAATTTTTACCCATTGAGCTTGACTGACAGGTTCCTGACTGCTTCATTGGAATATCTCTGCCTTGAACCCAAAATAGTCCCATTGGATGAATTGTGAAATTAAAATAACTTTTAAAGAACTTGATCTCTGCACATCTGCATGACGGTGTCTCCAACATCTGTTTCACAGAGTAAATGGCAGGAGTCTTCTGGTCCGTCTGTTGAGTCGCATGAAAGAGTCACCAGTCCATTTGAACGATCCGATGGATGAGTTTCTCATGAGTGATGGATGGATGAGGTTTCATGACTCAGCATCGAAAGGTAATTTTTGATTAATTTTTTTTCTAACGTTTAGTTAGGTTTAAACTAAATATATGTGGTTTTAGACTTTTTCCGTCAAATGTATCTGTTTTCAGAATAAAATAGTGCAGTAGAATGTCAACATCAAGAGGGAAGTGATGCGAATGCGATGGCCGGGAATCGAACCCGGGTCAACTGCTTGGAAGGCAGCTATGCTCACCACTATACCACCATCGCACTGCTGGTAACGAGTCAGCGAAAAGTGTCAGTGGGGAGAGAGCAGATGTTGCATACGTGTCAGGTGACGTCAGATAGCGATGCGGTGAAACTTTAAATTTCAATTAAAAACACAACTGTATCACTCACACAGCGAGTAAAGGAGTCTGCTGAGCGTATTAAGAATGAAGTTTTTTGTATTTTTTAGTTTTTTGTTAGTGGTGAGCATAGCTGCCTTCGAAGCAGTTTACCTGGGTTCGATTCCTGGCCATCGTAGGAACTTGTTTAATAAGTCAACAGCTTGTGCATCTATGGTGGTGACTCTTGCTCTTTGTTCAGAATCCTCAAAAATGTCTCCATTCCTTGATATGCGGTTTTTTAATCTAGACTGTTGACATTATAACACCATAAAATGGGAATAAAATCAAACAGTTTTATTGTACCATGATCTTTACTTCTTTGAATCTCAACAATTGAAACCTTCTTTTCTCTTCACCAGTGCTACATGTTTCCTGCCTGAGCTCTCCAAGTGTCCAAAGCATCTGAGTCTTCACTGCCTAATATTGACTTACATTTTCTTCACTGGATGTGCCCATGCTATAAAATGCCAATGAATATAACCTGGCACCTTTGGAAATTTAATCGCCCACCTCTGAGCTAAACTCTCCTTTCCTCGCAATGTAAGTGTGTGGTGTGTTTTGATCATGATTTCAAGCAGGACTCCATCACAGTTAGGAGAGGAGTGAAAAAACATGTACAAGCTGAGGTATGGCACCTGTCATACTTCACTATACCCAATTGATGCTCCCGGTTGAGATTCTGGGACGAAGTCATGTCTTTCTGAGCTCACAGATCTAACCTTCATCCTTCTGTGCACAGCGATGGTGGTATAGTGGTGAGCATAGCTGCCTTCCAAGCAGTTGACCCGGGTTCGATTCCCGGCCATCGGATTCGCCTCACTTCCCTCTTGATGTTGACATTCAACTGCACTATTTTATTCTGAAAACAGACACATTTGACTGAAGAAGTCTAAAACCACATGCATTTAGTTTAAACGTAACTGAAAGTAAGAAAAAAAAGACAAATCCTCAAGAAATATCTTTCAACACTGAATCATGAAACCTCATCCATCCATCACGAATGAGAAACTCATCCATGGGATCAAATTTCACAAGTGACTCTATGTGCGACTCAACACACAGACCAGAAGACTCCTGTCATTCACTCAGTAAAACATGAGGTCACAGATGTTGGAGACACGTTCATGCAGATGTGCACAGCGATCAAGTTCTTTCATTTCACAATTCATGGCACTATCTTCGGTTGAAACCAGAGATATTCTATTGAAGCAGTCTGGAACCTGTAAGCTGTGGTCAATGAGTAAAAATTTAGTTGAAAGCAGACAGGAGTCATGAGAATGTAAGAAACAGAAGTACTGGAAGTCAACACACAACGTTCATCTGGACTTAAGAGAGGCTTGGAATCTTTCATCGCCGAGTTTGACATGTGTATTTCTCAGTGTACATATCCAGAAGAGAATACCACGACAGCCGGGCATCGAACCCGGGTCAGCTGCTTGGAAGGCAGCTATGCTCACCACTATACCACCATCGCACTGGGTGGAGTTCTGCATCAGCAAGAAATGTCAGTTGGGAGAGAAGCAGATGCTGCACGTGTCTGATATTGATGTCATATAGTGATGCAGTCCAGCTTGAAATATCAGTTTAAAAACACCACTGGATCACTCATATAGTGAGGGATGTGAGAGGATTAATTATGAACTCCAAAGTTTATAATTTCATGGCCATATAATGTCTTTCTTCATTTTTCGTGACTTGTGTTGTTCCATTTGATTTTTGAGGAATTAGGTTTTTTTCCTGTTTTGACTTGTGGGAATCCTGTTTTTACAACTCTTGTCTCTTAAGTCCATGTTGCAGGCCGTCTCTCTTCCACACATCAGTATATCAGGAATTGTGATCAGCATTTGCATTAATGGCCCATTGATACCCATCCTCAATGGTCAGGGAGCCACATCTGCATCATCATAATGCTGAGCCTTTGTCATCCATCACACTGGGTTGGTTCTACTCCTGGCCATCACAACTTTGCCCATTCAACTGGCCTCATATCAGGCTGAACTCCAACCCAGCTCCTGAGAACTGACGACGCCTTCTGGAAAGGAGGTTAAAAAGCTTTCTTTGACTATCATCGGTGTGGTTGACTTGATTCAAACCTTTGCTGCGTGATGACCCAGATAACAGATAAACCGGACGTTTGTCCAGTTTGAACATGACTATTAGCTTGTCGATTCATGACTTCCATTGTTTTTTGCCTTTAAAATCTGCATTTTAAACAGAAGACTCATGTCATTCACTCAGTGAAAAACTGGGCATGGAGACAAACATCAGTAAGTGTATGAAAGGAAGCAGAGAGTGCAAGGACCAGGAGTCGAACCCAAATCAACTGCTTGGAAGGCAGCTATGCTCACCACTATACCACCATTGCATTGGGTGTGTGTGTGTGTGTGTGTGTGTGTGTGTGTGTGTGTGTCTATTCCTGTGTCAGCCAGAAATGTCACTGGAGATAAGCAGATGATGCAGATGTGTCTGATCATGACGTCATGTCGTGATGCAGTCCAGCTTGAAATATCAGTTTAAAAACACCACTGGATCAGTCACATAGCGAAGTGTGAGAGGATTAATTTATCATTTCATGGCCCTATTAAGTCTTCTTTTTTTTCCCAAATTGTGCTTTTCCATTTAATTTTTGAGGAATTGCATTTTTTCTAACTGTCAGTTCGGTTTAAACTAAATACATGTCGTTTTGAAATTCAGTCAAATGTCAGCATCAAGAGAAAAGTGATGAGAATGCGATGGGTCAACTGCTTGGAAGGCAGCTATGCTCACCACTACACCACCATCGCCTTAGACTATAAGCTTGTCCTCTCGTTTCCTCCCACATGGCGATCAGTCTTTGTCCAAAACTTTTGATCCAAACTACAAGTTTCTGATATTTGTACAGTGAAGCTGGTCTTGAGGTTGATCATTTGCCCTGAGTCAGGAAGCGGGAGAGCAAAGGTTTGGTTCTGAAAATTAAAAAAAAATGTCTTCATAACATTTAAAAATAATGTCAATGTGATGGCTGGGAATCGAACCCAACCGCTTGGAAGGCAGCGATGTTCACCACAAAACCACCATCGCTGCAGACAGCTGGATGAAGGCGTCCCTCACATCTGTGACTTAAGAGACATGAGCTCTTGGCTTGTAATCCTTCAGCTTTCATCGCCTAGTTTTACATAGAATTTGACTTACAATTCACGTTAAATTCACATGTGATCGGTTGTTGTGATCAACACTCCGAGAGAAGGGTCATCTGATGTCCTTAAGGAGAACCAAAGTGGAGCCTTGGCGTCCTCCGTCGACGCGAAAAGGTCTGCTACTGGAACCCCAAAATAACTGGTCGTAAGTCAGATTGGACGTGAGTCGAATGCCATTCAAAATGCCCGACGCGAGGGTTATAGGAACACACACATATATATTGCGATGGTGGTACAGTGGTGAGCATAGCCTTCCAAGCAGTTTCTAAAGAGCTGGGTTGGAGTTCAGCCTGTCATGAATCGACAAGCTAATAGTCATGTTCAAACTGGACAAAAGTCTGGTTTGAACTTAGTTGTGAACAGTAATCTGGGTCATCACGCAGCAAAGGTTTGAATCAAGTCAACCACACCGATGATAGTCAAAGAAAGCTTTTTAACCTCCTTTCCAGAAGGCGTCGTCAGTTCTCAGGAGCTGGGTTGGAGTTCAGCCTGATATGAGGCCAGTTGAATGGGCAAAGTTGTGATGGCCAGGAGTAGAACCAACCCAGTGTGATGGATGACAAAGGCTCAGCATTATGATGATGCAGATGTGGCTCCCTGACCATTGAGGATGGGTATCAATGGGCCATTAATGCAAATGCTGATCGCAATTCCTGATAAACTGATGTGTGGAAGAGAGACGGCCTGCAACATGGACACTGTTTCATGAAGCTTCGTCAGCCCATCACTAGGTTTCATGAAAAATGTCCTGATTTTCACAGACCATGGAGGCAGTGTCTGCAGTCAAATGCAGGTGATCCTGCTGCACCTGCATCTTTTTGAAAACGCAAGCACAATGTTTATTAATTCTCTGAAAATCAGGTCACTGTTTCATCAACCCTGCTATAAGGTTGCATGACACCTCATCTACACATTAACAGTGTGCTGCATTTGCCCATGTTCTCAGTGTACAGATACAATATCAACTGCTTGGAAGGCAGCTATGCTCACCACTATACCACCATCGCATTGCTGGTTCTGCTGCGTCAGCGAAAAGTGTCAGTGGGGAGAGAGCAGATGTTGCATACGTGTCAGGTGACGTCAGATCGCGATGCAGTGAAACTTTAAATTTCAGTTTAAAAACACAACTGTATCACTCACACAGCGAGTAAAGGAGTCTGCTGGGCGTATTAAGAGTTAAGTTTTTTGTATTTTTTTGTTTTTTTAGGTAAAAATGTGAAAATCACCGACCATAAGAGTCACCTTCATCCAGCTGTGCACAGCGATGTTGGTATAGTGGTGAGCATAGCTGCCTTCCAAGCCGTTGACCCGGGTTCGATTCCCGCCCGTTGCATTCACATCACTTTTCTCTTGATGCTGACATTTGACTGAATTTCAAAACGACATATATTCAGTTTAAACCGAACTGAAAGTTAGAAAAATGCAATTCCTCAACAATTAAATGGAAAAACACAATTTGGGAATAAATATTATATAATATTTATAGGGCCATGAAATGATAAATTAATCCTCTCACACTTCGCTATGTGAGTGATCCAGTGGTGTTTTTCACATATTGTGATGCTGGTATAGTGGTGAGCATTGCTGCCTTCCAAGCAGTTGATCTGTGTTCGATTCCCGGCAATCGCAGCGCTGCTGTTCGTTTGTGAACTTTTA
The DNA here is from genome assembly GCF_027744825.2 of Synchiropus splendidus. Lineage (NCBI taxonomy): Eukaryota > Metazoa > Chordata > Actinopteri > Syngnathiformes > Callionymidae > Synchiropus > Synchiropus splendidus. The sequence continues at coordinate 25,202,261 of NC_071336.1, forward strand.
CAAACACAGATGTTGCATGTTTTCAATGCAAAACAAACCTTTTTCGATCAGTTTGTCCTCTTGCTTCCTCCCACATGGTGATCAGACTTTGTCGAAGTCTTTTGATTCAAACTGCTAGTTTCTCGTATTTGTGTAGTTTGACCAAGGCTCCACTGTGGTTCTCCTTGAGGATGTCAGACGACCCTACCCTCGGAGTGTCACTGCAAAAAAAAACATACATTAAAAAAACAACTTGATGTACATTGCTAATCTTCTCAACAGACTCCTTGACTTGCTGTGTCAGTGATCCAGGCGTCCACACCTATGCAACATCTGCTTCTCTCCCCACTGAGCCTGTTTGCTGCCTCTCAAGCAGTCGCAGGAACGAACTTTGTATCTGAACACTGTGAACAGCTAGTGCACTAAGCACCAAGGTGACGGCGACTTACGGGTTTCAGAATGCTTCAGTACAATATCTCTGCTTAAAAGTTCAGATAGACCCAGTGGATGGGGAAAAAAAAACTCTGCGATGGCCGGGAATCGAACCCGGGTCAACTGCTTGGAAGGCAGCTATGCTCACCACTATACCACCATCGCTATGGACAGCGGGATGAAGCTAACTCTGACATCTGTGAGCTTCTCATTTAAAAAAAAAAATTTTTTATCTTCTCAACAGACTCCTTCTTGGTGACGGTGACTGGTTTGTATCATTATCATATGGGGAAAAAATTAATTTTGGAAAAAATAAAACCTTGAATATCTCTTTGAATATCAACTATAGTTTACCTTCTATTTTCTTTTATTTCGTATATTCTCGGTCAAAACATGACTCCTGTCTGCTTCGAAGTTTGAACAATATTTTCACTCATTGACCTGGACTTACAGGTTTCAGTAGAACATGAGTGCTTTGAACATAAGATCGTCCCAGAGGATTTATTGTGAAATTGAAAGATCTTGACTGTGATGCATGTGAAAGCAGCTATGCTGACCACTATATCACCATCTCATTGCTGGTTGTGAAACGTTACAAGCCCAGAACTCATGTCTCTTATGTCCAGATCAATGTTGTCTGTTGAGTCCCAGTTCTTCCATTTCTTACATTCTCCGTCGAACATGACTCTTGTCTGCTTTGAACAAAATTTTTACCCATTGAGCTTGACTGACAGGTTCCTGACTGCTTCATTGGAATATCTCTGCCTTGAACCCAAAATAGTCCCATTGGATGAATTGTGAAATTAAAATAACTTTTAAAGAACTTGATCTCTGTGCACATCTGCATGACGGTGTCTGCAACATCTGTTTCACAGAGTAAATGGCAGGAGTCTTCTGGTCTGTCTGTTGAGTCGCATGAAAGAGTCACCAGTCAATTTGAACGATCCGATGAATGAGTTTCTCATGAGTGATGGATGGATGAGGTTTCATGACTCAGCATTGAAAGGTAATTTTTGATAATTTTTTTTTTCTAACGTTTAGTTAGGTTCAAACTAAATATGTGTGGTTTTAGACTTTTTCCGTCAAATGTAGCTGTTTTCAGAATAAAATAGTGCAGCAGACTGTCGACATCAAGAGGGAAGTGATGCGAATGCAATGGCCGGGAATCGAACCCGGGTCAACTGCTTGGAAGGCAGCTATGCTCACCACTATACCACCATTGCATTGCTGGTTGTGCTGCGTCAGTGAAAAGTGTCAGTGGGGAGAGAGCAGATGTTGCATACGTGTCAGGTGACGTCAGATAGCGAGGCAGTCAGGCTTTACATTTCAGTTTAAAGACACAGCTGTATCACTCACACAGCGAGTAAAGGGGTCTGCTGAGCGTATTAAGAATGAACTTCAAGTTTTTTGTATTTTTTTTGTTTTTTAACAAAAAACGTGAAATCACCGAACAAAAGAGTCGCCTCCATCCAGCTGTGCACCTCGGCCTGAGACTTCGATTCTCGGCCATCAAAGTTGTTTTTCTTCACTCTTCATGCTGTCATGCAAATGTACTGTTTTATACTCAAAACAGACACATTTGACTGAAGAAGTCTGAAACTACAGACAAGTATCATGCGACTTATGACCTGCTTGACTTCCGTCCACTCTTACTTACGACCACGGCCAGCAGATGCTGTTTTTTTTTTATGCTTCAAAAAAAAAGCATCTGCTGGCCGTGCTGCATATGTGTCTGATCATGACGTCATGTCGTGATGCAGTCCAGCTTGAAATATCAATTTAAAAACACCACTGGATCACTCACATAGCGAAGTGTGAGAGGATTAATTTATCATTTCATGGACCTGTAAAGTCTTTTTTTTTCTCCAAAATTGTGTTTTTCCATTTAATTTTTGAGGAATTGCATTTTTTCTAACTGTCAGTTCGGTTTAAACTAAATATATGTCGTTTTGAAATTCAGTCAAATGTCAACATCAAGAGAAAAGTGATGTGAATGCGATGGCCGGGAATCGAACCCCGGTCAACTGCTTGGAAGGCAGCTATGCTCACCACTATACCACCATCGCATTGCTGGCTGTGCTGCGTCAGCGCAAAGTGTCAGTGGGGAGAGAGGAGATGTTGCATACGTGTCAGGCGATGTGGTCAAGCTTCAAATTTTAGTCTAAAAACGCAACTTTGTCACTCACATAGCGAAAGGTGTAGGGTTCGATTCCCGGCCAGGCCATTTTGTTGGGTCAATGGTTTTTAAAATACATCAGAATTTAAAGTACACTTTGAAATGTATCAGACATATTGAGAATATTGAAATGGAATGTGGTTTAAATTAAATAAAACACAACAAACCAACATTTTCTGAGCATTTATAAAGTGTCTTTTCATAATCACACATGATGTCATCACGTGATTTTTATTTTCAGTTTTACCCTCCGTTCTTTGGGTTTGACGGCCCCTCTCAACGGTCACAAAATATAACCTGGAACTTTTGGGAATTTAATCGCCCACCTCTGAGCTAAACTCTCCTTTCCTCGCAATGTAAGTGTGTGGCGTGTTTTGATCATAATTTCAAGCAGAACTCCATCACAGTTATGGTGGTATAGAGGTGAACATAGTTGCCTTCCAAGCAGCTGATCTGGGTTTTATTCCATCCCAGTAAATATTCCACAATTACTGACAGAAATCCATTCTGTTTTTCATTTCTAGTTTTGAAAATGGTAGTCAGTCAGTCGGGAGAGGAGTCACTTTCAGCTACTAGTGCACAGCGATGGTGGTATAGTGGTGAGCATAGCTGCCTTCCAAGCAGTTGACAGGGGTTTGATTCCGGGCCATCTTGGACAGTGCTTACTTTTCTTATATTGTCAGATCACCTCAATGGATGGATTGTGAAATTAAAACAAACTGCCTGCGATGGCCGGGAATCGAACGCGGGTCAACTGCTTGGAAGGCAGCTATGCTCACCACTATACCACCATCGCTGTGCACGGCTGGATGGAGGCGACTCTTATGGTCGGTGATTTTCACATTTTTACCTAAAAAAACAAAGAAATACAAAAAACTTAACTCTTAATACGCTCAGCAGACTCCTTTACTTGCTATGTGAGTGATACAGTTGTGTCTTTAAACTGAAATGTAAAGCTTGACTGCCTCGCTATCTGACGTCACCTGACACGTATGCAACATCTGCTCTCTCCCACTGACACTTTTCGCTGACGCAGCAGAACCAGCAGTGCGATGGTGGTATAGTGGTGAGCATAGCTGCCTTCCAAGCAGTTGACCCGGGTTCGATTCCCGGCCATCGCAGTCAAGTTCTTTTAATGTCACAATTCTTTTATTTTAGGAGTATTTCTTGTCCTTTGAATTGAAATTGAAAGCAGATTTTGATATCGATGAGACACATGGAGAATCCTTCAATGGAATGTGGTTTAAATTCAACAAAACAGCACCAGTTGTGGTGGCAGAGTGGTGAGCACAGCTACCTTCCGAGCTCGGTTCGATTCCCTGCCATTGCAGTTGTGTTTCTTTTCTCTTGATGTTGTCATGCAAATGCACTATTTTATGCTCAAAAGAGACACTTTCGACTGAAGAAGTCTGAAACTACATTTATTCAGTATGAACCTACCTGAAAGTTGTCGTCAATGAGTCTTGACTTTGTCCAGATTGTGTCACCTGATGAATCAGTGTTCCACTGCCATCTGTTGAGTCGCATAAAATCATGAGTCAATCTGACTTGTTGGATGAGCTTCTCACTCGTGATGGGTGAAATAAAATGTGAAAATCACCGTCCATAAGAGTCACCTCCATCCTGCTGTGCACAGCGATGGTGGTATAGTGGTGAGCATAGCTGCCTTCCAAGCAGTTGACCCGGGTTCGATTCCCGGCCATCGCATTCACATCACTTTTCTCTTCATGCTGACATTTGACTGAATTTCAAAACGACATATATTCAGTTTAAACCGAACTGAAAGTTAGAAAAATGCAATTCCTCAACAATTAAATGGAAAAACACAATTTGGGAAAAAATGGAAAAAAAGAAGACTTTATAGGGCCATGAAATGATAAATTAATCCTCTCACACTTCGCTATGTGAGTGATCCAGTGGTGTTTTTCACATATTGTGATGCTGGTATAGTGGTGAGCATTGCTGCCTTCCAAGCAGTTGATCTGTGTTCAATTCCCGGCCATCGCAGCGCTGCTGTTTGTTTGTGAACTTTTACAAACACAGATGTTGCATGTTTTCAATGCAAGACAAACCTTTTTCGATAAGTTTGTCCTCTTGCTTCCTCCCACATGGTGATCAGACTTTGTCGAAGACTTGTGATTCAAACTGCTAGTTTCTCTTGTGTGTAGTTTGACCAAGGCTCCACTGTGGTTCTCCTTGAGGATGTCAGACGACCCTACCCTCGGAGTGTCACTGCAAAAAAAACCAAACATTAAAAAAACAACTTGATGTACATTGCTAATCTTCTCAACAGACTCCTTGACTTGCTGTGTCAGTGATCCAGGCGTCCACACCTATGCAACATCTGCTTCTCTCCCCACTGAGCCTGTTTGCTGCCTCTCAAGCAGTCGCAGGAACGAACTTTGTATCTGAACACTGTGAACAGCTAGTGCACTAAGCACCAAGGTGACGGCGACTTACAGGTTGCAGAATGCTTCAGTACAATATCTCTGCTTAAAAGTTCAGATAGACCCAGTGGATGGGGAAAAAAACTCTGCGATGGCCGGGAATCGAACCCGGGTCAACTGCTTGGAAGGCAGCTATGCTCACCACTATACCACCATCGCTGTGGACAGCTGGATGAAGCTGACTCTGACATCTGTGAGCTTCTCTTTAAAAAAAAAAAAAATCATTTTTTATCTTCTCAACAGACTCCTTCTTGGTGACGGTGACTGGTTTGTATCATTATCATATGGGGAAAAAATTAATTTTGGAAAAAAATAAAACCTTGAATATCTCTTTGAATATCAACTGTAGTTTACCTTCTATTTTCTTTTATTTCGTATATTCTCGGTCAAAACATGACTCCTGTCTGCTTCGAAGGTTGAACAATATTTTCACTCATTGACCTGGACTTACAGGTTTCAGTAGAACATGAGTGCTTTGAACAGAAGATCGTCCCAGAGGATTTATTGTGAAATTGAAAGATCTTGACTGTGATGCATGTGAAAGCAGCTATGCTGACCACTATATCACCATCTCATTGCTGGTTGTGAAACGTTACAAGCCCAGAACTCATGTCTCTTATGTCCAGATCAATGTTGTCTGTTGAGTCCCAGTTCTTCCATTTCTTACATTCTCCGTCGAACATGACCCTTGTCTGCTTTGAACAAAATTTTTACCCATTGAGCTTGACTGACAGGTTCCTGACTGCTTCATTGGAATATCTCTGCCTTGAACCCAAAATAGTCCCATTGGATGAATTGTGAAATTAAAATAACTTTTAAAGAACTTGATCTCTGTGCACATCTGCATGACGGTGTCTGCAACATCTGTTTCACAGAGTAAATGGCAGGAGTCTTCTGGTCTGTCTGTTGAGTCGCATGAAAGAGTCACCAGTCCATTTGAACGATCCGATGAATGAGTTTCTCATGAGTGATGGATGGATGAGGTTTCATGACTCAGCATTGAAAGGTAATTTTTGATTAATTTTTTTTCTAAAGTTTAGTTAGGTTTAAACTAAATATATGTGGTTTTAGACTTTTTCCGTCAAATGTAGCTGTTTTCAGAATAAAATAGTGCAGCAGACTGTCGACATCAAGAGGGAAGTGATGCGAATGCAATGGCCGGGAATCGAACCCGGGTCAACTGCTTGGAAGGCAGCTATGCTCACCACTATACCACCATTGCATTGCTGGTTGTGCTGCGTCAGTGAAAAGTGTCAGTGGGGAGAGAGCAGATGTTGCATACGTGTCAGGTGACGTCAGATAGCGATGCGGTGAAACTTTAAATTTCAGTTTAAGAACACAACTGTATCACTCACACAGCGAGTAAAGGGGTCTGCTGAGCGTATTAAGAATGAACTTCAAGTTTTTTGTATTTTTTTTGTTTTTTAACAAAAAACGTGAAATCACCGAACAAAAGAGTCGCCTCCATCCAGCTGTGCACAGCGATCGTGGTATGGTGGTGAGCATAGCTGCCTTCCAAGCAGGTGACCTGGGTTTGATTCCCGGCCATCGCATTCACATCTCTTTCCTCTTCATGTTGTTCTTTGGTGAAAACAGACAGTGTTGACTGATCCTGTTGACTGTTGACTGACTGAGACTGTTGACATTATAACACCATAAAATGGGAATAAAATCAAACAGTTTTATTGTACCATGATCTTTACTTCTTTGAATCTCAACAATTGTCCACCTCCTCTTCTCTTCACCAGTGCTACATGTTTCCTGCCTGAGCTCTCCAAGTGTCCAAAGCATCTGAGTCTTCACTGCCTAATATTGACTTACATTTTCTTCACTGGATGTGCCCATGCTATAAAATGCCAATGAATATAACCTGGCACCTTTGGAAATTTAATCGCCCACCTCTGAGCTAAACTCTCCTTTCCTCGCAATGTAAGTGTGTGGTGTGTTTTGATCATGATTTCAAGCAGGACTCCATCACAGTTATGGTGGTATAGAGGTGAACCTAGTTGCCTTCCAAGCAGCTGATCTGGGTTTTATTCCATCCCAGTGAATATTCCACAATTACTGACAGAAATCCATTCTGATTTTCATTTCTAATGAATTTATATGTATTGAAAATGGTAGTGAGTCAGTCAGGAGAGGAGTGAAAAAACATGTACAAGCTGAGGTATGGCACCTGTCATACTTCACGATACCCAATTGATGCTCCCGGTTGAGATTCTGGGACGAAGTCATGTCTTTATGAGCTCACAGATCTAACCTCCATCCAGCTGTGCGCAGCGATGGTGGTATAGTGCTGAGCATAGCTGCCTTCCAAGCAGTTGACCCGGGTTCGATTCCCGGCCATCGGATTCGCGTCACTTCCCTCTTGATGTTGACATTCAACTGCACTATTTTATTCTGAAAACAGACACATTTGACTGTAGAAGTCTAAAACCACATGTATTTAGTTTAAACGTAACTGAAAGTTAGAAAAAAAAGACAAATCCTCAAGAAATATCTTTCAATACTGAGTCATGAAACCTCATCCATCCATCACGAATGAGAAACTCATCCATCGGATCAAATTTCACAAGTGACTCTATGTGCGACTCAACAGACAGACCAGAAGACTCCTGTCATTCACTCAGTAAAACATGAGGTCACAGATGTTGGAGACACCTTCATGCAGATGTGCACAGCGATCAAGTTCTTTCATTTCACAATTCATGGCACTATCTTCAGTTGAAACCAGAGATATTCTATTGAAGCAGTCTGGAACCTGTAAGCTGTGGTCAATGAGTAAAAATTTAGTTCAAAGCAGACAGGAGTCATGTTCGACTGAGAATGTAAGAAATAGAAGTACTGGAAGTCAACACACAACATTCATCTGGACTTAAGAGACATGAGTTCGAGGCTTGAAATCTTTCATCGCCGAGTATTTCTCAGTGTACATATTCAAAGGAGAATACCGCGACGGCCGGGCATCAAACCCGGGTCAACTACTTGGAAGGGAGCTATGCTCACCACTATACCACCATCGCACTGGGTGGGTGTGTGTTTGTCTATTCCTGTGTCAGCCAAAAATGTCACTTTGGAGATAAGCAGATGATGCAGATGTGTCTGATCATGACGTCATGTCATGATGCAGTCGAGCTTGAAATATCAGTTTAAAAACACCACTGGATCACTCACATAGCGAAGTGAGAGAGGATTAATTTATCATTTCATGGCCCTATAAAGTCTCTTTTTCGCTCAACAGACTCCTTTACTTGCTATGTGAGTGATACAGTTCTGTTTCTAAACTGAAATGTAAAGCTTGACTGCATCGCTATCTGATGTCACCTGACACCTGACACTTTTCACTGACGCAGCACAACCCGCAATGCGATGGTGGTATAGTGGTGAGCATAGCTGCCTTCCAAGCAGTTGACCCGGCTTTGATTCCCGGCCTTCTCAGGCAGTTTGTTTTAATTTCACAATCCATCCATTGAGGTGATCTGACAATATAAGAAAAGTAAGCACTGTCCAAGATGGCCAGGAATCAAACCCCTGTCAACTGCTTGGAAGGCATCTACGCTCACCACGATACCACCATCGCTGTGCACTAGTAGCTGAAGGTGACTCCTCTCCTGACTGACTGACTACCATTTTCAAAAAAATTCATTAGAAATGAAAATCAGAATGGATTTCTGTCAGTAATTGTGGAATATTCACTGGGATGGAATAAAACCCAGATCAGCTGCTTGGAAGGCAACTATGTTCACCTCTATACCACCATAACTGTGATGGAGTTCTGCTTGAAATCATGATCAAAACACGCCACACACTTACATTCCGAGGAAAGGAGAGTTTAGCTCAGAGGTGGGCGATTAAATTCCCAAAAGTTCCAGGTTATATTTTGTGACCGTTGAGAGGGGCCGTCAAACCCAAAGAACGGAGGGTAAAACTGAAAATAAAAATCATGTGATGACATCATGTGTGATTATGAAAAGACACTTTATAAATGCTCAGAAAATGTTGGTTTGTTGTGTTTTATTTAATCTAAACCACATTCCATTTCAATATTCTCAATATGTCTGATACATTTCAAAGTGTACTTTAAATTCTGATGTATTTTAAAAACCGGTGACCCAACAAAATGGCCTGGCCGGGAATCGAACCCTACACCTTTCGCTATGTGAGTGACAAAGTTGCGTTTTTAGACTAAAATTTGAAGCTTGACCACATCGCCTGACACGGATGCAACATCTGCTCTCTCCCCACTGACACTTTGCGCTGACGCAGCACAGCCAGCAATGCGATGGTGGTATAGTGGTGAGCATAGCTGCCTTCCAAGCAGTTGACCCGGGTTCGATTCCCGGCCATCGCATTCACATCACTTCCCTCTTGAAGTTGACATTTGACTGAACAAGTTCAAAACAACACATATTTAGTTTAAAACAAACTGAAAGTTAGAAAAAATGCAATTTCTCAAAAATTAAATGGAATAACACAATTTGGAAAAATGGAAAAAAAAGGGCCACACACTTCGCTATGTGACTGATCCAGCTGTGTTTTTAAACTGATATTTCAAGCTGGACTGCGTCGCTATCTGACGTCGTGATAAGACACAAATGCATCATCTGCTTCTCTCCAGTGACATTTATGGATAACACAGGAATATATACACACAAACATATACGTGATGCGATGGTGGTATAGTGGTGAGCATCGCTGCCTTCCATGCAGTTTACCCAGGTTCGATTCCTGGCCATCTCACTTCCTTCTTTCATAATTGTACTTGCTGATGTTTGTAGTGTCCATGGCCAGTTTTTCACTGAGTGAATGACATGAGTCTTCTGCTTAAAAATGCCGATTTTACAGGCAAAAAACAACTGAAGTCATGAATCCACAAGCTAATAGTCATGATAACAACATCTGGTACAAACGTCCGGTTTCAACTGAGTTATGAATAGTAATCTGGGTCATCACGCAACAAAGGTTTGAATCAAGTCAACCACACCGATGATAGTCAAAGAAAACTTTTTAACCTCCTTTCCAGAAGGCTTCGTCAGTTCTCAGGAGCTGGGTTGGAGTTCAGCCTGATATGAGGCCAGTTGAATGGGCAAAGTTGTGATGGCCAGGAGTAGAACCAACCCAGTGTGATGGATGACAAAGGCTCAGCATGATGATGATGCAGATGTGGCTCCCTGACCATTGAGGATGGGTATCAATGGGCCATTAATGCAAATGCTGATCGCAATTCCTGATAAACTGATGTGTGGAAGAGAGACGGCCTGCAACATGGACTTAAGAGACACGAGTTGTAAAAACTGGATTCCCAAGTCAAAACAGGAAAAAAACCTAATTCCTCAAAAATCAAATGGAAAAACACAAGTCACGAAAAATGAAGAAAGACATTATATGGCCATGAAATTATAAACTTTGGAGTTCATAATTAATCCTCTCACATCCCTCACTATATGAGTGATCCAGTGGTGTTTTTAAACTGATATTTCAAGCTGGACTGCATCACTATATGACATCAATATCACACACGTGCATCATCATTGCATTTTTTCTAACTTTCAGTTCGGTTTAAACTGAATATATGTCGTTTAGAAATTCAGTCAAATGTCAGCATCAAGACAAAAGTGATGTGAATGCGATGGCCGGGAATCGAACCCGGGTCAACTGCTTGGAAGGCAGCTATGCTCACCGCTATACCACCATCGCATTGCTGGTTCCCGGCCATTGTATTCCCATCTCGTTCCTCTTGATGTTGTTCTTTGGGGAAAACAGACACAGTTGACTGAAGAAGTCTTAAACCACATATATTTAGTTTAAACCGAACTGAAAGTTAGATGAAAACACAATTCCTCAAAAATTATCTTTCAACACTGAGTCATGAAACCTCATCCATCCATCACTAATGAGAAACTCATGCATCGGATCAAATTTGTGTGACTCTTTCATGCGACTCAACACACAGACCAGAAGACTCCTGTCATTCACTCAGTAAAACGCAGGTGTCAAACCGGTCCTCAAAGGGCCGCAGTGGGTGCAGGCTTTTGTTCCAACCAAGCAAGCGGACACCTCACCAATCAGGTGTCTGAAGACTGTCAGCGGTTGATCGTCAGTCTGGTGCAGTTTGTTTCAGCTGACACCTGATTGGATCACCTGTCCACTGAGGTCCTTTTGCGGGTCAGTTTGACACCCCTGCAGTAAAACATGTGGTCAGAGATGTAGGAGACACCTTGATGCAGATGTGCACAACGATCAAGTTTGCGGTCAGAACCGAACCTTTGCTCTCCCGCTTCCTGACTCATGCCAAATGATCAAGCTCAGGACCAGCATCACTATACAAATATCAGAAAGTTGCAGTTTGGATCAAACGTTTTCGACAAAGTCTGATCACCATGTGGCAGGAAGCGATCGGATAAAAGTGTAGTATGAGGTTCGCCTTCCATTAAAAACATGCTACATCTGTCAGTGTTTGTAAAAGCTCACACACACAAATGCGAACTTCTTCAGTCAAATGTCAGCATCAAGAGAAAACTAACATGACTGCAATGGCTGGGAATCGAACCCGGGTCAACTGCTTGGAAGGCAGCTATGCTCACCACTATACCACTATGGCATTGCCGGTTGTGCTGCGTCAGTGAAAAGTGTCAGTGTCCCGGCCAATGCAGTTATCCCTTCTGAATATCTACACTGAGAAATACACATGTCGAACTCGGCGATGAAAGATTCCAAGCCTCGAACTCATGTCTCTTAAGTCCAGATGAACGTTGTGTGTTGACTTCCAGTCCTTCTATTTCTTACATTCTCAGTCGAACATGACTCCTGTCTGCTCTGAACTAAATTTTTACTCATTGACCATAGCTTACAGGTTCCAGACTGCTTCAATGGAATATCTCTGGTTTCAACCGAAGATAGTGCCATGAATTGTGAAATGAAAGAACTTGATCGCTGTGCACATCTGCATGAAGGCGCCTCCAACATCTGTGACCTCATGTTTTACTGAGTGAATGACAGGAGTCTTCTGGTCTGTCTGTTGAGTCGCATGAAAGAGTCACTTGTGAAATTTGATCCGATGGATGAGTTTCTCATTAGTGATGGATGGATGAGGTTTCATGACTCAGTGTTGAAAGATAATTTTTGAGCAATTATGTTCTTCTAACTTTCAGTTAGGTTCAAACTAAATATATATGGTTTTAAACTTCTTCAGTCAACTGTGTCTGTTTTCACCAAAAGACAGTACAGTTGAATGTCAACATCAAGACGAAAGTGAGGCGAATCCGATGGCCGGGAATCGAACCCGGGTCAACTGCTTGGAAGGCAGCTATGCTCAGCACTATACCACCATCGCTGCGCACAGCTGGATGGAGGTTAGATCTGTGAGCTCATAAAGACATGACTTCGTCCCAGAATCTCAACCGGGAGCATCAATTGGGTATCGTGAAGTATGACAGGTGCCATACCTCAGCTTGTACATGTTTTTTCACTCCTCTCCTGACTGACTCACTACCATTTTCAATACATATAAATTCATTAGAAATGAAAATCAGAATGGATTTCTGTCAGTAATTGTGGAATATTCACTGGGATGGAATAAAACTAAACTGCTTGGAAGGCAACTATGTTCACCTCCATACCACCATAACTCTGAGCAGGACGCTTGAAATCATGATCAAAACACACCACACACTTACATTTCGAGGAAAGGAGAGTTTAGCTCAGAGGTGGGCGATTAAATTTCCAAAGGTGCCAGGTTATATTCATTGGCATTTTATAGCATGGGCACATCCAGTGAAGAAAATGTAAGTCAATTTTAGGCAGTGAAGACTCAGATGCTTTGGACACTTGGAGAGCTCAGGCAGGAAACATGTAGCACTGGTGAAGAGAAGAGGAGGTGGACAATTGTTGAGATTCAAAGAAGTAAAGATCATGGTAAAATGAAACTGTTTGATTTTATTCCTATTTTATGGTGTTATAATGTCAAAAGTCTAGATTAAAAAAACCGCATATCAAGGAATGGAGACATTTTTGAGGATTCTGAACAAAGAGCAAGAGAGTCACCACCATAGACGCACAAGCTGTTGACTTATTAAACAAGTTCCTACGATGGCCAGGAATCGAACCCAGGTCAACTGCTTGGAAGGCAGCTATGCTCACCACTATACCACCATCGCATTGCTGGCTCTGCTGCGTCAGTGAAAAGTGTCAGTGGGGAGAGAGCAGATGTTGCATACGTGTCAGGTGACGTCAGATAGCGATGCAGTGAAACTTTAAATTTCAGTTTAAAAACAACTGTATAACTCACACAGCGAGTAAAGGAGTATGCTGTATGTATGTACTATGCAGTAAATATTCCACAATGACTGACAGAAATCCATTCTGATTTTCATTTCTAATGAATTTATATGTATTGAAAATGGTAGTGAGTCAGTCGGGAGAGGATTGAAAAAACATGTACAAGCTGAGGTATGGCACCTGTCATACTTCACTATACCCAATTGATGCTCCCGGTTGAGATTCTGGGACGAAGTCATGTCTTTCTGAGCTCACAGATCTAACCTCCATCCTGCTGTGTGCAGCGATGGTGGTATAGTGGTGAGCATAGCTGCCTTCCAAGCAGTTGACCCGGGTTCGATTCCCGGGTCAACTGTTATATTGTCAGATCACCTCAATGGATGGATTGTGAAACTAAAACAAACTGCCTGCGATGGCCGGGAATCGAACCCGGGTCAACTGCTTGGAAGGCAGCTATGCTCACCACTATACCACCATCGCACCACTGGTAGCCCTGCATCAGCGAAGAATGTCAGTGGGGACAGAGCAGATGTTGCATACACGTCAGGAATGGAGGAAGGAAGAAATGGAAAGTGGACCATTGACTTTTTGGTTTTCATACACTACATTACTAGTATTTGCTCACCTGCCTTGACTCACATATGAACTGAAGTGCCATCCCATTCCCAAACCATAAGGTTCAATATGATGTCGGTCCACCTTTTGCAGCTATTACAGCTTCACTCCTTCTGGGAAGGCTGTCCACAAGGTAGAAGGAGTGAGAAGCAGGTGTTGCGTGTCACTATATGACAACGCAGCAATGGTGGTTGAGTCAAGGAGAGGAGGGTAAGAGAAAACTGAAAATAAAAGTCGGCCGGGAATCGAACCCGGGTCAACTGCTTGGAAGGCAGCTATGCTCACCACTATACCACCATCGCATCACTGTCAGCCCTGCATCAGCGAAGAATGTCAGTGGGGAGAGAGCAGATGTTGCTGAAGAATGAACTTGGTTTTTTTGTCTTTTTTTGTTTTTTTAACTAAAAATTGTACAGTTGTGCGGGCGATGGTGGTATAGTGGTGAACATAGCTGCCTTCCAAGCACTTGACGTGGGTTTGATTCCCGGCCATCACATTACTGTGTGTGAACTTTTACAAACAAAGACAGACGTAGCATGAATTTCATGCAAGACAAACCTTACGCTATATGTTCTATCACATCTGTGCTTCGCCCTCGAACAGCCTTCGCTATTGGTTTAACCACCTCAGCCTGAGACTTCGATTCTCGGCCATCAAAGTTGTTTTTCTTCACTCTTCATGCTGTCATGCAAATGTACTGTTTTATACTCAAAACAGACACATTTGACTGAAGAAGTCTGAAACTACAGACAAGTATCATGCGACTTATGACCTGCTTGACTTCCGTCCACTCTTACTTACGACCACGGCCAGCAGATGCTGTTTTTTTTTTATGCTTCAAAAAAAAAGCATCTGCTGGCCGTGCTGCATATGTGTCTGATCATGACGTCATGTCGTGATGCAGTCCAGCTTGAAATATCAATTTAAAAACACCACTGGATCACTCACATAGCGAAGTGTGAGAGGATTAATTTATCATTTCATGGACCTGTAAAGTCTTTTTTTTTCTCCAAAATTGTGTTTTTCCATTTAATTTTTGAGGAATTGCATTTTTTCTAACTGTCAGTTCGGTTTAAACTAAATATATGTCGTTTTGAAATTCAGTCAAATGTCAACATCAAGAGAAAAGTGATGTGAATGCGATGGCCGGGAATCAAACCCAGGTAAACTGCTCGGAAGGCAGCTATGCTCACCACTATACCACCATCGCTGTGCACATCTGGATGGAGGTGATTTTCACATTTTTACCTAAAAAAACAAAAAAATACAAAAAACTTAACTCTTAATACGCTCAGCAGACTCCTTTACTTGCTATGTGAGTGATACAGTTGTGTCTTTAAACTGAAACGTAAAGCTTGACTGCATCGCTATCTGACGTCACCTGACACGTATGCAACATCTGCTCTCTCCCCACTGACACTTTTCACTGACGCAGCACAGCCAGCAATGCGATGGTGGTATAGTGGTGAGCATAGCTGCCTTCCAAGCAGTTGACCCGGGTTCGATTCCCGGCCATCGCATTCGCATCACTTCCCTCTTGACGTTGACATTCTACTGTACTATTTTATTCTGAAAACAGATGCATTTGACGGAAAAAGTCTAAAACCACATATATTTAGTTTAAACCTAACTAAACGTTAGAAAAAAAATTAATCAAAAATTACCTTTCAATGCTGAGTCATGAAACCTCATCCATCCATCACTCATGAGAAACTCATTCATCGGATCGTTCAAATTGACTAGTGACTCTTTCATGCGACTCAACAGACAGACCAGAAGACTCCTGCCATTTACTCTGTAAAACAGATGTTGGAGACACCGTCATGCAGATGTGCACAGAGATCAAGTTCTTTAAAAGTTATTTTAATTTCACAATTCATCCAATGGGACTATTTTGGGTTCAAGGCAGAGATATTCCAATGAAGCAGTCAGGAACCTGTCAGTCAAGCTCAATGGGTAAAAATTTTGTTCAAAGCAGACAAGAGTCATGTTCGACGGAGAATGTAAGAAATGGAAGAACTGGGACTCAACAGACAACATTGATCTGGACATAAGAGACATGAGTTCTGGGCTTGTAACGTTTCACAACCAGCAATGAGATGGTGATATAGTGGTCAGCATAGCTGCTTTCACATGCATCACAGTCAAGATCTTTCAATTTCACAATAAATCCTCTGGGACGATCTTCTGTTCAAAGCACTCATGTTCTACTGAAACCTGTAAGTCCAGGTCAATGAGTGAAAATATTGTTCAACCTTCGAAGCAGACAGGAGTCATGTTTTGACCAACAAGTCCAGATGAACGTTGTGTGTTGACTTCCAGTACTTCTATTTCTTACATTCTCAGTCGAACATGACTCCTGTCTGCTTTGAACTAAATTTTTACTCATTGACCATAGCTTACAGGTTCCAGACTGCTTCAATGGAATATCTCTGGTTTCAACCGAAGATAGTGCCATGAATTGTGAAATGAAAGAACTTGATCGCTGTGCACATCTGCATGAAGGCGTCTCCAACATCTGTGACCTCATGTTTTACTGAGTGAATGACAGGAGTCTTCTGGTCTGTCTGTTGAGTCGCATGAAAGAGTCACTTGTGAAATTTGATCCGATGGATGAGTTTCTCATTAGTGATGGATGGATGAGGTTTCATGACTCAGTGTTGAAAGATAATTTTTGAGCAATTCTGTTTTCTTCTAACTTTCAGTTAGGTTCAAACTAAATATATATGGTTTTAAACTTCTTCAGTCAACTGTGTCTGTTTTCACCTAAAGACAGTACAGTTGAATGTCAACATCAAGACGAAAGTGAGGCGAATGCGATGGCCGGGAATCGAACCCGGGTCAACTGCTTGGAAGGCAGCTATGTTCACCACTATACCACCATCGCTGCGCACAGAAGGATGAAGGTTAGATCTGTGAGCTCAGAAAGACATGACTTCGTCCCACAATCTCAACCGGGAGCATCAATTGGGTATCGTGAAGTATGACAGGTGCCATACCTCAGCTTGTACATGTTTTTTCACTCCACTCCCGACTGACTCACTACCATTTTCAATACATATAAATTCATTAGAAATGAAAAACAGAATGGATTTCTGTCAGTAATTGTGGAATATTCACTGGGATGGAATAAAACCCAGATCAGCTGCTTGGAAGGCAACTATGTTCACCTCGATACCACCATAACTGTGATGGAGTCCTGCTTGAAATCATGATCAAAACACACCACACACTTACATTGCGAGGAAAGGAGAGTTTAGAGTTTAGTTTTATAATGTCAAAAGTCTAGATTAAAAAACCGCATATCAAGGAATGGAGACATTTTTGAGGATTCTGAACAAAGAGCAAGAGAGTCACCACCATAGATGCACAAGCTGTTGACTTATTAAACAAGTGCCTACGATGGCCACCCACCCAGTGCGATGGTGGTATAGTGGTGAGCATAGCTCCCTTCCAAGCAGTTGACCCGGGTTCGATTCCCGGCCATCGCATTTGCGTCACTTCCCTCTTGATGTTGACATTCTACTGCACTACTTTATTAAACAGACACATTTTACTGAAGAAGTCTAAAACCACATATATTAAGTTTAAACCTAACTGAAAGTAAGAAATAAAAGAAAAATCCTCCAGAAATATCTTTCAATACTTAGTCATGAAACCTCATCCAGCCATCATGAATGAGAAACTCATCCATCGGATCAAATTGTTGCGTGATGACCCAGATTACTATTCATAACTCAGTTGAAACCGGACGTTTGAACCAGATGTTGTTATCATGACTATTAGCTTGTGGATTCATGACTTCAGTTGTTTTTTGCCTGTAAAATCGGCATTTTTAAGCAGAAGACTCATGTCATTCACTCAGTGAAAAACTGGCCATAGACACTACAAACATCAGCAAGTACAATTATGAAAGAAGGAAGTGAGACGGCCAGGAATCGAACCTGGGTAAACTGCATGGAAGGCAGCGATGCTCACCACTATACCACCATCGAATCACGTATATGTTTGTGTGTGTATATTCCTGTGTTATCCATAAATGTCACTGGAGAGAAGCAGATGATGCATTTGTGTCTTATCACGACGTCAGATAGCGATGCAGTCCAGCTTGAAATATCAGTTTAAAAACACAGCTGGATCAGTCACATAGCGAAGTGTGTGGCCCTTTTTTTTCTTTTTTTCCAAATTGTGTTATTCCATTTAATTTTTGAGAAATTGCATTTTTTCTAACTTTCAGTTTGTTTTAAACTAAATATGTGTTGTTTTGAACTTGTTCAGTCAAATGTGACTGTGACAAATTGTGACATTACAAGCACTTGACTGCGATGGCCGGGAATCGAACCCGGGTCAACTGCTTGGAAGGTAGCTATGCTCACCACTATACCACCATCGCTGTGCACGGCTGGATGGAGGTGACTCTTATGGTCGGTGATTTTCACATTTTTACCTAAAAAAACAAAGAAATACAAAAAACGTAACTCTTAATACGCTCAGCAGACTCCTTTACTTGATATGTGAGTGATACAGTTGTGTCTTTAAACTGAAATGTAAAGCTTGACTGCATTGCTATCTGAAGTCACCTGACACGTATGCAACATCTGCTCTCTCCCACTGACACTTTTCGCTGACGCAGCAGAACCAGCAATGCGATGGTGGTATAGTGGTGAGCATAGCTGCCTTCCAAGCAGTTGGCCAGGGTTCGAATACCTTCCATCGCAGTTGTGTTTCTTATCTCTTGATGTTGTCATGCAAATGCACTATTTTATGCTCAAAAGAGACACTTTCGACTGAAGAAGTCTGAAAATACATTTATTCAGTATGAACCTACCTGAAAGTTGTCGTCAATGAGTCTTGACTTTGTCCAGATTGTGTCACCTGATGAATCAGTGTTCCACTGCCATCTGTTGAGTCGCATAAAATCATGAGTCAATCTGACTTGATGGATGAGCTTCTCACTCGTGATGGGTGGATGAAGTTTCATGACTCAGCAGTGAAAGTTTGAAGAGGTTCCAGGAGTGATGGGCTGCATGAAACAGGGTCCTCGTTCTCAGCTTCCACTAGATGGCACCGTCTGTTCTGAAATCGTTTTTTTGAGCATTTCAAACCTCACATCATGTTTAAACTGAGAGCACCACCAACTGACATCTGAAAATGAGGACACTGTTTCATGAAGCTTCGTCAGCCCATCACTAGGTTTCATGAAATAGGGTCCTGATTTTCACAGACCATGGAGTCACTGTCTGCAGTCAAGTTGCATGTTTTCAATGCAAGACAAACCTTTTTCGATAAGTTTGTCCTCTTGCTTCCTCACACATGGTGATCAGACTTTGTCGAAGACTTTTGATTCAAACTGCTAGTTTCTCTTGTGTGTAGTTTGACCAAGGCTCCACTGTGGTTCTCCTTGAGGATGTCAGACGACCCTACCCTCGGAGTGTCACTGCAAAAAAAACCAAACATTAAAAAAACAACTTGATGTACATTGCCAATCTTCTCAACAGACTCCTTGACTTGCTGTGTCAGTGATCCAGGCGTCCACACGTATGCAACATCTGCTTCTCTCCCCACTGAGCCTGTTTGCTGCCTCTCAAGCAGTCGCAGGAACGAACTTTGTATCTGAACACTGTGAACAGCGAGTGCACTAAGCACCAAGGTGACGGCGACTTACAGGTTTCAGAATGCTTCAGTACAATATCTCTGCTTAAAAGTTCAGATAGACCCAGTGGATGGGGAAAAAAACTCTGCGATGGCCGGGAATCGAACCCGGGTCAACTGCTTGGAAGGCAGCTATGCTCACCACTATACCACCATCGCATTGCTGGTTGTGCTGCGTCAGTGAAAAGTGTCAGTGGGAGAGAGCAGATGTTGCATACGTGTCAGGTGACGTCAGATAGCGATGCAGTCAAACTTTAAATTTCAGTTTAAAAACACAACTGTATCACTCACACAGCGATTAAAGGAGTCTGTTGAGCGTATTAAGAATTACCTAGAAGTTTTTCGTATGTTTGTTTTTTAAGATTTATGTGAAAATCACCAACCGTAAGAGTCGCATTCATCCAGCTGTGCACAGCGATGGTGGTATAGTGGTGAGCATAGCTGCCTTCCAAGCAGTTGACCTGGGTTTGATTCCTGGCCATCGTAGGAACTTGTTTAATAAGTCAACAGCTTGTGCATCTATGGTGGAGACTCTCTTGCTCTTTGTTCAGAATCCTCAAAAATGTCTCCATTCCTTGATATGCGGTTTTTTAATCTAGACTTTTGACATTATAACACCATAAAATAGGAATAAAATCAAACAGTTTTATTGTACCATGATCTTTACTTCTTTGAATCTCAACAATTGTCCACCTCCTCTTCTCTTCACCAGTGCTACATGTTTCCTGCCTGAGCTCTCCAAGTGTCCAAAGCATCTGAGTCTTCACTGCCTAATATTGACTTACATTTTCTTCACTGGATGTGCCCATGCTATAAAATGCCAATGAATATAACCTGGCACCTTTGGAAATTTAATCGCCCACCTCTGAGCTAAACTCTCCTTTCCTCGCAATGTAAGTGTGTGGTGTGTTTTGATCATGATTTCAAGCAGGACTCCATCACAGTTATGGTGGTATAGAGGTGAACCTAGTTGCCTTCCAAGCAGCTGATCTGGGTTTTATTCCATCCCAGTGAATATTCCACAATTACTGACAGAAATCCATTCTGATTTTCATTTCTAATGAATTTATATGTATTGAAAATGGTAGTCAGTCAGTCGGGAGAGGATTGAAAAAACATGTACAAGCTGAGGTATGGCACCTGTCATACTTCACGATACCCAATTGATGCTCCCAGTTGAGATTCTGGGACGAAGTCATGTCTTTCTGAGCTCACAGATCTAACCTTCATCCTTCTGTGCGCAGCGATGGTGGTATAGTGGTGAGCATAGCTGCCTTCCAAGCAGTTGACCCGGGTTCGATTCCCGGCCATCGCATTCGCGTCACTTTCGTCTTGATGTTGACATTCAACTGTACTGTCTTTTGGTGAAAACAGACACAGTTGACTGAAGAAGTTTAAAACCATATATATTTAGTTTGAACCTAACTGAAAGTTAGAAGAACATAATTGCTCAAAAATTATCTTTCAACACTGAGTCATGAAACCTCATCCATCCATCACCAATGAGAAACTCATCCATCCGATCGATCAAATTTCACAAGTGACGCTTTGTGCGACTCAACAGACAGACCAGAAGACTCCTGTCATTCACTCAGTAAAACATGAGGTCAGAGATGTAGGAGACACCTTGATGCAGATGTGCACAACGATCAAGTTTGCGGTCAGAACCGAACCTTTGCTCTCCCGCTTCCTGACTCATGCCAAATGATCAAGCTCAGGACCAGCATCACAATACAAATATCAGAAAGTTGCAGTTTGGATCAAAAGTTTTCGACAAAGTCTCATCACCATGTGGGAGGACGCGAGTGGACAAACGTATGGTATAAGGTTTGTCTTGCATTAAAAACATGCTACATCTGTCTGTGTTTTTAAAAGGCGACACACAAGGGAACATAACTGCAATGGTCGGGAATCGAACGCGCATCAAATGCTTGGAAGGCAGCTATGCTCACCACTATACCACCATCACTGCGCACGTGTGGGTGAAGGTGACTCTTACATCTGTGACCTTCTCATTCTGACTTCAGAAAGGTGAAGTTTGTGATTAGAGGTTGTCTGTCTCTGTGACCTTCTTGTTCTTGGTTCTGAATCCTCACAAATATCTCCTTACCTTGCGATGTGAGCTATTCACTCAAGTGAAGATTTTTTAAGCTTGACTGTTGACAATATAACACCATAAAATGGGAATAAAATCAAACAGTTTTATTGTACCATGATCTTTACTTCTTTGAATCTCAACAATTGTCCACCTCCTCTTCTCTTCACCAGTGCTACATGTTTCCTGCCTGAGCTCTCCAAGTGTCCAAAGCATCTGAGTCTTCACTGCCTAATATTGACTTACATTTTCTTCACTGGATGTCTCTGTGATATAAGTTGTCCATGAAAGCTTGAAAAATGAAGGACTTGTTGATCACAACTTTCAGGTAGGTTGAAGCTAATAATCTAATCATAAGTTGTTTTCGACTGCTTTGAACTTGAACTAGTCGCGTTGGATGATGAATTGTGGAATTAAAACAACATGAATGCGACAGCCAGGGATCAAACCTGGATTAACTGCTATGCTCACCATGATACCACCATCACTGAAGGGCCCTGAAGAACCTGACTCTTACCTCTGTGACCTTTTCATAGCTGGGCAAAATAGAGGTTTATCAGCTATACTCTCCTTTCATTGATATGTGAACGTGTGGCGTGTTTTGATTTTTGAGGCAGGACTCCATACAGTTCTGGTGGTAAAGTGGTGAGCATTGTGAACAACAACAACATAGTGAACAATGTTGTCAAACGCAGCTCACTTGTGATGGGTCGATGATGTATCAAGTACTGCAGAGTTGATCAAACTGTATCTTCATTTTCTGAGACCTCTAAATGGCACTCTTCATTTAAAAGTTAAATGAGATTTTATAATTGTTTGTTCAAATCCAAACAATGTTCTCCAGGCAGTGCCATCTGGT
Source organism: Synchiropus splendidus (assembly GCF_027744825.2). NCBI lineage: Eukaryota > Metazoa > Chordata > Actinopteri > Syngnathiformes > Callionymidae > Synchiropus > Synchiropus splendidus. The sequence continues at coordinate 25,224,793 of NC_071336.1, forward strand.
GGCCTCTAAAAATCACAACACCGTTTCATGAAACCTCATCTACCCTTCACTGCAGCACACCAATGAAAGACAAACGTCATACATCTACTGTTTGCTACAGAAGGGCTCAGATGAATCAGTGTTTACACTTTCACAGCTCAGTAGGTGGCACTGTCTGTAAACATTAAATAAATCCAAAGGTTTTTGAGCTCAGAGTGCCACCCAGTGGTCTCTGGAAATGAGGACCCTTTCATGAGTCAGAACTGTGACAGGTCAGCAGTTTTACAACCCCTTAAAATAAATTACGCTGCTCTGTTTGGGGGGTCCACTTCAGTCAAACAAATTAGACTTAAAGTCTCTCATATTTCTCCTTTAGAGAGAAATAAACCAACAATGATGGGGCTGTGCATTGGAAACAGAAAGAAAATGTGTTCTTTTACAGATGGTTTGACTCGCAGGGATCTGTGGGACAAAACAAAAGTCGGCTTGCCCACAGGGTGCAGAGATAGTGGCTGTTATATCGTAAAAAGACAAAAAAGACCGGAGGGAGGTGGAAATAATAGCACACCTGTTGGTTCATAGCTGGTGAGAGTGAGCCAGTGTGTTTGGGGAGTGCACAGCCCACAGCTGTTTTTCTGCTTGTTGTCGTGGGAGGTCAGGGAGGTTAAAGAATGGACTTTTAACATCCTCCCACCATCCGTAAGTGCTTCGCCACAGCGTCACGGCTCTGAAGGGAGGAATCCTGCCTGTGAAGAATCCTCCCCCAACCTCACCCCTTTCGACTTTGAACTTGACTGACCGCCCCCTTCCTCCAGCCCCCGTCTCTCTTTTTAATTCAATCAGCTCTCCTGCTATCTCATCATCTTTCGCCCGCCCTCTCGGCGTGCGCCAGTGTTCTTTGAGGTTTGTTTATTTCCGTGAGTGCGTTTCTGTCTGATGGATCTGCTCTGCTGGAGCAACAGAGTGGTGATGAAACGCCCCGGTTATAGCCCCTCCGGGGAATTTCATGAAATGACACGGCGAGCTGTTGTGGGGCTCATTTGAAAGTGTGAGTTATCTGAAATATGGATCTCCAGATTTGCTGGTGGAGATGCTTTGGAATTCATCACTCCCGATGGTGGAACCTTGTTTGGAAAATCACCAGGATTAATAGAAAGTAGAGTCGCAGCTCTCCAAGATCGATCACAATTTGACTTCCTCTTTTTCTCATCATGGTTCTCTTCTGCGTCGCACAGAGAATAATATTCTCCAACCCTCTTCCAGGGAGAGGCTTCCTATTTCAGTGGATACATCCACTCCACGTTCCAAGCTTCTGGATGAGATAACGTTGCTGTTGAAAAGTAGAAGATTAATGTTTGAGTAAGTGGATGTGAAAGTGTTTTACATAAGATCTGGGTACAATCTCCGCTGATGACTCAGCACTATCGACACTCACTGGCCACAACGTTTCATAGACATCTGCGCATCAGGTTTGAGTGATTTCACCACTGTAACATGATCACATACAAGGTGGAGGTAAAATACTCAGTATATTCCTAATATCATAGAAACACTGTGAACCACTCCCCATATTTCAGACTTTATTACTTTTACTACTCTGCCTTGTTATTTGGCTGCGAACGCGTGATTTAATGCAAAGTGTCAGATATTATTTAATGTGTGTCTGGGCGTCTGAAACACGCCAAATACTGAGCGTTTGCTGTAAATCCCTTGATCTCCATTACTCCTGTCCATCATTCCTTGCTTCCTTCAATTCAAGTCCTGAGTTTTTCATCATTTAATGAGCGTGGAAATAAACAAATCTGCTTCAGCGTTGGTGATTGCTTGAATTATTACTAAATATGCGGCAGCTTGCAACAAATCATATGCAGCACGTCTCCAGCTGTTCAATACTGACTCTCAGCTTGGCAGTTGGGCTGAAGTGCTTTATGTCAAACACACAAGCAGCAATTCATCTCCAGGTTTTTATTGAGAGCCAGAGGGCATTTGATCAATCAGGGATTCAAATAAAAAGACTGGGGTGTGCAAACATTTGAGATGAAAACGCAGTGGAGTCACCAACTGCTCTACATGATGTTCTAAAGAATAAAAAAATAAATAAATGAAAAATTCCTGTCGCCGACTATACTAAGTCAAAACAAAGCTTACAAAAAAAAAACAACTAAGACTTCCTGGGAGTATGATAAGAATTGCAGATCTGCCTAAAAAAAGGGGGTGTGATTCGATTAAAAAAATTAATTAGAGAATTTGTGATAAATTAATCTCAATTAATCGCAGTTTAATGGTCTAAGAATATTTGCCACAAGAAGCCACATTTTTCAATTTGAATGAATTTGGTATATTACTGAATCAAGTGATGGAGCCATACATACATTTAAACAAACAACATTTTTGCATCAGTTTGACAATGGCACAATAAATCACAATGGTGGCTATATTCAAGTTTTTATATCACCTTATTAAAAATAAAGCTCTTTTAATGTTTTGAAAATATTTGTACAAGAATTTCAATTTTATAAGAATTTCAAGTACATTTAGAGTAGTGGAAACTCTGGCCATTGTGTAGTGAAAAACATCTCTGAACAAAAGCAAACAGATGCTTTTGTTTGCTTTTGTTCAGGGATTCCTCCATGTTTGTTGTTGTTGTTATCATCCTCGCTGCCACCTGTCTTGTGCGTCAGTGTGATCAGTGGACCAGGCACTCCTGCACTCACAAAGGTTCCCTGTTCAAGTAAATTAAATTAAATTAAGTTATAAATTTGACTGTGTTGTTTGTTGTAATTAATTAATTGCAATTAACTTGTTAAATTCCCACCACTAAAATAAATGATAAAAAAATTTTTTTTTGGAACTTCAGTAGTTAAAATGCATACTGTATGTCTACATACTGCCTACTGTATATACTGAAAATCATGAACAAAACTGCTGAATTCTTGCTTCTTTAAATGAGTCATCAAAAAAGTTATTTCTTTAATTCTGTGCCATCAGAAAGAAATTATTTTAATACTTCTAGAGAACATGCTTGCAAGTCTGCATGAGGAACATGGTGCGCAGGAAGGTAGCGTGAGTTAAAGGGAAATGTTCGGAGGCTCTCTTGACTGATTTACCTCGGATGTTTTTTCCGGCGCTTATGTGGCGCTGCTCCTTAGTGTCTGAAGACTGCGGCCGTTGTTACACATAGAACAAAAGGAACGCCATCCCATGGCTTCCCTAGTACCAACCGTCGTCTTTCTTTGACTTGACACGCTGCCCATGGCATCATGATATGTCGATTCAGTTAAAACCTAATGCACCAGCACGCAACACTGGCGTCAAGCATAGGATGCTGTCAAAAGTCAAATTTCCTGACGTCAATATATTACGCCATGGGAGTCAGAATGGGTTGTGGAATGTTTCGTGCTCCTCTTGTGCTGCCCCAGTGAGTCAAACATTCTTCCCTCACATAATGAAGGTGTTTGGTTTGGGAGCGATTCAGTCTTCTAAAGGGCAGACATGCATTGTTTTGCAAACCAAGCCTGAACTGGCGTGGGCGGCTAACTGGCCAGGCTACCACTCTCATGACACACGGAAGCTGAAAATAGCTCAGCAGGACAAGTCACCCGAACGTGTGATTTCGGAAAATTAAACCAGCACATGGAGAACGTTTTTGAGCTTAAAGGACCCAGGTGGCACATTTGAACTCAGCAGCACTAATCGCTGCACGGCAACAATCACGGCACCACCTCACCGTGAAGTGTTTCTTGAGAACATGGCGAAGCTCAAAACTGAATGGTCCATTATTCGTCAGTCTCAAGTTAAACATTTAGACTTTGAATATGGAAAAAAGGCAGTCACTTCCACACCATTAGTGAGAGCCGTCATTGTATCGCCCGATGTCTTCAGAAACCCAGCTTGGGTTTGGCTACCTGGCCTTGCCGTGACCTTCCTCGGGGGCGACTTGCTCCTGGTGCAGTCTGATTTATTAAGAAAACTGGAGGGAAGTCCAAGACGGATTGGTTCTCTATCAGGAAGTCCAGAGATATAACAAGGTGAAGGCCAGAGTTGATGTTGCTGCCTTTTTCTTGGCTCTTAATGTGTCTTCAGAGCTTGAAAGAATGTGAGAAGGTGCCCGCGGGGTTTGGAAAACACACCAAGATTTGTTGAAACATGGAGTGGAGGAGGAAAAGAAGAAAGAAGGAAAACAGAAAGGAATGAAGAGCTTCAGACTTAGGGCCGAGTGTGTTGGTGCTGATCACAAAGAGTAGAGGAGTGAGATAAAAACGGGCCTGACAGCAGAGGTCACCAGAACATTGTGTGACTGCTGCTCCAGCTTACTTTGCTCCTCTATTGTTGCATATTCCAGCAGCATATTTAGCAACACTTCCATGTGAAAGTGACCTCAGTTTTGAAGTTTAAGTTGAGCCTCGTGAATATCCAAAGTTCCGTTGCTATAAACAGAGACTGTTGTGAAAATATGGGGAGGGTCTGGAAACATTTTCATGTTTTGGCCTTATCAGCTTTTGGAAGTTGCATTATCAGGTTTTCTCTTTCCACTTAACTCCACAAACTTATCTCGAGGAGCACTTCCCCTTCAAGTTCCACCAATTGTCCCGCCGACTACGAGAGCAGCCTTTAAAGAGATTTTCCTTGTTTCGAGAGGACGTCGGCGCCGGAGAGCTCATGCTCAAGATCATTGTTGAAGGTGGGGAGGCAGGGGAGGCGACGTCACGCACACGCAAGCCTCACTTGCTCCCATCTGTGATGGACTGTGGTCAACTGTGTTGTTCTGAAGCCAACAAGTTCGCAGCCATATGTCCGGCAATGTTTCGTCTGCGATCTACCGTTTTTTAAACAGAGCTCTGGCACGAAGTACCGCCTGACAAATCCACATAGCGTCAGAGGCTCAGTTGTTTAAACATAACTGGCCCGGCTGCAGAGATGGTCAGATCTGGCACGTGTGTACAGTGACTGCACACTGTGATGAAAAATAAACTGTCACATGGATGCACCACACAGCTGAGATCAGGGCAGAGGAGGGTTTCCATGGAAACACACCCAGCTCATCTCTCCTGGGTGCCTTTATTGAATAATATGAAAAGACTGCTGAGGTGCCAGCCCTTTGACACACATCCTCCCCAGAGTTCAAGGTGCTGCAACTGCGCCGGAAAAAAGCACTTTGTTCTTTTAGTGAAAGCTGCTGTTAAGTCTGCAACAGGCTGCGTGTACTTATCGTGCTACTGCTGAAAAGTCATTATTTAATGTTGAATCTAATCCGTTTACCCTGTCAAGCAAGTTGGGATTTATGCCGGAATGTTGCAAACTGGTGATTAGTTGGTCCATAATCTGCTCCCGATTCACCTTTGGACCAACACAAACTGCCTCTTAAAGGAAACCAACTGGACCAAAAGGACACTTTGCTATGCAATTTTAATAAATACAGTGGTACCTCGGTTCTGAACCACAATCTGTTCCAGACGGCCGTTCGAGAAGCGATTTGTTCGAAATCTGAATCGATTTTTCCCATTACAATGAACGGAAAAATAAATAATGCGTTCCAAGCCTTAAAATAGTCTTTTGTAGGAGTGAATGTAGCGTGTCTGCTGCAGGTGCGCTGTTCCTCTATGTGTGCGGCCGCTGCATGTGGGAGGGGTTGCCGAGTGAGTGACGTCTCTCCAGAAGTGAAGAGGTGCCCGGTGCGTGTCCAGCTCTGAATGTGTGCTTCTGTGCAGTTTGGCTGTGACAAAGTCATAAACCAAGTGACGCTCTGTCCCAGACTCGCCTCATCCCTGTCCCAGCTCCATCCCACAACAGGACATCAAACCCTGGAGTGAGCGCTCCAGCCTCGGAAGTGTGGAGAGCGAGCGCCTCCCCTGTGACACTCTACCACGGTCCAAAAGTATGTAAAAAAGTAAAAAAAAGTATCCAAATTTTTGTTCAAACTCCGATTTGTTTGAAGTCCGGGATGTTCAAAAAACGAATTTTCCACTGTATATCACTGTCTTTTTGTTGTATCAAAATTTTTGAACTTCCAACGTGACAGCATTGACACTTCACTAGCCATGATACATTAGTGCTGTGTGCGTATGAGGGACACTACACTACGGACAGGCTGATGAGGTTTAATGAAACTCTGTCCTTATTTTCAAGAACCACTGAATGACCCACTCAGCTCTGCCGTCATGTCTTCAACAACTCCAGGGCTTCCGCTACATGTAATGGAGCATGGGCTTAAATGAGAGCCGCCTTTTTTTAAAGCAGAACCGTTGCTCCCAGAACTCAACTTGCGCATTTCAGCCGGACATATAAGCTGCGGGACCGGAGGACGGCTGCAGACTGAAGGGGAAGTCAACTTCTCATGATTTAAAACTGGAGTTTATATAATCTCCATTTTGCTAAATGTTAAAAACATTCCCCTCTGATCCAATGTTTCTGTTGCTTCTTCATTGGCTGTGTTCCATGCGGAGACTCCGCCACAGTTTCAAGAAATTCATGGCGCAAACCATGAACTCCTTTAAACAGTGAAACCTCCCACGTGTTTCAAACTTACAGCACCATCTTTTGACCTGTGAAAATAAAGACTGTTTCATGAAACCTCACCAGCCCATCACTGAGGCAGACTCATTAAAATTAGATGTTATAAAAGCTATGGAGAAACAACCTACAGTGAATGCCCTGCAAGGCTAGTGTAACACTTTGACAAAGTGGAGTAGAAGATGGACTGTGTATATATATATATGTTCAAATGCCATGGTGTATGACGTGATGTTAGTACTGGCTGGCTTCATCACTATTAGTGAGGGGCCATTCCCCGGCTAAATCCAACATACATAGAAAACCAAAAATTTCAAATTTGAAATTCAATTTTTCAGAAAAATAACGTTTTGTGGGTCACTCTCTGGTTTCCCACATCAATAGCTTATATACTTCCATCTCTCTGTTTCAACCTCTAGGCCTATTTGTGGTTCATTGAATGCTTTCTGGCCTTCAGGATACTAGAAGAAGCCAAGTGAATGTCCTCCAGGTGCTGAAGTAGTTGGCCGAAAATCTACTGAGGCATTTTAGTGTCCTCAGGGGAAGAGAAGTGGAATCCTCCAAGCAACTCGCTGGAGTTCCTCTCCTCTTCCTCCCTAGAGCCAAATGGATGGGGAGCCCTGCAAGTGAGCTATTTTGATAAGTTGTCTTTGAACGTCCCCAGAATGACTCAATCGATTGAATTCCTAGGACAGTAGAATATTTTCGTCTCATGTCCCCTTCACATTGAAGTGTTTCAGTTGGGGCCCTTTTTTTCTGCATTTGCTTGAACTGAGTCATTGTTGCATCACTGTGTAAAACCTGCTCACCCAGAAAAGGCTGCTTTAAGGCTTTTTTAAAACCCAATTCTCAAAAATGACTTTAAGAGGAGTTGTTTTGACTCAGGTTCTATTTTTATTCTTCAGCGTCACAATGCCGTTTCATGAACCCGTTCCTAATGAGTCACACCGTTAATGGACCTGCTTTGGTGCACGACTTCAACATCCCTCTTCATGCGGGTTTCTATTATTCATGTCGGACACCAGAAAATAAACTAGTTTGTCGAATCCTTGCACGACTACGTCACAAGACAAAAGTATTTATAGCGGTCTTCAAGGCCCGGAAGGCATTGTGTTGCACACGGTTGAGCCCATCAAGAAGAAAAGTTGCGTAAGGAATGAAAGTCGCTTGACAGAGATGCCTCATACGTCTGTGTTTGGATGTCAGCGCAATTGTCCCCAACACCTTTAGCAGATCTGACAGGAAATGTTTTTGCCCTATTCCACCAAAGCATTTGACTCTATTTTACTTGAGGTTTATTAAAAATAAATCAATGTTACAGTCACTCAAAGCTACACGTCTGTGTTGGGACAGTGGCACCATATTTGGAAAACAAGTGTAACCATAGCAAAAGCCTACAGCTGAGCTTGTAATGCAAAGGGATGTTGAAGCTCAAATGTTATTTTCCACATATGATCTTCTTCATTTGAAGTTTTAGTTGCATTTTCTTTACATTTGTTTTTCCATGAAAGCCTTGGTCAGAAGGAATGTAAACTGCAAACCTTGGAATTATCATCCATGTATTTTAGGTGGAAGATCATATCTGTGTTTCTGAAGTACAGCTCTTCCACGTATGATCTTTGACACCTAGCGATTAAACATTCCATGCCAGTCGGTCCTACAGATCAAAAATGCAGGGTTTGCTTTCTTGTCTTGAAGGTGGACATCACACTTCTGGCACCATCCCGGTTGAGCAAAGTCTTTCCCAGGCGCAATCACTGTAGACACTGACTGCGTGTGGTGAGTTCTCCTTATTTTGTTAAGTGAGCCTGTGAAGTGAAATAGAGATGTTTTTTCACAAGTGTCAGTCTTTTCAACTTTTCATTTATCATTGCATTCAAAGGTTCTTTTAAAATAGTGAATCAGTCATTCCAAAAGAGTGCAGGAACAAAAATAATGCAACATAATAACCAAATAAAAAAGGTCAAAAAGACATGCATGTTTTTTTGTTTGTTTTTTTTTAAACAAATTTCCACTGTTTTCTGTAGCAACATCAAACAAATGAGGCTGTGCTGGGCAGGAAAGTTCGACATTAGCATATGCTGCAGTGGCTTGCCTAATGACGTTCCCGTCCCGACTTACTTCTCAGCTTGGTACCATTCCGCGCAGACATAATGGCTTTCAATTCCAGGAAATCATAAACATCCAATTTTCAGGTTCTGTTTTGATCATCACAAACCAGGGACTCCCCCATTTTATATTATTTCTCCAATCAAAGCCATTTGAAAATGGAAAAGGTTGTTTTCCTTCAGCTCCCTCGCCCCTTGCACACCCGCAACTCCTTCATGCACAATTAATCTCAGATGTCACTTGTAGGTGGTGAATTCCTGAAATACTGCAGGTTTTTTTTTTTACTGCCTCCCCACTGTATTCCAGTAAGTACAGCTTGGAGATCTGCGCTTAAGAGAAGTGCTGCGGAAATGAAGTGAGACGGACTAAAAAGAAGCTTTGTGCTGCTGCCAGTGCCCCACTCACTGCGCTCAGAGTCAGCATCCAGCTGTAGCCAGGAGCGGGACCTGTTAGACAAGTCGGAGGTAGAGAAACTCTGCTCACCTAAATAGTGTATGATTGACTCATTTAAACTATATTTGGCAGGGTAGCGGTTGAGGGCATGGAAGTAGAGAACGGAGGGAGCGATGTTCAGAAAAACTGACAGGCAGCACAGTAATATCGTATGCTGGAGTATAGATCTAGAGCACACATCTAAGGATGTTGACTTCATGCTACAGCAAAAACAGGAGCTTATAAATAAAAGGTTGATGTGCTTTTCGCTCCTAATATATGTTTGATACCTCAAATACTTTACTATAGTTCATACGATTTGTTCCAGAACCGTAATTTATTCCATGAATTAAGTTCAAGAACCTCTCAAGTGCTAATATATAGAGAGACCCATATAAAAGGACTAGACAGCCTCACTTGCATGTTCAATATACTGACGTTCGGAAAGTGGACTTTTGCGCCTGATACTGACATAAAACGCAGCCTTCAGCGTTGCATATTGATGCATTAGGTTTTCAAGTGAAGCACGTGTTCAGCCTTCAGCAGCAGCGAAACACAAAAAAATGACAGAGGTTGGATTAAGGTAAGCCATGGGATGGCACTCCTTTCATTCTACATTTAGCAACGAAGGTTGGAGTTAGTAAGCCATCAGATGGTGCTTCATTCATGTTACATATAACAACATGTCGCACGACTCCGGTAAATAGCAACTGAAATCCAATATGATTCAGTTAAGAGAGCTTCCGTATGTCTCCATGTCCCTCGCCCTTCCGCCCCTAGCGACGCTCCCCCACCTCGCACATTCCACACCCAACTCCCCACACTCTGTTCCTTGCGTTATGTGACGCATCCCAGCCCTGCAATGCTACATGGGAAGGAATCGCCTATGCGTCAACATGAAACATGGAAGGCTGCCCTTTTCGTCAGTATAGGACTCAAAGGTCCGGTTTCTCAATGTCAATATATTACGCCATGGGAGTGAGGAGGAGTGAGGGTCACAGGCTGTCACACTTCATCTACATCTACAGCGACATCTGTCAAATCACACACTCATCTGACCTCCAGCATCATGTTGCGGTGCCTTGACCAGTCAGAGCCCAGATCATATGGCGACGTATGCACAAGGTGAAAGTTCATCATCACGATGAAAAAGAGAAACCAAGGAGACGCTGAATGGTCTCCTGCAGGATCTCTTGGACCCAAAGATGGCGGCATCCGTAGCTTTTTTTTGTTTCTATTATATTTCCACAGGAGATGAAGGGCTATGATTCTGCCTCTCTGATCCAACTTCAGTCTGATCTTTCCATCGGTTTACCTTCTTTTTTCATGCAGCTCCACAGACAGGGGGGTGTAGCGTGACAAGTGCCCACAATCACGTTTGGTCCCTTAACACCGCGGGATGTGGAGAGGGTTGTGGAGGATTTTGTCACTATGGGTAAAACAACAATTGCTGTCAACAGGAATACGAGAGATGTGAAGAAATCCAAATTAAAGACCACATTCGCCGGTGGATGGAGCACAACCTTGGACGGTGCTTGACCGGCAGGCTGGGTCACAGAGGAATGTCGCTGCGGCACGTAAGAGGCAATCTGAAAATGCCACGAGGCTGCCACGCCTGCTGCTGCCACTCCTGTCCACAATCAATGAGAGTCCTCAAGAGGCAGGCCAAACCTCCGTCCTCATCCGCAACACTGGATGCAGAGTGGAGAGCAGCACCTGAACAGTTAATATGGATGATATAGCACATACTGTTATTTAATACAATGCAACCTGGAGGAAAAAAACTACTCTCTTCTGCATGGCTATAGCTCATACCGAAACCTCGATACACACTGGTTCTCCCTGGAGGAAATTGTTGCTTTACGATTCTCCCTAAAGGTTGAGCAGATTCAGGAAAAAGCGCTGACATTCGTGGGCTGAGTTCTGAACATAATGGATGTGAGGGCGTAGACACAGATAGTTCTGTGTTTCATGTTTGTCTCTGCTGGCCACCACACATAGACCATCATTGTGTCTTCAGCCAAGTCGAAGAGACCAAACGTTCTGTCACACACCCACACTGTGTCACACTACAAGAGGAAGGAACACAGAAATAGGGAAGCGACTTGTCGTGGTGAAAGCTCTTCCACTCGCACACTTCGGTTTGTGTGGTGAAGATCAGAGGGGAGTTTTCATGCTACCTACCATGATATGAATCCAGGTCAGATTTAGATCCACAGCCAAGTTCAACCTGGATAAATCCCAGAACATGTAAAAATTCTGCCAGAGCCGTCCTCATATGTCAACACTGCAGCTCCTCCTTGCGAGCAGCTCCTGATGCACGCCGTGGGCACATCAGGATTGAGGTTAGCTTTGCTGGAATGAGTAAAAGGGAACAAACATGGGCACCTCCCCAGGAGTAAAATTCTATTTTTGTGTCACATTTCTATTCATCTCTGCTTTCCCCCCGCTACCTTTGATTTCCACCAGATCAGGCAGAAAGGGAAAAAGGACAGAGATGAGAAAGAGATTACCTCTTCCTTTCCCCCCTTTCCTTCGCTTCACATCTTCACTTTCCTTGTTGCCTCCAATTAAGACGGCTCTGGTTTCTGGTGCGTAATAAAACGCTAATAAAACCCCCTATCGACTTCCTGTGCAGGTTCATAGTGTGGTTAATGAAGCCGCTATCAGCTCACAGAGTGGGACGAGGTCCTATTAGAGGCGTTGGAATGTAGTCTGGAGCCCGGGACGAGAGCCGCGCTGCTCATTAGAGAGCATGTGTTGTGGCCCACTGACACGGAACACTTGGTGGCAGATTGGCTTATGGACGGTGTGACCAGACTGATCGACCTGTACGTCTTAAATGTATATTTAAGAGATCAGGCTTCTTCTGATGACATGTATGAGACTGTTTGCTGGGGTGAGCAGAGGGGAAAATGAGTGCCTCGCGTGTGACATACGTGCAGGTTTACCGCCGGACCCGTGGTGAATGCTAATGTGTTATTTATGAATGCAGCTCCTCTGACAGTTAAAGAGAGGGTTTCAGATTCACTGACATCAACGCAATAAACAGGTGGACCATGCATTTAACCATGCATTTTTTTATCCCTTTAAGTCCTCACTTAATAAATTAGACTTAGACTTAGACTTTCTTTATTGTCATTGCACAAAAACATATCACTATGTTATGGCAACGAAATTTCAGTCTGAGGCCTCCGGTTTCCAAAAACAAAACTATATGTCCCAAAAAAAATATCAGATAAATACTAGTCCAGAAGATGTACAAATAAACAAATAAACAGTATTGCAGCTACTGTCTAACATTCAGCAGCCTGACAGCACCAGGAACGAAGCTATTCCTGAATCTGGTGGTTCTGCATCGGATGCTATGGAAAATTATTGGAAAAATAAATTGGAACCAGGTGACGCTTGTTGGCAACATTGTTGTTCAAAACATTGTAAAAGCTCATGAATGTATTTCAACTAGCACCTTCAGTCAGATGCGGCCCTTCATGCCGCTACGGTTACTCCTCTCTGGTCTGTGCCATTTTTCCATCTCTCGGACGCCGGAACGCTTTGTTTGTGAGCCATAATGATCTGAACGGTTAGTGGTTTTCGGAGAACAGTGGAACCAAATCCACCATTCCACGTAACTCTTAGTCTGATTTGTTTGTGTTGACATCCTGAATTTTCAATTAAACAGCCTGACCAGTCCAAACAATAAAGCTACAGCAGCTGGACGATGCTGACCAGTCGTGATTTGTAGAAGAGGCTTCACGAAACAGTGTCCTGATTTTCAGAGGCCACCAGATGGCACTGTCTGCTGTCAAATGTTTGGACTTGAACAACTCATTCAATGGAACCTCGAGTTGTTTCTAAACCGACAGCGGCATCTAGTGGCCCCAGAAAATTAAGATACTGTTTCATCAACTCTTCAGTACTGTTTCCTGATCTACCCATCACTTGTGATCAGTATCCTGGGCCGTGGTTGGCCCGGCAGAGTGGTATTTCCAAGCCACCTATCTCGGCAGTCAGCATCCATCTTGCTCAGTCTGCGTCCATGCAGTCTTGTGAGGTATTTTTAAACCCTCTGATGAAAGGTTAACGTTCTGCGTCTATCAAGAAAGGGAAACAGAGGGAAAGGTTAGTAAGAGCAAGAGGAGGGTTTCTGAAGGCTGGAAATAATAAGAATAATAAAACAAATTGATGGATAACCCTTACGATAATGGAATCTAATTTAAGTTCACCTATAAATCAGTTTCATAGCTTGTTTGGTCTGAACAAACCCTCTATGAGCTTGGGAAATGCAGATTTAAAGTGCTGTCAAAATATCATGTCACATGTGGAGGTTGACTATAAAAAATGTGGTCTATCTCGCGCTCATTCTGTGGAAACTTGTCCCTAAAATAATACATTCCTCAACTGCTCACTGTAAATCAAAACTGAATGTGTTAACTATGAGGAATGAAACCATTAAATGTTGTTTACATTATGCATTTTATTTCCCTGAATGATTTAGGTCACGCCTAAGATGAGGCCCGCCCCTCTAAATCACGTACAGAATTTGATCAATTGAATGACAGAAAAGTCTTCACAAGGTTATGATGCGAATGAGGAAAACACCAAGCCTTCTTTGCGTCATTGATTCGTCCATAGATCTAATTTGAAGTGGCGTTGTCAACGTCAGGGCGGGGAAATAACTGACCTCAAAGGTTGTTGGTTAGCTGAATATCAAAGCAATTTACAGCCTCAAATGTGTTTTTCGTTGTCAACCTTCATCTGATACTGTCACTGGTATCAGAATGAATCAGAAAACTCAGTTGATTTGAAACGAATACCACTGTCATTTCACCTTGAAGAAGCGCCGAACTGCCGTCAATCACAATGTCAATATGCAGATAACAGACTTGTCGCTGCCCTGCCAAGGTCACTGTTGACTGAGGAGACCTGATTGATGACCATGTTGTCTTTCTCTGGCCATCTGTCTACTGGCCCAGGGCTAATTCGACTCACTGTCCGCCCCCCACCAACCTCCCGCCACAAGCCACAGTTTGCCTCTGAACAGACTGTTGCGATGCTGAACCCCTTCCTGTATTGTACTGTATTGCATTTCCGAGTGACTCAGATTCAAATTCCTGTCACCACTTTTATCACAATGACCCTCTATGTCTGAACCAAACAATGACAATCCCAAATAGTTAACAGGCCATTGCTCTTTTTTTTCTTTATGATACTGCTGTTCTTTCTTCCTGCAGCCGTCCTAGATTGTACAGTACGTTGACTGAGCCGGAGGCATAAAAAGAAGGGGTGCTCCTCCACCTTGAACCAGCTGTATAGATTGTCACTTAGACGGCTGAAATGTGGGTCATGTTTTGGGGCATTTTTGTCAGAATTCTGGCATCATATTTCTCTTTAGCGATTTCCCAGTGTGCTTCAAATGTTTTCCATCAGTATAGTCTGTCTCTTGATGATGGAACTCACTGTTTTCTTTTTCCATTCCCACAAAATTACACCCCTCACCTCATGACAATCATCATTTCTTCTAACCGTAGATTTTTTTTTCTCCCTGTGAACTGATAAATTGCATTTTTCAAATTACCGTAATTTCCGGACTATAAGCCACTACTTTTTTCTCTCGGTCTGAGCCCTGCGACTTATACCACAGCGTGGCTAATATATGGATTTTTACAGGCTGAAATCAGATTAAATCAGAGGCTTTTTATTTAGCTTTAAAGCACTCAAAATGGGCTGTTTTTGCGCGTGTGTCCACAGCTCTGTCAACAGAGTCGATATCCTGGGGGTCTGGAATCGAGAAGCAGCAGCTGAGACCGGCAGTGGTGTCGGAACTTTGGGCACAACTGTGAAAAAAGTGCATTTTCAGGGCATTAATGTGAGTAAAATATGTGAGACGCTGTCTCGAGACAAAGTGCGTCTCAAAAGTCCGACGTGCTCACAAGCGAGTCGGGTTTTGGCCGCTGACTTGATCCCGGCTGGAGAGCTGCACCGTGTGTATTGTGAAAGCAGCGTGGATAAAATCGAGACGCTCCGCATTAGGCAGCTTGTTTCCGCTATTTCCTCACTCTTGATGCTGGACTGCGTTTTCAAAAATAGTCTTGGAGCAGTTTTTAAGCCGGTGCACCACTGACCTGTCCACAGCACAAACCGCACCGGTGAACCTGCAGCTTATAGACTGGTGCAACTTATGTACGAACAAGATCTATTTTCCTTCTTAAATTTAGTGGGTGCGGCTAATATTCCAGTGCACTCTATAGTCCGGAAATTACGGTAATCCCAACACCTTCAATGTAGTTTTAATCACTGTTCATATTCAGTTTTGGTCCTGATAACAGCATCTCATCTGTGAAAGTCAAGCTCACGTCCTCTCTGAAAACAGATTGTGGTGATGAATAAACCATCGACTCTTTGACTATTGGAAAATCTCTCACCTCCCCCTTATTTGACGGGCTTTTTAGTGAATTATCATGATGAGGATTGTCTGAAACGCTGCCAGTAACATTTGCGGCAGCCGAATATCCGAGTGAGTTATTCTCGCTCCGAAAAATGGGAAGAGGTTTTTTGTCTTAATTGCTGACAGCTTCCTGCCAACACATTCATTTGCGTGACATGAAGATGTGTTGTTTTGTAATTTTGGCAACATCACCAGCAGCCATTGTCAGTTGATTATCATACAAGCGAACATATTCAAATGACACGGTGGGAAACTTGGTTTTTGATTTTTGTAATTCAACGTTGAGAGGCAATGGGACTCTCAGCCATTGTGCAGGCATCAAAAGCTATTGCGATTTCCGATCATTCATTCCCTTTACTGGAGCCGAGACCAGCTACACAAGGTGGAACATACACCTGGAGTCGCCAGTTAACCTCTGCTGCTCTGTGGGAGGAAACCAGAGTGCCTGGGGGAAACAGATATAAGCTCATGGAGCGCAACCATCCTCGCACCTTCATGCCCCACTGCAATTTAGCTGTGGCCCATCGGGCAAGACCGACCCATCTCTGGTTGCATGCATGACCTGACACCTGATTTGAAAAGAGGCCTTTGAGATACACAGGAAGCAGACATTCTTTGGTTGCCGCCGCAAATTCCTTCTCATGCGTCAGCTTACCTTAAAATCATCCGCTAAATGAATGGAGTTCTTGTTACTGCTGACTGTTCTCTGTGAAATGTTTAAAGCTTCTTCGTCACTTGAATCCGAGCCTTGATCAAAGTGTGTTTTTGGTAATTCCCAACTCATAGTTGAGGATTGGATTCATCCATTTGTCTCACACAGAATAGCAAAACCTGGAAAGGTCACGGCCTCAAGATGCCATCAAACCCGTGACCTACTTGCCGTGAGGCTGCTCAAAACTAGTCCATTTTCTGGTGAAGTCAGTTGTCTTGTTGTGCTCAGAGCGAGTGGGGATGTGGAACAACGTACCTCCTCACTGACCTCGATGAAGCAGCTTCATAGTCAGATTATCATGTCACATGGTTTTCATTTCGTCCGGCTTTGTTCTGCAGTGTGCTACTGACAAGTCATTTTCGTACATTTTCCTCAAAACTTTGGCGCCTTCAACTCCCTTCCTGCTGAGGTTGAAGCTGAAAATGACAAAGGGACGTGCAGGAATGATATTAATATGCCTTTATTTTTTTAGAAAATATTAAAAGAAATGTTGAACACCTAGAAATCAGTTATTGTGCAAGCCAAAACTTTCTGTTCTCCACAACAGTGAAATACATTTTGTACCATCTCAGTCAATTTACAGCTAATTTTCCCTTTTAGTTTCACACTGCTCCAGTGCACATAATGTACTCACCATGCATCGGCATGTTTCTCACTTGTCACCAGTGTATAGAATCTACATTTTGAAATAATCTCTAGATAAATGGATTGCAGGCTGGAATACTTTTTCATGTCTGGTCATTGCAGTAATTTCACATCTGGAGGTAATGAGCTGATAAAGGCACAAGTTCAAGCCAATTTTCCTCCCAAAAAAAAAAAGAAAAAGCACAATCAGAACTGTCCGAGTGTCAGACGAATTGTTTCTGACAGTGGAGTCTTGTTTCTGCTGAAGTGGCCTTGCTATTAACACCAGATCGAAAATGCTGGGCAGCTTTGTGATGCTTCACAAATGAGTCACTGTGTGAATCATTCAGCATTTCAAGGACTTGGCTTTATGACCTGCTCACATGACTGTTAATAAATAGACCTCTTTGAATTTCACTGGTGGTTTTCTGGATGCGAACACGTATAAAAACGCTCGAAAATTAACCCAAAATACACATATGGACGGAGCAAATAAATAGACAATTTAGATCAGTTCAGTTAGTTTCCACGCTGAATTGTGACCTTCCTGAAGCAAAATACATTTTTGGCGTCTCATATACTTGATAAAACCAGTGAATATCAATGACATATTTACTGTACTCTTCTGTTACTCACAAGGTGACAGCGCAGAGAGAACTCACTGATATCAAAGGCTGATTCAAGCGAGTCGGCCTGATAGTGGCACAGAGATGTAACAAGTTGTTCATTCAAGCTGTCATCTCGCTCAAGGTTGACAGCCACAGCTGTTTCCCTGAGAGAAGTGGCACTTGAATCCTCGGATTACTCTTCAATTATACGCATCGGGGCAATACGTAAGGGTGGCTCTCATGATCTCCTGAGTAGTGATTTCTAAAGACTCGAAAGAACGGGAGTAATTGAAAGCGCTGCTGTGTATTTTCAGAGAAGCAAGGGGAAATTATACATGAGTCTCTTCTCATTCGCCTTCAAAGCTTATCATCGTATTCATAATTCTTCATTTTGATTTGCTCAATTTACACACAGCTTTTGCATGTACTCACATCGCTGTTTGCTCCTGCTGAAAAAACGTACAGAGATTTGTCAAGACAGGACGCAGTGGTTTGAAGGTAGGAAATCGTGTGGTTGGTGAATACCTATGGCTGACACATAACCTGTGCTAAACTGAAGGCCTAGATGGATTAGCAATTTAGTTGCAGCTTTTTATGTGTCACATACCTTGATTCACCTTAATATTCTTTTTTAAATGAACCTTTTCTAATTGGTCTACCTCTATATCCCAATGTTTGTTTTCTATTTGGCTTTTATTCCATGTTAAAGTTGGAACAAAGTGACCAATGATGCGCCATAAGACGCCTAAGGCTCCTGGTCTGCCGCCCAGTATCACCAAGATTTGCCTCTGGTGGCTCCTTGGTCATTTTCAGTTTGAGACAACCACACACATTACAGGAAAAACATTGGATGTAAGGGGCCCTATAATGCTTTTCCACATTCTAATGCTTCTTGCACACTAAACGTGTGTATATATTTTCTGAAGTTTTGCTTGGGACGAGCACATGGCCGAAGAATGAGTTCTCCCATTCTTGACACGTCACAAAAAATCGAACATGGCGGACCACTTTGATTGTGTTCATATATCACAACCTGGCTCTTTATGTTAAAACACATACAAACTACAAAGACAGCGATTGTGCCGACAACGTTTAAAGGTGAATAGCTCATGAATAGATAGAATGTTGATGATGGTGTGTGTATGATCATGCTTATACCTACGGGCGGACTGGCTATGCTTCCCTCCTCACAACTTTCCCTCAACACACATCCCTCTTCCACACAAAAACAATTTCTCACTATGTCAAATTCCGCAATATTCCGTGTGAATTCCAGAATTCCATCCATGATTCCGCGATCGTAGGGCCCTATTATTTGCCATGAGTCGCGAATGTTTTTGTCATGATGCTTCTGCAAAATTGGCTTCCGAATTTCCGCGCAATTTTATGCCGTTTATTTACATTGCCATTGGTGCGCAAGGCCCTTAGGAGCTGTCTTTAGTGTCAGTGAGATGAGAGCGTCGAGGAGGCTGTGAACTTATGATGCTTGCAATTTTGTACAAAAGCGCTACGCAACCATTCACTACCTTTTTTAATGGTTTTCATGGTCATTGTTTTGGAAATAATCTTTGCGTTCCACTGAATTAAAAAGAAGCTCTACCTTTTCAGGACATGGCTAGTACATTAAAGAAAATCAACCTGGAGCACTTGCTCCCCTCCAGCAAAGTCAGCAGGTCACATTAGCAAAGGTCCTGAGGGTCGAGCGTTTGAGGGTTCCAAGTCAAGCAAACATTACGTGATTTAGGTCCTTTACCACTGTTTACATAGACTTTCTAGATGCTTCAGTTCATGACCAGTCATCTTGATGGGGCCCCGGAAGAAGTCTGTTGTTACCTGGAAAGATAATGTTGCCTCATTTCTGGAGTCAGTATGGAGCACATTAGAAGAAGCCAAGGATAAAAGAGACTAAGGAGGTAAACAGAAGCAAAGGAAGAGAGAGATGCGACTCAAATAAAATTAGGTCCAGGGGCCAGAGAGAGAGAGAGAGACTTTTCCTTCTGAAGGGAATCATTAGAGTAACACGATAGCTCTGTCTGGGATCCGGCAGCAAGGAAGAACGGAAGGGGCCATCTCACAGAGCAGCGTGATACTGATGCTTTTTTTCCTGGACCCAGGCCTTCCTCCACAAAAATCCAGACTCCTCAAAAAAAAGTTGTGTCAAGACGCCGAGTGTGCATGAATCCAGCTGATGCCCAGGCAGATTGGGAGCCTTACACTCAGGCGGCTGCATCTTCCTGGAATTTTGCTCATTCTCGGACGCAGAACAAAAGCAGGCGCACAAGTGAATGATTTTTCTTATCATATTTAATTATCGGTTCTTTGCAGCTGGAGGAGAAAATCCCCCTCCGCTGTTTATTGACCATTTGGACTGATAAGGTGGCGCGTCATATTTTCAATTTGATCTTCTCAAACAAACCGTGGTCGCCGGCCGCGCCCCTGGTGAGTGATGCTTAGCTAGCAGATGTGGGGGTACGGACGGGCTGAAGCTGGCCTCCACACTCCAACAGCAGGTTTCAATTTCCCAGGTTAAATGACGCAGACACCAATATGTGAATATGAGCAGGTTTATTTTCTTTTGATTAAACAGGCATTTGGGTCAGCCCGGGCTTGAGCCTCGATAATTCTCTGCTCCTGGGAGGAGGAACGGAGGAAGGCAAGGTGAGCTGGATTGGGAAATGAAGGAAATGGATTTAATTATGTTTTAATTGGCACAACTTTTATAGTCAATCTTGCCTTAGATTGTGTCGATCTCAATATAGCAACACACAATAAGCAGCTACTGTATTTGTTGGTGGAGTATTTCTTCTCTCCTCCTCTGCTATGTGCGGGCATGAAGCCGTAAAAGGGGATAAGAATGTTCTGGCTTCTTTGGAGGTAGTAAAACAAGGGCAAGCTCAGTAGGCACGCAGCCTCGCTGTGTGGTTGTGTTCAGTCGAGGAGACCTTCATTTTCATTTACGCCAGCTTCTCAGCCATGGAACAGAAGTCAGATGCTGGCATCCAAAATGTAGCGGGCAGGGAAATTCTGCTCACAAACATCCATTGTCTTTCACTGATCCGAGGTCAGGTTGTGGGGTCCAAACTTCCCTTACTCTAGGAATCTCCAGTAGCCTTCCTCTGGGAATAACATTCCTTGACCTTCGGTGAGTTGCACGCTGTCAAGGACTCTTTGAAATGGGACATGCCAAAACACCTCACCATGGAGGCGTTCACAATACATCCTCGCTTGATATTCTATCTCCCTAAACTGCCTACTTTTAGCGGCTTTGTTTTTAGAGTTGTGGTGGAGATTCCAGCCACTCTGCAGCAGAGACTCGAAATGTACATGTCTCCACTATCGAGTAGCCAACAGCTCCTGTCTCACACCATGTAGCCGAACATCAGTCTCATTCCTATCTTAAATTAGGAACTGCATACTTTTAGGGAAAGGTACATAAAAAGCGACAAGTTTCAGGTGTAGCAATTGTTTCAAATAAATCACGTTCCCCCTCCTTCTGCTTTTATTTTGGAACTGCCCTTCTGCTTACTCTTGTCAGAGCCATGTATTAGCATACCTGAACACAATCTCCGCTGATCACCTCCACCTGCACTGGCAAGACACTGACACATGGTGTTCAGTGCCAGAATGTTTCGCACCTGGTTTCTCTAATTTTTCGATACAGAAATTGTTGTTTTTTTCCCCTCACGCTTATACTGTTCTCTTGCTGTAGTTGTTTGTGTCGTGTTTTCCCCCGTCGTGCCTGGCTCTTCTTCTTGGATCTTGTACTCTGGACTGTGGACTATTCACCTTGTGTTTCGCTCCATTGCAGTCACTTTCCGTTTGGCTTTTCTTTTCAGTGTTTGGCAGCATCCCGTTTGTTTTTATTTGCTTCTCTTGTTAAATCATTTTTCCTTATTTTACCCGTTTCCCCATCCCAGCTCTGCGCTTGCATCTCCTCTCCCGCTCCGAGTCGTCTCATGACTCGCACGATTCCACTATTGCCATCTTTTGTAAAGAGTTTTCACAGAACTTGAGGATCATCAGTCTACATTTTAAACCATCACTCTGTTTGGTATATTTGAGACACAATTAGCTGTCACTCAGACCGGATGTTTGGTTTGACTGCTGTGCGTTTGAGGTGTGTGTCAAAGCGCCATTAGCTTTCGACTGCTTCATGGCACTTGCCTCCTAGTGCAAAAAGGGTTGATGATATCCCAGAGTTAATATGCCGGACACAGAATTCTGTTTATAGTCTAAAGTACAGACAAATGTCCTCCGCCTCATTTGTCTTCAGGTCAGAGGTCTGCTGTCAAATTCCACGCATAGCTTTAAGGGAGCTGAGGAGTGAAATGATCTTACCGCTATGGTATTTTCCACTCTTGCTCTCCTGACAAGAGCGCGGAAGCAACTAAAGAAAAAGAGCAGTGTATATGGTGGGTTTTCAAAAGTGATGTATTTGTTGTGTGCACCAAAGCAAATACGTGCCTCTGTGTTGTGAGCGATAATGATGGAGACTAAAGGGGGCGCCATTGGAAGATTCCTCTTCCCAGATGACCCCTGCTCATTATCTCACTTTTCCTCATCGTTCATTCAGAAAAGTCAGCCACTACCCTGCTCCTGATGAGCTGCATCTCGACTGACTCATGCCTTTTAATAAGCTCCTCGGCCCCAGAAGAGTAATGGCCACTGTTACATAAAACTGCAAAAGACAATCCACCCATCCCAGAAAACAACTTGTCATTGCTCTCATTCACCGTCCTCCGGGGATCGTGTCGGTGCGCCAGCCAAACGAGCGCACAATGGATCTGACAGATATGTCGGATCAGTGGCTCTGCATTTGACCGCCTGGCCTGTTTTTGTACTCGCGCCCCTTGATTTGGATTCTGCTCCTGCTTTGTCTTTACTGGCAAAGAAAGACGTTATAAAAAGAACAGTGATGGAGGCCTTTGAAGTCTTCCAAGAGAAAACACGGAGAGGAGTGGGGAAACAGTTGGGTCCCTTCAACTTGAAATAGTAATTATGCTAGCGCTTTGATATTTCCGAAACGGGGAGCTCGCGTTCATGCCACCTATTCTCAGCGCTGCGTTGGAGAGAGGGGGAAAAGAACGCCCCATTTTTCCTGAATAATAACCACATTTAGAGAAGATCTTTATTCCAAAGTGGTTTCAGAAGCTGCTCCTGTCTGTGTGAACATCTGAAAGACAACCTGGTTTTCTAGCATTAATTGATTTCGAATTGAGTTATTAATGCTGAGGCAGCACAAGACAATTCGCGCTCTGTAAATTAGCGTTGGAGAAAATGTAGGCCACGCCAGCCGCTGCCGGTG
Organism: Synchiropus splendidus; assembly: GCF_027744825.2. NCBI lineage: Eukaryota > Metazoa > Chordata > Actinopteri > Syngnathiformes > Callionymidae > Synchiropus > Synchiropus splendidus. The sequence goes on from NC_071336.1 coordinate 25,247,520, forward strand.
GAGGTGAATGCATTTAATGAGCATCTCTAAACGGCACCTCTTTGCCCTTGAGCAACTTGAAACAAATTAAAAACAGGGCAACACAAGACCGCTATCAAGATGATAATTTATAACCAGGAAAATATTGGACAGCCTTAAATCTTCTACCTCAAACAGAAGCTGTCTTGGCTGTGGAGCGTTGGGTTTCTCCCACTTGTTTATATTTGAGAGGAATCCACCCTCTCCCTCTGTTTCAATTTGCAAAGATCATAAAGTGCTTGACACTGTACGCTGCTGAAATATATGGCATCGTCTTGACAAGACGGCCTCTTCTCTTGATATACGCTCCAACTGGGAACATCCTCGAAGTGCATAAACAGCTGGCATCAGTCATCCCTCGCTTGAACAAAGTCATTGAAAAGTTTGAGGGAGTAGTAATAAGGCAGGAAGCGAGAGGACTTGGACCAGGTTTGGTTACATGAGACCTTCTGTCTGGCCCGCTGCTGCTCTCCGCCTTCAGCTTCTTATGAAAACAAGGGTGTGTGCGGCAGAAAAGGGAAAGAGAAGGAAGAAATGGCTCTAGTTTCCCTTTCCAGGAATCGCTTTCTTCACTCCTGGTTAAATCTTGAATTGTCTTTCAAAAGGAAGTCACACAGGAACGCAATGACTCAGATTTGTTTTCATAATTTCAGGGTAATTTTTTTTTTTTTTAGGGATGGTTTTCTGCAAAGTGTGCTTTAAACATAGGTTGTGTCCTCCCAATGAACTCTGACACGAGCATGTGTGACTTTTCCACTCTCACTGTCTGTAAACAGGAGAAGTCTCTGGAGGAGGCGCCGTGGCGGAGACAGCAAGTGCGACAAATCAATTTGTCCTCGTTTCATGAAAAGATGACATCCGCAGTGACTCATTTCACTTTAAAATCTCCTTTGAGCTCCATTGTCTACTGGTATGATGAAGTTCTATGTTGACACTCACAGTGTCGTGATGCTTGTCTGTGTGTTGGTTGTGAAATGTGATGAATGTGTATCCTGTTGTCTTGGGCTCAACAGTGTTGTATGCAGACGCAGAATCACTGTGGTTGGGGAGCAGCTTACGTAGTTCAATATGGTCATCGGTGACAGTAGCATTCTATTATATCAGATTGCCTTCACCAGGACAGACCCCTGACCTCCTCCCCTCACTCGTGAGCAAGACCGCAAGATTCACTTCACTCCTACTGAGGAAGGTTCATTCAACCTCAACACATTTTCTCTCCTGAGGCGTCACACATTGCCAGTTATCAAAGCGGACTTTTGTGCCACGTTTTTAAGGTATAGGTTTTCCATATGAGAAAACGTTTCGCCCCCTGCAGCAATTCTTGGTGTCAGAGCGGTTCGGGTTGGGATGAAGATGCGCCGGGGTGACGATCATAAGCTGTCATTGCAACCTTTCTTGTGATGTTGCTTGCTACATATCGCACTTTAAGTCTGGCACCATGTATTAAGCTCATGATCGTATGAGTTTCTATGATACCAAGTGGAATACAGTAAAATTGTATTTCAAGAGTGGAGGCTTTAGAAGTGCCACCTCATGGCTTAACCCTTACCCCAACCGCTGCATTTTGACCTGCTGAACAGTCTGGTGAAGCGTAGCCGGGGCATCAGGAAATGCTGCTCACGCGTCTACATTGGACACAAATGTCCACTTGATGATCCTCAAACTGGTGGAGGAGTGAGAATATGTCCAAATATTCTTCCTGTCTCCACAAATGTTTTAGTATTTGAGGCTAGCAAAAGGAGGGCTTCTGGTCTGGTGCACAAAAACACAACTGAACAGGGTGTAGTACACATTCCAGGCCTGTATGTGGCGTTTTAATCTACTAGTAAAAAGCGGAAAAGACTTGGCATACAAGTCTTTTAAAGTTTGCGCACTGTGGCAGAAGGACGTTGAACAACTGCTGATTATAATGAAAGAGTACCGGTTGCTGAATCTTTACATTTCCAACAAGCTCAACAGCATGGGCACTACTCTGTTGTTGGCCATTGTTCGGTGGCTTCCTCATTTGTGAAAGACTGGGGTTGGTTCCAAAAGTGGTCACACTGGTGAAGATGTGAAACTGATGCTTTCAAATATACTCTGGGTTCTGGTTTCAGAGTTGTGGTATCAGTGGCCGCAAGCTTTGTGGATGCGACCATGGTCTCTTACCTTGAGGAGCTGATCCTCATCGCCAGCTGCACATCAACCGTGAGACTTGAAGTGAAAAGTAGAATCTTGTAAAGGCCGAGTTATTTTTCTCTGTCACCAAAGACAACATGATGAATGAGCAAATGTCCAAGTTTGCTTTGCTTGACTCAGATAAATCGCCACAGAATCGTGCTTTGAAGCTTTTTCCATTATTGGAAATCTGCTGCGATAAGTTTAGAGTACATGCAGTATATAAAAAAGATCTTGGGGAGTTTGTACCTGATCTGGTCTAACACTTTGAACCAAGAGAAGCAGTAGCAGCAGCAGAATCTTAGACTTGACATCTGGGTAAACCTGCAATCTGTCTCTGGTAAGAAGTTCTCAGCCATGTCAGTTGTTGGGTCCAGATTTATCCCGGTGTGAACTCTGCTGGTTCAGACCAGACCAGAACCACTGATCCATGCTGAAGAGGGAGAGACGGGTGGCGGGCAGCCAGGAGCCGGGAGCATGTGTGAGCAATCTATGGAGTCAGAGCAGTCAAGGAGGGTGTGTATGTGTGTGTTTGTGTGTACGTGCGTGTGAAATGCCGTACTTACTCTGCGTATCTTAATCATACGTTTCCATGTCATTCCACATTTAGCCTCACATGTATAATCGTCAGGTAGATTCCAGGTGCTCAGTGACACCAGCTTCATCTTCTGTAACTGTTCTGTGCCGATAAATCTCATGTCCAGATATTCTCTTTTTAAGACCATTTTGGTGCTTTGGTCAAACCTGAATTTGATTTGAATTTTAAGAATTCTTTTGTCATGTACTTCATATCTACATCACTAAAACAGGTATTCTGATATTTTCTCCAGCTGCGCTTCCTGATTGTCAAAAATTGACACAGTTTGTATTCTGGCATGCATCTTTATGAGGACCACCCACAGCTTTCCCTAACCGTCCTAAACAAATGGCTGATTTAACCATGCCTCTTAAACAAACTAGAACCTGACTTTGTCCTCAAAAGATCATTGTCTTGTCAAGGTCCTCGCAAGAATGTTAATAAATTGACACACGTACACACATGTCTTGTTTTTATGCACACACACACACACACACACGTGGGGTCCGCTCGATGACATAATGCTTTCCCCAGCCTCTCAACCTAAACCTAACCATCCAACACAGATGCCTAAACTTAACCAGGACTCTGAACCAGACTTGTACCCATCATAATGACCAAGTTGTTTTGAAGCTCTCATCCTCTCAAGTAGAGGCTTACCCTTGTGGGGTCCGGCAAAAGGGCACCACAAATGCCTGTCAAGCTGTTTTTATTACGATACCGGAACTGATAAACCGAAACAGTTCTCATGTTGTGTAGAATACAGGCACTACACAATAAAGGCAATATTATTTTCAAGAAAATGCATAATGAGTGGGCTCCAACTGCCAAAAAAACATTTGTGTTATGTCTTTTCTTTCGAGGCTAAGGGCTCCTGCCATTGCCCGTCCTGCAGAAGGCGCTCTTGTGCCCTGCCAATGCCCAGATTCAGCCCTGAATTTAACACTTTGTGCTTAGCTATTTCTGAGTTAGTGCACTGCACTTTAACTATCTTGCCAGGTCGCTTGCGTTTTTGCCGGCAGTGTCTGTCTGTTGGAAAATTAAACAAACGTAAGGAAGGAATTACAATGACATTTACAGGAGAGGTTGAAGTAGGAGAAGGAACAGATGGTTAGCACAACTGTCCTGTCAGGTTTCTACTGGGTTGTTCGACCAGACAACCAGACTGTCACCCGCCGCCTGGCAAAGATGATTCAAGTATTAATGGCTCCAATGACTGATCATATCAATCATTCAAATGCGAATCCTGTACCTGATTATTTAGATCAAATGAATGTTGGATTCTAATGTTCTGCGCTCGTCCTGTTTTCCGTTGTATGTTTTTTACACAGCTCACTGGCAGTAACCAATAAAATATGAAGTATGAATCATATACCCGGAGTGAAGCTCCTGAAATGCGATTTACTTCTCGCACTGCCAATTTTATTCACATAAGACAATTTCTGTCAATAGAATTGACACTCCTGAGATCACACTTTGTTGTGGCTGAGACTAAGATTTATGGGTCATAAACACCTCCTCATATTCATGCTAATCCAGAGGAGACAACCAGTCATGGATCTTCAGTATCTGACATTTTTATGTCTATGCTTTTTAATCCCATACCCATGCACAGAAGGTGAAATTCTGCCGTGTGGTTGTTTGTTTTCCGAACATAAACCACGATTGAAGGCCTCTCACGATGACCCTGGTCCTTATAGGTCCTGCAGGCACTGACCCTCGAAAGTGACCACTCAGAACCCTGAATATAACCCTTGACCCTTTCCCTCTCTCATATGTGACCTGCATGCCGCCCCCACAGTCACACAACAGAGGTCTGTTTAGATGGCTGGCCCTCCTTGGACAGATGTTTTGCATCTTGCCTGGTCCACAGACATAACACTGGAGTAAACATTGCAGCCCTGCGTCCACATTAGCGGCAACATTGGAAGCTCTGATCTTTTCGTCCCGCAGCAATTTATTAGTGTAATTTCCTCCCCTCTTCTGGGACAGTACACTCCCTCATTTCATAACTCAGAAGGGCCACGGTTGAATTAGAAGTTGATTTCCGCCTTGATAAGAAGCAATGTCCAGCGGTTTGCGGTTGTGTAACCCAAAATTGTCTTTTGGGACATTGTTAGCTGAAATTATACCTCAGCACGACCAGTTAGACTGCAGTCAGAGATGTGAATTTCCATTTAGGTTTTTGCTACCACTCAGCTTTTAAAAATGAATGCCTTTCTGCCTGGACTTTAAGCTTGAGTATTTTCCAGTTACTCACCGTCCTTATGTGGTCTATACCAGTGATTCTTAACCAAAGGGCCGGGGGCCATGGTTGGGCCGCGAGCGCCTCCTAGAGGGCCACTAAAAGTTTTCTTGTTTTACACCACATATGGTGACGGTAGTGTGTCACTGAATTGACGTGACTGCTGCAAATGTGAGCTACTTAACAACTATGGACAAGTTCCTGAAAAGAAAAAATGATAAAGAATGTAAAAAACTGTTCATGAAAGCACCTGTAGAAGCTTTTTTGAAAATTTATTGGAAGATTTCTTACGATATACAATACTTTTTATTTACACTTTACTTATACCTTCTTTGGAGAATAAAACATACTAGTTTTATTTGATGATATTTAGACATGGTTTTATTATATTTATTATCTTATATATTATAATATATAACAATTATTTTATATATTATAATTTATTATATAATTATTATTATATATTATCTGTTATTTGTGTGTCAGTTCTGGCTGTGGGATTGTTACAAGTTTAAACTTTCTATTTCAAAGGCTGTTTGTGGACACTGTATTTTTGCACTCAAGTTGTTATGGCGTTATCTGTTGCACTGTGGGAATTGACTCGCAAATGGCGAGCTATCAGTTTCCCATACTGTTATCGGCTGGAATGTCGCTTTCCAGAGCCTGGGTTTCCAGCCGCGGTGCTTGGTTGTGTTCCCTTGCAGAGATGCTGTCCAGAGCTCCAGCCAGGTCCTTGCACTGTTTGTCCAGATATTTGTAGGCAGCAGACACACTTTAGATTGGGGAAAGCCATATTAACCATTGATTCACTTCCTCATCTACTGTTAAGAATCAGTAAAGGTGTTGTTTACAGTGGATTTTCAGTGACCATTCCAGAGTAAAACATAGTCAGGCTTCAGCATGTTGCTGGCCAATCTGCTGCCAATACACATGTCAATAGGTGTTTTGCCTTTTTAAGAGGTTTAGTCTTGTAACTTCTTTGTATGGTCCAAGTATGTTAGAACCATCGTGATTCTTTTCTTGTAGATGATGTCAGCTTGACTCCCCTCTGTACTAGTAGGGGTTACGTGTTTTGAAAGCAGCCCATTCACACAGAAAATAGTGACTTGACTTGGAAGCGTTCAAACTGCCAAAAATCCCAGGTTTCCATCATGAAAGCCTAGTCCATCGTCTGCTGGCCTGACAGATGTAGCACACACAGCAACATGTCCTCAGAGAAAATACCGAGCGAACATGGGACAGACTTTCACACTGCACTACGGGAGCTGGGGCAACCCACTACAAACCCAGGTCGACAGTTGGACACACAGAACTGATGCCTCATTCATTTCACCAGTCTAAAACGCCAAATCATTCTTCGTTGATTTTGCAGATTCCAGTGAAGCAGAGAACTGATTCCTCCTCATTCACCATTTTAAGTTTGTGATCGCTCTTGAAATGCTACAATGACATCATCAGCCACTGAGAGAAGCAGTTAGCAGAGCTGGGCTAAAGGTTTTCTCTTGACCAGCAAAAGCAGTTTCAGACACATTTCAGTCTCCAAATCTGAGAAAAAAAAAGTACAACCCACCACTGTTGTACATACTTTGCTGTAACACACACACACACACACACACACACACATATATATATATATATATATATATATATATATATATATATATAAATAATTGAATAATTTCCTTGACTTCTTATAGAAGCGCAGGGGAGATTGGCTGCTAAATGAGGGCTGCATTACATAACAATAACCAAAGCTCAGGGGTTTGAGTCAGTCTTCTTTCAAAATCGAAACAAGAAATATCTAGTTTGTCGTGTTTGCATGAGTTTCTTATTAAATATTCATAACCTTGTTTACATGTTGTAGATGATCGTCTCATCACGGCATCCTGCCCTCATTATGTCTGCTACCACATTTTGGAAACGTGAGAACAATTTTCCCCGCAAGCCAATGTTTTTCTTTTCTCTTTCTTGTCTTGTCTTCCCAAATACTCAATAATCTGGTTCAGACCTTTAATACAAAGTTTGTGTCTCGCTGCAGATCAGTTGAGAATCATGATCTGAGGTTCTCGGAATACAAATATTGGCTTACTGGTGATGCACTGGTGATTGACAAAGCTTTTAAAAGACTTTATTTTGCACAGCGCTGCGCTCTTGAATTTCTCTAAATGAAATAACCTCCACCAAAGGCTGAACACTCAGAAGGGCACCCGAAAATTGAATCTTGGAAAATCACATTTTCTCACACTTGTGCTCCACAAAAAGGAAGTCATTGGTTGCTCGTACTTGTTTTTACATGTCATTCTGTGTGTGTCCAAGTTTCACACACGACACATTTCATTCTTGGTTGTCTAAAGGACTTGGCATCATTGAACTTGCCGAGAACTGTTTTAATTTTCAAGTAAACTTTCTTTCACTCATTAAGTCAGGTGACTTGCCTGCCATTCTCCAGATGAATTATCACATCGTAACGTACTTTTAAAGTTATTTTACTCAGTTGGAAGTTCTGCTTCGTGTAAAGCCTCCTATACCTCAGACATTTGTCAGCGCTACATATAGCTCCCACAGCACACTGTCTTTCAGCTGCAAATATTTCCTTTGGACTCTGATTTGATCAGTTTTCTTAATCTTGCAAGGACATTTCTGTTTATGCTTCAACACAGCTGTATATTATCCACCCAAGATATGGCAGGTGATCAGTATTATAAATTCAACCATTGTTTATTGAAGTCAATAGACTGGAAAAAAATCTGGCAATACAACAAGTGATAGAACAAAAAGACTTAATAACATTTTGAGTTTCGACAGAGTATCCTTTGGGTGATTTAAAAACTGTATTCTGATCTTTGTGAAACACGGTGCTTGTGAGGCGCTCCATCTCCCCCACACCCTGGACCACCACCCTGAACCCAATTGTCTTCACCCTATCTCATGTCTGCAGACTTTACGGAGGCCAGTAAAGCCCCTGTAATGTCCATTAACAAGGATGAGTGAGGAGGCGGTAATTCAGACCACAAAATAAACCTACAAAAGGCCCTGGTCGTGTTGGTGGTCCTGCCTGCCTCTGATTTTATGACACAATATCGTCGGTGCACTCAGCTCAGTCTCGGACGGCTGAAGCGTAAGTGAAACGTAGAACATGTGGGCAACCCTGTCTCATTAATGGGGGTCTGCTCTTCTCCTGTGGAATGCCTTAGGCAAGCAGCAAACTGTAAAGCTGGCACTGACCCTCACAGTCGACTCGGAGCCAACAGATGTGGGATGACTTTCCAAGTGTGGTTTTCACTTGAAGGCCAGTGAATTAGGCAGAAAATAACAATGTTAAAAATTGTAGGTTATGCATGAACCCGTCTCCTCCTGGCTTCAGCGATTTGGCTCCTCGGCCGCGTCACGTCCCTGAACTGCAGCTGGACTGCAGATTACCCAGAAGAAGAGGGGGTGGATGGTTGGTGGCTGGCTGCAGATCACAGGTTGTGTGAACAGAAACCAGTGATCAAAACGCTGTGCCAAGAATTCCCATATCTCTCCTGCAAGATGATGGCAACACTCACCAACCAAGTTCTAGTCTTGTCCTCGGCAGCTGCTTGTCATACTCAACACCCGAGCGAGTTTCGTGCAGACTAATTGGGTTTGAAGTTACTGACGTCCTCCCTCCATGTCGCCATGTTGGAGGCATCTCGTAACCGGAGCTATTTTTGGAGTGAATGAGTTGTTTAAAGGAGCAAATGTGAGTATGTGTTGTTTTGTCAAGTGCAGTGTCCCTTGCTTTTCCGCACAGTCTCAGATGGTGAGCGATTAATGGCTAAAATGATCGCTGACCTACTTTTATTTCTTTGCGGTCAAGTGGGGACGTATAAAAACCATTTTAGGATGATGTCATAGTCAGACAGCTTCTTCCTAATTCATTTTACAGATTTCATTTTATTCCATTACTGGTACTCTCCACTCTAGAATCTGACCAACTTGTGTCCACGGAGCTGAATTTCCAGATTACAAAGCGATAACTTCAGAGGCCTAACAACGAAACAGTTGCAACATTTATGGCACAACATTTTCCAGGAAGGTGGTGATGGGCTTAGATCAGAAAGTTTAATTTTAGCTTCTGACCTGTTGACAGTCTTGACTGTCAGCTTCGGAAAAGATTTCATAAATTGATGGACACATTCTTGGAAGGTTTTGGTGGACAAAAATCTGTCATTGCCACGTGCTAACATTGGTCATTGCCACTTTCGAGGTAGCTCTCCACTGAATGACGTTACGTAACAGCCTAGTTAAAATGAAATGCTTTTACGTTACAAGTCCTAGTCCTGCTCTGCATGGTACGACTAGGCCTCACACAGCCTTATGTGGTATTGTATCAAAGTGGGAGGGATCAAAGTGTTGAGCAGTTGTGAAACATATTTCTGAATAGAATAAAGATAATGTTTCTTTCAGATATGGTGGTGGGACATCTGTCCGTCTCAGCAGCGTCTGCCAGCTTATGTTAGGGTATCCTCACGCTACCAGTGACTTTTTGTGGTCACATTTGGGTGAGCTCTCATCACAAAAACTGAAAAGGTACTGAGAACTGCACCAATACAAAGCTTGTCTAGTCATGGGTAGTTGGGTAGTTGGTCTCACAACGTTCATCTGCAAGCCACGTTCATCTGGGCTAAAAACAGGCCAGAGTGGTCCCATCCACTTTTACGTAACTCAACCATCTCAGGTTAATTCACTTTAATTCTTCCATGAATGTTTGGAGGATAAAATGACTTAGACCAGTGAGCTTCTGAAGTCCAGTTCTTGGTTGGTTCTGACTCCATATGAGTGTTGTAGTCACATACCCATGTTGGTCTTGTCTTGACTTGCCAAATCCTTTGAGGGTCAGTCACCTTCATTCCCATAAGACTCATTTGCTGAGAACAGGAAGATCTGCCTGGCTACCAATGCAGCTCGGATCTGAAGACTTAAGGCTGCAATCTTTATAAAAGTGTTTCAGAGCTGAGTGACCAGCCTTTAGGCAGATTCCTCATTTTGCTGAGGATGCTGTTTGTTCCTCTTCTTAAAGACTCTAATTTCTCCTTTTGCCTCCATGTGTCCGCCAAAAAGGCCTCAATGTCTGCAGATTTCTGAACAACAATAGTCTTCATAATGATTACAATAACATTATTCTGAAACGCGGACGGTGCTGCAGACTCAGTGAGCGGCCATCAGAAGTTATCTCCTTTTTTGGCTGGATGATAAATGCCTTTCACACAATTTTAGCCTTCTAATTGCTGGGTTTGACTGCAGAGAGCCAGACACAAAGAAACCACAATTCTCTGTTTCACTGATGGCTGTGTCTCCAGCTCACATTTCCTCTGTGCCGGTTATTACTGCCTCGCCTGATAACTTGTGTAGCACGCAGCAATTTAATGTTATTGTCTGCCTTTATGGGAACGTTCATATGTTCCTGGTATCGGAGACAAAATCCAGTTCTCTGTTTATCGACCAACATTGCTTCCAACTACATACTTGGATCTGCTGTTTTAGGTTTGGAAGTTAGAAACCTTTGTAAATTTAAACCTATTGTTTGATGCCCTTTGTTTGTCATAAGAAAAAGCTTGGAGTCACAGCAGCAATGATTTTGATGATGCTGTATGGTGACTCCCGTACTGTTCTTCTATCTGTGAACACCACAGTACTAGGTTGATGTATGCAGTGAGTCAAGCATTTGATCACATGAGGTGCTAATGAAGTTTTGATGAGGATTCATGAAACAGCTGACACTTTCTGCTGAAAAGTGTTCAAACAGATTCGAACAACTAATTCTATGAAACCTCACATCATTGAAACCAAGCGTGTCATCATGTGGCCTCTGTCTCCTCAACCCTGCATTACTGTTTCGTGACACCTCATCTACCCATTAATATACGGTGGCCAGGATTTGTGGTGTAGGGTCAGAACCTTTAGGAGCTCCATCCCATGTTGAGTTGCAAAGTCACAAATGTCACACGAGGGGAAACATTTGATTCAGTCGAATGGATGTCTGACTTCTGTGTCACCCTGTCCTCTTGATACCAGTCAATATGCAACGCCTTCAGGCTGACAGCGTTTTGATGCAGTTGAAAACAACAGTGTGTTTTATCGAGAATTTTCTTCAACTCACCACCACAGAAGCATCTTTCCGCCTTTGATTGTTTTGCAATGTTGAGTCACACTGGTTACGACACCACGTTGTGTCTTGCGTTTTGAGTTGCCTCAGGCAAAACATCACACCCCTCTGCTTCTGGGGGTTTACACACTGCAAACTCAAGCTCAGGTTCCATGTTGTGGTTCAACGGAGTAAAAATCATTGTTCTGTGGCGCGTTCCAGGCGGGGGGTGCGTCCTGTGTCCTTCTCCTCCTTACTGACAGTGTTGTTACATTGTCACATGAAGAATCAAAGGTGCACCATCCCATGACTTACCTAACCCCAACCTCTGTCTATCCGTTACTCGAAGCGTTGCCCATGGCGTCAGAATATGCCGCAGAAGGCGGAACATGTGCTTCAATTGAAGAACTGCGTCAACGTTCAAAGCTGAAGGCTGCGTTGCGGCGTCACTATCAGATGCAAAAGTCCACTTTCCCAACATTAATATATTACACCATGAGAGTGAGGATGGGTTGCCATGAAACTTGCTTTTACTTGGCAAGGAAGCTACAATGAAATGTTATGCTACAATGCAGCGAAGGTTGCGAGTGAGCAACACATTCACCAAGTCATGAAGCATTAACCAATCAGAATTTTCAGTGATGTACGCAAAGAGGTACATTTCACCAACAGGGAGAAGATTTTACCTCTTACTTTCCAAATACATCACACCGGCAGATTCACCTGTACTTTTCAAGCGATTTGATTGGTGAGGGGGCGTAACCAGAAACTAGCAACCATCTGAGAGTGACATAAACACTATCTGCTGTACCAAACATGGTGGTTCATGGCCAGGTTTGTGTCCTCCTCTCTTACTTCTGATTCTTTGACTACCTAACAAGATCCTATACATCGGCTCTTTGCTCAGTTTCATGTGACTCTTCACCAAATGAGCCGGTGTAGGTACCAAATGTGTCCACTTACCAAATGTGTCCTACCTGCCGCGGAGCGATGACGTCACATCCGGCATATACAATATCTTTTTTTTTAATGTTTTATTGAGCCAGACGAAATTGAAATAAAGGATTTCAAGGCGATTTCTACCACGTGTAGCATTTATTTCCACAAAATACAATGTTTGTCATTGAATCGTTTGTGAAGTTTATGTCCGTTCTTCTCCGCAGTCTGCGGAACAACGTTGACATGTACAGAGCTCTGTCTTTCTTTAATACCGGGCAAGAAATCACAATAGTCTCCACAGTATGCACTTAAACACATCCAGACACATTTTTATTCATTTACCAGGGAAAATATGCATATATGAAGGAGTTTTCAGCCCCGCCAGATCCGCGTTAGCTGAAAGACGCGTTGTGATAATGTTATACCTCACAAAAATCACAATTGACCCCATAGTAGTCACTTATACAGCCCCAGATATTTTTGTATTAATTTACCAGGGAAAATATGCATCTATGAAGGAGTTTTCACCTCTACCAAATCTGTCCTACCACTTCCGCGTTAGCTGAAAGACGCATCGTGATTGGCTGACATGTTTTTTGTGGTAATAAATGCTACGCATGTGATAGAAATCGCCTTGAAATCCTTTATTTCAATTTCGTCTGGCTCAATAAAACATTACAAAAAAAAGATATTGTATATGCCGGATGTGACGTCATCGCTCCGCGGCAGGTAGGACACATTTGGAAAGCGGACACATTTGGTACCTACACCGGCTCATTTGGTGAAGAGTCACATGAAACTGAGCAAAGAGTAGAAATCGCCTTGAAATCCTTTATTTCAATTTCCTCTGGCTCAATAAAACATAAAAAAAAGATATCGAATATGCCGGATGTGATGTCATCACACCGCAAACTGGCTGCGATTTTGGTCAAGTTGCAATTGAGTTGATCGTTTATATAGGAAATAATAGCAAGAGCTATTCCGGCGAAATGTCAAAATATTGTTCAAACCCTTTCATTTGCATTTAACAGCACGTTCAATGCCGATGTGAGTCGCGGTCCTAAGACTTCAGTCCTAAGACCGTCATCAGATCCATGATCAACATGATTTGCATTACTTGGTTCCACGTTTCACTTTGTCATTCCCTAAACTAAAGGTATGGCATGTGTTTCACCTATTATTTATTGTTCATCATGGTGAAGTCTGTTCAATTCAGTGGAGCGAAGATGAGACGCTCCTGCCTGCAGCGTCGCTCACACACACAGACCTGGCGACGTTATTGGTGGCATGAGCCACGTAACAAAATATACAAGTGAAATAAATGGCACACACATTTCTATCTACGCCGCGTGATATTTCGATGAGGATCACGGTAAAATGTATGAATATAAAAAATACATGCACAAGAGACATACGCCGGACGCGAACCAGCAACCTAGTAACACACAGAGATGTGCGTTAACCGCTATACTGCCGCTAAGTCACGTGACCAGATATTCGGGTGAGCCTTACAGCCTTACATATTTGTAGGATGCCTTTTCAGCAACACAGCAAAACAATGTGGCTCTTGGCCTCTGACTGGTTGGCCACCCCTGCTATACCTGAACTAGTCATCCCAACCCACCCGATCGCTATAATGGCAGTAGCCTTGTTGTAGACGGTCATAATTGACATTGTTCTGTTCCTGCATGTCGTGATTCAGGTCCAGTGGTTCTCCTCTTGCACATGGCAAACATCGAATTATTTGCCGGCTTTCCTCCACCGCAGCTGAACTAAGGCGCACCTCGCTGCATCTCTCAGTGAAACCTCTATATCCCCTTTAATCCCGTCAGAGCCATTGAGATTAACAGCAGTCACGTGAAGGCAAGCGAGCTGGATGCTAATTATTGCATTCATATGCAGAATTAATGACCTCTGGCTGAACAGGTTTTGTTGAATATCACGGTGAATTAGCTCAAGCACCCAGAATGATACCGCAGAGCTGAATAAGCATATTTTAACACAACTTTGGTGCCTCCCAATTAACTTTTGCATGGATTATCCTGCGTATATCTTTGTTAAGGAGTCAGTGGGTTCACCTTAAGGTTCAGCGCATCTGTATTCAGTGGTGCTGGTGTTGAGGCCCTGCAAGAACGATTCCGTGGTGCTGCACTGAGTTTGACCCCCGAGTGCTGCCTCCTATTCTGGCTTGATGGACTCACTGAGCGGGCGATTGCTGATAATGTTAATAAATAAGTTGAGGATCGGTGAAGTGTGTCAAAAGCTGCTGCTGGCTTCACAGGAGGTCCACGGATCGTGGATTGGAAGCAGACGAAACTGACAGTGGTGCTTTTAACCTGCTGACAGCCTGCTGTCAGTACATTTACTGTTGAAGTTCTACTGGAAAACTTTGACTTGTCCCTTATTTTTTTAAAACTATTAGTTACACAGGAGCAGGTATGTTTTGTTGTCATAACCTCATAAGTTCCGAGTGTTTGTTGAGTTTTACTTTTTGCAATTTGGGATAGGATTTACGTAGAAGGTGTCACACGTCCCCACTTATGTTTTCTTAGTCAGGGTTTTTTCTGTTCTTCTGGTCTGGTCAGTGTTGGGGCCTTTTCAACTACTGTCACGTCTCTGTTCGTCATTTCGTCTTTTTTAAGTTAAGTCAATTCTCCATGCGTAGTGAAGAAACAGTCTGGTCAAGTCATCTTCTCATCTTGCCCCATTAAGTCAGGTCTCCATGTCAAGTCAAGCAGCTGTCAAGTCGAGTCTCGTCTTGTCAAGTCATCGTCTCGTCTTGCCCTGTTAAGTCAGGTCTCCATATCAAGTCAGGTAACTGTCTAGTCGAGTCTCGTCTTGTCAAGTCATCATCTCGTCTCGCCCTGTTAAGTCAGGTCTCCATGTCAAGTCAAGTAGCTGTCAAGTCAGTCTCGTCTTGTCAAGTCATCATCTCGTCTGGCCTGTTAAGTCAGGTCTCCCTGTCAAGTCCGGTAACTGTTTTGTGGAGTCTCGTGTTGCCCTGTTAAGTGAAGTCTCCATGTCAAGTCAGGTAACTGTACAGTTGAGTCCCATCTCGACAAGACATTATCTCGTCTTGTCCCATCTTGTCAAGTCACCGTCAAGTCTTTTAATCTAGCCTGTCCTCTTCTTGTCAAGTTTCTCCTTGCCCTCCTGTTGTGTAGAAAAACACTGTGTAAGTTGGCTCCCTTTGATGGATTCTGGCAGTGTTACTATTCTCATGTTGTTTCGGCGACTGCAGGATTCGAGGTCGATCCTCTTCTCTTTAGATTTGTTTAGCACCCCTCTGCCACCACGTACCTGGCCTCCTTTGACTCGAGTTAGTCACCGAGTTGGTTCACATTTTCCTCAAGTGATGTTAATGTTAAGTGGTCCACCCTTGCTTCAAATGAAGTCATGGCAGCGTTGAACTTCTGGTGCTCTTCAAGCAATTCAGTCAGGGCGGTGTTGTGTTCTGGTATGAAGATTGCGTGTGGCCAGGGATGTCGCAAGTGAGCTGGTTACAGAGGAGGAGAGAAGAAGAGAAGTTTCCGGGAGAGTGAATGGGAGAAATGAGAGCTATAGAAAGTTAAGAAAATAAAGAAGAGAATCCGGACTCCACGTCTCCTGTGTCTACTTCCACCAACACAACAAATTGGCGACGAGGATGAGCGCTTCAGTACCGAGTCCACCGCCGTTTCTTCAACATGTTGGTGAGCCGCAAATGCCGTTCGAAATGTGGCGGAAGATTTTCGACAATTACATGCTGGTGATAAATGCAAGAGGAGATGCGTGGCTGGATGAAAGACGACGAGCTGTCCTGTTACACTGCTTGGGACCTGAAGGACAACGTCAGTTTTACACTTTGCTGGATCAAGGTAATACGTATGACGAAGCCATGGCAGCGCTTGAGAAGCACTTCGTACCGAAAGTTAATGTGCTTGCTTCCAGACATACGTTCAGACAGCGACAACAACGCACGGATGAAACAGTTACACAGTACGTAGCTGCATTGAGGGCGCTCGCTACTCCGTGTCGTTTTGGACAGATGGAAGACGAATTGATCAGAGATCAGCTTATCGCCAATGTTCAACTGAGTGCTGTTAAAGACAAGTTGCTATTGGAAGAGGAGCTAACTTTGGAGAAGGCTCTGGCAATTGCATGCCAGGTTGAAGCTGCAGTTAAAAATGCTTCATTACTCTCATCAACTAACACTTCACTGTCTGCTTCGGTTCAAGCTGTCGGCGCAACAAGTTCACGTTTTCGTGGGAAAAGAGGAGTGAGGCCAGTTAAAGGACCATCACGAGCCAGTCCTAAACATACAAATGAGCGTCAGTGTTACAGATGTGGATCAGCTAAACATTTGGCTAATGATAAAAGTTGCCCAGCCACCAAAGTAAAGTGCAACAGCTGTGGAAAAATGGGACATTTCGCAAAGGTCTGCAAATCTGCTGTAAGTGAAGTGAGAGAAGTTGTGGTACCGGAGTTGGCAGTTCTCTGTGTGGAGAATGTCAAGCAAGTTGCTGCTTCAAAGGACAAGATCACCTCAAACATCATGTTCAAGACACCGGAGGGTAATACAACCACCCTGGAGTTAATTGTGGATACTGGTGCATCTGTGTCCATCTTACCAGAAACATTATACCAACAGTACCTTTCACAGTGTCCACTTACAGAGCCAAAGGTAAAGCTGGTCACCTATGCTAAACAGAATCTTCCTGTTGTGGGTTGCCTTCGAGTAGTGGTTTCTCTACCATGCCAGACACACAGAGTGAATGCAACGTTCTACATAGTCAAGTCAGGATCACCCCTGCTCGGTCTGGACTTGATTAAAGCTTTGAAAATGAGCATAATAGAGGGGAAAGTACATCACTCAAAAATGAAGAATGCAGTGGTACCTTCAGACATGCCACAACCTACTGTAAACAACGTTGCACTGGAAGGTCTTGGTTGTGTGAAAGGTTTTATTCACAAGGTTCAAGTGAACAAGTCAGTTCCACCAGTACGACAAAAACTGAGACGCCTGCCTTTGAGTGTACGTAATGAAGTGACAGAGGAACTTAAGCGACTTCTACACGAGGGCATAATAGAGCGAGTTGATGCTTCTGAATGGGTGAGTCCTCTGGTCGTGGTGAGAAAACGTGGAGGTAAGATTAGACTCTGTGTGGATCTACGAGAACCAAATAAAAGTGTCATCATGGATTGCTACCCTCTTCCACACATGGAGGACTTGTTTTCTGAGTTAGCTGGTGCTACACATTTCAGCCAAATTGATTTGAGATCTGCCTACCATCAGTTGCCTTTGCATCCAGAGAGCCGTAGTCTGACTGCATTTATAACACATGATGGACTGTTTCAGTTCACCAGAGTTCCCTTTGGACTTGCATCTGCTCCGTCGGCATTCCAGAAAATGATGCAAATGATCTTGAAGGACGTGACTGGAGTGCAAAACTACCTCGATGACATTATTGTCTATGGTCATTCCAGAGAGAACCATGACTTCAACCTGCAAAACGTGCTCCAAAGGCTAAAGGATGCTGGACTTACCATCAACTTCGACAAAAGTTCCCTGTGTCAAGAAAGAATTGTTTTCCTGGGTCATGTCATTTCGAAAGAAGGATTATGTCCGAGCACAGATCACTTGACTGCAATTGCAGAAGCTCCTACACCTAAAGATATGGCTGCTTTACGTTCTTTTTTGGGCTTGACGTCCTGGTTTAGCAAATTTTTGCCAAACTATGCAACAGTAGCTGAGCCATTGCGACAGTTACTCAGAGCGACTTCCCAAGCTGAGCTGAAATGGTCAGAAAAAGCTGAGAAGAGTTTTAACAAACTGAAAACGATGCTCTCGCAAAGTCCAGTACTTGCAATCTACTCCCCTAGCCTACCTACATTCATTTCCACAGATGCCTCAGATTACGGACTAGGTGCAGTTCTTTCACAATTGCACTCTGACAATGTGGAACGCGTAGTTGCTTTTGCTTCCCGTACCCTGTCACCATCTGAGAGGAAGTTTTCCACAGTGGAAAAAGAGGCACTTGCATGTGTGTGGGCTGTCGAGAGATGGAGGACATATGTTTGGGGTCACAGATTTACTCTGAGGACAGATCACCAAGCCTTAACTACACTCCTGAACACAAAAGGGATGAACAGAGCTGGTATGAGAATCGCCCGTTGGTCTTCCCGTCTGATGTCTTTTCAGTATGACATGCAGTACCGGCCCGGAGACAAGAACATCATAGCAGATTGCTTGTCACGGGTTCCACTCAGCTCCAACGGTCTTGATGCAGAAGTTGATCAAGAGTCATTGCTGGAAGTAGCAGAAGTTTCACCTATTCCATCTGCACTGCCTCTTGCAGATTTCAAAGCAGAGTGTACTCATTGTCCTGACCTTGAACAGCTACGAAATGTTATACAGGCAGGATGGCCGAAAACAAAAAAATCACTGCCTACGTCACTACAGCCATACTTCCCATTAAGACATGAACTGGCAGTCGAAGAGCCATTGATTTTCCGTGGCACACGTCTGATCGTTCCAAAAACCCTAAGAGAGAGAGTTATTCATCTGGCTCATGAAGGACATCAAGGAATTGTTCGCACAAAGCAACGTCTCCGAGAGTTATATTGGTGGCCGCAGATGGATGAACTAGTTCAGACGATGCTACAGACATGCATGACTTGTCAATCATGTGACAAGACAGCCAAAACATCACCTGCACCTATGCAGCCTGTTGAGTTCCCAGAGGGACCTTTTCAACACTTAGCAATGGATATTGTGGGACCATTTGAGCAAGGACCATATGACTGCCGATTTGCCATGACCATGGTGGATTACTTCAGTAAATGGCCAGAAGTAGCATTTACTCACACAGCAAGTACAGCAAATGTTCTGACGTTCTTGACAACAGTCTTTGCACGAGAAGGGAATCCCTGCACAATCACCACAGACAATGGACCGCAGTTTACATCGTCTGCTTTCAAAGAGTTTGTGAAAATGAGAGGGATCAAGCACATCAGGACAAGTGTATACCATCCACAAGCAAACGGATGTGTCGAACGCTTTAACAGAGTCTTAAAAGACTGTCTTCAAGTAGCGGAGGCTACACAACAGCCATGGAAAACAGTGGTTACGGAATTGCTTCAGAGCTATCGGGCTACTCTTCATCCTACTACTGGGTCATCACCCTTCCAACTGCTCAGAGGAAGGCCCATGAGGACGAAACTCAACATCCTACCGCCTGTGTCTGACAAAAAGATATATGAACAGATCCGTGAGAGAGTTGCCACACAACAGGCAAAGAGCAAGCAGTATACAGATGGAAAGCGAGGTGCCAGACCGTCGAAAGTTACTGTCGGTGCTCATGTTCGGGTGAAGAAGCCTTTTCGTGTGAGAAAGGGAGAGAGACAGTACAGTGAACCTGTTTTGGTTGAACAACAGACTGGAACAAGCTCATTCATTTTGAGTGATGGATCAAGATGCAATGCAGCACGTCTTTCCCTCTGCTCAGAGGAATCAGCGGGAACAATGAGGAGAGATGATGAAGAAGAAAACATCAGGCCTCCAGAACCAGTGGTCCAGAGAATAAGACGACCACCTGCTTGGACAAAAGATTTTGTCATGAAAGATGTTAAGAAATAGTTATGCAGAAAGTGTGATGAGTAATAAGTTAATTCTTTGTTCCTTGTGGTAGATAGTTTTGTTTGGCGTTATTTCTCATAGAGTGTTGCGACAGATTAAACTAATCAGTCAATCGTTAGTTGCCACATACCATATGCACAGATACATTTGGCTGCAGATGGCCTGGTTAGTGAATCAATGTTACTGTTTATCATTTCTGCTCACGTGTCTGTTTTCAATTACAGTTACAGACTGGATCGTTTCGGGTAAAAGGGGAGATGTTGTGTTCTGGTATGAAGATTGCGTGTGGCCAGGGATGTCGCAAGTGAGCTGGTTACAGAGGAGGAGAGAAGAAGAGAAGTTTCCGGGAGAGTGAATGGGAGAAATGAGAGCTATAGAAAGTTAAGAAAATAAAGAAGAGAATCCGGACTCCACGTCTCCTGTGTCTACTTCCACCAACACAACAGGCGGCCATGTAGCAGCAGCGTCGTCGTAATTTTCAGATGTTCTTTGATCCATGTTCAGTCATCAGAAATGCAACTAAATAAAAGCAAGTTGCGTTACCTGCTTTTGTGTGAGTAATTGAGTCTTTCCGAAAAGTATGCATTAGAGACATCATAGGCAAACCTGCATCTAGTCTCTCGCAACAGTACAAATATGACTTTTATACACAATATTTGATTTATCTTAACAGCTAATACAACAACTACTGCAACTTTCCTAATTCCCAAGCTTTGTGTACAGACCTGCCAGGGAAGCTACACTGCTCTCATGTGGCTGGAGGGTGTATTGATAATAGCTATAAAATAAAATAAATTCCAAAATTAAAAAAAAATAAAATGTAGGGTTCATGTATGTCTAATTTAAAATATTGTACAACCAATCTCTTGGTCATTTTTTGTTTATAATGGTGATTATTCATTTAAAAAT
Source organism: Synchiropus splendidus (assembly GCF_027744825.2). Lineage (NCBI taxonomy): Eukaryota > Metazoa > Chordata > Actinopteri > Syngnathiformes > Callionymidae > Synchiropus > Synchiropus splendidus. Next base: position 25,268,092 of record NC_071336.1, read on the forward strand.
AGAAATACTATTGCCACTGACTTGGGAACTCACTTGCGTCTGTTTTACATCTTTGAAAACAGTGAATAGATTTGTTTAAATAAGCTCACAATCTCTTAAACCGTGGACAAAAATGGGTGTGATGACAAAGGTGCATGTGAAGGACGTTGTCCTGGACAGGACACTAAAGAAGAACAAAAAAAGCAAACAAATAAAGTAACACATGGGAGTGGCCTGAGTCAGAATACATAATTGGTGACATTATATCAAAAAACAAAAGTTGTGGAACTGATAAATATATATAAGTGTGATATTAAATAGTCATCCTTATGAAATATTTTGACTCATTTTCTGACACCGTGAATCCGCTGAGAGGAGTAGTCGGTCAGACACATGAATTATAGATGGTGCACAGATGACACTGCTCAGAGAGCAGCGCAGATGCAGAAATAATGAGCAAGGCCCGACCGACCCCAGAGCGCCGCGGACGGTGCCTTTAACTTCAACCCTGAGTTACTCCGAGCCACTAACTCTACCTCTACAAGAGGTTACATTCCACTCTGGATCAACAAGCTAAAAAAAAACATAAACACTTTTAATCCTCTTATTTTTTTTTCCCATCGATTGTGTTTTATTTCCACTGGTATCAGAGGCCCAGTGAAGAAACATTACATTGTTATAGTTTCTCAGGCCAAAGAGTTTATAATGCTCACTCAGGCCTGAAATAGCTGGGTGGTTTTGTTTTGATACACTCACGTCTCACTTCCCCCACACACTGCTGGACCTCCATGGTTCTGTTTCCACACTGATTTATGTCGCATAGATTTCTAAGATGCGATAAATGATACATGTGCCAAAAAATGCTTCATAACTGAATTAAAGGTGATTTTAAATCATTTATGGATGTATGGATATAAGAAAGTGCTGTTCACTCCTCTTGGAATTTTACCTTAATGCTTTAAGCATTTGAATGACTGAAAATGTTTTTTTGTGTTTTTCATGAAAAGATATCACTTTTGGAGTGACATTTCCAAGTACAGCAAAAAGTGATGAGCATTAGAAAAGGAGGGTCATCAATTTTTGGGATACCTTCACACTCCCATGTCATATTTTAGCAATTTACAAAAAGAACAAATATTTAATGTAATTTCATCATCTATGTTTTTTTCTGTTCAATAACTTGTTCTCATTTTCTATACATAATGTATATGGTATCATCACACTGAAGTCTTGTTTTGTAGCTTAGTATTATGACATGTGTTGACTACTTCTTGTATCTAATGTTGATATTTGACCATTGAATATATCTGGTTGTCTGCATGTCCTTCTCACGTTCCATGATTTCCTTCACTCGGCTGGGTCTGACATTAGCTAATGGAAGTCCAGTGTTTTCCCCAAACGCAGCCAGTTTTGATGTTGCCAGCCAAACTGGTCTGACCTAGGCTGAGGTAATAACGGTGCAGTATTGCCACGAAAATCGCGTTCAGGGAAATACTGATTCCGTTGTTATGATGAAATTTCAGTCATACAATCAACAAGAGTGGAATGATAAGAGTAGGCCCATGAAGAAGGGATGGCACCTTCACGACCATATGGGACGATCCTTTCTCCTTTCTTTCTAAGTACAAAGGTCATGCCGACTTCTTCACACTTGTCTCACACACTCTCACAACCCCTGAACCTCCCAGGCTGGATGCCTGTCTCAAGTTCTCTGTAATACTACACAATTGTTGTCATAAAAATCAATGAATCTTTATAGTTAAAGCATGATACATATAATAACTACACCACATTGTTTATTAGTCTAGTGAATGTGAAGAAGTAGGGATGACCTTTGTACTTGTACTGCATGTCAGGATAATCCCATCTTGTTTGTGTACTTTGCGGCACTGCCATCCATATTTCATACTTCATATTTATTTACATTGTCGTTTAATACATGTAAATACATTTTTACTGCATAGAAACTTTGGTGTATACCATGTAAATGTTAAATTGACTTAACTTGAATAAATTGAGTTTAGTCTGGCAACGACCATATGTATCCACTATGCAACAAATGTCGAACCTGGTGAGCAAGGCTGTGTCCCATTTCTTGACACAGCCACAGACGCAGTTTTGGACCCTAACACTCGGTTTTGCAGGTTGTAAGTGCAGTGTGTCCCAATACTCGCTGTGTCAAATGATCCCTTCAAACTGAGGGAGCTCTGGAGCTGACTTGAAACTCAGTGGGAATATGAAGTGTGGATAGATTTCAAGGATACCAAAGTACTTTATCTAAAGACAGTGTTGGATAGTACAACAGGGACATTTTTGTAAAAATGACTACTCTTCTGTTTGTTTACTGTCTCTCGTATCACACGTTAGCCACCCAAATGTTCTACCATGTCCAGCAACATGAACAATTCAACATAGTGGAGGGCACTCAAAAGCCAAGTGCTAGTGTTAAGTTGTTAGGGTGAGACATGGGAAACAGCCCAAGTCTAGTCTGGAAAATATGTCCAGGCTGTCGCTTGTTGATGATGTCACACTATCCACGGTTCATAGTCGTCAATACAGCACTGGGAAGAAGGCTTTACTCGACACCCGTGCACCACAGTATTGTCAAAGCACTGTCTTAAAACTGAGCTGAAAGGATTGTTTAAATATTCCTGCCGCCATGGAGGAAGAAGAATGACAGAAAGTGGGTTTCGACAGCACTGACATCAGTTTGTAAACAGCCTATTTACTGCATGAGTATGTACCTAGGTGGTATAAAATTACTCAGAAGACGATGATGAAGGTTAGAAGTATACTACTGTTGAGGTATCTGTTGAGTTCTTGTCAGATCTACTGACCCTATGATAATACTGTCTTGGCAAGCATCGAATTTTAGCCCTCATCACAAGAGCAGGACCAAGCTGAGCTCCTCCCCACGTTTACAAGATACAGAGAAAGTTTCATTTCAGTAGACCATCGTCTTGATGTTAGCTTGACCATATCGGTGCTTCCCGATCTAATATACCGAATCAGCTATTAATTTTGATGGTCTACTTTTACAAAATGTCCAACTCTCCTTGACAGCGATGTCGAACAAATGGTATATGCGCCTCTGCCATATAAAAGATGCCTGAAATCCTTCAAGTCGTGTGAGGAGTATACAAGTTTGACATTTTAAGTGAGTGAGTCTTCAGGGTGGAGAAGTGTTTCTCATCTATGGGCAGCTTGTGGTGAGAGGGAGGGAACCTACAGAGGAATCTCAACGATGTCGACATGTGTGTGTGTGTGTGTGTGTGTTCTTTGTCGAGTGTGTGAACTTTATCTCTTCCCCACTGTCACTCATCCATCTCTGGCGCCTGTCGGCCCCCACTGAGAGCAGCGTCCAGCTCACATCTCTTCCAGGAGGAAGATGTTGCGTGGAAGCGTGGCGTAGCCCGACACTCTGCAACACTCACGTGAGAGCATGCCATTACTTTTGCATTCAGCAGCAGCTGTAAAAAGAACTTCACAGTTTTAGGCTTCAGTTCAATGGACATGTTATCGTCACCTAGGGCTATTTCTGAATTCTGCTTATTTTTAGTGGACTCGCAGAGACGTTGTACAATCCTGTGGTTTTGGTCAGTTTGACTGCTCAAAACAAGGACCGCTCCTGAGTGGGAGGGTTGTCAAAGGCCGGTTATACAACTGAATTATCCTCCCAGCGCCGCAGAGATTCCAGTCAGAGCAGAGCATGTCTCCAGATGTGAGCTATCTCATCTCCTGTCAGAGCACCAGCATGCCCACCGTCACCCCGGCGCATCTTGGGGTTTTAAAGTCAGTTTAACTAGGATGTAATTGGGCTTCTCACTGGTCAAGGCAGGGCTTTATCACTCACCCTGTAGGCAGTCTGCACTCTTAACAGATGGGAACTTCCGATCGTCATTGAGAGTCAGGAATATAGACGTAAAGAAGAGACACTTCTCTCACACAAATAAACCAGTGTGGAATTTTGTATCGTGGGTCGACGTAATATGTAACACCAAATTGACAATTTACTTCTTTGATGCTGCGGCTCAGACTGTCTGCAAACACGCTTCAGTGGAACACTTGAAATAGAACTCTGGTCTTGAATGCCTGCATATTTTACAATACTCTTCTTCTTTATTCTTCCTCTTTATTTTCATTTATAGCTGATTGAGGCCACATTTCTTCGTTTTAAAATGGATGATGGTCTTGTCCATGTTGCTGTGGAAATCCTTCCCATGTGCAGGGTCCAAGAATCATGGACTCATATTCATGAGTGACGGAAAGACGGAGCAGGACATGAACAGATGGATTGGTGCAGCTTTACAAGGACTCTCATAAGGACCATGTGTTGGTCGGAACAGAGAAATGATCCAAAAGGAGAAGTGCTCCATTTACCAGTCTGTGTTCATGCTCTCGCCTGAATTCACAAGTCTTAGGTGGTGACGGACAAAACAACTTTGTCTGTACATGAGGTCGGACTCTCCCGTAGAGAGTGGATGAGGAACACAGTCATTTGAAGAGTCTCAGAGTAGAACTGCAATTCCTTCACATCGAGAGAACCCAGTTGAGTTGTGTTGGGCTGCTTTTTGGAGGAGGATACCCTCTGGACAGTACCAGACCTAACCTAACCATAACGGGGTGGATGATCATGAACACTTATCCAAAAATGCTGTGTAAGCCAAAACAAATTCTTCAACTGAACGCCTAACTGAAGGCAGCTAACTTTAGCGACACATTTAGACAAAAAAAAAGCCCACTAATATAGCCAATATTTGACACAGTTGAACGTGCTGAAGCTGCTTTCATGGTGCTTCTAACGCAAAAATACATGGCTTTATTTCATACTTCACATGCATGCCAAGGCACCAAAAAACAGAAAATTCTTTTGTGCCCAATATATTGACGTTGGAGTGGACCTTTTTGACCTATGCTGAAGTCAGCCTTCAGCATCGCATGTGTTTACGTGTAGGATGTTTCAATGTAGTAAAAATAAATCTTCCTGTGTGGGGTTCCGGAGGCAGGGTGTGGAATGTTCAGAAATAATAAATAGCTATTGACACATTACACGTAGAATGAATGGGGCGGCATCTGATGGCGACTACAGTATTTCTGATCGTATCATGACTGCTGTTTAAACCCATGAAGCTAAAACAGCATGCCGTTGTTCCACTTGTTGCACTTCTAATCTGAAGTCTAAAGGTCGCCGGATGAGGCGATTCATCATCATATTACGGCCTTGTTCTGTTATATAAGTACTGCGGGGATGTTTTGTCTACTGTATCGTGATTCATCTAAGTATCTATGAAGCATCCTTATCTAATGCTCTGCCTTCTACTTTCTGTACGAGATACAGGACGGATGTTGCCAGATGACACGAGGAACCCATGGGCTGAATTATTTTGTTTCTGCCTGATTCATGCGTCACGGATATCAGTGCTTTCATGCAGATGTCATCACTCATTTGATATGTCCACAGAAGGCCTTCTCATGCCAGAGGTGACATCTTTAAAATCCAGACAGCACATGAGAAAGTCTGCGTGACTGATGGCTGTCATCTTGTGTGCTTTTACCGTCGGCGGCTCGGATCCTTTCAATTCATTACATTTGAATCATTTCACCACACATAGCTTTCAGATGACAGATCTGCTCTGACCCTGTGCACTCAGATGGATCACACTTTTAAGGATATGCTCGCCAGACTCAGTGGACTACTTGGTGCATCAGTCGGTTTGTTCGTGTTTGTTTTGTCATCCCTGTGTCAAGATGGCTTTCCCGCTCCAAGTATCACTCAGCTGTTATGAGGAACATACAATTCCAGTCACATACACACAAACACCCTCGCTCGCTCGCTCGCTCGCTCTCCTCCTCGGCTGGAACAATATAGTATGTCACACATTACTCATGGGAGCTGACTGGAGTGGATAAGGCCCAGACAGCGCCAGAGAAGCAGGCACAGGGAAGTAGGATGGAAGAGTGCCAGGAGGGAAAATACAACCTCCAGACAGCTTCACGTTTCCAAACTCCCCCAAAAGTTTTTACAACTTGGTAATAATGTGTAATTACACCACAGCTAAACTAATTGCCAGTGTGACAATGCAGATGGATGAGAATATTCCACAGAACAGCTGATACAATTTAACCCAGATATATAAAGATACTGCGTATCCAGTAACTGATGACAGAACGTTCTCCAGACTGTCAGCAGAATGCATCCGAGAACAGCTTCGGGGGGAAAAGTTTTTTGTGTGTGAGATTTAATTCCGTAATCAGCACAAACAACTGCTTTATTGTTCGCTTCTTAAACCCCTCAGTCCCTTTGGGAGTAGCTGCTCTTCCACCGGCAAAGTGTTTCCTAGACGGAGCTGTCTTTCATCTTCATAACCGGAACACAATGTGTTTGCGGGTGCCTTATTATTGACTGCGGCGAAAAGGATTTATGGGTCACTGTCTTCAAACTCGAGATGCACTGACAATTATGCTTCTTTAACAGTGAATAGAAAGTCAGAGGTGGTGTGCGGTGGCGTTTAACTTCCACACCTGTTTGGCTTACGTAATCTGTTACCTGCAGAAGTTTGGGTCAGCACTCTTCAAGGACCAAGAGCTTATCAATAATGGTAATAATCCATTTTTAATATGTGAGTTTACCACCTTACTAATGCTGTGGTAAGACATTTCCACACTCACTGGACTGAACATTCATGAATAGTGATACCAAAGTGATGGTACAGGGCATTCAGAAAATCTTTTATTTTTGGAACGTCGCGCTGGAGGGTAAACATTTGACTCCATTGAAACATGTATGTATCTTCATGCTACTCGGAAAGCTCACTGCGTCAACATTGAGCACCAAAGTCCATAGTATGTGTCATTTTAGACAGCTTCTTTTGTACAAACCTGGGTTCAGTGGAGTGCTGCCCCATTACTTTAGCCTGTGTCACGCTGTGACCAGGGGCGTTCCAATGCATGTGCGCTGCACCACACCTCTGTCACACTTCACTCTTTGATGAGCTTTTTTTGGTTGTTTTTTAAGTAGAAACATTCTATTTACAAAGCATTTCAGGTTCCAACTGACTTTCATTTACAATTATTAAGTGTGGTCCTACACCCAGTCTGAGGTTTGCATCAAATATCTCATATCGGGAACAGATTATTGTGATATAATTGTAGTGAAAGAAAGCAATTTAATATCATGTCATGTGTTTTATCATAGTTTCCAGGCACTGCCTTTGACCAGTCAACAAGTGAAAGAAATTTTCTAGTGTGTTTCACTGGTTTCTGACGGTCATTTTAAAGCCCATGAGAATAGAATTATTTGACCTGAATTGTTTGAATGAATGAATACTAACGTTCGAAGGTTTACCTTCAGCTTGACCTGGCCCTGCTATCGACTAGTGGAAGGGTTTTCCTCTCTAATTCCGGTCGATCCTGTTTCTTTCCTTGCAAACTGCCAAGAAAATGGTTACTTCCTTTCTTTAAAGTAGCCATTCGCTTGGTAGTGACCTAAATAAAGACACATATTCCTCATCACCAGATCCTGTTGAAAAAAACATACTGCCCACATCTTACAAGCAAGACCTCTTCATTTACAATCCTCGGCTGACACATACGCGCTGGAACCCAACAGAGCACGTTTCTCCAGGTCCAGTAGTCACATCATGTAAATTGCATTTGTTTAAAGTGAGCAGTGGAGTTGCCACTGACCATCGAACCATGCAACGTGAGCACATTTATCATGGTGCGTTTGTTTTACGTCACACCCTACTTACTTTTGGTTATATTAAAAGTGCTACTGCGTTAATGTTTTGCCTGTTTAGCCTCCATTTCTTTATCCGATCTGTGGGCGTCTTTCCAGAGGAAGACTTACAGATCACATCCTTAAAGGATGCTTGAAGAACCAAAACTGTTTCTCCTTCCTTTTTGGAGGTGCTTTGACACTTTGACACTCACAGAGTTTGTGACCTTCTTGGTTTTGTTCTTCCCAGCTTGACCTCTGGTTCGTTGTCATGTTCAAGACACAGTCTTATTCCAAACACTGTGAAAAAGTAATTTTCCCGTATAAGTCAGTGAAACTCAAGAGCTGAGATGATCTCCTATTGTTTCAAACCAAAGGCCAAAGTGCCAATTCCAGCCTGTCGAGTCATTTTATGTGGCCCACAAGAGACTTCATAATATATAGTGGTCTCAAAATTGAACCCAGTGCAAAGTCAAAATGAACCATAAAACCGCACAGGTGTTTCAATCCACGGCAAGCTTTCCTTGTGTCTTCACTTCATTTCCTCATATGGCTCATGATCACATGGGGTGCTACAGTGTATAGACAAAGTATCATGAAATTTAATTCCAAGCACAAACCCTAGAGCAACATCACTACATTCCTTAACCCTAATCCTAACCATTCCGGGTTTTTTTTACGTTAACTGTTTTGCCAAATGTGAACACTGTTGGAAGCAAAAGTCCACTTCACAATAGTTGATATTCAACACCTTTAGAGTTAGAATGTGCTGCAAAGACAGATCCCTTTAAGTGTACAATCACATTATGACCCATAAAAAGCACAAAAACAAACAGATGGAAGGGAATTCTATGAAAGATGAAATGAATGATTGCACATTCTCACTCCTGAGGCGTAACATATTGACAATCATCTCGTAGACTTTTACATCCCAGGGTTGAGCCACTTAAAATTGATGCTAATCTTTCCTCACCCGTGGTGTTTCCTTGTGCTGTAGGCAGTGCTTCACTGGTCTGTCCAACATGTATTAAAAACAAGGTTGGAATAAGGGTTAAGCCAACTTTCTGCACCGTGAGTCAAGCTCATGGTCACCCAAGGTTCCATATATACCCAGTAATATCATACGCAAGGCAACATTAAGAGCTTATGATCATCCCCTCCCTGCTCCCAGTCATATCCTAATACCAACTGTTCTTTTTTTAACAACAAGAACAGGGGAAATATTTGACTCAATTGAATGAGGCTGACTTCCACGTCTACATTGGTAAAAGTCTACTCGACGATGGTCAATATGGGATGCCTTTGGAGGGAGAAACCGTTTATCGATGAAACAGAAAAACTAGAATGTCTTTTATTTCATGATGTAGAGTCAATGGTGAACAACAGAGATGACTAATAATTGGAGGGGAGACTGATCTCACCTTCTGTGGACACCTTTATTTATGAGTATGTTGGGCCTGCAACAACTCTGCCCTGATGATATAGCTCCAGCAACCTTATCATGATTCGGCAGGACGTCTTATCTGCAGAGGAAACCCCTCAATACTTTCATTACATTCGCGAGACTTGGGCAAAAACCAACCCGTCATTGTCAGCCACCCTTTATTCATCCACATTCAAATGCACTCAGCTTGACTTTTTCCTTCTCTCTCCCTGCTGTAGGGGTAAAATTAGACCATAAATACTCGTGAATATCGTTCAGCGAGAGAAAGAAAGCTCTTCTCTCCAAATGGGATTTTATGACCTTGCATTTTGGGCTGGCAAAAGAAAAATGAGCGGATTAATTTAATTTACCAATTAGTGTGAGGAGAGAATGGCTATATCATTGTGTTACTGGCTTCCCTCCTACCAATTATTTCGCCACTTTTAAACAAGCAGCTTAAACCAGATTAAATGAAATCTTTGAAACACCACAACACTGGGAAGCTGGAGCGGTCCTTCAGCTGAGGGCTCCCTCTCATGCTGTCCTTGTCTGGACATCCAAGACTCATTGACACATGCAATTGACCATGAGGGTTATATTGATTTCTTGAGCTTTCCTGGAGCTTGGCAGTCTTTCATTGCAGAGACATCCTGGAACGCCAAACACAACGGGCGGCTGATGTTGATGCAGACTGTTGGATGGATGTTTGCTTTTCCTGAAAAGTGAAGCTCTTGATGATGGGGAAATATTTTCACTAGACTAGCAGTAAGTAACTTTCATGATCGGACTGTTTGGATGAGTGTGATCTCATTGCTTATTTGGGCTTGTCTCAGAGAGGGAACTCTTTCAGACAAGGTTTAAAAGCTATTTCGGCAAATTATTTGCAATGAAGAGGTGGATACTTTGACAAAGCCAATTGCCTTGCAGAATATTTATTCAAAAATGTAATCACAAAGACATAGATTATGTCTCCGGTCTGGCCTGGGAACGCCTCGGGATCCCCTGGGAAGAGCTGGAGGAGGTTTGTGCGGATCGGGAAGTTTGGGCTTCCTTGCTCCGAATGCTGCCTCCGCGACCCGACCCCAGATAAGCAGCAAAAGAAGGTGAAGGTGAGGGTGATAGTCCTTTGAAATAAAGCTGTAATTGAAGTTCAAGTCCATCTTCATTTACCGACTACACACAATTTATTTCATAAATGGGATAGCGCTAACAACATAAACTTATAAATGAGAGGAACAACAATTCCTTGGGGCGACACATTTAATTCATCACAATTTTGACTTCCCCCACTCGGAGAAAAAGGTGAGGCAGTTTAAAATGCCAGACCTGCTTTTTATTGCTAACCCCCGGGACTCCTGGGATCATTATCCTCTTTAGTCCAAGTTTACGGTCTGGCTTCACACTGGTAATGCAAATTGTTTTTATTAAGGTGTAACAGAGGTGGGAGGCTCCTCCTCTCCCTCACTGTTGTCATAATGCATCGCAGAAGAGTGGAGCAGAGTTTACCCAGTACTGGGCTTCTACACAGCACAACTTCACTTGACAACAAATGTGAGTTTATCAATACTATTCTCTCAATGGTGACTGGAAAAAAAATCCCTTTTTTTCTGACTATAAGTCGAAGAAAAAAAAAAAAAAGCCGCATTTTCAGGGAAATGAAGCGGTAAAATCAAGAAGCTCCTCCTGCAAAGTCATTTGTATTCATCGCTTCTGACTCGAACTGTGACGTGGGACAGAACATAACCAATCTGCAAGCATGGAGGGATTTTGACATCTATTTTGCTGATGACAGTCGTGAAATATACTGACGCTGGGAAAGTTGACATTTGCATGCTATAGTGATGCTGAAGGCAGCCTTCAGTGTTGGGTTTAGGTCAGTCATGGGATGGTGCTCCTTTTGTTCTTTGTGTAAGGTGTCAATTGTTATTTGAAAAGCTCCTCAAACCGCTGTGAGTTTCATTCACCATCACTAAGGAGGAGAGCCACGTCAGGGGCTAAATATAGCAATTGGCATCTAATGTAATTCAGTGAAGAGAGTTTCCAAATGTCTTCCACACCCTGTACCTGGAACACTACCTGAGAAGGAAAACATTTTTCACTCCATTGAAGTCAACATGCAACACTGAAGTTTGTCTTTGTCTTTCCCAACATCAGTTTATTACGCCATAGGAGTGAGGTGGGTTGAGAAGTCAGTATATCTCAGTCATCTGCAGCTCTCACCCGGACATCCCTTCATGTGTCTCAACTGTACATGCAAGCATTGTTTACTGCAAGTCATGTCTGTCAGTGTAAAATAACAATGAGGCACTTGTGAAATTACACATTTTTTAACTTATACAAGTCGTAGCTGACTATAATTCGCAGGACCAGTGGGAAAAAAGTGACTTATATGGAAAATACAGATAGTAATTACAAGTTTTTTTTATTGAGTCCCTCCTCTATTCTTGAATGAAGATCATCAGATCATAGTTTGGTATTGTGCACCTCCTACCTCCTCCTCAAGTCCTTATTAACCACATCCGCTGAAGTCACTTCGAAATGTCATGTCACTGTGAGCTGCTATTAAATAAACAAGGATGATTCTGGTCATTTCTTTTTAAACCATGCAATTACGCTGCAGCATTCATCGGTAATTTAAACCGGACAAAACTCCGGCTGAGATGTTGCTCATTAAAGAAATCCAAGACACGCGGATGACTCGTCTGAACTATCTGCCTATCTGCACCTCAAGTTTTCAGCACCTTAATATGTGGATGAAAATTGATGAAATTTTAAAAGATTGATGACAGTGATCTTTTAATGGTCTCAGTCAATTCATTCCAAATGCTTGAAACACATCTGAGAAATATCTGTTCTATTGCAATAGATGGTTACAGCCAAGAATAAAGTAATTATTGTTTGATTATAGTAACCAACAAACTCAATATGTAACTACTAAAATGAAATTAATGAATTGAAGTGACAGAAAATTGAAACATTATAAGACTGTTTCAGTTCTAGTCGTCACGTTTGCGTGCCAAGCCTTTGCTCATTTCTCAGGTGATATGTCTGTGTTCAACTGTCGAGAATGTTGCTACAGAAAATAACTCTCAAGGATTTTCAAGGATTCTTTTGAACACGAAAGCTGCATCTTATTACTGACTTGATGAAGACAAAGGCTAAAAATCTCAGTCTAAACCCTGCAGACTGCAGGGCAGATTTATTCATCCCGCCCGGTGGAATAATATTTTCTGTGAGGTAGCCTCCGTTTCCAAAAGCGGCTCCCTTACACGATATAAACTGTTCCTAGAATCGGGGATCAAGGTGGATCAAAGTCAATCTCTAAATCAACATGAAAGCAACGATTCACACCCTGGTTCAGAGGTGAGGGGGTTTTACATGATCTCGACGTGTCGAGAGCGGCCTCTGTGCAGTCCATGGAAAAGATCTCATACTCTACAACAATAACCGCCATCCACTACCGCTCCAAAATAACATTTGTGCTCTCAGATCTCCTAAGCAGATGCCTCTGGGTGGTGTGACACCGCCACGAAGGCTAAGAACCAGCTCTTTGGACATCTGTCCTGAGTTAGGATAAGCACCTACCTCTGTCAAGGCCCAGCTGTTCACATGTTTTTATGAAGCAGGTTTGATAAAAACTGCCTCCGCCAGATTATATTTTAAATATTCTGCGCTTGAACTATCAGTCAAAAACATCTTTTTGCTTGTTCGGATGCCAGCTGGGTAAAAATATCTGCTCTCCAGAGAGGGGAAACGAGTAGATTGGAATAAAGATGACTCACTGTTTCATGAGAATAGATTTGGAAAGTTATCTTTTCTGTGGTTTGTTTTTGTGTGAACAGTCAATCCACACGTTTCCCCCTTCCTTCGGAGTAAACAGTTCCAACAAGTGTTTCCTGCTGTTGATCACAATCGAGAAGCTTGAGAGTGATAAAAGAATGTAGCCAAGAAATGATTCAGTCTGTGTGGTTCCATTGTTAGGAGCTGCTGTGGTTCTTCCAGAGAGATTCAGGGGGTTTAGTGACCACTCCAGCTCGCCCAGAATAATTCTAATTATAGGTTTGCGAGTGGAATCTGATGGGAAATAGACAATCGCAGACTGTGCTTGTATATTATCCTCCGGCCGGTTGAGTCTTTGAAAATGAAAAACATCCACAGTAGTGCAGCGGGCGTGTTCTCATCTGGGAGCGGGGGATCAAGGCAGTGTCAAATAAAACCTTTCAGAACCTTGTTTTCAAAGTTCCTGGCAAGTGTGGTTTTATTGTGTAGTGAAGATGAAAGGTTAAACTCTGGTCAGGGATTTGCTGGTGCACAACTCCGACCAAACACTGCGTCAGCTCTGAAAAGACCCGTGGCAGTAAATCAGACCGATCACACGCTGAATTATGTTTGCCAGGTGGCACCCACAGACCCCCGATAGTAATCAATGCGGCCCTTGCCAAGCTTTAAAAGGTGGCCTCTCTCACAACATTACGATGGCAGCAATTACAGCCTTCCAAAGCCCATTACACGCTGATCTATTTAAAGCTACGGCAGCGAGCTGCTGTCCGACTCAGCAGAGGTGATATACAATACAGCATATGCACTAATGAGATAGAAGCATTTTAGCGCTGAGGATGGAACAATATCTGCCTTATCACAACTTTTAGAGAGAACGTTTTTTCTTGAAAACTGCTTGAAATCAAAACAATATTTATTTTTGGAATAATACCGTTTTTTCGACTTATTATTTATTCGTTTTAAATGTGTTGCGCTGGTAAATGAGAGACATTGGTTGCTCTTACTAACATATAGAAGATGCTAAAGCAATGATCCTCAGTCTCTTTTCATTATTGTCCAGGTCACAGCATGTCTGGTCCTTTTCATTTGGGCATGTATGCGGCACCTCCTCTCTGAAGGGACCAGGGAATCTAACGGAATCATTTAGAACTTGTCAAAGACATTGTTTATTGACACAGCTCATGATCATAGGTGAAGGCAGGCGAAAAGCCGGATGGGCAAACTGACCAGTGCGCAGACTTTTGGTCCAGCGAATCAAGAACCATGGTTTAACCAGTTAGCAGCCTGTACTGTTTGTTTTGTTGGGATGAAAGGGTGCACACCCACCCTCCTCCTAATGCCTGTTTCTCAGCTAAACAGTTAATGCCTTCCTCTTCTTAGTTGCATGTGGATTGGGCTTTTAATCGCACTCCTCACCAAAAGTTCCAGCTAAAAACTAAACCGTCTGCCTCCATCATATCTGTTTTCACATATAAGTACATCACGTTTCCCGTCGCCTTATATGCCCTGATGTCTCTGGTTAGTCGCGAGTGTAAAAGACAATTTTGCTTCGGGCACAAATTTACCAGTCGACTCAGCTCTGCTGATTCTATGTTACATCCAAATTTAAAGTGGCTCTTTAAATTCATGAATTCAGATTGAGTCGTCTAGTTGCTGGATATTGCTGAGAGCTAGCTTCATCTAAAAAAAAAAAAAAGAAGGAGAAAAACCCTCCCCCACTTACAAAATCAGACCTGATTCCTGAGGAACAGAGGGACGCATCGGGCAACTCCAGCAGTAAGCATCGCTTCTTGCCAAGCTCAGAACCACAAACCACAATTGGCAAATGGAAGAGTGACATCACCATCTCCTCGCTGTGATGGGATGCATATGAGCTGCATATATAATATATACAGCACAATGGAAAACAGACAGGGCTAGATGTTCAGATGGTGAGCTCCGCAGGCGGCTGGCGTTGTATGAGCGCAGTGGGGAGCAGCCGGTCTGACCTTTAGTGATGGTGAGCAGATGCCAGGAAGTCACAGTCCAAGTGGAAGTTTGACTATCACAACGTTTCCTTCTGTGTGGCCAACATGAATGCAACTGCATGTCCTACTTTGTACCTGCCTGGGGATATTTGGGGTGCGTTTGTTTCTGTTTGCTTTTATGACCTGAATTTGGAGCCTCCCCTTCAAAAGTGTAATGTGAAGCCTTCTTAAGGTACCCAATGTATTTTCATGTTTGCTCAACACCTTACATGATACCATCCCCCTGAGATGACTCTTAATTCTATTAATAGATGTGGGAGGGAACCGGTGGTTACAAGA
The DNA here is from genome assembly GCF_027744825.2 of Synchiropus splendidus. Taxonomy (NCBI): domain Eukaryota; kingdom Metazoa; phylum Chordata; class Actinopteri; order Syngnathiformes; family Callionymidae; genus Synchiropus; species Synchiropus splendidus. Next base: position 25,283,297 of record NC_071336.1, read on the forward strand.
TTTTGGTGCCAGGAACAAGCTAGAAAATGTTCTTTACTCTATTCGGACATTCTTTTAAAGAGAGCATCAGTTATCCATCCATCCATAGACTGCCTCAGCGCTCCCTAAATCTACATTTCTGGGCAACGTCAAGCAGCCCAAGCCTGGATTTCTTTGCTTTGAAGGCTGCCCCTGCGACCCAGAAAATGAACAAATTGAAGACTGAAGAAACATAAAATGTTTTTTTGTTGTTTTTACATGTAACTGGTTAGCTTTTGATTGGATTGAAATAATAATAAAAAAAAAACGAAACAGCTGGTGCATCAGCTGGTTGGATAGCAGCCGTGACCTTCAACTTCCTATCACAGGTTTCGTCAGTCACATGCTGTTAAATAACACTAGTCAAGAACAAAGCTGACTCACTGGAATGAAACATTCTGTTGGTTATAACATGCTGATAGGAGACATTTTCTGCGTCTCTTCAGTGGCCACATGCAGGATGTGGTTCTGTGTCTTGCAGTGGCCTCCCAGGGTGAGGTGGGAATCGACTCTGACACTTACCTAACTCACTGGGGAGGGCTCTAAATAAATGAGGTCAATGCTTTGACAGGGACGGCTGCATGAGTTAATAGCCTAGGAAATCTGGTACCTGCAGGGATCACAAAAACCCGGCAGACAAATAAGTGGAAGTGCTTAACACAACAATAAAACACAGGACGATCTGGGAATTGAAACAGCTCTGTTTAGTTCCGAAGGAAGCTGGTTGTTGCAGCATCTGTGTCAATATTTTGCAGGTTCTGGGAACTTTTTTTTTAATAAAATGAGGGTTATGAAACGACCTCACGCCTTAAAACCAGTCGGCCATAAGTGGATTTTGGCAAAACTTCCAAGAGAGTGAAAATAACAAAAAGGAACAGCGCAAATATTTGATTAACTACTGGTGCCATTATGCAAATAAAGTGGATTCAACACCAGAAAATAGACCAGCTGTAAGAAATTACCCCGTCTATTGTCATGCAGGCAGGGGTGGAAAAAGCGTCATTCAGAATTGCCATTGAACTTCAAAGTCTGCGGAACACTGCAAGCGGATGGAACGCCGTTATTACAGGGCGCAACCCCCATTTGATGTTCTGTATTTTTAGACATAGATGTTAAATCCCTTCGTTGCATCAGTAAATCTGGATACTTTAGATGCCACATCTCAAAGAGGCTTGACACGTCATTTGCCTACATTTCAAAAGGCCAGGGTTCCAATTGCACTTTAACCTACGTTTACGCTCGGGTTGTGAAAAGGCCGGAGGGCAGGCGTAGAAGAGCGGTGCTTGTGTTATTGCACCATCTTTACTTGTTGATAAGTTATGACATTGTAATTATTTGCTAACATTGCCGTCTTGCACTTACTTTTGCATATTCGTTGGAATATCACATAGTGTTTTTAGTCTGAATTGAATTTTACTTACAGAGTTTATACAACTTTAACTTTACGTCATGAAATTGTGGAAACCTTAGCTTCCCAAATGGTGTCGTACATTGCCTCAGGCAGAAATGGGAGATGCAGTAACTGCCTGGTCTTAAAGTGATGGGGAATTTTAGGGAAGTAAAGGACTAAAACTACATTATGCACATGGCACTTTTTTTGGGTGAGAATCTTTAGACAGTACAGGATTATTAGGAGAACTGATTAATGAGTCAGCTGCTGTTGTCATGGTGAATAATGCAGGGTTTGGTGCACCGCCACTGCTCAAATGAGAGCTGCCACGCTGGTCTCTTTTTAAAGATGAAATCTCACCTGATCAATGTGAAAGCATCGAAACAAATGGAAAACAAATAAAACATCATGGAGCTGGAAAATATGACGTGGAACTCAGGTCATGCATTGTGGCCAGACATTTGAAGAGACGGACCCCTTGAGGATGGTTTGGATTAGAGACAGATTTACTTCTGTGATTGAAAACTAGCATTTTTACTGTCACCAATTCAGTAAATGTCAAAACAGTCCTGATGCGTCTTTATCAATTCTTGAGTGGCTGCTTTCCGTTCTATTGTTTTTTTGTTAGCGCATGCACATTAGGATGACATGCCCAAACTCTTTGGTGCTGGCTTTGTTTTAGTGTTTACACCAGGACCCCACTTTCAAAAGTTGTAGCATTCGGATGTATCGCCATGTAACCAAATTACACAATACTATTGTTTTCGTCTCCATGTTAATGCCACATTTTCAAAACTTGGCTAGGCACATATTTTGGATTCTTTAGATTGTTTTGGGAATCTACTTGTCTCGAATTGAAAAACAACTTAAGGTGGGATCATGGTGCTTATGCAAACTTTGGCTCGCTCCTTTAGGTTGCTGGTTCTCCTTTAAAGAATGAAATACGGTTGAAGAACGAAATACGGTAGTCCCCAGCCAAAGTGGTTCTTGAACGGATGCTTAACTGTTATCATATTTATGCCATGTTGACACTTAGATTCGCCAAAAAAAGTGGGGAGTTATTGGACTGTAAAGGATACTCCGACATCTGACAACTGTATATTTGACTAGATATTGAGTTCCTTTGGCTCTGAGCTAATCTGCTAATACATTGTGTACAGAGTGACAAATCCTTTCTGCTGATGAGTTCGCAGGTTTCTCTGGGAAGCCGTGAACCAAACTGAAACAAAGGTTTTTCACTTTTTCACAAGGAGTGGGGTAATAATAATTTTAATCTTGTTTAATGGCACTGAGGCAGATTTAACTATGTATATGTATATATTAATCTTCTTTTAAGTTAAGTTTAAGTCATGTTTAGTGTGGTTAAATGAAGTTAACTCTGGATTTCTGAACGTTTTGAAGGGTTCTGTGTTCCCTTGAATGCAGCGTCCAGTCATGAGTCATGAGAATAACTCAACTTTCACCTGACTGAGTGACAAAAAGTGTTACAGTTATTTTAACAAACCTCAAGGTCATGACTTTGCGTCTCTGAGCCGCCTGGGAATTTTTTTTTTTTTGGCACGAGTCAACACAATTGCTGAATCCTGGAGGTTGTTTTGTTTGTTTTTATAAAGTCATATTTCGAAATAAGTCTGTCCAGTTTATATTAGTTTGTCGTGGTCTTCCCGGTGAAGCTGGGATGAGCTGTTGAGTAAAAGGAATGTACAAAGCTGAGGTGTTGATGCGATGATTGACGTCAATGTTGGCGGTAGGAGAGTATTTAGGAGTTTTGATTTGTCTCGGACAAATAAACATTTGGGATCCCTGAAGATCTCCCTTGGACGGAGGTGGCCCACCCATGGAGTCCGTCGAACAACGCCTCCCCAGAGAGTGGAGGTGATTTTATTACAAGCGGTTAAATATCGACTCCCATTAATCACGTGGCCCCAGATCGATCTGAAATGTCATAACAATCTCAGTATGCAAACGCCACGCGTGTTGAAGGCGAGCGGCGTGCGTGGCTGAGGCCAGGTTGGACAGAGAGGTGCGGTGACCTTAATGCTGAGCGCCCAGCTGCCAGCCCACCGCAGCTCAGTGGAGCGGAGGCTGCTGCTCCCTCCTCATCTCTGCTCAGTCCGTCTCAGCAGCGGCAGCGACGGTGAGCGCCGGGGACTAGCTGCTTTCCAAGCCATGCGTTTCACAGGTAAAAGTGACTCCGGGTCGCCACACTTTCATATCTCGATAGACGTTTTCTGTTTGAGGGGGGTGTCTGGTGTGGCGGCTCCGCGCGCGAGCTTGTCGGCGGAGCTGGAAGTCGCGTCCGCTGCGCGCGCGGGTTCCTCCAACTTACCAGCCGAGACAGCTGCCTGCTGCCCCGGCTGCCTCCGGCTCCCGCTCCGGCCCGCCGTGGATGGAGGACGTCACTTGTGGAGCGGCGAAGGTTGGGAATTCCGACACTCGGGAGACGGTGCTGTTTATTTTTCCGCCTCAACTTGAAGCCCGTGTGCTCGCCTCGATCCGCGCTCCTGTCAGCTGAAGGTTAAATATTGCTGATGGAGCTAGCGGAGCTAACGTTAGCTCCATTCCTTCACTCCAGTCAAGCCGAGGCCAAACTCTTATTACACTCGCATTGTTTCATATTCCAAGGCGAGTTTGCCTGCCACACATGACCCGCGCGCCTCGGTCGGCCCGTGGCTTCTATTCGGCTTGGCTGTAATTCCTCTCGACATCAGCTGTTCGATTTCCGGCGGTTGTAACTTGTGTGATTTCCTGCGTTTATTTCCCCTCCGCTCGCGACCGTACACAAGAGGAGTTACGGAGCGGTGCCTCGTTCTGATATCTGCTGGCTCATTCGCAGCCCCGGAATCCACGCACCGCTCGCGCTGTTCCGGCGGTGCTGCTGGAGCTGCTGTTTGCTGATGTTCTTCCACACGTCACTGTGAGTTCGCGGTTATTAGGCTGATGTTGAACGGAGTTCCGTCCGCACACATCTGGGCAGCAACAGCAGCCATCGGTGAATTCCACCACTACACGATGACAACACATCAGTGTGACAGACCTCCGTTTGGGTTCAGATCCAGCGCCAAATGGCGATGGGAAGGTGCTGTGAAGACTGGGACCCCTCCTCTGCTTTGAAATGCTGTCACACCTGCAGATGTTTGCTCAGCAGCTGCTTGACCTCTTGTCCCCTTCCCACCCTACCGACCATAAAGACGATATATACGCCTTTGAACTTAGCGTGTACTGTAGATAATTGCTTTTATACAAGTGAGATCTCACCGACCTGCTTTCCTCCACCTCCAGAGATCTCCTTCGCCTTGGCCTTTGACTTACCAGACTGGAAGGGTCTGCCAAGTTAATCGTCAATAAGGGACCTCTAGAGGCCAGACGTGTCAGGAAGGGAAATAATGTGTCTATTCCTGTGAGCTATGGTGTCAATGACGGTAGTTGTCATGCAATAACATTAATCTGGAGCACAGTCTTATATTATAGCTTCGATTTTCCATGACCAAACTTCAACTATATCAGGGTATGTAACACTTAAATCTCCATCCAGGAACATTGCTTTTATATCATCAGAAAATGAATGTCTTTTCCTCGGCTTCGGCTGCCGGATTTAAAGTGTGTGTATTCTTGGTCAACAACAGTAATCCGATTGTGTTCTCGTTGGATTACCAGATATTGTATGTTGATAGTTCAGATCGTAGCTTTTGGACCGCAGCATATGTATTGTTTGCTCCTTTGACATAACAAACCCATTGCGAATGTTTTCAGTCCGTTGAAGGGCTGTTTTCATGAGACAAATCATTATTCATATGGGTTTGTAGGTACCAACTGTGCCACTGAGTTTTTGCAGCAGGCTGTGACTAGGGATGCCGAGATCCGACTTTTATGGTCCTGATACTGGTAACTGATATAGATACCAAACCAGTGTTGAAGTATTAACCTTCGCATGTAACGTCAATGTGAGCACTAAACGTAGATCTTAAATGCCTCGATCGGCCTCGAGGATTGGCCCTTTTTTGCTGATACCCGATCCCACTTCAAGAGTCCAGATCGGGTCGGTACCCAATACCAACATCGGGATCGGTGCATCCCCAGCTGAGACCACGACTCTGTAATACTGGAAGCTCAAACTTTATTCAAAACTTTGCTTAAATGACAAAAAACATTTAGCAATTGACCTATATAAGTTGACTGCACTATAAATGTCAACTGTCAACACCAAATTTATGCGCCTCTTTGTCACTGCTTACGTAAAACACAGTTACAACCAGCCTTATATTTATACATGTGATTTGCAGTATATATTATAATACAATTTACATTTCTAAGATCTAATATAAATATATTCTTATGGCATGGGGGCTTTTATTTTGCATGATGGTGCACTACCATTGTTTACATGCAGCGGAAACCCTGCATAAACATCCAGAAGTTATTCAGATTGTTGCACCACCTAAAAATATTTGAATGTGATGACAATCTTCAAGCTATAACCCTATGTCTACACATCAACAACATCTTTAAACTTCTAGAACTTGCCTACGTCTTCTCAATCTACTCAAAGTCAGCTTGTCCAGTGGTCCCTGATCATTGACTTGCAAATGAGTTAAATGTACTATATACTACAATTTAATGGACAAGGTGCAGTGTGGGTGAAAATATATCACTCTGCAATTAGTTTGATGAAAATTTAGATATCTGCCAGTTCTGATCCAATTTAATTTTGAAACATTTTTTTTTCTGCTGTGGCACTACAATAAACTATTCACCACGGATTAAATGAACCTAAAGAATGCACACAAATGCCTATAATTATGCTCATAAGCCCTGAAGCGAAGGTAATTATTCCATAAATAAGAAATAATAAACCTCAAAAGCTTGTATGTAAACAACAATAAGGCTGCCCCACTGAAAGAGGTCGAACAGAAAGACAACTACCACTGCAATAATTGAGTTCAAAATAGCATCAAAACGGAATAAATCATTGTGTTACTGCAAACATTTCAAATCCTGGATACAGTGGAAGAAGACCATGTGTCCTTGTTTACACATGTCTCAGCTCTGTTACAAACAAACAGTAGAAGCACACAGCTGATGCCGCATTCGCAATCGCTGTTAGAATGTTACACATGAATACACACTTGCCCAAACACACTTAGGGTGATGTATGTGCATATAGTAGGGGTTCAACACAATCCAACGTTGAGATGGCTGGAAACAAGAAAGGAGTTTCAGCAGTGTGCATTAATGGCTTAAACCACAGATTGTAATCTGGAATTTGGTTGGTGTATGTATTTTCTACAAACGGTCAAGTGGGTCGATATTGGAGGATATATGCTATAGTGTTGGACAGACCCATTTGTTGTGATTTCTGTGAAGTCATAGAGATGTTGTGGGATCTAATACTTTCTTGAAGGGATGGTGTCATTTGGTTTTTGGAAAGTGCCTTTACATTTCCACAACAGTGATCATCTGACATGTTCTGGTTTATCTTCCTTGGAGTCACAGGATTTTCTTGGTAGAACATGCAAAATATTTCCCAGACTGCTTGAGTTTGTTTTTTGATGATGATTTCATACATGAAACACCATTTACCGTTGAATGTGACGCTTGGCTCAGCGTGATGCCATCAATCAGCCGCCAAGCTTATCCTTCACCGTGCTGCCTTTTTCACATTGCATCCATCTTTGATTGGTGTGGAGAGTTTGTGTTTTTCTCTGTGGGAAATGAAGTTGTTTCGACCCCTGATGTGTCAAGGTTCCAGTCATGTTAGGGTTCTGGTGCTGAACCTCTGACTGGGGAAGGAAGCTGCTTACTGTCATGACGGAGACGGTGAAACTCCTGAGTATTATGATGGACGGGAGACTGCTGTAAAAGGTGTCGGAAACATTTTTAGAGGAAGTCCTGGAGCCTTATCGGGCTTTGTATTGTGTGAAATCTTATGATTATGATACACATCCCGATACAGGGTAAACAATACAATATGTCGCAATATATTGCAGCGCTATAACTACTGACGAGAGCCAGTGTTTTAAAGGGGAACATCTCACATTATAAAGAAACCCTACAATGATATGTGCTTGAAAAAGGTTTACTCTTACGTTACCAGTTAGACCTTCAGATAGCAAGCTCTCATTGTCTGTTACAAGGAAAACCACATTGTAGGAAAACCATATATTTATTTATTAAATATGGATACCATATTCTCTGCTCTCCCTGCAGTAATTCCAAATCCTTGGTATCTTCTTCCAACATGCTCATGAAAGTGGGGGGGGACCTTTGTTGTTGAATTGAACACCAATATACAATGCTAAATTTGTCCTTGGAAGTCATACTGAGCCGGTCAAAGTTGCACCATCATTATTAGAAACAAGAAGTCATTTATCCCCCAAACTATACAGATCAAAGTTCTGCAGCCTTGCTTATCTGTGAGTTAGCCGATCGTGGAAGCGAGTGATGGCATAATTATCATCAAGAGCTCTTCTCCGTCCAGGCTGCAGTGCATCCACAGCATTTCTTTAATTAAAAAAGGTCAGCAGCTCTCACAAAATTGCAGAGGTCATAAACTCATGTTAAATAGCTGGCAGCCCTTAAAAAAGATGAGTAATGAAGCGGTTGTTGCGTGAATGTCGCCGCATTCTGTCCAGAAATAGTTTCTTCTCGTTCTTCTCCGCAGTATTTTCGATAAACGAGGCTAATCGTGGACAAAAAGCATTTTTTTGGGAGAGGTATTTGTGAATGTGTGTCTCATTAGTGTTTGAGCATCTCCTCTTGTATTTATTTCTCGCTTGTGTTTTTTCAGCCGACGCCCCGGGTCTGCTTATTTTTGGTTGTGTTGTTTGTATAGTAATTACGGCGTTGCCCTGGAGTACGCTGTGCATTCTCGCCCAGACTTTCCGTGCGTGTTTATTAAAAGTTTAATAACCGTACCGAGACAACAGAGCAAGTATTTCGGTGAAAAGAATGCAGTCGGGGGGACAAAGCGCAGGCCAGCACTTCAGCCGAAGAATTTGATGTGTGAGTGTTATGCGATAGGGCTTTCACACATCCCTGAGACGGCGTGAACACAAGGCCCTGCTGGATAGCCCGAGGGGGGCTGAGGTGTGGTGGGACAGGGGGAAGCGTATTAAAAGGGAAGCAGCTCATTAATTCCTTCCAGCAGCGGGAGGAAAGGGTTGGTCAGCGAATTTGTGCGGGAGGCCCACCTGGTCTTTGAAATGAGTCACAGCAGCCCGACTCTGAGGCGTGGTCCAAACCCCAACCGATAAGGTTGTCTTCCTGGTGATGCACGCTGTCTGGTAACCCCAGGCCAACTTCCCCTTTCCTCAGATAATGTGTTCCTCTCGGCTGATTTAGCAGCATCGACAGAGCCAGTCTCCCTTTTCCCTTCCCTGTCTGTCTTCAGCATTATTTCCAGGCCAAGTGCATCAAGAAAATGACTTTCTCAGCCATTGGCTAGCTCTAGACAAGGCCTTTGAAAGTCATCTGAAGTTTGCCTGGCTACAGGGATCCCCTCGGAGGTCCTGCCTGATGTCACGTGTGATGTCAGAGCCGGAGTGACGCAAGCAGGCAGGCAGGCAGGCAGGAGGAGGCAGCGATGATGAAGCCAACCACAAATGTGTGAATGCTCGTGACATCTGCCAGCCTGCCTCTGAGTGAGAGGCTGGGAATCAGTAGCGTTAAATGCAAAAGGTTTGCCGTGTGTGTTGGATGGTGCCGCCTGGATGCCGCTCGATGGATGTCCATGTGTTTGGCAGATGGCGGAGCCGTCTGCATTTTGAATGCCATTTAGCCCTTGAGTTAACCTGGACTGTTTGGTCTTCTATTTGCAGGGCACTTTCCTATCAAGCTCACTTCACCGTTTCAGCCCACCTGTTACTGATCTGGATCTCAGTCTAAACATCAAAAACAAACGTTTGGCTGTAAAATACTGTAATCTCGACGCCGCGTTTACATTCAGCACCCCCCTCTGTTTACGACCTTCCACTCTGAAGCATGAGAGGTCCACATGTGATTACCGGGAAGGCCGAGCATGCTAACTCTTTGATCAGCATGTGTCGGGCTGATAAACCATGCCACTGTCATCTCCAGCAGGACCAGGACTTTGACAGACACTAATGACCATGAATGGCGTTTGGCAGGCTGAGAACGCAGCACGCTTTGTGAGCCGAGTGCAGGTGAAGCCTACTGTGTAGCAGCACAATGCATCCAAGGATTAGCATGCCTAATAACCTTGCCTCGGTGTTGTTCTCCTCCCTCATACTCTGTGATCGTGTTGATATGCCGCTGCAAATGCTCGGCCCACATTATTCGAATAAGTGATGTTTGCGTTCAGCGGGGGAAAATCTGGTGACGTCAAACTGATGGAACGAGCTCAGGCTTCCACACAATGGAAAACAAATCCTTTTATATAATTAGCTTCGTATCATTTTAAGCGAGGCATGCAATCTGCAACTGTAGAGATGAGGTTCAACTCATGTGCTTCATAAAGGCTCATTTGTGGCACTGTGCATTTTGTGCAACGTCCCATCTGTCTTGACAGAAGCCACTGTCAAAGGACAATTGTCTATAAAGATTAGTTTGAAGCTCCGCAGCAGCAGCAGCATAAGAGCCTCTTAAGCAGTCCTGAGCGAAGAGCGGCCCCTGTGGCCAAGACACTGTCAGACTACTGAGTCGAATACTATGGAACGTTACGTAGTGTTGCTCCCGAGTCGAATGTAATTTTTCTTTTTATTATTTTATTTTTATTATTCCTTTGTTCTGTGCTTGATTAATTTAATGTTCTTCTTGTCCTTCTAATAATAATAATACTAAAAAATATTATTATTATTACAGACAATATTCATAATAATACATTACAAAAACATTTTAGACAACAATCTGTCTCTTTAAAACATAAGTGTTAAACCGGTCCTCAATGGGCCGGTCGGGTGCTGCTTGTTTCAGCTGACACCTGATTGTTTAACCTATCTGTGCATGCAGGGTTGAAACAAACCCCGCAGCCACTGCGGCCCTTTGGTGGACCTGTTTGACATCCATGCTTTAAATTTGACACTGTAGTTTCCCTTTTCATTCTCATACATTAGTCCCCTTTTTAAATTCCCTGTATACTACCACACCGTAGACTGGGTCCATAAAGTGATGTCTCCTTTGCCCATGGCTTTAAAATGCTTTGAGTGATACACATCTCTGTGGCCATATGTGTTTACATGCAACACAGTCATGCATCTTGAATGACTACATTGATAATGTAATTGTTTAGATGAACGTTAAAGACTTGAAACCAAACTTTAAGTGTCAGATATCGAAACACAACTGATCCTTATGGTTTCTCCTTTCACCCCAAGAATGAACTTTACTTTTAGTTCTGTGCAAATACTGTTTCAAGATGCTATTTGAACCTCTCTCACCAGGCCTCTCACAGTTATTCTATTGGTATAATTTGACACCTTTTTCAGCATTTGAAATGCCACTGAGAGATAGTAGTGATGGGCTAACAATTTTTTTTTATAAAACAGTGTCCTAATTTTCAGAGACCACTAGGTGGCACTGTCTGCTCTTTCAGTGAAACGTCACATAAGTGAAGCGCCACCGACTGAGATCTGAAAATGAGGATACTGTTTCATGAAGCCTCATCTGCCCATCACTAATTGACAGTGACTAATGGTTTACGGTTGGTTGGTTATGGTTTATGTATGTTTATAGCTGCCATAAAAAAATCTCCATTTGCACTTCTTTGCCAATTGACTTCAGTTTTGGGACCAACTCCATTAAAAACTCCTAGCTATTTGTAGTAGTGCACTAGATTTCTCAAGTGGTAACAACACCAGTGATCCACCACAACAGCAACACATCTGCTAGCCTTTCTCCTTTAAAAAATGCTTTTATATCTCTGTTTATGTCTCCACTTCATACAGCATTTAAATCTCTTTCATCTCTTTAAAACGCAGCAGCTGCTCAGTTCTGTGATGTCATAAATTCATCTGTAGCATCTTGGACGATACAAGCCAGCGTCATGTTGACCCCGTCATGGCCTTTTATAAGTGTTGCAGCTTTGAAATAAATTAATATCTCATGCTAAAACATGATAAAATGTTTAACTGGTCGATGTCATTTAGTTGGCGTGGAGAGGCTCTTCGACGTTCAAATGAAGACCAGTCCAAATGAATCACACAGCTTTGATCAACTCCTGCCTCCGGTATTCACTCCATTCAGAGCCGGCGTTTTTCTGCCGACCTGGACTAGACCGGATTGTTTTGGACTGTCAGATTTTGAAATATTTTGCCATAAAAGCATCAGTACTCAAACACCCAACCCATCCTGCTTTTGATTCGACTGCCAATGGTGTCTGGCTGTAATAAGATTTGGACCGAGACAATGCATTGGGAATATCTCCGCAGCCCACATGCTATTGTGTGTGAGCTGCCGTTGACAAAAGCAAAACAACTGTTGCCATGAGAGATGCTCAACAAAATAATGTAAGTGGGTGGATTTGGCGCTCACACCCAGCCTCTTTCTGTGAACATGTGTTTCACCATGTGACGGAAATAGTGGAGTCTTTGGCATTAGTAGAGGAGATCATGAATGCAGGAGATTCAAAATCTTCTCACTGCATCCAGCTCTTCCAAGAAATCCACTCACTCTATTAGGTTGCCAAATTGAAGGACTGTTTTTGACTGAATTTGTTTGATAACACTGAGGGACTCAGGTGTGAGTTACACTACACATCCATTAGTTGAACTCATTTCCTGTTGTGCTTAATGGCAAGTGGAGTGTGTTTTTTTTTAGCCATTACCTGCTCTAGGGAGCCCCCTGGCGGGAGCCGACACCATGGCACATATAAAACTGGAGTGGGTCTTAGCTAATCTGCGTCAGTGGAAAAGCCGATTTGTGGCTCAAGAATAGATCTGGGTCAATATAACAGCTGCAGTTTCATGAGAATTTCCCTTTACTGAGAGACAGCGGAACAAAACCTCGTGAATTGTCGTCCTGTCTGATGGGCACAGGACAACTTTAGGTGTGAGCCGGATGGTTCACGTCCAGATTTTAGATCTTCATATCATCAGCCGTATGTTTTTGTGAATGACGCACAAGTACAATCAATATTTTGAAAGGAATCTTTGTAAAGTTAGGTCACATTGTAGAGGTTTTATCAAGCCTACATTTAACAAACAACAAATTCAGTGTGCTTTATCAGGCGAAGGTCCGGACTGGTACTGGGTCGATGTAGTATCATTAAACAGTATTGCAGGCTTGATGAAACAGTGTCCTCATTCTACAGAGGCCACTAGATGGTTGGTTCAGAAATGATGTGACCTGGTGGCCTTTGGAGATTCGGACACTGTTTCATGAAACCTCACCAACCCTTCAATACTGTGCCATGAAACTCACCTAATGCTGTTACGCGATGTCCAGAGTGAAATGTTATGAATGTCCTAGTTGGAGTGAAAATTCTTCTGATATGATGTACATGCATTTTGCCACTTATTTGTCAGGACATGATATCTGACATGATATTTTTGTGATCTTGGAAGACCAAAATAGCTGAATATCTTCACAGTCCTCCCAACGCGTCACTGATGGAGTGACATTTCATGTGAGGACACTGTGTTGACAAACAAGACTGACACAGATAAGAATTTGATTTATCTTTCACTTTCTGTTCCGGACAGTTGATATTTGTGATGATCTGGATGAGATCCAGGAAGCGGAGTAGTTCAAGTGGAGACAGCATATGTAGCTTTTTTTGTGCAACATGTTTTTCATGGAACAGTTCTATGAGTGATCAATAAAAATGGCAATGTGACAAAGAAATGCTTGAAGCAAAAGTAGCTATTAGAAGTTGAATCTAGCAACAGATTAAGAAAATATTAAACTCTCTTTGACATTGCAAGAAAGAAGAAACTCATTTAAATAATAAGGAATGACACTGATACGTCCGCTCTTTTTTAATTTTAGAATAATCAGACTGTTTTGTGGAGTTAAAGTCTTCAAACTTGATGGTGGTTGAAAACAAACCGCTCTTGTCTGACCCAGTTGCATTTAAATTTATTTAATCTAGCATTTCTCTGACACACTCTTTCTTTGAAGCAATTGCTACTTATGTGATAAATATTTGGGAATTTGGAGCAAGTTACGCAATATTCGAAAAGGCTGTTTCTTCAGCAGGAAAGTGTTTCATCAAATAAATCATCATCACCAAAGTTTTTTCGACGAACAGACAGAGAGGTCTGTTTTGGTGAAATGCGTTCCGACATCTGATTGGCCGCCGTGGCCTCAGACGAACGCAGACCTTCGGCATGTTTCCCCGGGACAAACAGGAGCCTGTGGAGAGGCTGATTGGAAACACTTGCGACACGGCCGGTTCCCCTCCGCTCCCACAGCGACGCACTTCCTCAGGAAGAATCTGTCCCTTCAGTGGACGTTCTGATGTCACCCAGATAAACAATCTGCGGGCCGCTGCTGTTTGCTGAATCTGATGGGCTGTCATCCCTGAGAGGGCCCCGCACGTACACACAGTCCAAGTGGATGAGAACAAAGTGACTCGCGTCGTACACACCCACTCGGGTCAGTTGTTATTGATCCAAGGAGACTGGGAACAATGTTGTAAGATAGGCGAGGCTTTTGTGGAATATTTTTAGGAAGCAGCCTCATCATCCTCTCGGTTCCAGGCTCTGGCCCGCGAGATTACTTTTAGTGCCGTGCATTTATGCAGGAGGAGGCAGCTCAATCCAAATCTCCTTTTGTTTGTGTTACTTCATTTTTCAGGCGGGTCGGGCCGTTTGAACACATCTTTGTTTTTCTCCCCAACAACCTAAATTAGCGTTATGTATGTGGAGACTTCATAAATGTTCCATCTGCTCACGACGCCTTACGTCAGGACCTCCATTGATGTGTGCTGCTGTCCTAAAGGGAAACTCCTAATTGCTCCGGGGGCATCATGTGGCGTCCTTGATTCAATTTCTCCATTAGACTGACTCATGCTGTGTCGTCGACTTTTTTGGTGAATGTCTTTGAATATTAACTTTTCAACAACAGCAGCTGGGGAGGGTCTATGGCGACGCCGAAAATGGACAGAGTAGAGAAGCTAATGTGTCTTAAGTAAGTCCATTAGCTAAACGCGATTTTACAACGTAAAAAGTCATTTTTTTGAAAAACAAAGTTTCAATTTTAAAACAGTTGAACTACAATTAAAAAAAAAAGAGTCAACCATTGTTCTGTCCGATATCAATAGAGGGAATATGTGTTGGACAGCCTTCCATATTCCTGTGATCAGGAAGTCAAACTTTTGGTGGTGTTCCATTTTCTGCGCAACAAATTGGTCATAAAAATGAGTTGCTGTAGAGACACACTCATTTCAGAGCCAGGCTGGTGCTGCAAATGAAATGCTGAACTTGAACCTATTAAATGTTCGGTTCTTTATCATTCGATCACAAGGTTCCATTAACTTGAGTTTTTGAGAGATTGGAACCAATTCATATTCATAATTATCTTAATTAAAATAGTGAATCTGATGGACTTGAAATTCAACCCAACATTTCTGAACCATGTGCTTTGCTTTGATAAGGTCTGGACTGTTTACTGTTATGACACCTGCTGGCTCGGCTTTGTCCTTTCACCGTGAGTGAGTTAACATCGAGGAATCAATGCATTTGGCGTTTCTCTCTAATTACTTGTCTGTTTAGTAGTTGGTCGGCTGTAAATGATTTCGAGACTCATCGCTTTACATGCCCAGAATTCCACTGGATTCTCAACTGTCTTTGCCTGAGGTCCTGAACTTCAGCTAGGAGCGACTCCAGCTTGCCAAGTGAAATGCATTTTAAATGTTAATGTTTTTAACCATGAATTGTTTTCATTCATGATCAGTAGTTGTAAACATGCTGAATTCATTTCACTGCTCCAGGTTCTGTATCAGTGACTGGACCGAGCTAATCACCAAAACCCCCACGATGATTTACGCTGGGACCCAATTAGGGCACCATCCACAGTGATGCACTAACCAATACTGCATTCTTCGCCTCTGGCGATTTAGAATGTTTTATAAATAATGTGTGATGCATGTTTGACTTCTGGCTGTTGTTAAAAGGGCAAATGATGTTTGAGTCATTGTGATTTTCTCCCGTTAATGAGGAGACACAATGCCGCGGGATGCCTCCTCGGGCGCCTGGTTGTGCTGACCCATGCTCACATTTTCTGCTTTCCATTCAAATTGTACGGAAATCTTAATGGACAAAACATGATATGACAGTTGTGAGGTGGGACGAGTTTTTCATCTAGTTTTTCTTACAACAAAAAATCCAGACCTACGAACTAAAGTAAAGTAAAACTGCATTAATTTTTTAATGTCCACTTTTTAATCCATCATTAAAATGTGCGCAGTCCTGAGGACCGTTTGACAGACATGAGGAACAGGTTTTGTTGACAACCAGTCAAGTAGGTTTTTCATAGACCCAACCTGTATATGAAACATGATGTTGCAATCTGTGAAAAGTTCCTGTCATTTGCCACATACTAAAACACCAATAAACTCTTTTCGGTAAACAGTGGTAAACTGGTCACATGGCTTAGCTGTGAGACTAACTTATGTATTGAAGGGTGGTCTCACCAAGATGACGCGTCAGTTTTGTGATAGTAAACAAACAACTTTGTTGAAGCTTCTTTGTAAATGGTTGACGTTTTTTGAGCTGTTGAAACCAGAAGGGACTCACAAGTACCCAATGTTTGTAGTCAGTCATTCAAAGTCAATGGTTTTGAGCGAGGCAGCCGTTTTGCTGACATTAACTACCGGTAGTTATAACATTGTAATTACTAACATTTCAAGTTGTATTTTGATGTGAAACTACTCTGCTAAGATGTGAAATTTGATAGATTGGTGGGGACCTTTAATGACTGACTTGTTGGAATACGACATGCACAGGTTGACGAACATGCTAACATGTCAGATACTAGTGTTGTAAATAGAATATCAATGAAAAAAAAATTATTTAAAATTGCTGAGAACGCTTTTACAATGATGTTTTGAAAGTTTAGATATCAATTAGAATTGCTCTAAATGCAGTGTGAATGGTATGCAGGGTTTCCGCTCCATGTAAACAAGCGCAGTGCACTACCACTGCGTAAATGAGAGCCACCATGGCTTCAGAAGCATTTTTTAAAGATGAAATCTCGCGTGATCAAACGTAATAAAAGGAAGTGGAAACTTTGAAGCAAGCAGATGTGAACACATGACGCCTGATGGAGGTGAACATGATCATAGTGGTGTTATATTCCGAAAGGAACCTCATAATGAGGGATCTGTTTAGAAAAATTCTGGCAGAAATCCCGCCATGTGTCCTTTAATGTCCTTTGCGAAAAGGTCTCATAGCATATGGATCGCCATAGCCTCAGTCATTTCTCCTCTTATTGTGGATTGTGTAGCATTTAGGTACAACAATTCTCATCTGCTGTCATGCATTTTGATTCAGAATGCTTTGAAGATGTGGATGTTACTCCACCTGTACTGACCCTCTGTTTCTCAGAATCCCCTGTTGTGCCCTCATCTTAGCGGCCCATGAATAAAGAGCTGACACCAAACTGTCAACTCGCTGGCACCGGCGCCCCTGCAGCCTAATAACCCCCCCTCTCTCCACACATGGCTAAAATGCTTATTACTGTTATTTCATACACGAGTCATGGCCCTGACAGACAGTCATTTGACCTGAAAATTGATATTTGACAGCGAAAGATAGGCGGATGGAGTCGGAGCTCTGGTGTTCTGATGAGAGGAAATGTGGAGGCGGCAGTGAGGGTTGTCTGGAGGGAATGCCAGCTTTCATGTGGTTCTGTTTATTTTTAGCTTCCTTAGCAGCGCATGTTATCCATAAACTATATCATTATTTCCCATTCGAGTCAGTGGTGTAATTAAAAACAAAACAGATCGGCACTTTTTTTCTCCCACTCCTTCCCAAATTCCAGCACCAGTGCAGCCAGTGTGCCACACAGATGAAGGTATTGTGGAGAAGCACAGCATTGTTCTGTTCTGTCTGGATGAAAGCCAACATTCGTCGCATGGCGTTTCTTGAATTCACAGTTTTATTTTGTCTAAAGCAGGAAATTCCATTGCGTAACAGCATTAGTAGTATTTAAACGGGAGCTTGATGGCGAGGTCACTATACAAGAGGAAATCCTCACTTTAAATGATGATGGAGATAATCCTCATTTAGTGATGACACTAAGAGAAACTGTCACAGATTAAGGGTCTTAGCGGGATCAGAAAGCATACGGCTGGTGAGTTACGACAGGTTAATCCTGCAATAATATTAAGGTGAATTATCATATTAATGAACAAGGCTATTGAAATGGGGCTACTTTAATCCTTTCCTTTTGGAGAGCTCTTTCGTCATTGTGACTGATTTGTGGATGATGTGTGGACTGGACTCAAGCGGCTCAAACCAAAAAAATTACTTTGCTAGAGTAAAACAAAAACACTATTTATAGGGTTCCTATTATGCTTTTCCATGTCTGAGAGTTATCGTCAGTGCTAGCAATATGAAACATCACCTTAGCAAACACTGGAATGTGAAAAAATAATATTTGTGCTTTTCTGAGGAATTTCGCTTTAAAAATTTGCCTGCACGATATGCTATGTTCCATAAGATTCGTTCGCCTACAGATCTTGATACGTCAACCACACCAAGTGTGTCAATGTAACTGACTCTCCGTATAATGGAGTAGCTTTTCCTACCATTGGTCCTAAACATAGCGCTCACCAAATCCCAATCTCAGTCGCGCGCAAGTGTGATGTCATGTGGTTTCAGATTCATGTATTGTAATGCGGCATCAAATACATTTACTGAGGTTTTGCATTTTTTAATTTTTACATTACAGCTTTACATTTTGTTAAGTTAGCAATAGTGATCCATTGATGAGATTTTGGCCCAATCCCATTTCTCACTCATAACATCCTTCATGATACAGTTGTTAAAGGGTTAATGTGATTTCATGAAACAGTGGCCTGGTTTTCAGAGGCCGTTGTTTGGACTTGAACAACTAATTCATTGAAACCACTCATCATTTCTCAACCAAAGGCGCCATCTCGTGACCTCAGAAAACTTGCGAGACAGTTTCATCAATCCGCTAATACTGTTTGATATGATATGTCATTTATCCATCAATAGTTAGGAATATACTATTACAGTGACCCAGTTATTTTGAAGTCTTCATCCTCAAATTGAAGCTTAACATCACGGGGACCAGTGTTATGTCATGAATTGGTCCTCACAAAGTAGGAAAAATAAAGTACCCACACACAGACAAACCAGAAGGCACCTTTAAGATTCTACGGTGCCATTTTTTGAATTGTCCCATTTTTTTATTATCTTTTTCATTTTGCCCTTCTCATTTTTAAGTTTTTGACAGCAGACTTTGTTGATGTATGAGCTATTTCCTTATTGCTAATAACTGGGACGGTCCAAAAAATTTATGTACAGTGACACTAAACATTAAAGAATGCCCATCTCTCATTATTCGATAAACTAATCTCTCTTATTCAATTTCCCCAATTGAGAAATATGTCTTCCTTGTGTTCGATTCTCTTTCGGGAACGACTGATCACCATTTATCAAATTATCTCTGCGTGCATGTTGTTGCGACAAACGACCACAGTTTCTGCCCATTCCGCTGACATTTGTCTCCGAGATAATGTGTGATTTACTAAACCTCGACATTGGCGCTTTGCCCGGGAGAAGTTCACCAACAGTTCGTGGCATTTTGGTCAGTGAGGCAGGGTGTTTGCAAAAAAAAGATAGAAGCTGACAACTCTTGTGACTCGATCTTGCTTGCTATGAAAGTAGCTACACAACTCACGCAACCAGCTCGTCCTTGAGGAGATTACACATCACACAAATGAAAGAGTTAAAACTCAAAGCATTAACTGGATAAGCACCAAGAGTCAATCCTCCAAAACTAACAGGTTTAAGGGTTTAAATGAAAAAAGATCATCGTATTAGAGAGCTAGACGTATAAAGAGAGGAGCATTTCACACTCTTGGATCCTGTTAATCACCTCTGGTGTTCAGGTAGAGGGAGGAGAGGGAAATGTTGTTGGTGAGGTTGCTTTTTTACTAAGTGGGCCTATTGCAAAAAACAATTGCTGATCTGTTTGTGGCTGTCCCTCAGCCTTGTCCATTTAAACCATCTGTTTCAGCAATTATGCTCCACCATTAAAGAGTAATGTGATTGGTTTCTGAACGGGCCGAGCAACCGTCTAATTCTGGCAGCAAGACTCACGCGGCGGTTCCTGAACGCCATTTCTTATTAAGGTCAGTCAGGTTGTTGGCCGTCTGTTCCAGCGGAGAGCATTGAATAAGAGGGCCGCTGCTGCATCTGTCCTGTTTAGGAGGCTGCCAACGTCAAGGCAGTTACATAATGATACGCAGATGAATTCTGGGTTTGATCAATATAGTCAGACAGCAATTGCTCCTCAGCTGGAACTCTAAGCTTTTTACTGAGAATGCAAACAAGCAAAGAGGATTAGTTTCTATTTTACGTTATTGGTATTGGTCAATTCCAGTGGAAAACCTCTGCGCTTTATGTGCGCTGGACGACGCCATGCCCAATGCTGCAACACAACAAACATATTGTCCGTTAGCTTTGCTACAAGTACAACAACGTAAACATTATGCAAAGTGCATAATGCAAAATCTGTGGGGTATTTGACTGAAAAATGGTTATGAACCACAGGCCTTAAGAAACTGATCTGTCTCCTTGCTTGCCAGAGGTCAACGCGCTTTGAGTCCTTTTCTTGTTTTAGCATTTTCCTGCTTCTTGTCCTTCTTTATTTGCTGTGGTAGAAACATCTCTGAGTGAAGAATTCGCTTCGATCACTTGATCTACCATATGACTTTAGTTTCAACAGCACCACTGTTGTAGGTATAAAAGGTGCATACGAAAGACGAAGTGTGTTTGCACTCTAATGGCACCAGTTTTTCATCCGGAGTGATGCAGTGTTCAAGGACACTTAGTCCTGGGAAACACAACCCTTAATGACTCGGGTATTAACACCACTCATCATGTCACCTTCGCACGCTGACTTTGCTGATATTGATTCTATTTTCAGAAATCAATTATGCCTGCTAGATTAACATCCTCCATGTTTTTTTCGGGGGCACTTTTTTCGCAGTCAGAAAAAGTAGATGGAAAGTGAACTGAAGAGGATGTGAGAGCGGGAGAGAATTCCCCCGTCTCCTCTGTGATGTAAAAGATGAGCACCGCTTACAGCCGCTGCATTGAAAATGCAAGGAGAGGACTGTAAACAGTTGCTGTCTGTGTTGTGGTGAGCAGCCTCCTGAAGCATACGGTACTTCTTTTTACGGATAAACATGTTATTGTGGGGTTGAGTTCTGTTTGTTTACCTTTACATCCCTTTGAATGCAGACAGACTTGGTTAGGGTATAAAAAGTGGTTGTTACTGGGAGGGATTGAGCGGAGGCTGCTGAGAAGGCGGCGTGCTTGGATTTGTTGTGGCAGCTCAGAATTTAAGTCCTCTTTTTGTTCGAGTCTCTGAACTGTCCGTATGGGTTTGAACCCAAGAGAGAAACTGGAGACGGGAAGGTTTATCTGTCACCTACTTTCCGTGTCTTTCTTCTTGCTTCATGTAGTCCCCTTCTTTTCCTTTTCTTCAGTGATGGCCTCGGTTCAGCAGCTGTGCCGGTGATCCTGCTCGTGGAGTAGAAGCAAAGACGCCTTGACAAGCGACCTACTAAAAAAATAGCAGACGAACGAGGCGGAAAAAGAGCAAACACACCAGCATAAACAAATGCGACCATGTACAGCGTGGAAGATCTTCTCATCTCTCATGGATACAAGCTTCCCAAACATACAGCATCCACCTCAGCCACCCCCACTCCGGCCCCTGCACCTTCATCCCGCCGGGCGCCCTCGTCCTCACCGCCGGCCTACACCAAGCACCATGAAATTGTGGAGAACAGGCCGAGGACGGTGAATGGCTACGAAAGAGGGTCCAGGGTGACCTACGGGAACGCCGGGGGAAGCAGACAGCCTCAAGCTTACAGTGGTGGCAGCAGCTGCCCCAACAATAACAATGCCGAGCCTCGAGACAGAAGCCAGTCCAGACAGGAAGCCGGAAGCCGGAACCAACTCGACACCCACTCCTTCGGGGAGTCCCTGACCTCAGACAGCGGGTAAGACACAGTCTTGTGGTGGGCCACTAATGTGCTTCAGTCTGACTTACTGTCTCATTACTGTGTCCTTATTATGCTTCTCACCTTTTGTCCTCCTTCTTTCATTTGCGTGACGCCTCCGGATCATTTCAGGATCACGCCGACTAATGAAGTTAAATAATCACATTTTTGCGTTACGACGGTTGAATCCCATATTAACAGAACCGTTTCACCTGCCTTCCAGTCATTGACATTTCTCCCATTATTCTGTCGCTCTTTTTTGTGTCCCTCACCCCCAATTACTTCCCTTCAACTCTCCTCCTCTTGTCCATCAGGGATCCGACTCCGTCTGATCAGTAGGTGGTTGGAATTGTTATCAAGGTCTTCCCTTGGGAGAGACCTTTTCTGATAATGTTAAGGCAACAGAAACATATTAATTAACCACTAGAACATGATGATTTATTTATCATCTTAGAGGTTATTTATTCAATATGCGCTTTGTTTCAATTTCATCAGTCTGTTTAACAGACTAGAGGCCCACTCCAAAAGTATTCATCTATCGTTTCTCTTCCTTTGTATCCAAAATGCAAACAGGATTCTTTGTAGCAAACATGCATTGATGACACTGTCGCAAATGCTTCATACTTGTGATGGGTAGATGAGGTATCATGAAACAGTATTGCAGGGTTGATGAAACAGTGTCCTGTGTTTCATTTTCAGATGGCACTCCTGGTTTACAAGTGATGTGAGGTTTCATTGATTTACTTGTTCAACATTTTACAGCAGACAGTGCCATCTGGTGACCTGTGAAAATCAGCACATTGTTCCATGAAACCTCATGAATCTTTCACTACTGTGTCATGAAACCTCATCTACCCATCGCTACTTTATACTTCCAGTTCATTGTAGAATCAGGATTTGACCTGAACAGACTAGATGTCTGTCCCACTATCACACTTAGAGGAGGACATATTTGTTCTTGCTAAAAAGATTCTCAGCAGAAGTCCGAATAAAAATCTTTTCTGCTAAAGCCGAAACCTTGGTTTTCAGTTGGAAAAAGGTGGAAATGCATGTGTAGGTAATCCAATTCCTTACCCATGTGGACAGGTTCAGGTGTCTTCGGGTCTGGAATGTGAGATCGACATCAGGACTCTTTCTTTGGTCTGTCATGGTTTTGGTGATGAACTTCGGATAGTGACCAAAAGTACAATATTTAGATACAAACGTCCACATTGAGTTTTCTCTGAGGGATGTCTGGACTGTGCCATGAGATAAGACTAGGAGTTCAATCATCTGGGTGTGAGTGACTGGAAGTGGAACCACAGCTCCTCCACATGGAGAGAAGCCAGTTAACACGGTTGGACCACCGTCTTAGAATGCCTTCCTAATAAGACATGCTGGGTTTGTCCAATTATGGAGAGGCTCCTTGCAGATCCAGAGACTAATGGTCTTGGTTGATGCCTCGGAATTCCCCTGGAAGAGCTGGAGGAGGTTTCTGGGGAGAGGAACGTCTGGTCTTCTTTGCTTTGGTTGCTGTTCCGACCCCGGATAAGTGGTAGATGATGGACCGTTCTCGATTGTTGCACACACATCAAAAGCATTTAGTTTGTGTAACAAATATGATCCTATGCTTTTGAGATCTTTGTTATATGGACTTACAACCATTGACGTTTGGTCAATGAACCCAGCCTACAGAAAGTGTAAGGCTCTGTTTACTAGGAAGAGACTTGCATCCCTCAGTTGGATCAAAGGGCACGCAGTTGAACTCCAATAGAGAAATGTGTGTATATCACCAGAGTGATGGCTGACTGTAATTCCACAGCTGGATAATGGCATGATTCATCATCTCTGTTCATCTTCACTGTTTTGCTTAATAGTTTAGTAATGACTGGAAAAGCATTTGTGTTCATGCGATCAGTCACCCGCCTTGTCAAAAACATGTAACATTCATTTTGAAGAATGGTTTATTTAGCTTCTGTTTTGAGTGTTCCCTGCTGCACCAGATGGACGTTAAAGAACCAAGTTATTCCTGCACACTGCCTCTTCTCACTTCTCCAGTGCATTGATTACACACCACTTTAATGGAAGAAGTGTGTTACCAGGCAGAAACAACATGCAGTCCACTCATTTGACTTGCAGAAGCACTCTCTGTGCTCTGCTATCCAGCAGTCCGCAGTGCCTATGGCGTATGTGTCACCGCTGCTGTCTTGATAGCTGGCAGGTGATGGAGGAGACAACAAGCACAGACCGGTCCTGAGTCATGTACTGTAGGTAGCCACACACTGGTCTTAAAGAATTCTATAGTTGTGCTGTATCTTTTCATTACAACTTTCCTGTGTATCCCTGAGCCTCCTATATACCCCAGATAATGCTCCTAAACCAGGATCTGAGCTCACGTGGTTCTTCCACCGCTCTGCCGTGTCCCTCTGAAGCTATGAAAATAGCAAAATGAAATGAAATAGATTTTGGTCTAAGGGTCTCTTGAGAGAGACTTTTCCATGGCCACCTCAGGTGCGTCTAACTGGAGGCTTTAAAAGAAGCTCCATATCGTCTCCCAATTTAATGTGCCTGAAAAAAAGGAGTGCAGGTGAATTACCTCAGCTGCTCATTCCAGATTCTCTAGTGGCAAGATGGAACTTCCAACCCTGGTCATGTAGTTTATTCCTCCAAGATGGGAACAGCAAACATTGAAGGTATCTTTAGGTCTTGTTAAAACAGGAAGCAATGATTCCAGGGCAAATACACATGGTTTTATCAAGCTGGAGACGTAGGAAAGAGAATTGCAGTTGTTGAAGGCGTTGTATAAAGTTTTCAAGGTCATTTAGCTGAACTTACACTTGGTTAAGCTAGCGACCCCTAAATGTGTCTTACAGTGATTCCGATTTTATATTTTCAAATTATGCGCAGGAGAAAATCTATTTATAATGTTGACATTGTCATCCCTGACTGAGTCTACTCACTTTATTCACTTCAATCTCACTTCACTCTGTCAGTGAACAGTGAATATAAGGAATATCATATTATGTCATATCATATTTGGGGTTTTATCAACAGCTGACATGATGAGGTGGTTTTGTTGCGTCTCATTGTTGTGGTACATTCCTGATTTGAAAGACATTGGCTACTCCATTATTATTATTATTATTATTATTATTATTATTATTATTATTATTATTATTAATAATAATAATAATAATAATAATAATAATAATAATAATCATGTGGGGCACGTGAAGGACATAATAATAATAATAATAATAATAATAATAAACAGAACACGATGATATAGATGGACATATCTATTGTAGTGATCGAATTTTAAAGGACATATATGACGAGTGACGACACACAAGATAGGCTCAGGAGCAGGATGCTGACTCGGCAACCCCAGATGGGGGATGCAGAATAAGAAATGGTCAGGATCCAAATGACATGTCAGTCAAGTTTCTTCTATGATTTACCTTCTTCATATTCAGTCGCACATATCCAACCCTTAACACACAGTGGAGGAGAAATAAAATGGAACTTGCTAGCTTATAGTGGCAGTCAGGAAAAAAACAACTCTGTGACTCGGGTCTCCAGGTGTCTTCCAGTAAACAGTGACCAACAAACAACCCCATGATAGCATTTTTCCACAGTTTCACATACTTCATAACCTATTATATAATGCATGAGGTATCAATAAAAGATGACTTTTATATGGTTCATTTAAATATGTATAGGGAGCGTAAGCTATATATAGCTTTGTCTTTAGTTATGCAATTGAGACCCCCCTGGGTAGATGGTTGCAATGTATGATTCCACTGATATAATCTGACTGCAGCCAATCTGTGTTCCCACCCCTAAAAAACAGAGTGTAGTTTGCATATAACCAGCGGTTATGGGGGTTTTGGTGATGTAACAAAGGCAAAGTCAATAGAGCCGCTCTCATATCAGCACAATTAGATGGGCTTGTTAGACTGGCCTGTGCTGCTCATCTGCTCTTACGCTGTGTTCTACTGGCCGTCTGTTTTTCTCTTAATCCCTTCTGCCAGCAGTCAGCGACGGAGCATCCTCAAATAGACAAATGACCTTGAATTAAGATGGTTGGTGTGTCAGTATTTCCTCAGTGAAGAGAACTAATCCACGTATTGGTGTCGCAGCGTTGCCAGTGCTGTCAGAGCATTCTGCTGGGAATGTGGGAATTGCAAAGACATATGTTCTGAGGTTTTACTCGGTTGTTTGTTCATCCCTCTTTTCTTTCCCTCTCCGCATCCAAATCCAGCTGTAGCATAGATAAGGCTTGTGCCGATCCACATCCTCCCATCGGGCGTTAGTACT
The DNA here is from genome assembly GCF_027744825.2 of Synchiropus splendidus. Taxonomy (NCBI): domain Eukaryota; kingdom Metazoa; phylum Chordata; class Actinopteri; order Syngnathiformes; family Callionymidae; genus Synchiropus; species Synchiropus splendidus. The sequence goes on from NC_071336.1 coordinate 25,309,168, forward strand.
TGAACCAAATTAAACTAATGAGACAAAGAGATGCGTCAAATTTTATTGATTCGCACAACTGCCCATTCACCCTCAGTATCCTTTGACATCAAGGCTCGAACATGGATGGCCTCAGCCTTGCCAGCGCTGTCACATGTCTTTCTCCTTGGCTGTCATTGTACAAATAGTCCAAATCAAACTTGAATGAAAGAGCGGTGTACCTTGTTACTGTCAATCAGGGCCACCATCAAACATGCTCTCGCAGGATGTCATTTTTCTTTGATGCTGAAGCAGACGCATTCATTGTGTAATGTGTTCCCCTGACATCCATGCTAAATCCAAATTCAAAGGCAGCTCTTTGTCATGTGTCTCCATCTAGTGGGATGCTGCCTCGTTTTCCACATAGTGGATTATGTGACTTTTTTTTTATACTGATTCGAAGGACGTTTTCTGTCTGTCTATATTGAGGAAAAAATGTAGTAGCTACAATATGTGTGTGTGTGGTGGGACTTTAACAAGTTAAACAATTAATTTAATTTAATTAATTACTCTGAATGTACTTCAAATACTTCAAAAATTGAAATTCATATACAAATATTTTCAAGACATTAAAAGAGCCTTAGTTTAAATAAGGTGATATAAAACCGGGAATATAGCCACCATTGTGATTCATTGTGCTGCTGTCAAACTGATGCAAAATAAACAATATTTTGTTGTTTAAATGGATGTATGGGTGCATCATTTGATTCAGTAATGTACCAAATTCATTCAAATCGAAAAATGTGGCTTCTTGTGGCAAATATTCTCATACCATTAAACTGCAATTCATTGACATCACATGATGTCAATGACATCATATTGTTTATATTTGTCATATCCTATATAAACAATATGCTTGTTTATATAGGATATGACAAATGTAATTCAAAATATATTCTTCATCCAGCATATATATGCAGCATATATATATATATATATATATATATATATATATATATATATATATATATATATATATATATATATGCTGAATGAAGAATATATTTTGAATTACATTTGTCATATCCTATATAAACAAGCATATTGAAACATGTTGAGAAAGAACTGGCACAGCAACTTATTCTCTGTCCGTCAGGGTTCTCCCTGGCTCTTCAGCAGCTTCAAGGCTCCCTGTGCTGGGATATTGATCCCTTATGCGGAGATTTTCCAGCCCGCTTCATTTAAAGGGAAGACGGTGTTGGGGTGCGGGTCAAGCCATGAGTTGCATGTGATTCACTCACAGTACCAAGTACGCACTGGAGAGTAGCTTGCAGCTAGCCACATGTGGTTCCATACACACAGTACCATTATTGGCAGATGCCACTGTTCACTCTTAAATGTTAGGGCTTGAACAACTCATGCAATGAAACCTCACATGAGTTGTAAACCTAGAGCACCATCTAGTGCACCGCTTCACCACTGTTTCATGATACCTGGTCTATACATCACTTATGAGCGTCAAGTGCAAGGGGAAACATTTGACTTTGACTGCATCATGGAGGAACATCTACTTGGCCACAGCTGCTTTGTGACGCCCAGGGAGTGAGGATGTGTTGGGGAATGTGTTCATGGCAAAAAATTACGAAATGCTTTGTTCATCATCATGTTCATCAGTTGAAACACAACACATCAGATATAAAACCGAAACATGGATTGAAATAAGTGGAAAACTTCCCGTGGGTAATTTCACACTTCATCATTGACATTGCAAGAACTCAATGATTGAGGTGGAAGGCCAGCATGTAGCCCTCAAGACATATGTTAAAACTGGAGTCACAGTGTATCAAACAGGTCTGACTCACAGCAACATGCAATTTCCTCCTCTTTTTGGCCCTTACATTCATTTTATCACATTATGGGCTGCAACTGATTCTCATTGCCCTTTATCTGAAAAAACATGGTACCATTTGACGGTAGCCCATAAATCATCCCCCTGTTCTGAAAATCAATTTAATATAAGGTCACCTCATGGCTGACCATGTAATTGGGCGTTTTGAGCATTAGCCTCGCAAAGTGACAACTGCACACGCTCTGATATTGTTTATTGATTTTGCAAATAGGAACTGGGGAAGTATCTAACACTCATTGTCATTTGTAGTATTCAAACAATATTTTTCATGTGTTCACATGGCAGTTTGTACTCAGCTACATAACAAAAGTTTTGTAAATGGGATTAACTTTCTTTGTTTTTTCAGGTTCTGCGATGGTGCCAAAAGTCAACAGACTCTTCCTAAGGACATGTCTTACTGGAGAAGAAGAGGCCAGGACTTCAACGTACTATTGGATTATTCTGACCTGAAGGAGGCCAAAGGAGGAGGCCAGGCTGGTGTCAGCAGGACAGAAAGGCCTCAACAAGCGAGAGGCCAAGAGATGTCTGCAGAAGAGCGTCAGAGGGCCGTGCATGAGAGACAGCGCTGGGCAGCCCAGGCTCAGGTGCAGGCACAGGCTGAGGCTCGGTCTAGAGACAGGGAAGCAGCTCTGAATCAGTGGAGAATGGCAAATGAGAGGAAGTGCCAAAGCTTGGGGAATGATGACTGGCACCCAGCTGTGACATTTAGACAACTGTCGCAAAATGAGAGGGAACGCTGGGCTCAGGAGCAGCAACGGCTACTTGCCAGGACTCCAGACGGCATGGTGGTACACCCGAGGACGAAGGCCAAATCTCAGTCCCTGCCTCGGATGGTGCATCCAGACAGCCTGCATTATGTGGACATCCCTTCATCTGGGCAGGAACTATATAGGCGAGGCAATGGCCAACCGCAGTCACTTCAAGACTTTTACAGGCATATCCGCTGGCCGGAGAATGGTAGACCGGCAAGTGCAAATCCATTTTTAACCACACCAAAGCCCCGCTTTACCCGACCCCCCCGACCTCCATCTTATGAAATGCACCAGCAGATCAGGGGAAGCTGTGAGGTGTTGTCTGGAAGAGACTCTGTTGTTTCCCACGCCAGAGACAGGACACCAATACCCATATCAAACGCCGCTGACACCCAACTGGACTATTTTGCACAGAACTCTGGACCTCCAGGATACATCCCACCCCCTTCATACAAGAGAGTCCCTGTTATTGTCGGCGGGCGCCGTGGCTATAGTGAAATAGCTGTCGACTACAGGTACTGAACTGATCTTTGCTGTTTCAGATTGTGGAACAGATGCAAGATGGTGGGAACCTTTGTTTGGACCTGTTTTTGGTCTCTTTCCCTTATAAAATTGATTTTAATGACATAAAAATGAGAAATGATTGAAACACAAAATGCTCCCTACGTTTGGCCACAACATAGCTCAAGCAACACACATGGTCAGGTCATGTACTGCCAAGTAGAACCCTGAATTATTGCCCCAGACTATTTCGACCTGTTTCTCTTTTAGCGTAGTCTTTCATGTGTGTCAAGCCTTTGAGTCTTGTTTTTCTGTTCTCAGGTACAGAGGCGACGTATACCAGCAAATACACGTGGCTCCAGATGGATCTCGTTGGTACACCAGACATCCCGCAGTTTCTTGGCATGACCCTCAGAGAGAAAGACTGTCGGGCCAGAAGCAGCTTTATCCCGTTTATACATCCCAAGAGCATCCAGGTGGCGGGATCCAATACATCCCCTTCGATGACCCCCGCATTCGACACATATCCTCCGCTTTGGGGGACAACTCCTTGACCGATGCTGACAAAATTCGCCACATCCGCAATGAGCTTCCGAGTGTCACCGTTTCAGAGCCTGCATCTGAAAACAGTGCCTTTTTGCCCCCACCAATGGGGCCTTTTATTTCTGCCAAACTGGCCGATGACGCCAGCCAGATGTCTTCAAGGCTCTTTGACAATGACAATGGCAGGTGGCACAGCAATTTGCACAAAGAGATTGTCGATAACTTCCCAGCAACTGACCAAAACTGCAACAATAGATACTCCAAAAATCAACGACCGCCACCATCTCCCTCTTCTTCCTTCCAAGTCTCCAAAACAGCATCTCGCCCAGGGAGCACTATTCACTTTGCAGAAACCATCACACAAGTCAAGACCATTCTTCCAGAATCAGGGACCGAAATCCACAGAAATAGCAAGCGACGAGTGAGTGAGACCATTTTCTGTCTGGTGTCAGTTCCAGTTCATACACCCACCAACATTAACAAAGACTCTGATCAGAATAACAACGAGACACCTTCGAGTTTGACTCTTACCTCCACTGACACGTTTGCTGTAGGCCTTAAAGAGACCCACAAGGTGCGAAGCAAGTCAGTCAATGAAATGCCAATCAAACACCACTACTCCCACTACCACACCACCAGCACAAATTCTATGAGGAATTACAAGAGGGCTCCGCTACGGAAAGAGATCATCGACGCATGGGCTCTTCAAGCAAGTAAAGAAAAAGAGTTATGTAATGCAAGATCCTGGCCAGGAAACCAGTACCGCAACCAAGAGACCCAGACTGGCTCACCTCTGGTCAAAAGTCCTGAACTCCAGAGTCCTTCAGAGGGTCCTGAGTTGGCTCAGTCTTCTTCCGACACAACCACAGACAGTGGATTGGGAGCAGACCAGAGCTCTCTGTATGGCTACCCCATGACTGGCCAAAAGAACCTTCATCCATCCAGCAACAGTGCTTTCTCCCGTCTAAGCGTCAGCCCAATAGAAAGTCCTTCGTCATCACCGTTGCAAACTGCGTTGTCGACTTACGAGGCTCAGGATCAGGAGGAACCAAAACCATCCTCCCCAAAAAAGAACAGTCCCACGTCTGAGGACACTGCTGAACAGTCCTTCGGTCAGTTCCTTCTGAAGCCAGTGAACAGAAGACCTTGTGATGCCATTGGTGAGCTGGAGAGCATCAATAAAGAGATGGATGACATGATCAGCAAGAGACCCATTCTTGTACGGTCATTTGATGACCTGGATGGGATGAAGAACAGACGGAAGGCACATTTTCGTGATGGACCAGAGCCGGGCAGAGAGGCCATAAGTCTTCCTCATATTCTCACAGAAAAACCGAGCATTAAAGTCAGGTCCAAGTCATTCACTTCTGCCAATGATCTTGACTGCATGAGAAGTTCTGTGACGTCAATGAATGGCATATGCAATGATTTGAAAGAGAATGGGCCGCTATCCACGCTGCCCCATCAAAATGAAATGAATTGCCACTACAGACAAGATATTCCCGTTCCTCAGGAGTCCTTACTGAAAGATGTGGGACTAACTGTCTACACAGAGACACCTGGTGGTCCTGGTGAGCCATTGCAGCGTTCCCTCTCCGTCCCATCTCCGCTTGTCCACATGGATCTCTCTCAGCATGGGGAAACCAAGAAAGTACTCGTTGTAAACGGCAGCAGTTCAGAGCACAAGTTAAATGAAGGACCTCACGTTGTGGCTGGTAAGGGGAGAAAGGAGAAGTTTGACTTCGTAACCAAGTCGCAGTCTATGAAGGAGCTGAATTCAGTGTGTTTGAAAAGGAGGGATGACATCAGATCGCCACAGAGCGACAGCTTCCTCAGCGTAACCAGGACAAAAAAGCAGCTTACCTTTGTGTTTGACGATGACAGTGATGAAAGATACGCAATTTCCAAGCGACTGACTTACAAAAATGATTCGACAATTGCCGACAAGCATTTGGAAAACTTGCTGAACCAAGAGAAAGCTGGTGCAGTTCCCACAGAAGACCTCAGCAACCTGTATGAGGTGCAAAGCGCTCAGGGAATCCCTGAGAATGAGTCGATTGAGCAGAGGGCAGCCAGAATTCTCGGCATTGCGGTTCCAGTGGGGGCTTTGGGAGGGGATGACAAGCAGTCGGACGGCAAGGAGGAGACACAGCAGGTTAGTGGATGTGAGGAGGTTGAAGGGAAAGGCAAAGTGGCTGGTGTTGAAAAGACAGTTGAGCAAACAGGGTTAGCAGTTGATCCCAAAGAAGGGGAAAGACAAAAGCACAGAAGCAGTATAAGCTACTGCAAAGGCAATGTTGATCCCGAGACAAAGGTTTCGCTAGACCAGTCCGACTTCTCACCAACAAAACTTGCCCCTACAATACAGGTCAACCCCAAGGATAAGCGAACGCTGGATATCCTTGGTGGGGAAAAGAAAGGGCATGGTCATGGCAAGCTAATCGAATCTCTTCAGGATAAATTGTGTTCGTCTTCTTCCATGTCTCGGGGCAACTCAACACCAGGCAGAATGGCTAGACTCAAAGAGCTGGACTCTGTTTCACGAATCAGACAATTAAGCCTCAATGGTTTGGAGAGCAAGACAAAGTTGGAGGCTCAGATCATTGGTGCTCAAGAAGTTGCGAAGTTAGTGATACAGAATGCTGACATGGATGTATTCAAGGAGAACAGCGCAAGTAGTTTTGAGAATGAACATGAAACTCAGGAGGGTAAGACAGATTTTAAAACGGAGGCGAGAGGAGAAGTCGAGGGAGAAAAAGGGGGAGAAGGTGATCAGCGAGAGGAGCTTATGGGTCAGAAAGGTATCTCCAGTGTTCTGATGGAGAAGGCATGCGATATTAAAACCGATCTGGGGACAGATTCGGAGGTTGAACAAACTGAAGCCAACCTAGAGTCAAACGTGGACGAGACTGAGGTTTCTCCCCATTTGCCAAAAGCTGAAGGTGCTATTCATTCATCTGTGGACAGAGAAACAGAAAACTCTCCTGAAGTCAGAACAGAAGTGACGCCACAGTTAACTGATGGAATATCTGAAGAATCTCCGGAGACGGTTGAAATCAATGAAATCGAGTCAAGAGGAACTGAAATGACTTCATCAGATGTCAAACCTACTGATGTCTCTTTGGATACAACCAACGCTAAAGAAACTGAAGTGTCGATGGAAATCAAATTAGATCGATCAGAAGTCAAAGGAATTGAAATCACTACAGATTCCAAGATCAGAGCGACGGACGTCAAAACTAATTCAACCAAAGTCAGAAAATCAGAGGCGACAAAGGACTCAAAAGGACAGATAATGCCCAAAGCAAAGCGGCGGACAAAGCTCCAGAAGCCCCCTCTGCTCCCTAAACCTCGTAGCGTTCCCAAGAGGGAAATAACTCTGCCACTCAGCTTCAGCAGTGGGACCTGTGACACCTCCCATGTGGAAAATGACGAGATGCCACCAGTCTCAGGTAAATATAAACAGCTATTAGATATCAGGCAGCTTGACCTTGGACACATTTAAAATGTTTCTTTTGTTTTATACTATTCAGGATTTGATCCTCAATGATTTGATGCTTGATGCTACTAGTGATGGATAGATGAGGTATCATGATACAGTGTCCTAATTTTCACTGGACACTAGATGGCGCTTAGAAATGAAGCAAGGTTTCTTTGAGCTAGCTGTCGAAGTTCAAACATTTTACAGTAGACAGTGCCATCTGGTGGCCAGTGGCCACTGTTTCATGAAACCTCATCTACCCATCACTATCTGCTACACGAGGCAAATTCTGAGGATCTGCTACACGTGAATTCTGAGGCTTCACGAAACAGTGTCCTCATTTTAAGAGCTCGGTAGGTGGTGCTCTGGGTTTAAAAAATGGTGTGTGAACTCTGAAAATGTAAACAGTGTTTCATGAAGCCTCGTAAGGCCATCACTAGTTAATCCCAAACTACCCATTCCAGTCACCTTTGTTCCCATTACTGAGTATTCAATTGTGGTTTTAGAATTACTCAACCCAAGCATCCATCACATGAGCTCATATGTGGAGTTAGTTGGTCCAGTTTGGTCCCACAGGGCATTAAAAGATAGCAATTTTGCTCCCCAATCCCAATATTTGCTCTTATCTGGAGCCTGGTTTACAGTTTTTGTGTGGGTGTTACGGCCCTCGTGTAAACAGTCGGTGGCCAATTATAAAAGAAGCAAAAATTGGATAAACCTAAACTGTTGCCCTTTCACTCAAGGACAATTCTTGCTCCTCTCTGATTGCGTTGTCTCATCTCTTTTCTCATCAGACGCCTACGACCCCAGTCGAGTGGAAAGAGTATGACCTCTGACTCCATCTTCAGCGCTCTGGAAATCTGTCTTTCTCCAGTTAACTGCTTTTCCAGTGACAAAGAGTTCCATCTCACCTCAGAGTCAGTCGGACGTGACCGCTGTAATATCGTGGAACCGCCCGTCCTGGTGCTGCTGGAGCATTTTACAGCCAAATAAACGCACAGCGTGTGCCATCGTTCGGACCGTCCATCCAACTCACAGCTTGGACGTTCATCTGCTCACTCAAGCAGACGTCTTTTTGATGATGTGCTCATCTCATTACTCAAGTCTGCACTCCTTCCCGAGTGTTGACTTATGAATGTATAAGTACTTCTGTTGAAAAAGAAATGTAACAGGAAAATAATCCAACAAAAAGCAACAGTATTGCATTACAATCAGTATTAACCAAATGTAAATAAGAAAATACTAGATTTTATTTAGAGTATAAAATAAATCAATTAAAACATTTATTGCTAAAGAAATGTATATTTTCTTATTAATGTTTAGAAGAGAATAGTTTTTTTGACACGTAGTCTTTGGGTGTGTAACAGCTAATGACCCCCGGCTCTTTATTCTTATACTTTTGTCATGTAGAATGTACTCGAGAGTGTGGATTGCAATGAGAAACACTGTGATCCTCGAATAGTTACACTCAGCAATATCGTTGTCTCTGTGGGGTGTTTGGGATCGTACAAGCTAATCGCATTTTACTGTGTTGCGTCGCAGCGCCTTTTTTAATTCGGTACAGTGGTTTGATTTGCACAGCCAGAGATTATTGTCTTCATGTGAACCAGCAGAGCACCTGATCACGCTTTCACGTACTCAGAGATTATTCCCATCATCTGTGTTTGCACCTTCTTATCTTTGCTGCTTCCAGTCACAGGAGTCACATCCACACTCCAGCGGCTTCATTTTAAACAAAAAACAAACTCAAATTGATGCCTTTATTCATGACCTGAAGGCAGATGGAGTCTCATAAGGCACTGCAACAGTTATAAGTTAAACAAATCAAATGAATTTCCCTGTTTAACCCAGGTCCCTTCATCCATTTTGATCGCCAACTTTTACTGAATCATTATTCTACATTGTTGACTTCAGTGTTGTTATTGAGCAAAGCTGCGTTGAAGACTGTGGGAAACTTAAAAGGAGTTTAACTCAATATCATGACGCATTTTAAGTTCTTAAGAGTTGAAAGTCAACATACAGCTAAATAATGATGAGGCTTCATGAAACAGTGTTGTCATTTTCACAGCTCAGTAGGTGGCGCTCTCGTTTTAAAGTAATGTCATGTGTCATTGACATGACTGTTCAAGTCTGAACATTTTAGAGCAGAGAGCACCACCTAGTGGGTGCTCAGGCCGAGGACACTGTTTCATGAAGCCGCATATGCTCAAAACTACTTTAGTTGTGCACATTTGGAAGTATGACAGACGGAATACTGTTGTTTGTCAAGGTACAGGAGAGGCCTGCTGACAGAAGAGCATGAATTTCATCAGCATAAACATGTACCTGCCCAACATCAGTGAGTGTTCAAGCCAAATTTTTAGACCTGGGTTTAACCGGAAATCCTGAAAACTGAGAGGGAGATACGATCCACTTCCCGTCACCAAAATGCACTCATATATTTTTTTGGTGATGTCAACTCCTAATGTGTCAATAAGTGTGTCATTGTTATTTGACATTTTGTCTGTCAAATGAAAGTTACCAGATACGAACCTTGAAGACTGTGAAGAAGAAGGTGAACGTGGCCCCTATGAATTTGCCTGTGTGCCACATTAATTCCTTCTTATTTTACGTACATTTTTGGTAGCGCTGTCGTCAAACCAAACCTCTTCTATCAAAACACATTTCCCTCGTATCAAAGCAGTGATTTGGGGTGACTATTCCACTATTTCAGTTTGGAAGATAAACGCTGAAGAAAAGGCCAAAAATGGCTGTAAAATAATGAACCCTGGTGTGTGGATGCAGCTTCAGTGTCATCCAAAACATCGTTCGCCAAGAATGTTTTGTGGCATCAAGAGTCTATTTTTGGTCATGTGCGACTGAGCAAGTCTTCGGAGGAATACGACGTAGCTCGGATGAACGGTGTGCCTATCTGTGTGTGAAACCCCTCATCTCATCTCATCCTTTCTCTTTTGGCAATAATATGAAATATTAAGCCAAGCAAGCTTAATATCGATACTGTAGAGAACCCGACGGATCATTCAAGGACAGAATTGGTTTACCGATGTACCCTCCAGCAATACAAGACATTCAAAATCATACCAAACTGAACTTTGTGCTATGCATTAGACGTCAACATTTACCGGGTTTAATACCAAAACTGCAACTTCTGGTTTGTTTGTAGCTCTGCGGATGTCCTGTGTGTGTGTGTGGGTGTTCAGATGTCGTAGAGTCTGTCCGGGTGTGTGTGGGCGTTTGTCTCCTTGGAACCTCTGTGTATCAGGTAAACTTTTATCTGGTCATTCCCGTAGTTCTTTTCTACTGCACCCTCTGCGTAACGCTCCGGACGAACTGGTGCACATCTTGATTTGATATCTATTTTCATACATGTACAGCTTTTTTGTACCCACCACGTCTTTATTTGTGTTTATGTGCGGGAGAGGCAGAGGGGCGGACGGAGCGAAGTTGTGTTTGCAAATACATTTGGTACCATATAGTCTAACCTATAACAGCAACCGCTCTGTTTCATATAATGTATATTTTATTTTCAGAGATGAAGCTAAATATTTAAATCAGAACAAGGTATTTTCAGATCATTGTCAAAAGGGAACTGTTGGGGCACAAATGTTGTCTGTGATTGACCATGAATAAAGACAAGTGCTCTTGTACAGGACTGTAGACTCTTCATGAATAAAAGTCTTTGCATGAATCGGTTGGGTTTGTTTTTATTTTGAACCAGCAAGTGCTGCTAAGAGAAGAGACACCTCTGTCAGTGTTTAACTGAGGCACATTCAAAATCAAATCAAATTCCCAATGTAGAAAGTGTAGATAGTGATGCTTCACAAAACTTCAGAGGTCAGTAGGTGGTACTTTTGATTTGAAACTGATGAATTTTAATTTTATAAGCAAAACATTGTGGTGTTTAGAGTGCCATCTAGTGGGCTCTGCAAATGTGGACACTGCTTCATGGAGACATAGGCTGGTGAGGCTTCATGAAACAGTGCCCTCATTTCAGACCTCAGTTGGTGGTGATCTCTGTTTAAAAATGGTGGGAGACATCGTTGAAATAATGCAGAGTGAAGAGTGCCATCTAGTGGGCTCTGGAAATTAGACCACCGATTCATGAAACTTCATAAACCCATCACTATCATTCTTCTTTTGGCATTTCCCTTTCAGTGATTCAGCGCATTTCTTTAACCTCTGAAAAATATTTAAAGCAAATGTCACAGAAGGGCGTCGTGTTGAAAAAAGAGCTGAGCCAAAAGGCACAGTTTTCGAGTCAAGATCTTGCCCTCTCCATCAGTCACAAGATGTCATGACAGAAATATTAGAAACGTTTTCTCCACACTCAAAGTGGCTCAGGTACAGAACCTCCACTGCGCAGTCTATTCACTTGAACAACAGTGTTCTCTGTTTGTTATGCTGATTGTGTTCTCTCCACTAAACGTCATGATTCCCCCATGATGTCCCCCGCAGGTAAATAGCATTTTTATAGCCTGTCATTCATCCGCACAGAATCTGGTCCGTCGGTTTCAATCCTCTGCAAATTAAACAGTTGGAGGAAAGTAAAACTGTTTCGTCTTCTATATTCACTGCATGTAGGTGTTCAGTTTTGCCCGCCGGTCGAGTACGTTCATAAAATTTATGCCTAAGTTTAAAGATAACTCGGTGCCAAATAAAGCCTTTGCTGCACGTTGTATTTGTTTACATAGCACATGGCTTATTATACAGTACCTGAAGTATATATGGGGAAACACTACCACCTATTGGGCGATCACTCGAACGAACATTTCTTAGTTCTTTCACGCTCCAAATGTGAAAAGCTACAGAAACAATGCCACATGTGAATATTATTTCAATAAAAAAAAATATTGAATATGAATATTATTTCATTCCTCACTAATATTGTGATGATAACTGACGCCGGTAGAAGTCACACGTAGCTGTTTCAGAATGTTAGCAACAGTCGAGTTTACGTTTATCCATACATGTAAATCAAACTGGTATATAATAATAAACTATATATTCGTTTTCACAATGAAAATATCCCTTTGAGTGAAAACAAAAAAAAAAGTCTGCGTTGGCCGGGAATCGAACCCGGGTCAACTGCTTGGAAGGCAGCTATGCTAACCACTATACCACCAACGCGACACTGATAAGAAACGTACAGCAGAGGTTTTTGTTAAAAAGGTGTGTTTGTGGTTCACACATCTTTACCATTTTTGATTACTTCTCACTCCAAAACATCGACTGAAACGTTTCTTGGCACTTTTTTAAACGCTACAAAGCGCGAGCAGTTTAACTTACGTCACTTCCGAAGATGCGCATCGTCAGCACAGAACCGTGATCATTGTTCTTGGTGACTTTGTGTCCTGCCAAACGCGACGTGGGTGGAGAAGGTTTTGATTACTTGCGTGGTGGATTCATGTCCGCCAGTCCTGGAACTCGAGTCCTCTGCCAACACACGTAGTAAGTTGTGCACAGTACACCTCAGTAATGCCAAACCTATATTCGCATGAGCCACTTTCTGACGGCCACCTGACTGAAAACATACGCGTTTACGTCCCACACTACAGTATAATGTTCCTGGCGCAGTGGCACGTGGAAGATGGTACCAAGTGTTGCATCCCAGACTGCCCCTGCTGATCATTTCTAATGTATTTATTATTTATTTTTAAGTATTGTAGTGTTAGATACAGCAGTGTCAAGAATCACTTGGGAATTAATCTTTAAAATGATTTTTTTGACCAAGTTGTTACACTTCTTTGTCCATTTCTTTGACCATTTCAGATGATTTCTGGCTGTTTAACTCTCAGTCAATGCTCATCATTGCTTGCTTCCTTTGGTAGTAAACATGACGTGCCACCTCTGGGGTTTGGTCGATTTCCACTATACTGTTGGTGCCAAGCTTTCAGGTTCACAGACAATGTGTTATTGACGTTATTTAGGTTGCTTCCTGTCTGTGATCAGGATGAGGGAGCAGCTCTTCTCCCAAACAAATGGAGATGAGCTCCTTCCCCAGATGGAGGACTTTTGGAGGACTAAATCTTCTTTTCCGTTCGGCTTCTCCCTTCAGAGGTGGCCACAGCGGATCATCTTCCTCCATCTCACCCTGTCCTCTGCTTCCTCTTCTCTCAAACCTACAAACCTCATGTCCTCCTTCACCACCTCCATCAATCTCCTCTTTGGCCTTCCTCTCCACCTTCTGCCTTGCAGTTCCAACCTCAACATCTTCATCTACCAATGTACTGGCTCTCTCTCCCCTGTACATGTCCAAACCATCTCCATCTAGCCTCTCTGACTTTGTCTCCTAAACACCTGACATGTGCTGTCCCTCTGATCTACTGCTTCCTGATCCTATCCATCCTGCTCGCTCCCAGAGAGAACCTCAGCATCTTCATCTCTGCTACCTCCAGCTCTGCCTCCTGTCTTTTCCTCAGTGCCGCTCTTTCCAAACCACACAAAATTGCTGGCCTGACCAGCCTTTTGTCACACATCACACTTGACACTTTTCTCCAATTATTCCATCCTGCCTGCACTCACTTATTCACCTCTTTCTCACACTCTCCATCACCCTGCACAGTTGAGCCTAAGTACTTAAAATCCCCCACCTTCTTTATCTCTGTATCCTGCAACTTCACCTGTCCACTTGGGTCCCTCTCATTCACACACATGTATTCCATCTTAGTGCGGCTAACCTTCATTCCTCTCCTTTCTAAGGAAAACCTCCACCTCTCCAGCTTATCTTCCACTTGCTCCCTGCTCTCACCACAGATCACAACGTCATCTACAAACATCATTGTCCAAGGGGCGTCTTGTCTAACCTCAACCTGTCCATCACCATCGCAAAGAGGAAGAGGTTCAGAGCTGAGCCTTGGTGCAGTCCCACCTCCACCTTGAACTCCTCTGTTACACCTGCGGCACACCTCACCACTGTCTTACACCTGGCATCCATGTCCTGCACCACTCCAGCAAACTTCTCTGCCACTCCAGACTTCCTCATACAATACCACAACTCTTCTCTTGGCACTCTGTCGTACGCTTTCTCCAGCTCCACAAAGACACAATGGAGCTCCTTCTGACCTTCTCTGTACTTCTCCATGAACATCCTTAAAGCAAACACTGCATCTGTGGTGCTCTTTTTTGGCATGAAGCCAAGCTGTCCCGACTCAACATGACTCCATATGACCCATGAAGTGCCAGAGGAAGACCTCTTCACTACTGAACTTGGTATGTTTGGGGTCAATAACAAATCCCAAAGAGCCTTAAATCTGGCTGATATGCTGAATAATACTGCCACTTTCTGTCGTTTGCTCCTACCAGAGTGATGCTGTTGTGATCCCGGTACGTTGTGTTTATGCGGGCAGAACAAAAGTGCGTCTCAGACTGAGAGATAAACACGTGAATGTGAGGCATGTGAATACGAGATGAGCTCAAGTTAATCTGGCGTTTTCATCTGCAATAGGATGTTTCCCCTGTCGTTCTTCCCTTTACCAGCAGGTGTCAGTATTGTATTGTGAATCACTTCAGTTCATCGAGCGCTGAACCATGGGTCTGCAACATGGAGCTCTGCAGCCACATGTGAGGATATATACATGTAGTTTGCTGATAAATATGGGATGAATGATGGTATATAGTTTAGTTTAGATAGTTGGGGTGGTTAAACCAAAGTTGAGCTCACAATTACTGTTCACTTCCCTAATAGCTTCATTTGTCAGAGGTCAGTAGGTGGCGCTCTTGGTTAAAAAAATAATGTTATATTTCTTAGAAGTCGTTAAAATCCAAATATTTTAGAAGAGAGGGTGCCATCTAGTGGTCACTGAAAATGAAGAGGATGTTTAGTGAAGCATCAAGTCCATAACTTCCAGTGACTGTTACTGTTGTTGTGCCATCATTTTCTTTGCCTCATAGACGGCAGTCTATCCTCGATGAAGCTTTGGTTTTGAACTTGAATGTAGCTCACGTTTTTGTCCCTACAGGGCCACTAAATGAGTTTTTCTCCTCACTAACCCAGGACGTTTTGACTGAGAGTCGATTCTGCTCCTGTCTTCATCGTGTTGTCTTGTAGCTGTTTAGTCGCGTCTGTTCATTTGCCCTCACCCGACGACAGTGTTGACTGTCTCAGTGTTGACTGAAATTTGTTTGAGGAAGCAGCATATTTGTTTTTTCTTCAAGTTCTGTCAAAGTCCAAGGTCATAAATCAACTCACGCGCCCATCTTAGCAGCCGTTTAGACGCGTGTTCATATAGAACACGCTCATGTTTATGGCCTCTCTCACAACATGTTTTTTTTTTTTTTGACGTGGGAAACCAGTTTGCTGCTCTCTGTTTCCCTCCAAAATGTTTTCCTACAGTTACAAAAGGAACAGTAAATGGTAACACCTACAAAAATCTCTGGGGCCATTTTGGAGCCTCAGTTTGTGGCTTTCGCTGACTTTGCTTTCTGACCACGATGAGGGTTGTTTTCTGCTTCTGTTCACTTTCAGTGGAGGCCAGCGGGATGCTCCGGAGAAACAATAGTTTCTGAAACTCTTGAAAACAATCATAGTGGCATGCTTGTGGTCTTCATTCTCTTGCAAATAATGATGGGTTGATCATGCTTCATGAAACAGCACCCTCTTTTTCTGAACGGTGAGATCCATATAGCTCTGAAAATGAGGCTTCATGAAGCTTCATCAGCCCATCACCACTTGTAAAAGGAGGTCAGAGCTCCCCCAAAGCGACCAGCTCTTTGCTCTCAAGGATAGATCCACAGCCGTCCACAAGGACCAAAGGAATAAGCAGTTCTGAGTGCAACTTGGCCTTTGAGTGACATTCATGTGCTTGTTTACCTTCGCGTGTGTGTAGTGGTCCATTGTCGCTCTGCTGTGGAGTGTTTGCTCTGCGCTGACACACGGTGCCTCGCTGGTTCATCTGCGCCCCAACTAGACACACAGACCGTTGGGAATGCTGTGGGTGCGACTTGGCTGAGCCAACAGACTCTTCTTCCACTGACATCTCTGTTTACCTGCTTTTGTTGGCGGCTTCTGTGTCACGCCGAAGAGAATAGAGTGATTAATGTGTGCAGTGACAACAACAAGTGTTTTGGCTGCCGTGGCGCCAACACACTCCTTTTGTCCCGCTGACTCCTGGGCTCCGGCTGCAGCGCCATTGTTTGTTTGACTGTTGTGTGATATAAGTGATCTGCTTAATAACCTGCTCCACCGCTGACACCTTCCACCTGTCAATAATAGCGCCACAGTGCTACAGGAGTACGATTGTTACATTTTTTAATGGATGATTTTAAAGAACTAATAAATGAAGGGTGGAATTTCAAAAATTATTCATAAAAAAATTGCATGACAACACCATAAAAGTTTAGTTTAAGTTGATGAGAGATGTTTTGGTGGAGTGGGAACATTTCTTTGATGCCAAAAATGGCTTCCCGCAAGTCATAATGAGGTTAGTCGTTCACTACCTGTCGTACAGCATCCTCTACACAACCTTTAGAGTGACTATGGGGGCCAGCTGGTGGTCCACATTTGACGTTTCACTCTGGGTCTGAGGCAGCTTGGGGGTCCTCAATCGGAGTAGGCTAAAGTGGTGGTGAGGAAGAAAGTTTAAAAATCCTCAAAAACTCAAGGTTGGAGACCAAATTCAGCCTTTTTAAAAGTTTATTTGCCCCAAATCAAACTGAATATTTACTTGAAATACATTTCAGGTGCACAGCTAGCTATGGAGGTGACCGAGCTTTGTCTTTGAGGAGCGATGGGCTTCATGAAACAGTGTCCTCACTTTCCACACTTCTCTATAGTCATTGACCTTGAACAACTGTACATATGAAACCATCGGTTTATCACTAGAGCGCCATCTAGTGGCTGCCAAAAATGCATAGAGTATTTTGTAAAACTTCATCAGCCCATTACTACCGCCTTTTCAGCACAGGAGAATTGATCTGGAAATTCCCCTGAACTGGAAGGTTGAAACAAGTTCTGAAACTAACCACAGAGATATTTGACTTTGATCATAAAAGAATCTCATGTCAGTCAAAGTCAGAGTCAAAGTCAGTGATGCACTGATGGAGCTTCACGAAACACTGCGCTGACTCTGAGAGGCCACTCGATGGTGCTCTAAATACAGAAATGACGGCAGGTTTTACTGACGTAGTTGTTCACTTATGGAGAAGTGAGTGCCACCTAGTGGCCTTTGAAAATTAGGAGACTGTTTTGTGGAACCACATCTTCCCACCACTTCTAAATATAAAGATCGTTTGGCCTGCAACTTGGACTGTGTTTTAAGTTTTGTCCTCTGGGATGATGACTTTCCTTGACATTGTGAGAGTTAGAGAATCCTTAGCTGCTATATTTTAGTGAACATCAATTTTAGCAATCCTTTGATCTTTTTCTTACCCTTTTATCTGTAGTTATGGTAACATACTTTAAAGAACCGACATTATTCCCATCTTTTATGTTTTCAAGAAGCATATTGTTCCTATGTCGTGACACAACCCGGGAGTCCGCATGATTCCACAGGAGGAAACACAAGTCGCCCTTGATGATTCCACTCGCCCACTCTCCCTCATTCCACGTTCTTATGTCGCATCTGATATTGTTGATGTTGTTTATCTTTCCTTCTTCCTGAAAAATGAATAGTGGCTCTGTCACGTCAGGGAGTGCGGGGTTCTGGGTTGTCTGCTTCCTGTTGCCTGTCTTATCTGGCATGCAGATCCAGGTCAGGCCTGCTTCAGTTTCAGGCCTCTGCTTGTGCCTCTTCTGTTGAAGATCGTCCGACTGGGGGGTTTTGAGGGGGTGAGGTTCATGCTTCCCTCTACACTTCTTTCATATAGGAGCAGCGTGAGGCTCCTACCTAGTTCTTCCTCACGCGGATCTGAAGCTGAGGCTCTGGTGGAAGTCTTGGGGGGGATGTTTCACACAAGGCCTCTCCATGAGGTCCTCATTTGTTCTCGCTGGCCATTACTGTGACAGACTGTTTACAATCACAGACAGATTAGGTTTACGGAAGGATTTATGTTATTCCTAACGCTGCAGAGTGTAAACACCTCTGACGGTTTTCCGCCACCCTGCTTTAACAGATTAATATGACCAGCCAGGAGCAGCCTGCGACTGTCTGGGAGGGAGGAAATATAAGTTTTCATTCAGACCAGATCGTTGAGTGCGACTGACAGCCACGGGGTGGCGCACTTTGTAAGGAGAAATCTTTTTAGTTCACGTGGATCACACACTTAAATATAGATATTCCTGGCAGGACATACGGAAATTAATTCACACAGTTTTGAAAATAACTTCAAGTTGCCTCCCCGTGTTTCATTCGACTGTCTTTATTCTCTGCCACTCTGCAGTTGAATGCAGCTGGAATGAGGATCAGCTACTCGAAGTCTGAGTCAGGAGAGATGCAACTTTACATCCATGTTGGGTTCAAGTGCATCTTGGGATCTTGTTCAATAGTGAAGGGAACATAGAGCCTGGACCTAATTTCCGAGCCCCTAGATGGCACTGTGCTTGGAAATCAATGGCTTCTTCGACTATTTGAGTCGAGCATCACGATATTTTGAGGCCTGGAGCGCCACCTAGCGACCCTCCATGAGGCTTAATAAAAGGTGCATCGACATCCCAAAATTCCATCCAGGGCCTTTGATGTCTTTCCTCAGTCCACATTCAATAAAAAGGAGAATCATTATTTTATTTAAATCTTATAATGACTGTATTCCGACTGACAAATGAACTGCATTGCCTTTCATGTGTATTTAAGTGGAAGGAACTTTGGCTGACCTCTCGTCCACTGAACTTCTTAAAATTAATACAGTAGTTTTTCTCTCATCAGCATCTTTGGCGGCCTGGTATCCAGGGTAAGGTTTGGCACGCTGCGCAGTCAGACCACAGCTATTCTCCTCCCTCGCTCTCTCACACTTTGCAAACTGTGTGCCACATTCACCGCTGTGACTATTGTAGCGGGGTCGTGACCTCTCCTCACAATGCTGGGCTCTGCCTTTTCTTTAAGCATGAGGAAGGTCATAAGGCTGTGACGGAGAACACGGTCTCGGCGTCACACTCCTCGCCATACACGCACACACAGAGCTTATTGTTCCGGGTACACATGCATAACAAGCGGGGTCTCTGTCCGCCGAGCCCAAGATTTATACCGTGTTCTTTCTCCAGCCAAACCACAAGCGCTTCATCCTTTCATTGTGTCGGGCTCCACCACAATTATTTAAATGCTACTAATTTTAGGGTATTTTCCTTTTTATTGGAAACTGCATGGCTTCAGTCAAAGAGCTTGTCTGAGCAATGTCAATCACGATTTAAATGGAGGGAGGGAGAGGAGTGGAGTGTTCTCCTCTTGGTCCTGCGTTGGCTTCAAACACTATCATCTATCATTGTGACCAATCGCAGAATGTGGCAGGAGATGAATATCACTTCGTTGGTGATGGACAGTGTTCTGGAACCAATTTTTTTTTAAGTTTCCTTAAACAAAATGGGTTTGCAAGTTTGCTTGGTCAAGAGAAGTGACAAAATTCAGTCATTTTGGGGTTTGTCTATCACAGCGTCGGTCCCGTAACTTGGAACGTTACTTTTGGATTAGATAAACTGTCCAGCTGTGATTCTGCAGGCTGCTAGATGGAAACATTGGGCAGAAAAGCAGCTATCCAGTCTTATTCATTCGGTCATTCATCACATTCCGATTATTCTGGCAATGGGATTGTGGAGGTCATTGGGGCATGTCCAAGCAAATAGGACAAGACTTTAGGCAACACCATGGACGTCCTGTCCAGTGTGTCTTCTGTTTGTTGCAGGACACAGTGAGGTGTTAAGGTGCTTCCACCCACAGATAGTAATGTACCCCTTCTCCCAGGCCTGTCTTACATCTCCACTGAGTGTCAGACCTTTTTTCCTTTATTTTGTTTCTAGGGGTTGTTAACGTTCTTGCTTGGGTGGTAGCTAATGACTACAGTAAAAACAGTGCAATGAAGTGCGAGACAGAATGACACCAGGCGTTCGATAGACAACCACTCAGACACGCTCACAGCAATGCACCATTTTGGATCCGTTTTTACAGTTCTAGTGAACCACCGTTTTCTAGTGGCTCCCCTTCAACATGGCGGCAGCATCGCCACTGCCCAAATGTGTGAACGCCATGCATGGAAACGCTGCAATGTACTATGTGGACTAAGGTTTGTTTATTGGCAGGTATCTTGTAATATAAAAGTAACATCCGACTTACAACCGGGATCGGATCCGACCAACCGGTCATAAGTCAGATTGGACGTAAGTCGAATGCTTTTCAAAATAGCCGACACAAGGGTTATAGCTACTACTGTAGTGGTAGATGGCTGTGTGAGAGTGAGATGCTGGGATGCTGTGCTGCTGTAACTGTCTTAGCGATGCCAGGATGCTACGTGCTGCGGTGCCAGACATTGAATTAAAAAAAATAAGCATCTGCTGGCCGTGGACATAAGTCGAGCAGGTTGTAAGTCGGATGTTACTATTACTCCTGTATCCCGATACAGGAGGGGCGATGCAATAGATTGTGATATACTGCGATGCTGTAAGTTCAGCCACATATTGTGATATGTTTACAAGAGCATTTTAAGGGGGGAAATCAGAGAATGCTGTTAAATATTATGTGCATAAAAACGAGTTTGTTATGTCAGTCCAGTTAGACTTTGTGTTAAACGTCGCAGTCCAACAGAGGAATGACCAGTTCCCCTCATCGACAACATGACTCGATAGTTGCTTGCTGGAAGTGAAAAACAAATGCTGAACGAAGAAACTATATTCGTAATACTGCAAAACTAAGTGCAAAAGTGAAGTAAATAAAATCACGAGTCAACATCACTACAGAATCTCAAGATGAAAATGCTTCACATAAACTACATAAAACACATAAAATTATGACTGCAATGGCATCAATGACTTGAGCCTGGGGCTGATGGACTTGCAACATCACACAACTTCTATATGGTGACCTAAATTAGTTACAAACAAAAGTCACTATTGTGACTCTTAAAATTGCTGTCTACATCTTTCCTTGGAACTGAACAGTACCAACATTTGTCATGACACAGACAAGTGTTTCCAGAGAAGGGACTGGCCAAAACTGCTCGATGGGTTCACCAATTCCAAATATCTCTGGGGGTTTGTTTTTGCAGTTAAAAGGCCTGTCGAACACATCCTGGCCAGCAGAGCGGACACAGAGAATAAAGTCAGCACACACAACTGACTAACATCCACTCCTGACAGTTCCACAGGATGTGGAGGTCAGGTCACGCAGACACACTGGTGCTTTTTGTTGTGTCTTGATAGAAATCAGTCGAGACGGATTTGAGAAAAATCTGAAAACCCTAGAAAAATTGGGAACCAGAATTGGCGTTTGATCTTGCCTCGCTGAGGGCTGAACATGCTGCCTGCTGCATTATATTATTCAACCGCAGTCCATTCCCATAATACATTACGTCTGCGATAAAGGTCAGTTCCTGCATCCCACAGAGGAGCAGGAGACAGGCAGAGGAGCCAACAAACAGATCCATGAGGTGGGGGTCTTGGGGAAACACAGGAACCAGTCAAGCTTCCCCCTGTGAGGAAGCGGGGAAGGTCCTAAAATGTGTCAACTGACTTGCTCACATCCTGAAGGGTCTGAGTGGGATGTATATTTTGGGAAAACTCATTTCCGGTGATGCGCTGGGATACGGACGATGTAAGTCCAAACATGGGGAAACATGAAAGAGCTGCCGGTCCTCCGGTCAGCGAGCATTTGCTTCCAATGTTGAGCGTCACTTGTTTTAGAATTTGTAAACTGCGTATGAAGCTGTCAGTGGAATTCCACATGGGTCTTTGGTTATGTGCGGTGTAAAGATGCCCGAAAGCTAGTGATAGGTCGATGAGGTTTCATGAAACAGTGTGCCAATTTTCAGAGGCCACCAGATGGCACTGTCTGCTGTTGAATGTCCGGACTTGAACAACTAATTCAATGGAACCTTGCTTCATTTCTAACCAAGAGCGCCATCTAGTGGCCTCTGATAATAAGGACACTGTATCCGAAAGTCATAACTGGTGAAATTGAGAATGAAATTTTCTCCGCAGGATTAAAAGATTTAGTTTTTCATTGTCATCAAATCAATAGACATCCCCCTTTGCTTCCTTATTGATCAGACAAATTCGTTCTTGACACACTCCAGACCAATGGACTGTTGAAGTGAAAATCTGGAAGAAATCACCCCATCGTCGCGTGTCTACCGTGCTCAAGTGTTTCATCCAGACTGGGTTACTGTGATGCGCATAAATGTCCTCTTAATGCCACTGTATTTATGACACAAGCTCTGATATCTTTTACCTCCTGTCGATCTGTGCATAGATATTCAACACTTCTTTTATGAATGTCTCCAAAATTTGTAGTTCTCTTGGTTATTTCATTGGTGTGTAAGGTAATCTTCTCACACACACACCCCCAACCCTCATCCTTTAATAAGCTCTTTCTCCGGGTGTCAGTTGAAGCTGGCCCCCGAGGATAAGGTCAGGGTCACGCACAAAAGAATTTATACTGAACTTTCGCTTAGTAGACACATTCAGTCTTCGGTGAAAAAAGAATGTAGACACGTCCACCAAACACAGACACATTCTGTTATTCTGTCACGTCCTGTGGGCCATTGAAATGCTATTAGTAATGAGGCATCCGTCTTGTTTAAGGACAGTGTGCCTCTTCAGTTGGAGCATTTAAATACCAGCGTTTGTCCACTTGGGTGCGAGCAAGTCACCCCATCTATGATTAAAGTGACTGGGAGAACAAACTACGGGACATTTTCACACAGCTAGTGTGCTGCGTAGCATGACCTCATTGTGATCGACCTCGTACAGTTCTGTATCAGAGCGGCTTTTGGCACCTTTTTTTTGTGGTACGCATATACTGTATGTTAAAAGCAGGTCTGATTCATGAATGTACTTTGACTGAGAGGCTGCTGTTCTGCAGAGATAGTTTTAGCCAGTGGAAGAGGCAGTGTGCTGCAGCTGTTGCAATTGAAATAGTTGGTTATGTGGTTATGTATTTTGTGCCAAGTTGTACCGTTGCCTTGCACATCTTTGGGTTTGATTCAGCCGCAGAATATTGTCCCATTTAAGAGGGTCCAAATGGAAATTCAGTCAAATGATGAATCAACGGAGCCCAACTACTTGCTGGATATGTCCTAAATATGCACAATTACAAGGCATTTGTATAAAAGGTCTTCTGCTGAAGTGTTAAATTAGCTGAGGGTAAACTGCAGCCAAATGTTCTTGGTTGCATGTTAAAGTTGATATGTGATAATTCCTCCGGTTGTGGGCCAGTTTAATTAATATTTCTGTACCAAGGGGAAGTCACGCTGAGGTGGAAAATAGGATTATAATCCCAAAGAACGAACTGGCAGTGTGGTGAAATGTCAAGGATTATAGCAAAAACAGAGAGAGTGTTTTGAGAACTGAACTTTCCCACACAGGCAACGCTCCTAAAAGTTTCCCAGTCACTGTAAGGGCTTTTTGTTGATGTCGAAAACCACAATGTTTCCACTAACTTTTACGGTTTGACTTTGTTTTTTTGCTTTTTTTCTTAACGTGATGGCTCTAAAGGGATCATACTGCTCTCTAAGTTGCGACTAAAAAGCAAAGCAGCCGGTCTCGCTGGCTGTACTTTAGAACAACACACTGAGACGCTGTGGAATGTGGCCGTATCTTCTTGATAAACCAGTGCTTTTGATTTCTTGAGATGCCTGGAGTGGAAAAATGCCCTTTTCAGCATGGAATGTCTGTCAACATCTGCCTTGGTCATATAGGACTGATATTGCTTGAAAAAAAAAAAGGCGCTGAATGCCATCATTGTGTGGCGTAGTGAGAGGGAAAGACGCAAACGGACCGATAATGTTGGTTTTGTGCTGGACCGGGCCTCCCTTTTGCCATCTGAGGCTTTATCTTCTTTCCTCATCGGCCCGAGTCTGCTCTGGGTTATTATCGCTGACCTCTGACTGCTTGCGCTTGTGGAAAAAAAAAGCTTTTAACCCTTCTATAATTTCCAGATTGTGTACATCAAGCCTGAACTGTGTACACATACGGGTTTATCCTGGGCTTCAGATATGCTCATTACTTGAAGGGACCCGGGTGTTTTCCTACACAGCATTTTATTCTACAGGCTCTTTGCGCCAGTGTAAATACTTCTACATTACACAGTGATTAATCCCAAGCTTTGCTCTGTCCAAAATAAAACCTCACCTCTCGGACTCTTGCTGTGTCGAGCAAGAAGCGAAAACATCCGTGTTCTTCTAAACCCCCGAAAACAAACCCAACATTCATGATGTCCACAATATAAATGAGCTGCTCCCTCCAGGGGAGACGTGTACAGTGTAACATAATCTGCATTCAAAGTCTTCCACGCACAGGCCTTTGCTGTGTCCCTCAGGGGTGCCCTCCTGCCCGGCTCCAGAAAGTGACACACACTCGGAGCACCACTGTCATCCCCTTGTCCTCTTCTCACCCCCGACCCGCCAGCCTGCCCTGCCTGCCCTTTCATCTGAAGAAAGTAGCCATTGTGTGGGCAGCTTGTTGTCCAAGAGGGATGTAACTGTGCCTACGGAGGGCGTTGAGTTTCCGTCTCGGAAGAAGGGACATCAGTGGCTTGTTTTGATTTTGCGTGACTGGGTCAGTGCTCAAAGGATGATTTCTCCAACACTTGCACTGCACGACGATTCTCGATTCTTCTCTCCACACAACACAGAACCTTTGTAAGTGCAGTTGATCACACTGATGCACAAGACACGTCGCAGCTAGGATGATAACAACAACAACAAACATGGAGGAATCCCTGAGCAAAAGCAAACAAAAGCATCTGTTTGGTCTTGTTCAGGGATGTTTTTCACTACACAATGGCCAGGGTTTACACTACTCTGAATGGACTTGAAATTCTTATAAAATTGAAATTCTTATACAAATATTTTCAAGACATTAAAAGAGCTTTAGTTTAAATAAGGTGATAAAAAAACCATCGTGATTTATTGTGCTATTGTCAAACTGATGCAAAATAAACAATATTTTGTTGTTTAAATGTATGTTTGGGTCCATCGCTTGATTCAGTAATATACCAAATTCATTCAAATTGAAAAATGTGGCAGATATTCTCATACGATTAAACTGCGATTAATTGAGATTAATTGATCACAAATTTTCTAATTAATTAGATTATTTTTTTAAATCGAATCCCAGCCCTACTTCTTATATGTGTGACATGTGCTTTAAAGGTAAACTTTTGAGGGGAATATTGAGCATGTGTGAAAGGAAAGTGAAATTATTGGCACTTTTGCAGCTTTTTGGTTTTGAGCAGTTCAGTGCAATGGACCTGCACATGAATGGTTGAATGTGAATGCATTATTGGAGGTAATAATCCACCATAAATCTTGTATTATTTATGTTTGTTCTGATTGGCTCAAACGTCTTCAGTCACTGAACCATCATTTTGGGGAAATTATTTGTCATTTGGCCATAAAATGAGGTTGCAAGTCCTTTAGTTATCAGTTTGTAATTCAAATCTGGCACCTTTCAGACATTTTTCCTAAGTTAAATATCTAGAGAGTTAAATAGCACCTGCTGACAAATACTGGACAGATGAACTCACTCCATTGTTTCATAGCTAATGCTGCACTGACAAAACCACCTGAAAAGTTTTCTACAATGAGCGTCTGCTGCTTATTATGTCGCTGGTAAACAAGATTGCAGTTACTATTGATTAGTGATGGGTAAATGAGGCTTCATGAAACAGTGTCATGAGTCATGGAGGCCACCAGATGGCACTGTCTGCTGTATAATGTCTGCAAAACTTTGGCATCATTTAGTATGGAAATTATTTATTATATTTCAGATGAGTTGACTGTGTAGCTTAGTAGGATTAAATAAATTCCCTGGAATCTACTTCCTGTTTAAAAGTTACATTGTGTACAGTGACTAAACTGTAACACCGGGAATGATTGGCATAAAAGAAGCCACTGCCGAATGATGTATTGTGGCTTTGGTACGGCTCCCTTGTGGCCATACAGCGTACTACTGGATTACACACACTTCAATAACTTTAGATTTAAAATCTCTTCACATCGAAAACGTTTTAAACAGAAACTCTTGTGCTCAAGTTGAACTTGCTTAGGAGCTATGACACAAGTTGCCACCCTCACCTCAAGAGTGGGTCTGATATGTTTTTCTGACATTTACTCTTTCCTCCTGGAAACTCTTCTCCAGTGAAGCAGACAGAGCCAGTCTTCAGAGATGGATGTGGAAGGAAGCTGTGGCACACCGGAATGGCGAGGTTTTCCACGTGGGAGAATCAGAATGGAAAGTCATAATAATAAATCTGAACGTGTGTGTGTGTGTGAACACACTGGTCTTTACCCGTTGTATCACAACCCCGATCAGGTTCCTTTGATAGCGTAGCCTTCATCAACTTGCTAAATTTCACAGAGGTCCTCTTTCTGACCCCCCGACACATCTGCTCACTGTTCCTGATTATCTCTTTGTCTGGTGTCACCCTCCAATCTTTCTCCCTTTCCTCACTCCGTTTCCTTCCTGGTGGTCTCAGGCACCGAATGAGAGCAGAAGTGAGATGAGTGTCTCTTTGAAGTTGAGCCCCTCTAAAAGGAGGCCCGAGTCGACCCGAGTGACAGAGCCTGCCTGTCTGCCTGGCAGACATCAAATAGTCGCCCGGTTCCTACAGCGACATTTCAAACCTTCCCCCTCTCCATCGCTCCATCTGTCCCTCTAAACCCTTCTGTCCACATCAAACTTGAACTACTTTTTGAGCTTGTAATTAAAGCCAGGGAGGCTGGAACAGAGGTGAGTTGTTTGGGCTGCAGACGTGCTGCTAGGGTCAAAGGCCGTGTCAAGCTGGTACCTCTTTGTGGGAATTGATCTACTACAGAATATATATTGTGTGGTGAGGATGCCGGCCTCTGCATGTTGGAGACAAAAATAACATTTAACGTCTCAATGAATAAATTGCGATACATGGAAGAATAGAAAATAAAGTTTAAACTTCTTTTGTCATGCGGGCATTAGGGACAGGCGATAATTCATCGTACACGGTATACCGCCAAACACAACCTCCATGATGACAATTTGGCTCACTCGCTGCATTGGAATCGCATACATGAACATGCCGAGACCACGATAGCACGCCGCAGTTGGTTGACAGTTGGTTCACCATGGTAGTTTTAAACTTATTTTTAACATTGATAATGACACTGGTCGACTCTGAGTCTCTGGATCTGTGTTTATTTTGTTAGATGGAGTGGTCCTCATACGTTCTCTGACGTGGTCGTCTGCCTTTGTTCACATCAACACGTCGGTCTCCCACTGCACTGGTGCCTCAGCGAAACACCGTGGTGAAAATAGTTGGATATTGGACGGAGCTCCGCTCCGGTATTGGCGGCGACGTCCTCTTCCTCGTCCCCATTAGGATCAACAACATTGACAAATTCTAAAATGTTCTAAAATGTTCAAAGGATTCATGAAGTCTTCAATAAGGCAAAGAAAAAAACATTTTAGGAGAGAGAATTGTGAAAATGTCACAAGACAAATGACTGACAGTTTGTATCATGATTTCGAGAATAGAATATGACTAAATGATCATTTATTGAGATACAGCAGACAGACGTCTCAACCCCTAAATAAAATGACCAGGTTCTACGAGAGACATGAAGCATTGAATTTCTCCTCTCTACACTTGGTTAACTATGATATTTAGACATACATAAATCATAATTTTCATCAAAGTTTTTCATGAAACTGTTTGAAGAGAGAGTGTAGTGTAGTGCGTGCAACACATGGAATAGAATGAAAGTGGATTTATCATGATAATTATTGTTATCGCTGAAATTACAACATTTATCGTGATAACTTTTTTTGTCCATATTGCCCATCCTAAGCGGCATTTTCCATTTTTCAGGGAGACACATTTCAAGCGATGACTCGTAACAAAGCCTTCGGCCAAATTACAGGGTGCACTCCTCCACTCAGCACTCCTTGCTCAACAATGCGGGGATGGGAACAGTGGAGGAAAAAGAAAATACTCGGCTGTTAATTGACACTTTCAGGATATTTTACGGGATGTTTCGCAAGAGTCCATGTGGCACCAAGCGTCCCGCACGTCCTCTAAGTGCTAGTGAGTAAACAAAGCTGACGTGTCATTGGGTCTCTGTTTGTTCATCTTGTTAAAACATGACGTTTATTAGCACGGTGTTCCTTTTCATTGGGGCTTTTAGCTCCATTAGCCTCTTAAGTCGCGCTTTTATAAGTCTGAGAATGTTTATCTAACTATGGATCTAGGCTAGATCAGAGGAGGAGGCTGGATGGAGGGGTGAGAGAAACGCAGCGTGCCAAAACCAGTGACTCATCAGTCAAGCAGTGGCGTCCGACTTGAGAAGCATTTCGACTTGGATGAAGCCGTCTTGTGCCGCCCACCTTCCCGACTTTACACCAGCGCTCAAATAGCCAATTTGCCTAATAGATGTGAACTCAAGTGCTGTGTTTTGTAGCCAGAGGAACAAAGTGCGTGCGGCCCTAACAGAGACCTCCCTCAGGGGAATTTCTACCCGGTCTGAGCACTTTACAGGATTATTTGGGCTGACTTTTATCTTAGGTGCCAGGGCTAGGAGCTCGCAGAGTGCTGTGACCCGCTGACCCCGGCCTCTGTTCCTCGCTCTCTGTCAGTGGGAAAAGTCCCAGATGTAAAGTGTCTCTCCTAACTGCAGTCTCATAAGTATCACTCAAGCTAAGCTCAGCCCAGAGTTTGCCCCACAGCCAAAAGACGGGGTGTGATTACAGAGGTAAAGACTCGCAAGGTCAAGTTTGTACAATGGGGTCTTTTTTTCCTGGAGGTTAAGAGGAGCTTCACCGCTAAGCTGGAGGAAGCTCTTTTTCAGAGGGACGTTATGGTTGATAATGGCGGCTGCCTGTGTCAATCACCCTCGCTCATAAGTCTTGAGTGAAATTGAAGAGAAATTCACGTTTAACTGGAGAAGCCACAGACGCCCCCCCCTCAAAAAAAGTCTCGTCTCTCTATCAGTTTCAGTTCTTCATTTTGTATCCAGAAGAATGTGCAAATTGTATGGTAAATTCTCCACATTGACTCACCTTTTCAGGGTTCCTTGTGATTCGGGCCCTTTTGTTTGGAAGGTCAGTGACTGCCCAAACGTGGAGATACACAACTGAAGTTTTAGTCTTCATGCTCTTTTTTTTTCAGGCAAAACTGACTTAGAGCTGAGCAAGTTTTGGTTTCTCAGCTACTATACAAATAAGACTTGGTGCTACATGAAAATATATCACAGTGTTGTCTTGTTTATCATGGTACTCTTAAGTTTTGAATGGGTGTTTAAATGCATTTTTGAACACAGAGCACCGTCTCCTGCTCACTGCTACATGTGGGTTCTCTTCTCAACTCATCGTGTGGTCATTTTTCCCACATTGTAAACTTTGAGTAGCTTCGACTATTGGCCAGTGTTTTGAATCTAAATACCATGAAAGCACCAGCAGCAGGGTTGGTAGGCAATAGTCAAACTTAGAGGTGATTTGAGGGTCGGATCATTTGCGCCATGGTTTCCTATGGGGCTTGCTATGAAGACACAGTGTTGGATTCGGTTTTCAATTTGAAATTTAATTTTATTGTCTGTGAGTGTTGATGTGAGAGTGTTTGTGTAGGACGCAAAATTCCACTTCCCAATGTCATCATATTACATCATGGAAGTGAGGATGGAAGGGCCAAGAGGTGGCTCCCACCAGTCCGAGCAAGACTGACCTAAAATAGTGTCTATTAAGGTTACTACACAGCAATGCAATAAAATATGCTGTTGGTTTACTTCTGTACTGTTGAAGAAGAAAACCAAAAATGTTGCATGGGTGCTGCTTATATGAACTGCTTGCTAACAAGTCTTCATTTTGTCTTGACTCAGGTACAAACGTCAGGTGTATTCTGGGTGTGAAGATCCACCCTCTGACATTGATTTTTCCCGTCACTGCGTGACCCAGTCGAGTTCTGGAAAAGTGGAAGTTGTTAAATCCATTTAATAGTGTGCTGTGTTTACAGACAGACACGTGATAGGGCCGTGGTGTACTACACACTATCTCCATGCCTTTCTAGTTACTGTTATGATCACAAATAATAACACTACTGATGCAATAATGACTCAACTGAGGCAAGTGATCACACAATTCCCTTGAGTATATGTATACTGTATATGTATACAGTTGTCAAGGATTGTTTGTGTAGTGTGCAGGATGGTCATAAGACTGCAAATATACTCTTCTGTCTTGTACATATCATAAATACTGGTCACATCTCTCCAGTGCACATGTGGGACAAGCTTATTCCCGTTGCCATGACACCAGGGTCACCCCTGGCGGAGGGCCGTGTCCAATGGCCAGTCACTGACTGGGAGAGTGAGAACAGGGAGGCAGTGCACGAGTGCTGATCAAAGTTTAGCCAGTGTCCCGCTGCTCTCCAAATAATTCCCCCCACTGCTGGACTCTCAGTGCCAGCCTTGTTTCAATAAGTCTCCCTTATTGTACACACAGCCGGGGGTCTTTGAGCCCAGCCATTCACTGTGCGCTTCCCACAGGATTACATATCTAAATATACGGAGGGAGAAGATGTGTGTGAGCAGGAGGGACACTGTGTGTGTTTGCACATGTGTGAGAGGCATTTTGTGATTCTGTTAAATTAACCAGAGAGGAATAGGATCAGTGTGTTGATGGGGGCCGCCTCACACTGCTTTAGTGGGAATTTACCAGTGATCCGACCTTGTGCCTACTGTGCAGAAAACTGCAGGTGAACTCCAACTCACCATGTTGGCGAGTCGTGACATATGGCTTTCCAAGTAACATTCATTTACCTGTCAGAATGACGCTCGTATTTTTATCGGAAATGATCGGAAATAATGAAAGTAATTTCAGAGCTGTGTGACTGCTTTCGTTTTAGGTTACCCACTAGAGTGTGTATCTTTTGTATTTAAAAGTTTGATCGCAGTGGGCCTTCCTGCATTTACTCACCACTACAGTCTTATGGTCACTATACAAATGTCCCCCGATCCACAGACTCATCAGGAAACCTCCATGAAAGTATTACTTTCTATAAAAGGAAAAGTGAATTCGATGGAAGGTGGAAATGTTTGAGATACAAAGGGAAAACCAGAGTGTTTGTTGTGTAATAAGTCGGTGATGAGAGCATCACAACTGCGTATGATGTTGATGCCAAAATCAGCGTCCAGACCTTTGCGTCCAATACTGACGCCAAAGGCAGCCTTGAGCGTAGCATGGTGACACAATAGGTTTTCAACTGAATCACGTTGAGCCTTCCGCTGCATATGACGCCATGGGCATCAGTGCGTAAGGCATGTGATGGCTCAGCTTTCATTTTCGACTCAACCACGTGTCAAGTGCCTTTTAGAGCCCCTCAAACCGTTCTGCGTTTCAGTCACAGTGACTTCATGACAGCACCATCACTAAGGAGGAGAGCCATATAAGGGGCTTTGCTATACTGACAAATCTCACTCTTGTGGGATGTCTGTCTTTGGTGCCAATAGAGGACGTCAAAGTCTTCTTCCTGATCCCCTAATACTACGCCATGGAAGAATGGGTTGTGCGGGGAGAGCAACTACTCGCCAATCATGATGTGAGCCGGCGGAGAAATAAGGAAGCAAAGGGCAGAGTTTTGATAGTTATTGATTTGATCAAAACATTTAGCCATTAAAAAAACACACCCAGACCGCGATCATTCTGTCCACGTACATGTTCCGATCTCTGGTTACTACGATGTTTCGTCATCTTCTGTGATCATGTGTGATCGCAGGACAGTTCTGGGACAGAAAAAAATAATATATATATATATATATATATATATATACTTTCTAAGATTTGGAATGTAGTTCTGCCTATACTTACATTTAATGACTGCAGAAAAGCGTCCTTCATATGCATCAGTGTGTCCATTGTCGTAACCAACCCAACTCAACATGCGCTTGATGAATTGGTCGGCAGGTGGGACTTGTTGGACATGCCTACTCTTTCTTTTACAAATGGGGGATAATGTTCCAGACCTTGTCACCGTAGTGGGGGCCTTGGCAGCTGGGGCGCCTCAACTTTTGCAACATAAACCATAAAAACTCTCCTATGTGTGTTTGTGTGAATGCTTTTAGCTTGTGCGCAGCGACCCACCTGAGTTTCCGACATCTCCTCTCACATTTCATCTGCTGGCGAACACAGCCTGTTCCCTGCTGTAGCTGTAGCTAACTTTCCTTTGCATCCATTAGGGGCAGCGTGGCATTGTCCAGAGCCTCTCGCACAAGCTCCTATTGGTAGCATTCTGTCATGGCAGTGCTGTCTCGGGAGAACATAAATCTCACTAGCATGTCATATAAACATGTCTGCACAGAGGCAGGACGGAGGGTAAAGCAATCCAGGGCTTGTTATTCCAAGGGGTGTTATCCCACACTGTGATTCCACTTCAGTCTTTACTATCACAATAAAGATAGAGGAAATATGGCTGTGATACAAGACGCTATATTGTGTAGCGGGAGAGCGTTTCCTATGTGATGACTTCATCGAGTTAAGAGCCAGAGAATCCGGCGTCATGGCGCTACAGAGTCACGTCTACAGCTGCTGATGGAGGTGAAATAATAGCAGAAAGTGGCTGGGTGAGACCATCAGGAGGCAGTGGACATGAGTCTATTAGCACCACACATCATGGAGAGTGTCGTGAACACATGTGGTTGCACTCAACCTAATTATCAAATGTGTGTTTCACAGTTTGTTTTTGTATTTTTCATTTAGACTCTAGTATTAAGTCGGTCAACAGTAATACTGTCTGCTACTACTGGTCCCAAACTCTACGTCATTTCTCACATTCAAGCTACAACATTTGAAAAAGTGACATCAAAGTCGGATATAAAAAGAAATATATATGTCGACAGATTCTGTGATTCTTAACCATAGGGCCGGGGCCCAAGGTTGGGCCGCGAGCGTCTCCGAGAAGGCCGCTAAAAGTTTTTTACACTTTTGGGCCGCGAGACGCTCAGTTTTAATACATTAGCCACATATGGTGGCAGTAGTGTGTCACTGAATTGACTTGACAGCTGCAAATCTGTGATAGCTAACAGCTATGGAGACGTTCTTGAAAAGAATAAATGATAAAGAAAGTGATGTCGCCGTCCCCAACAGTAAAAACTGTTCATGAAAGCACCTGTTGAAGCAGTTTTTGAAAATTAATTAGAACATTTTATGGCGATAATTTTATTTACACTTCACATATAGCTTCTTTGGAGGTTAAATAAAATATATTATTTTATTTGTATGTATAATATTTAGACATGGTTTTATTATATTTATTAGATTCAGAATTTTATTCAGTTTTTCCTTTTTTCTCAACAGTTTGCATCAAGTTTTTTTTTTCTTTTTTTGTTTCTTTCGGAAATTTGTTGAACATGACTTGCACCTGGTTCTGCTGCTGGTTGGACTTTTTCATAACAAATATCTTTGCGATGATCACGTGGTTTCATGTCATTTCACAAGGTTTTGGTTTGTTTACGTATAAGTAGATTAAATATGGGTGTTGATCACAAATGCAATAAGGAGTAATGAATCACTTCTATTACTTGTATGGGCCCTGGGCCCATTTTTTGGGGGAAAGGTGGGTCCCAAGATCAAACAAGGTTAAGAAACCCTGCTCTATACAACAATAAAAACATCAACAGAACCAACCTAACTGCACAAAGACATGGCTACAGAACTCCACGGCGTTTACAGAGTCACTCAGTCAAAACAAGATATACATCCCAAGAAATAATAAACTTAATTCATGCCTCAGCATCCAATTTATTCAGACACCACAGGATTGGTACAGGTTACCTTTGGCCTCTACAATACATGATAGTGCCCATTGGCTTTTGGGGTACGATGAACTACTGCTTAGGTCTCGCTGTCTAGTGTGGATAATTTCATTAAAACCCTCAAAAGAGGTTTCTATATGTGTAGAAGTATCTATAGAAACAAGATATTTGTGCAGGTTTTCTTTTCCTGATGCATGTCATTTTGACTGACTCTATATATCAGAATTGTGTTGGTGTTATGAAGTAACATATGAGCTACAAAACTTTCTTCCTTGTTTGCAGTGTGTGTTGTGTGAGCAAGTACCAGGAAAGGCAACTGCCTCCTGCTGTCCAGTTGTGCTCATTCAAATTTGACTGTGAATTCTATCAGTATTTTGCTTCATAAAATGTGTCTAATTATGAAGATAAAACAAATGTGTGGCAGAAAAATCGCAAAAAACACGTTTCTAGTTGACTTGTCAGTCAAACAAAATTTTGGCAGCTGGCCAGTGTCATGTAAATAGTTCACTTTACTGAGGACACAAATGTTGATAAGCTGTTTTGAACTAACAGAAGTAGCGCCGTGATGGCGTCGGAGTGTTTTCTAATGGCGGGGTCAGGACTGCAGACTGCCTGCCGGAACCCGAACCAGCAGTCTGCACCTGTGCCTCAGGCTGGCTTGTGTTGGACTGTGTGAAAACTGTTCGTATAACTGTAAAGTTGTCTTCTCATGACACACTTCATGTTGTTTCATTCAAAACAAAACAAAAACTACAGTCTGATCTGATTCATAATGTTGTTCTGGTCCATTCTGATGACAGAAGTTGTCACGAACGTGAACGTGAAGTACTCGACCTTTCACTTTTCTATGGCTTTTCCTTCACTGCTCTCAACAAAATAACAAATGTAAAACTGACCATACAGGCGACTCAAGAGAAACGTAGCGTAAACTGGTGATAGTTTGCTGGACCAATCAGAAGGCTTCATTCTGGGCGTCAGAACACTACTTTGACTTTATATACATGTAGTACTGAACCAGAACTCAACAAATTAACTCTGCTATTCAACTGTAGTTTAGTGGCTGTTTTTAAATAGTCACCCCACTGAGTTCTATTGTTGACCTCTGTGAGGGTAGGGACCCCAGTGCGCTCTCTCGCAGCTACGCCCCCTGGTGCCAAATATAAAAAGAATGAAGTGAAAGGGAGACAAAAAAAGAAATGGGTCAATGTTCATTTCCACTGCTTGTGGAAGGGGAAGTGACTTGTTACAGTAAATGGCTGCTTCATGGCAGGAGCTGAAGGAGACAGAGGGACCCTCACACTCTCAGGCCACAGGGGTCAACTCATTAAGGGCCTGGGGTCCTCTGCTGAAGACATAAGTGGCCTTTGATGAGGCTGAGGGTTTAAAATCAGTTACAGAGTCCCAGATAAACTTCCGATCTCTGTCGAGTTGCTGAGAGTGGCAGGAGTGAGAGCTGACAGGAGAAGAAGGGGGGTGGACATTTCTCTCTGTTGCCATTGGGGGCAAAAGATCTATTGTTCCGAGAAGCACAAGCATTATGTATTGTAAGTATCTGGGCTTTAACTTGGATTTAAAAAAAAAATGAGGTCATGTGTTTGCCATTGTTGTGTCTCCAACAAGGACACGCATAGATGATCATCTCTCTTTTCTCAGATTTGTTTGAAATCCAGCGAACTTTTCGGCGCAAGAGTTGATCCATCCATGGCCAGTTTTTGGTTTGGCTTCTGCTCTTATTGTCCCATTCACGTCCAACTCACTTGCTGTGTTTCTCAACACAGGGATGTCAAGAGATTAACATAAAAACTCAACCTGAAGGTTTGGCGTTTTATATGTTGCCGCAGTTGACATTAATGGTGCCGGTGCAATTTTCCTCTGGTAATGTGCTGTCATGAATTATGTATTACGCATACGTTACTGCAGCCAGTTGGATTCACTTGTCTTTTTTTTTTGCTCAAATTCCTTGGCTTTGGAATTTATTCTTTTCCCAAGCAAGTCTTTTGTGGTTAGATTTGAGTTTTGTATGTTTACTCAGCTTACCTCACATTTTGCCACTGTGTTCAGAAATGAGCTCTCCAGGAGGCTGAAGGAAATGATTGCATTCATATTGACATATTTGGTATTTGTCAGACTTTGTTTTTGCTTTTGTGTCAGACATCATATCCAGTAATGGAATAGATCGCCATTCGTGGAAGCAATCTTGATGGCAACTGTCCAACGGTCAGTCCAAGTTTTACAACCAAAACTTTACCTGTTGTTGGTTGCTAGGGGAACCAGATACTGGCACTTTGGCTGACACCCGACCAGCCATCCAGGACACTCAGATGTGTCTCAGGTGTCTCTGCCAGGTCTCCCTAAGTCTAGAGGTGACTTCTGTCGGGGCTCCTCAACTCTGGATCAATCTGCCAGAGGAGACCTGAAACACACCGTGAACCTCCACCTTTATCTGACTGATAACAACTCACTTTTTAGGCGTACAGTTGTCTAATATCCTCCTAACATTCTAACCTATTATTTTTATTATTGTTGTTGTTATTTATCTGCCGCCCCTTGTGATTGGTGAAACTGTACAATGCATCATGAAGATTTTTTTTTCTGTCAGGTAGCAAACAATAATTTCATTTATAATTTCAAATGTGAGTTTCTTCTATTTTGAATTGTTACAAAAAGAAATCACTGCTGATAAATAAAACTTCTTCTGAGGATTTTTACGTTACGTTTCGTCTTTCACAGAACAATGACAACAGTAACTACATAAATAAAAGTTAAACAAAACAACCTTAAATCTTTTTTTTTTTTTTTTTGCTCGTAGTTAACTTCCAATATTGTCACTACTTAAAAAGAAAATGGTTATGATTGGCATCATTTATTTTTAGCCAACAATAATTAAATTTACAGTTTCAATTTTGATTTACTATTATGGATTATGATTAAAAGAAATTACTGGTAAATGAATTTTTTTCTTAGGATTTTACATTTTGTTTTATTGCTTTATTGCGTTGCACTGAATTATGATAATAATAATAATAGTAATAATCGTACTATAGTAATAATAGTACTAATCATAACAAATCATAACAAACTTTTTTCATAAATAAAAATTAATAAATATACATAATCCATCCTCAACGTTGAAGAGCAATACCTATACGCAGTTGAGGTCTCTGGTCTGATGGTCGCTGTAATAAGCGGACCTTGTTTATCCAAGGCAGTTGCAGGGGACTGAAACATGATCCATATATCACCTCTGCAGAACGTGAAGGAGATGGGAGTGAGCTTTGACAGCTCTGATGTGGTGTTGGCTCACTGCCGCTGCTCCACTCTGATGGTTTTGGCAAGGCTGAGCCCTGTTCATGTTAATTCAATTCCATGTAATAGCTGGATATTGGCAGTCATTTCAACAGGCACAAATCAGAGCTGCCGGAAAACTAATAAAATATAAAACACGATCCAGTTTTACAGCCTACGGCTCATTCCTACCGCTTCCTGCCGGAGGCTAATCTATCAAAGGGCGGCTAATCTCCACTCTGGCGGCGCACCGGGAGTTTATCAAGGAAGAAACAACCTTTGACCAAAACCTGACGGAAGGTCCTGAGACAGGAAAGGGTCAGGGGGTCGCAACAGAGGCTCCTTCACACCTCCCACCTCAGGGGCGTCCCGGGCCTCCTGCCGGGTGAGTGCCAGCCTCCGGTACCTAAACAGGCTGCGTATGAGAAAACAGACAGCTCGGACCACGTCAGATGTCAGAGCAGATATCACGTTTGTCGGGAGTCTAGACACTGAAGTATGCGCTGCGGGAATCTGAGCTTCCTTGTTATCTCACGGCGCTGATGTATGCTGGCAGCACCCAACAAGTTCACAAACAAAACTTCAGAGGCAGATTATAAATATTCACAAGATGAATCTGTAAGACATTTGGCCGTTCTCCAGACTTTTTCCCAAAAATAAGCATCGTCGCAAAGGACAGTCTGTAGAAACACTGCCAATAAATAATGTAAAAAATAAATAAAAAATAAATTCTTGTCTTTCATTCTGGAGAAATCTAGTGTTTGTGGACATGATGGTTCTTAGAAGGCAGGGTGTGCAACAGGGGCTGCTTTTCTTATTCTATCCTCAGCCCTCTCAAATTTCCAACAATGCCATTCTCTTCTAGAAACCACACCATTTGTTGTGGTTTTCTCCCATGTTGACTGTAACGTCTAAACCCACAGACTCCACAGCATCAAAACTTGTTTGACTGCTGTGTTATTTTTGGTTTTGGGTTCCGTCTACCATCTCTAAATTTTATTGGTAAAGAGTGACTACGTGTAGTGTCTACATCTGCACCATCATGCCTCCTTCCTAGCAAGGTTGTTGGCTATTATCACTACAAAATATATAACTCATCCAACCCATATAAACTTCTATTCACTGCCAAATATTTTTGACAGTATGGAACCCCTCACTTCCATACTGGGGCTTGGTTATGTGCCCAACCTGTTTTTTGGTTTTTTTTTTCACCTGCAAGCTTTGTCCCCTCATATTATGCGGCACGTAAAAAATTTAATGAAGACTGTCTTCAGCCTCCTCAGGTGACTATTTCCCCTTTGCAAAGAAGCTCTCCAAGGACTTGTTTTTGCACTCTTCAGGCTTTAGTTTTTGAGTTGCGTGTGACTGGCACGAGCATCTTGACATGTCAAGAGGCTCAGGTGATTATCACAAGTGAGAAAATCCTAAAGAAAGAAGAATAAAAAATAAATAAAAACTCGGGCACAGGAACGTCAGGAACCTCTGCTCCAGATCACACAAGGATTGCACCATGGCATAATAGTAACACACAATGAGCATTTAAAGAGAGAACTGAACCAGCAAAAGGTCATTTTACCAGGCCGATCCCTATCCCTGTCTCACACGTGTTTCAGGGTAAAATGCCATTTTTATTTTGAAAATTGAGTCATCCACTCTGCTCCAGATTGAGGTTTTCAGAACTCCAAAAATACATTAGTGATCAGGAATATGAGGGGCCAAAAATGAGGTAATAAATAAACAAATGAGGGAATATGAATTTTGATAAACAGCATACAATGTGTCCATGAAATAATTCATTTGTTCTTTTATGTCTTTTGCTTTTATTGTATTATCTTTTTTTTCGAAACAGAAATGCAGGGCACCTGGTTGAAACACAAGAATTGACCAAGACCATCTGCGACACTGCACTAACATGATGCAGTGTTCAGCTCGATAATTCTGGTAGCGTGAGGGCTGTTAGGATGAATGACTTTCTCCCACACTTGTGTAGTAACCCTGACTGTCATGAAGGTAAATGGTTTCGTTGGTGTGTCGAGCCGTCTGTTTTACTATATGCAAATTCAGTTTGTTGAATATAAGACAGCCTCTCCCACACATCTGACGTCTCTCATGACACCAGCATCACAACCTTCCTGCTCCAGTCAGGGAGCGCTCACTGAGGCAGGACGCTGCATGACTCTGGAAATGAAAGAATATCAGTTGTAAAGCCTGATCAAACTTTGTCATCAGGCCAAGAGCCGTTGGTCTTTGTGTGCTACAGTATCAAAGAAACATGGCGGCGGATCATCAGAGAACATCAGCTTTGATCAGTTGACGGTTCGGTGTCTGTGGAGCTCAGCGGCCGAGCTTTCATCTGGCCCAGAACCTGGGATTCACTGGGCCTTCAGTAATAAGATGATTAACAATAATAACCCCCCGAGAGAATGAAAGGGAGGGGGGGAGTGAAGAGCGCTTTGTGCCGCGCTTCCAGCTTCTCTTCCCTCCACTTACTCACTCACCGCGTCACTCCACTTAAAATTCTCTCTCTGCAGTTCATCCAGACGTGACAGTTGGTGTGACGTGATCCACAAACATGATCCCATCTCCCGAGTCTGGAGGACCCTGCTGGCTGGCACCCGTCCTGCAGAGGTCAGGAGTGCACACGCTCCGCCTGCAGTCAGCGCTGCAACGTCCACAACAAATGCGATAAACAGCGGGCATTGTTTTGGACCGGTGTCAAGTTGAAGCGCATTACGTGCAAAGCTTTGACACTTTGACACGTCAGGAAGTGACGTGCAAAAGGGATCAAATGAGGTGATGTCAACTCTCAGCAGGTATATATATATGCTCAAAAGTCTCCTGTTGAAACGTGTTTTTATTGCAATACAGATGAATAAGTCGAGGTTATTCATGGACCTGCCGTTATTTGTGGCCCAGCCAGACCTGGATTTATTCACCTCAAGCATTTTCAACCTTTGTCTTGGAGTATTTTTGAAGAGCTAGTAATGGTTTCCTCTGTGGGATCGGTTTCCTTGCTTTTTTTTCAGTACATCTTTGCAAGTGCTTCTTATAGATCGATTTATTTTCAGATGCAGATATTATATTCCCATGGCTTAACTCTGTTTGCCGACTCACAGACTTCATGGATTTTCAACCTCTTGCATGTTCACATTCTCAGCATTACAATGTCTCAGTCAGTGAAAGTGTTCCATCATGAGTTAAAGTTGCTTTATCCAAACTACTTGTCTGACTATTTAATACTGTGTCTACACTTTACATTAAGGTCTCATTCATAAAACATTATTTGTATAGACATAAGACGTGATGAGGCATTTATAATACTTTATAGATGCTATGAATGTTTGGAATGAAAAATGTTTTTCCCCACTTGCACTGTTGTTGATACAAGCTCTACTGTGACACTTTCATGTGACTCTTACATTTACTATTGACAGGATTAATGAAGTATTCTTAACTTATCTTACCTCCCAGAATAACTCATGTCAATCATTCAACACCTAAACTGGAAAACATAATCCAAACTTTGTTTTTATTTTGCTATAGATGTGTTCATAAACTCTACGACACAAAGTACATGTCTTTCCTTTATAGTTTAACATAATGACAGTGATTGTTTCACAATCGCTTGCTGTCATTTGTTTTATAATACACTTTATGACTCCCTTCCAAGAAGCCTTGTTTCTGTTGGTGTGTCTCTGTCTGATGGGAAATATCACAAAGTTATCCAAATGGATGAAGTGATGGATTTTTTTGGAAATGCCGATTTGTCATTATTCATCATGTATTTATGCAGATCCAAAGGTTAAGTGAGATTCTTTAGTGAGTAATGTTCATTTAAACATCATTTCCTGTTCCTCAATATAAGAGATGACTTCTTGAAAATGCAACAAACAACAAACAACAAACTATTTTATTGTCATATTTCAGACCTTTTCTCAGCGGATTGTTGGTGAAATAAAGGCGGGAAGCGTCAGCAGGTCAAAGGTGGACCATTTCATGATAAAACTGCAGTCGTGAAGCAGGTATATCAGTGAGGGAAGTTGACCGTGTGTCTGTGAGCAGTGAGATGGAGGCGGCCGCTGTTTTTCTGAGGAACGATTCCCTCGACTGCACCACCACCGACTGAAGGATCCGGTCACGCTTGCCTGTGGACACAACTACTGCATGAAGTGTATTGACAAATTTTGGGACCAAGAAGATGACAAGAAAAACTATACGTGTCCTCAGTGCAGAAGGAGTTTTGAGTCGAGGCCTGTCCTGTAATACAAACATCATGTTGGCAGAGGTAGTGGAGCAGGTGGAGAATGGAGAAACAGTTTGGTTCACAGCTGAACTGGAAAACATCATCCATAATAATATTTTTTCCTTTGTTTTAATCCTTTAATTTCCTGCTGAAAATAATCCTATTTTTTACACTTGAATCATGTTTCATTCCTCATAAACGTTTCTGTTCTAATGCTTATCAAAGTGACTTATTATTTTAAATTATTAACTGTTTATTTTATAATACACTTAATAGCCCCCATCAAGAAGGTTGTTTTTCTGCTGGTGTTTCTCTGTCTGATGGGAAACCAAGTTATGCAAGTAGGTGACATCATGAATTTCAATGTAATGTTCTGGAAATGTCGATAAGGGCGCGACACTTTGGGTGGTGCCTGAAAGCATCTGGCCACCTGCCGTCCCACTCAGCTACTTTCAGTGATATCAGTGATAATAAAAACAGTAGCAACAATACATTTTGGAGCAATGACGTGTGAAAATCACATTCCAAACATCAGAACACCAATAGGGGGAGAACTTTGGGGTTATGAGTAGAATGCTTGAGGAAACATATGTTTTTCTTTTGTGCCAGAGCTTTATGGTACAATAAACTATATTGGAAAGTGTGGTAAAAAACACTGAATATTTTCAATTGAAATGAAGAATTTTCTTTCATATTAAACAACTGATAGTGTATCATTAAGCTGTTGTATTGCATCACCGTTGTACTTTAAACTTCGCATATTGGTGCCAGTTATGTGAGCGGGTGCTGGTCCACTTGTGAAGGCGTCCAAAGGCAGATCACGTAATTACAACACTGTAACCATGACTTGTGTTTATCAGTGAAGGAAGTCGAACGTGAGTCAGTCAGCAGTGAGCGGTGAGATGGAGACGGCAGCAGTTTCACACTCACATACATGTCTGTACCTCTACCTCTCACTGCCATGACCCTCTTCCCAGCCCCTCCCCCTGAACCTAACCACCCAAAACAAATGTCATTTTCTGGAAATGCTGATTTGTCATTATTCATAACTATTTGAATGAACTTTTGCATATCGACAGGTTAAATGAGATTCATTTGATAAGTAATGTTCATTTAAACATTTCCTATGCCTCAATATAAGAGAAGATATATTTATTTTCCTGTTTTACAGATAGTTACCAAGCTATTCACCACGTTAGAAGGTCTTGCCATGCTAATGATTTATGTTGAGCGTCTTCAAATGTAATATAATGAAAATGCAAAATGAAACCCAGCAGAAGAAACACCTGATGGAACAGGAACAGTTTGAGACTTCATTCTGTAGTGACCATCTGAAACGTAACGTGTGGGTTTATGTCATTAATTCATTAAGCTATTTTATTGGGTCATATTTCAGACCTTTTATAAGTGATATCAGTGGGTTGTTGGTCCAATCAAGGCGGGAGGCGTCAGCAGGTCAAAGGTGGACTATTTGATGATAAAATGCGGGTATGTCAGTGAGGGAAGTCGACCGTGTGTTAGTGAGCAGTGCGATGGCGGCGGCGGCTGCTGTTTATTTGGAGAAAGATTCCCTCGACTGCATCATCTGTATGCAGCGACTG
The DNA here is from genome assembly GCF_027744825.2 of Synchiropus splendidus. Lineage (NCBI taxonomy): Eukaryota > Metazoa > Chordata > Actinopteri > Syngnathiformes > Callionymidae > Synchiropus > Synchiropus splendidus. The sequence continues at coordinate 25,352,291 of NC_071336.1, forward strand.
AAGGATCCAGTCACGCTTGCCTGTGGACACAGCTACTGCATGAAGTGTATTGACAACTTTTGGGACCAAGAAGAGGAGAAGGAAATCTACACATGTCCTCAGTGCAGAAGGAGTTATGAGCCGAGGCCTGTCCTGCAGAAGAGCATCGTCTTGGCAGAGGTAGTGGAGCAGGTGGAGAATGGAGAGACACAGGAGAAGCTGCAGTCTCCAGAGAAGGCCTCCGTCCCAGCAGTAAGAGGGAGAAGAATGCGAGAAGAAGAGGTGGGTGAGAGTGGAAGGGAGATCCAGGAGAGAGAGACTGATGGTCACACTGTTTTCCTCCAGAACGGGTTGTCGCCCTCAGACGTCATTGAAGACCAGCTTCTCCCCAAGAGCCAGGTCCGTCCTCTCGGCCGTGACGAGGTGTCCTTCTACAGCTTCTCTGAAACCGTCACCCTCCGCAAGGTCCAGACCACAGTCACTCAGACTCAACATGCTCGAGTCTCTGTTGAGTCCACCTGTGAGTTCCTGAAGCTGCCCCCCTGATCCCTCTTCTGAAACATCTGTCCATCTTTTGTTTCACAAATTCATACGATTTATGTTGTTGTTGTTTTTTTTTTTTGTGCTTGTGCTGCCGCTCTGATGACCAAAAGTGAATCTCCAATAAAACCGACTGCCTCTTTGTGTTCTTTCATTCATGCTTTTCTCTGGTGATTTTATTTTATTTTTTATACAGTTTGAAAATGTGTTAGGAAAAAGTTGCGTACAAATTTGATTTACCTTGGTGTTTGTTAATCTTGGTTTGGATACATGACCAAAAGATCAATCTGGAATATATAAATGAATGGATATTAATAATAATAGCTGGACTTTGCAACAATACATCATAATATTCTGACATGGAAGCTATGATGGGACCAGCAGAGGATTGATTAACAGGGCAGAACTGAAGGAAATTGGGTATGGAGTTCCTCAAGGCTCAACATTGGGACCCATTTCATTTGGGATCACGACTTATCAGGAAGGGGTGATGGAGGTTCCCAAAGATGGACTTTCTTCAAACCACTGCTTCACATGTACTAGCCTAAAGGATATACACGACTTACTCCCATGGTTTCACCCTGTTTCCACAATTCATCTGAGCAGACTGAACGGTTCATCATCCTCTTCCATGTTCACATTCTGTGCAGGATGTCTCTGTAAGTGATAGTAGTGTTCCATCACTAGTTCATTTCGATATGTCCTTACTACTCACCTGACTCCTATACTAGTACTAACAGTGTACAAAGAGCTGCTTTACAGAATAATTTCAGGATTTTAGAACACACCACTTTAACACGAGCACATTGTTCTTGTGTCTGGTCTTTCTTTGTGACTCCAGTCAGTTTGGTTCACAGCTGAACTGGAAAACGTAGTCCTTTTTTTTTCATTTGTTTTAATGCCATGTGTTTTCCTGCTGAAAATTATACTTTTTTTTTTTACACTTGAATCATGTTTCATTCCTGATAAACGCTTCTGTTCTAATGCTTATCAAAGTGACTTATTAATTTCAATCATTAACTGTTTATTTTACAATACACTTAATGGCCTCCATCTAGAAGGTTGTGTTTCTGCTGGTGTTTCTCTGTCTGATGGGAAACCAAGTTATGCAAGTAGATGACATCATGAATTTCAATGTAATGTTCTGGAAATGTCGATAAGGGGACGACACTTTGGGTGGTGCCTGGAACCATCTGGCCACCTGCCGTCCCACTCAGCTACTTTCAGTGATATCAGTGATAATAAAAACAGTAGCAAAAAAAAAAAAGTTTGGTGCAATGACATCATGATGATGGGATGATGGGATGATGGGAACTTTGAGGTTATGAGTAGAATACTTGAGGAAACTCCACCGCCAGCTTTTTATTGATTTGTTTTTTTTTTGTGTGTGTCAGATTATGGTGGATGCTATAAACTATATTAGAAAGTGTGGTAAAAACACCTTATATTTCCAATAGAAGTTGTATTGCATCACCGTTGTACTTGAACTTGTGAAGGCGTCCAAAGGCAGATCACGTGATTAGAACACTGTAAACGTGACTTGAGTTTATCAGTGAAGGAAGTCGAACGTGAGTCAGTCAGCAGTGAGCGGTGAAATGGAGACGGCAGCAGTTTCACAGACACATTCATATACATGTTTGTATCTCAGCCTCTCACTGCCATGACCCTTTTCCCAGACCCTAACGTAAACCTAACCACCCAAAACAAATGGCTGACCTTCACCATGACTCTGAGGCAAACTTAAACCCTATTATAGTGACCCTGTGATTTTGAAGTTTTAATCCTTAAGTCCAGACGTAACATTGTGAGGACCGGCATAAGGTCACCACAAATAGCAAATGGTCCTCACAAGGAGGTGTGTTTCCAGGAATTTGTCCCCACCCACCCACACGGTCAGATACACAGCGTTTCTCTCCACTGCAGTGTGTAGAAGTGCAACATGAGCTCCGGAGCTCACGCTTGATGTATAGAAGTGTAACTGCTGAAACGCAGTGAGGCTTTTGGGGTCACAGTTCTTACAGTCTGTGGCTGTTTCTGAGACCTACATATCTCCTGCTTCAGGACTGAAGAGAAGCCTACATTTTGGATCAGCCATGGCTTGACCACACAGGCCACAAGAACTGTGGTTAAATATAAATCCGTGGCAGTTCCTTCCCATTGCTTCTCCTGGCGCCGGGGGCTTGATGAAATTTGCCCCGCAGGGCCCCCCGCTATAATCAGCAGACAGAGGTCCAGGGCTCAAATTAAAATCAGCCTCAGTTTACACTTTTGTTTGTTGTGGGGCAATTACAGCGTCCAAGCTCAGACAATGCGGTTATACTTTCCTGCAGCAAATGGCCTGCATCCTGTGCCGAACGCTGCCAAGAAAAACCTCAAATAACAACGGAGAGAGGAAGAGAGATGTGGCTTCTGTGGGTCTTTCCGAAGAGCGGGTCTTAAACTGGCGCTGTGTTTGTCAGTCAGGAGACTCAGATATGGCCTCATTTCCTTAAAACGCTGCCTTCATTTGCACACTTTTTCTGGGGGCTCCCCCTTGCATTATGCTAATGTAAGTTTCCTCTTTCACTTGTCTTGAGCTACTATAGCTGCTGAATTAGCCCTTCAGTGTTGAGCATTTTGTGGATAACTTTTCTTTTGAACAAGAACATCATGCTGTCAAAAACTCTAATGCTTGGAATAGAGTGGTAAAAGACTCGATACAAATGCACCGCCGTCAATTTAAAGTTGGACATTACCCCTCGCTTCTCAGTTTAAAGTCGCTTGAGTTTGGATATGCCAGTAGCCTCATAGGAACCAGCTGCAGAATAGAGTCATCTATGGTCATTTGCTGTTGTGCTACCCATGTGAGAGCCTGAGAAATACACCATTTAACTGTTATTTGAGCTTTCAGTTTACATCAAAATGTTGGTTGGAACTTGGAAATGTGCCACCTTGGCCAACTCTTCAGAAACGGGGAAAGCAGCACACAAAATTGATGCTGCAAAATAGTTATTCTTCATCAATACATTGTGTATAGTGCTGCATCAGATAGTAAGGTTATTATAGTTAACAAAAACTAATGGAAAAAAAAGCGAGAATTCCAAGTCATTTTTGTTAACTGAAACAAAAACGAAAGTTTTTCATAAAACAATAACTAACTGAAATTACATTGTCTGTTTACAAAACCGAATTGCAGTGAAATTGTCCTTCATTTTGATCTTCATTTCATACATAAGCATTTTGAGATGATGTGATATATTTCAGTCTTGAATCTCGTTCCAGTCTTCCATATTGAAGAAAAAAACAACAACAAATAACTAAAACTAAAAGTCAACCCACTCTAAAAACAAACTGAATTTGAAAGACAAAAATTCAAAAGATCAAGACAAAAACTAATAAAAAATCCACAACTATTTTATCCTTCATCGACCAGTGCACATCATATACCGACAAACTGGCGTAATGGTGAAGATAGTCGTGGACTCTGAATGTGGTTGTAATAAAACACAAGTACTGTTTATGATCATTTACTCACATTTTTGTGATTTCTTTTATGATGAACGTGTTCACTTCAAGTTCACCAACCATGGAGACAGTCAGTGAATAGTCATTCGCTGCAGCCTGAGTTGTGTAAACGCATTTCAGACTCACATATGTGGCTGTAGCTCTAACTGGATGTCTGCAGGGGACACCCTGGAAAGGTCTCCAGTCCAACACAGGGCCTGCAGACCACTATCTGCCCATGTCCTGCTCTGTCCTTGACTCCTCTCCTTGATACCGCCGTGGTGGGAATTTCCCGTGTCACGCCCAAACTGCTATCAGTGAGATCCCGCAGTTTGATGTCTGTGAGAAAGACAAAAATGAAGTTCAAGTATTTCTAATCTTGTCATGAAACATCTGATAAACGGTGAAAACCAAGCAGAAGAAATGAGTGGCGCTCCCACAGCTACACCCACACACACACACACACACACACAAAAGGATTAGTCAAAGTTGCGTGAATTCTGAAGGGATTAAAGCATGTGCTGGTATTTTAGTCATTGTGACTTGACTCCAATGACTCGACTCATTATGAACTCACAGACACAGTGGGAGGCCGCATGAGGACTGTTTGTTTCAAGGATGCAGGAAGAGAAAAGACTGTTGAATCATTACTTCAATAATGCTTTGAAACTGTATCATGGTGAGTGAAGGTGACACTGTTGGTTGCTCTAAAGTCGAGGCTCCGGTAAAAAGATATTTTTCATCAAGAACTTGGGGCTCATGGTTGAAGGTCTGGTCAGGATTCTGTACTCCTGCCCCAGTGGGCAAAGGTGGAGGACACCCTGGAAAGACAGACAGGCACCCACTCAGACAATTCAATCTGATAAAGAAGTCAGAGCAACGTAACTCAGCCCTTTGTTCTCCGGCGTGAGAAAGTATTTTTGAGTTCTGATATCCAAACCTGAATGATCACTTGTGTGGCAGACAACCTCAGCAGTCCTGAGGCTTGTGGCTGGGTGGGAAACTGCGGGACATTTGCCACATGACTCCTTCCCTTTCAGCCTTCTAACTCAGGTTAAACAGTCACACATGGAGATCATTTAAGGCCATGCTCACTCATTTCTGTATATGTACATAAAGCGCCCAGGTCTCCTCATATACATCCAAAGAAGGGAACGAATAGTGTAACTGAAACTCTGTAGTTTGCGCCACATTTAAAATGCAAGGGCCAAACCTCCTTAAATGACTGCCACGGGGGAATTGCATATGTGTGCTATTTTGTTCTGAAAAAAAGTCTACAATAACAAAAAGAGAAACATGATACGGCGTTGTGAGGTCGCCAGCGCTGAGTATCGGGAGAGCTCATTCGTAAAAGTGGCCAGTAGACCTCAAGCTGTGGACTTAGTTTGACGTTTTGCAGTGGAACAAAGGGTCACTGTTTGTACTGTGAGATGGTTGGATTTAAATACCAAATCTATCACATCACTCTTGAATTATACGCAGTATTTATGACAGATGTTGCCAGACACGTTCGGTAAATCATTCTTCTCTTATATTGTGTTGTGTCCATTTCTGTTTGGTTGGCTTCGTTCAGTTGTATTTATTTGTTTGTTATTTTCATTGAACCTGTAATTCGGGGCTGGTTGTTGTGGGATTTTTTTATTCTGTATTTTCGGTCACCTGCCCACATCTGGCAAAACAAAATATTACTTCAAGTTCTTCTGCAGCTCTCTAAATACCAAGAGGACGCATCATGATCTCATGTTTATGGCCTTCCAACATGAGTCCTTTTGTACTTTATATGAGCCCTTCTCCAAGCCCCTCCCAGAATGACTGATGCAAATGGAACACGATTAGCATCTGATGTTTAACAGCTACTTTACTTTCATTATGTATGCCAACAATTCACAACTTTGTTGAGAGCAAGTTAAACTGAGTCATAATATGTTTTCATGGAACATCTGCCTTGTTATCCTTTTATAACTGAAGTGACAGACGTCAGGACTAGGAAGATGCATCCTAAAAATATATTTCAATAAATTCTGTCAGTATCATCTGTCATGAGGTGGTGATAAAAGGTCCAAAAATGCCAGATGAGTTGAGATCCACTGAGCTTGAACATGCAAGTTTTGGGATACAATATTTGGTCCCTAAGGGTCAAATAGTGGCGTATATTAATGTAGAAAAGGACTCAAGAGAGAACAAACCATCACCTGGCCAATTATTTACACTCATATCTTTTTATTCATTTATTGTTTTGTCTATTTAAATTTGTAATTTGATTCCTTTCTTCAGCATTTGAAAGATCATTGATAGCGATATGGGACAGCAGGTGGCAGTAGCGTTCCGGAACTCGCTTGCAATAGACGCACATTATTGAGCACTGGCGCTATCATATGGCAACAGGGTCCTGTGACACAGTTTCTCATGAGTTGTGAATCCAGATGGAAGACCCTTGGAAGACCACCAAAATTCTAAATTTTCAATTCAAACATTTCCTAAATGTTTCAGTCAATTCCATCCTGGAATTATTTTGCTGACAGACAGATAAACACAGACATTCACATAACACAATTACCGGCAGAAAACTGACATAAAGTAGCTCATAAAATGTAACAGTGACAACAAGTGTTTAAAACATCACCTCATTCCTGGAGTGGCCTCCTTACATTATACCTTAAATAAATTGTTGTTGCCCTCATGTTTCTTGCTGTTGCACACAAAAACAGCCACAAAACTCTACTGTCTTCAAAAGCAGATGTGTTTGTGAATGTGATGAAACTGTGGATTCATGTGAAATTTGAGAGGCCAAGTGGAAAAATGGTGATAAGATGTGACATCACACTGAGTGGAGGAGACTATCAATCCTCTTAGGTCTCCATCCATGCAACAATAACACACCTAAAGTCAACATTCAACACTTCTCAATACGACCATGTTATTCTTTTTCTTCCAGTTTGGCCTCCGAGCCTCAGGACAGACTTTGGGACCCAAGTCTCCCAGTATTGGAGTCCCTGCCTATTACTCCGTCCATTATTCCGACTGCGAAGACAAAGTGAGACAGGAAATGAAATACACGCCGTTCAGTGGTCTGAGATGAATGAGGCCATGGCTCTGTGTTGTTTGTGGCGCCCGTCCACTTACTTTAAAGCTGAGTCAGCGCAGAGTGGACTGAGTCACCGTTCCCGTCGGTTTGATTTGGACAGCTAGGCACTCGGTGGACTCGGTCGATTCATCATCCCTGCGGCATTAGACAAATATACATTGACTGGTGGTATAGACGCGATGATTCATGCCAAGGCTTCAATTCGTGCGCGTTGCTTAACGTGTTTTATCAGAAAACAGTCCGGTAATTCCATTGTTCCAGTACATCGAACGTTATTGTGACGGAAATACAAGATTCATCCAGGCCTCAGTTCGTGCCATTCAATTGTTCGGACCACCCAACACATCCTGTATATAGTTACATTTAGGCTAAAAAGAAAACAAAACAGTGACCTCATGCATGTAAGTAGAACTCTCTGTTTGGTTGCAGCTGCTAACTTGAATAAAGAGGAGTGGGGGATTTCCCCTTAAATACTTTTATTGACTATTATTTTTTATTACTGTTGCCGTCCATGTGATGTAAAGCAATGATGTTGAATGAAGATAACAGGACAAATGGATGGGCTGGAATGTTTTCCTCCATAAAAGCCGAAACCTGAGAATGATTGGCTGAATGTTCTCATATTTTGAATTAAACAGCAAGTAACCAAAAAGGAAACGTTGCTTTTCTTGGACCCGACCAGCAGAACATAATAGGAGCTTCTGATGACCAGTAATGACTTCTGGATACACTTTGTTAATATCCCCTCGCAAAATGTATCCCATAATATTGTGGTAGTCGGCTCCCCGAGTCGATCGCACTGGACAGAAATTGCTGAATAAACAACTGGAGCTTGTAAAGCAGGATTCCATTTTCACTGCTCGCTCACTTCCGCCGAGTCCCATCAAAATAAAAACAATGTTCTTTGTACATTTTTCTTACCTGTCCTTGTTTTGTTTCTTGTCTGAGTGATTTCAGTGACATCTACTGGTCTGTCTGTTACTGTTGGACCTAAAACATCAGGGTTGACAGGATGGAATGATATGACATAAATCTTCACATAAATCATTAAAGGCTGATGGATGTTAATAATCTAACTTGATGCAGTTGTAATTGCTGCCATTATCAGAGCAGCTCAAAAGACATCCGCGTCAAACCCATGGCTCGGGGCTTAGTCCCGCCCACCATGCCATTATATGTGGCCCACAAGAGCAATACACGAGTTGATTTAAAGCTCACTGAAGCAAGACCAGCAACATCATGACCAATAAAGAATAGTCTTCTCGCTTTGCCCTTTTAAAATGCCAGCTACAGTCGAAACACTATAATCCTCAAATTTCAATCTGGAAAATTCCTAGAATATGTAACAAGAGAAAAGAAATTTGACAAACGGATGGGAGAGAGGATGAATGTGAGGCCATTCACACGGCTCTGTGCCGACATGTTCAGACAGAAAAGAAATAGTTTGGGAACCTGAAAACCTGTTTCACGGATTGGACCCTAGAAAGTTTCCAAATAGCAAAGTTACATACTGTACCAGACCTAATCGTCTTATGTGTCTCCTCATCATAACAAGTTGTTGCATGCGTGAAAACAAATGGTTTCAGTAAATCAACGTTTTCAGGATGTCAGTGCCACTTTCACTTTCACTCAGTGTTGTTTACTTCCGTGTGAATAATATTGTGTTCAGCGCCATTTTTTCTGCCACTGTATGGACGTTGTTTGGTTTGATAGAAAGCACAGAGGTTCAGAGAGTCCAGTTCTGAGAACTCCCCTGCACCCCCTCCCTGACCGAATGGAACACAAGGAGTCAAGAAGTGATAGAGAAACAGAGGGGAGTGTTTTGCCATTTACTGAGTTGCAGTGCTAGATTTTAATCATGAGAAATAAATCTGCCTCCAATCCAAGCCGTCCTCATGCGGTCCATCTCTTCGTATGTCCGGCTGGAGTGGGTTCTGTAAGCAACGGACTTCAGTCATTTTGATGTTTCTTTTGAGATTTTTCCACGAATAACGAAGCAAAAACCCTCATGTTCATGATGTTTTATGCGTCATCTGTTTGTTTCAATGTTTCCACTTTGTTTTAAAAAACTTTTCTTTTTAAGTTTGATCAGTTGAGACTTCATTTTTAAAAAGAGACAATTTTTCTGAAGGCGTGGCAGCCCTCATTTAAGCCGTGGTGGTGTGCCATGCTAGTTACATGTGGCAGAGACCTTGGTGCTGGTGTGCTTCAAGGAGCAAAGCACATATTCTACTGTATTATGATCGATCATTTTGTTTCGGTGACCCAACCGATTGGGCACTTAATGAGGTGTACTGTACTTGGGAATACTTCTCCAGCCATAGTTGATGCCACACAAGTTGCTCTGGGCAGAATAGAATCCTTGGAAGCAGACAAAAAAATGACACATGTGATAAGATTAATAAATAAACGGCATGAACTGAAGACAATAAATCTGCTAAGGAACGCCCCAAGACTACTCAGCGTTTGCTTCTATTTTGCAGTTTGAAACAGAATTTTGTGTTTAGAAATAAATAATCTCAATTTTTGAAAGTTCTCTTTAGTTGCTGTGGATATGCCTATTTAAATGTTTGTGTCAAATGGTGGCCTCTCTGAGAAATTAACAGGGAAGTGTGCTGCTGTTCTCTTCCTCTGGGATCCAGTCTAACCTTGACTATATATCTAGGTGCCAGAGAAATGTGATATCCAAACAAACAGAGCCCTGAGGTGTTGAGTCGCAGTATTGTTAATGTTGGACAAAAGGTCCCAGCGTGGCCCGACTGTAGATGACCGAGCCTCATGAAGAATGCACAAAAGACTACTGGACGAACTCTTTAGTTTCTCACACAAAGAAAGATGTAAAAATAGAGGCAAAGCAGTACATCTGCCTGTCAAGTTTGGGCATCTGCCTGGACGCTCATTCATCATCATAACTGATTCTGGACAAGGTTTCGAGGCAAAAGTGCCTCACCGAGTGTTTGCGAAGGAAAATAGGATGCACTTTTACGATGCCCTTTTTGTGAATAAAGCCCATTTACGAGATCGGGAAACAGGCAATGGAAACTCAAACATGAAACAGAAGCTTTTTACTAGTTAGAAAAAGAGACACACACATTGCATATACACACACATATGTGTAAATGCTTGCCTCGCCACAAACTGTAAACACACATGGGATCCAACGTGCACAGCAACACACACGCACACAGTAGCCTAACCTCAAACTGGAACTACCCAGCGAGGCGAAGACAATGAAGCAAGTCTCTGGCCGGGTCAAGTGAGTGACACGCAGGCCTATAATTCCCTGCATTTAGGAGCAGCTTTCCAAGCCATACTGACGTCTCTGAGACTGGCCTGAAATGGGTAATGGCCGGTGTTCACCACAAACTTCCCCGTCACTTAAGAACTGTCTCTAAAAGAAGCAGCTAGCGGACAAGGCAGCTTTAATTCCACTGGGACTTTTTCAGCCCGAGAATGAGGCGAAGTTTGAAAATGAAAAGACAAAGGGAGTCAGAAAGCTCCTTGTTGCAACAACTGCCGCCTCATCATTTTCTCACCACGCCCCCTACCTCCAACTCCCCCACTCCCCAGGCCCACTGGAGCCAAACTGCCGGGTCGCGGTGGCGAGGGCGCATGTGGTGTGTGTCTGCATGCCTCTGCATGAGTGTGTAACAGCGTGTTGGGAGTGAAGATGGAGAGCCAGGGCATGTCTTGAGGCCATTATTCCAGTCTCTGTCGGCCTCAGCACAACACGGCATTAATTGGACACAGTAGCTGCGAGATCACAGCGGCTCCCACCTATTTGTTAAATGAGTAAATTGCCTGTCTTGTCATTCCAGGGCTTGTGCCTGCAGTGGATGCTGTGTTTATAAGGGTAAAGGGAGATGATAATATCTTGCACATGAGCTGAAGCTGGCCGACAACAAGGTGGTGGAAATAATGCAATTACAGACACCTTGTTTTCAGTCTTGGCTTCAAACAACACTTTCTCGAAACACAATTCACTGCGTCTTCCTCCTTGTTGGAGTCTTCCCAGAGTATCAATCCCTGCGACCTTGTACCGTCTCTATACCTTCACTTATTGAGTCCATTTTCTGCAAGCTCCTGTTTTGTCTGCATGTCAGGAGCTTTCAGATCATGACCCAAGACCCGCATTGTTCTTTGTACCAACTGTATTTGCTTGGTCTTGCTTGGCTTTCCTTCACATTGCGCTTGATCCCTACCTGGAAGGGACCTAGAATTTGGCATTATTTGAGCCACACACACCTTAACAAACGATGGTGCCGATGGCCTACTAACACTTCAGCCATTAGTGTTGTTGCATGCAAGGCAAGTCTCTGTCTCAAGACTGGATTATAGGCCACATATTCAAAGTCTTGTAATGTCCTATCTAGATCCAAACCCTAACCATTCTCTGTGAACGCACAAAAATACGGAAGGTGGAGAAACATCGAAGATTTCAAATGCAGTGGTTTGACTCCTTGACTCGGATTTGTGTTGTAGACACTCGATGCAAGTGGGAAACCTGGTCTTCTGGGACGGTGAAGGGCTTGGTTCCAACGGATCAAGTACACACTGTTTAACCAATGAGGTGTCGACTGATCCAAGAAACAACATGCTAACACTCAACTGATCACACTCCTAAGACTCCTGATTGGTGAAAAGGTGTCCTCTTGGTGAGTTGGAATAAAGACCGGCTCTTACTGTGGCCTTTTGGAGAAGTAATTGCCCACCCCTGCTCTAAAGGACACTCTACTGCCCAATCAGATGGCTAGCATTCAGAAGTTAGCATGGCTCCAAAACAATTGAGAAGCTGAGAAGCCATGTTGAAACCAAGTAGAAAATGGGCTTATTTCCGGACTATAAGGCGCTACTTTTTCCTTGCGGTCTGAACTCCGCAGGTTGTACGACGATGCGGCTGATATATGGATTCTTACAGGCTAAAAAGCGCTATGCTGCCAAAATATTGAGCCTCGTCCCAAAAAAACAGTGAAATCACAGGCGTTTTATTGACCTTTATTAAACGCTCAAAATACGTTGTTTTCAGCTGAATGTCCGCAGCTCCGGCAACAGAGCTGATCTCCTGGAGGACCGCAGACGAGAAGCAGCAGCTGAGACCCGCAGTGGTGTCGGAACTTCAGACACGGTGGTGGAATTGCCACATTTTAACGGTTAAGATGTCATGCGTCCATGATTCAAGTTCTTATCATAGCTGAGTTTGTTTCATGAGTCAGTCTCGATTACGGACCCCATTTTCAAAACTAGTTTAACAGTGATCCTCATGCACTTTCTACACCGCAGACAGCACCACTGCAGCCGAGGCTTATGCAATAATTATAAATGAACAAGATCTATTTTCGTCCTTCAGTTGCGGCTAATATTTCAGTGAGTTTTATCTACGTAGATCATCTATATATGCGAACTGCTGATTATTTTTAGCGTCATTGCTAAGTGATATTAGAGATTCAGTGACTGAAATCACAGTATTCATATTCATTCTCCGGAGGTAGTTAACGGAGAGCATCCACTGGTCTTTTTGACGCTTTCAGTGCCTGAATCTTTTTCTTGCCTTTTATCCAGTAATCATGTGCCATTACGTGTGCGTGTTTTTGGCTTCCTTGGCCTGGTTTAACAATGCTTCCTCTGTCCGAAAGCACAAATCCCTCGTGTTTACATTAACTCTTTACATTTCCCAACGCTCCGCCTGGTAACCATTTTACTTCAAACAATGACCCAAATATAAAAGACCAATCCACATAACACTTGTATTTCCGCCACAACAATCCCTGTCTTTGTGTCTCCCGTGGCGAGCGTGACGGCCCGCACAGAGAAGAGTCAGTACATTGATAAAAACCTGGCGTTGTGTTCTGTAGACTTCCGACCGTCCGCCTGTCCATCCGGCCCGCTTTCCAGTCCATTCAAGGCGCTCCATCTTCCCACAAATCCCCATTTCTGTCCGCAGAGGAACTCTCTGCTGCGTGTCTCACTGGCGTGTTAAATTGCTTGTGTGTTCCGGAAAAAGCTTGGAGTCGCGCCTGGACATTTGTGATTCATCAGTGAGTTCGCCGGTTGGGTTTGTTAGCAGAGAGTCCAGTGAAGTGCTGATGACGCACCGCTGGACCCACAAGCCAGCTACAGCCTCCGTTTCAAAAATGACCTCTCAAAGACCTCAGCCACACCCACACGCATAAACTAACTCCCTATCTTTCTTCCCCATTAATGAAATCCTCCGCTGAATTAGGGATAATTTGATTCACATTTCACAGGAACATAACATTTTATTGCCTTGGGTGGACTATAAATCTCTCCTTGTTGCCTTCCCTTGTCTCTTCTGTCATCACCGCCGGAGGTTCAGCGATTTTCCTTCGTGTCCTCCTCACCTAGTCAATAAATCTTGGAGGTCTCCACGGGATCATGTGTTTGTAACTTTCCTCTATTACCTTGGGGGTCATTTGGTCACCCTGGATGATGTTTTGCCATGCCGGCTGCAGTTCAAGGTAGCTGACAGAAGCAGCGCAGGAAGCCTGGCCACACATCAGTCATCATTACGCCCCAACTCTGGAGGTGAGGTGAAGGCAGGGAGCAACAGGAAATGTGACTTTGCTCGTCGCTCAACCAGAGCTGTATAGACCCTGCATTGGAGTAGGGTTTTCATTGCAAATATAGAATTTGAGTTTTGCTGTTTCCAAGTCTAAAGTTCACACCCTTGTTGAAAATTTGAGGAATCGGTGTTCTATTCTGTGTGCCCCAAAGAAAGCTTATTTCCAACAAAGCTTTTTACAAATCAACATGCCAACGACATAAACCTGAACCCAGTAAACGCCCATGTAGCTGGCTCCAACAAAGTGACACGGAAATTGTCATGCAACAGTTCAGGAGTTCACGACCAGGCTAATGGTCAGGAAGGTTTTGCTTGGTTGCATGATCCACTCCTATTAACTGTGGGAAAATATTCTCTTTGGAAATTGTTTCCAGATAAAATACAGTCGGAGCGCTGGGATTATTCACTCGTGTATGTACGGAAAACAGTGGCTGTGGATTTATTTCCTCCCGAGTTTGTCGATGTCGAGTGATATTTTTATGCATCGACTCGCAACACACAGTACATTCACTGTGGCTTTTATCATAAAAAAATATATGGGGTGGTTTAAGTTCCATTCATTCTTCTTCAGTGATCCTAAACTACTCTCACTAATGTCATGTTTTGTGTTCAATTTAGACCTGTCTATACTTTTGAAAATATGCCCACATTTACTCTATAGCAGGAGTAGGGGTTTAAGATTCTTCTGCCCAAACCAGATGAAACCTTGCAGTACATATCATGGTTTACTTCTTCTTCAATATTTTCATACCATAGGTGTGATGCCCATTTTTATTTTATTAAATATTGTAACATTTTAAAGTACATTATATGTGCTTTTGACACTTTCCTGACACATTGATCCATTTAAAAATGGATAAGAAACACCACTACATCTTCCTGTGTGTTGTTTGGTTGACTTGTATGTCAAGTTATCAATGCTATTCAATGGTTGACTGATGGCAGCGTTCCACTAACTGCACGGCGTGATGTTTTCTGTACCCTCTTCCTCTGGTTCAAAACATTGTGGGTCCACTGTTGTTTTTGGGGAGAGGTTTACTGAATGGTCAATTGTCACCGAAACAAAATTCCAACCAAGTGATTCAAAGTCTTTTGTAATCAGAGTGCAGGAACATCCAGAGTTCAAGTCCATTACACGCCATCCAGATCCGTGAGAAGCCTCGGGCGGGACCACACTCATCCTCCGTGCTGGCTAACGCACACACTCGGCTCTCATAATTGAACGCAAGACAATAGGCAGGGTTATTATCCGAATTTAACACTCCCTCTACCTCCACCAACAAACTTCCCAGTCCCTTACTCATCACAGAAGATGGGGATTTCTCTGGCGCTGCCTCACAAAGGTGCCCTGTCACTCAGCTTTTCCACTCATAAAATCACACATGCCACGTAAAGCGTCTGTGTAGTCAGGCAGCTCCGTGTGTGGGACCGAATAGAGGGACATTCATGTGAAGGTATGGAGCAGGTGGCGACTCCTGGCAGCACAGTTGACTGATCATGTCTTTCTTCCTCAACGAAGACATGGATGCCACATCTGTGAGTGTAAATGTAAAACAAAACCTCCAAAGCTCATTCAAAATTACAATTCATTAAATTTGACATGTTTTTTTTGTTTGTTGATCCGGGCATAGAAATTACATTTCCTTAGGGGCCACATCGCCATGTCGACATGATGGGAAACCTAAGTGGGAAAAACAAGTGAGGATATTATGTGACTCCTTTATGAAAAATATATGTAACTTCTCTTATTTTATTTAAGGCACATTTCATTGAAAAAATAAAAAAATAAAAAAAATCTTATTGTATTTTAAGTGACAAGAAATATTTCAATAATAAAAGACAGACGAAGCGAAATAAAAAATAAATAAATGGAATAATGAAGTCATATTTCAGCTACAATGAACAACACTGGCGTGAGCAGTTTCAGAGTTTTACCTACTGTATTTGCCGCATGAATAGAGCCAAAGGGCCTCACTTTTGACAGATGTGACGTCGATGTAGCACCACCTCCCGCACATCAGATGGTGCTGTGTTGAAGTCGTAAAGACAACAGAGCCCTAATATAAGCATCTTTTGACCCCATTTATCAAGGATACGCAATCTCACATGGTTGAAAACAAAACAAAATTGTTGTATTTAGCTGCATAAAAAACACTCCCCATAAGCAAAATGCTCATTGCTGTTGATCATACATGTTAAAAAAACATGTAACCTGTCGGAAATAATTATAAGATGTCAGTATTTCATGTATCTGTTTTTTTCTTTTTCTCTCTGTGCAAACATTGTACCAGTTCAGTTCAGTTTTGCCTCCCTTTCCTGCCAATTTATAAATTCTTGCTTCTATATTTGACTTATTTACGGAAGCACGCCATAATCTGTTGTGAAATGGAGCACCTTATTTTGAACATAAACCAGTTACGATCATGCCATCATAGTTGTCTCCAGTCAAGGCTGTGTGTGTGTGTGTGTTTGCAGTCTGGTGCAGAAAAGCAAATGTCAGATGCCTCCATGATGGATCCAGTCAGATTTAGTGTTTTAATTAAGCTTGGCCAGGAGCAGGAAGGTCAGTGCCGTGTGTGTTGGAGTGGCTCTGCCGCCTGTGATCATCAGAAATAATTCTCAGAGCGCAAAGACATCATGAGGTAGAGTCTCGGAGCCTGAGAAGGTGAAGAGACTGGGGCATAGTAACAGAGAGGGAGGGAGGGAGGGGGGGGCACTTGGCTTTATGACCAGAGTGGGGTTGTTGAGAGCAGGGGTGGGCTGCAGTTGAGACATGGATCAGAGGCACTGACGCCTTCAGACAACAATGCTCTGTTTCCTGTGTAATCCTGCGATTCATCAGGCTCAATGGAAGACACTTGATAGCAGCTGATAATGAAACTTCAACCCCAGTCAGTCAGTCTGGCTGCTGCTGCTGCTGCTGCCGCGGCTGCTGCTTCATGCTGAGCCATTAGCAATTGTGCTCGCACGCTTGTTGTGCCCAACTTTTGTGCCGTGTCTGAGGAAGAGGTTTGTCTCTGGCGATCTGGGGTGACCGCAGCCAGAGCGAGCGACAACGTCGCCGAACAAAAAGTCTTTTCACAACTCCACCTGTCGGACTCGGTCTCAGACATGTCAGTCGCATCACTGCAGTAATGCAATACAGCTTTTAACACCCGCACCGTGAAACATAAACTGAGTCACGACGCATCCGTTCCTCTGACTCATTCATGAGCAAACGCCACGTTTAAAGGATATTAATACAAAATACATTTTGAAAAATGATAAATAGGGAAATGCAGTTTCACGATTATTACTACAGTATTATTATTGCTTAATATTACCATTCAATTGAGGAAGTTTTCCAAGTTTTGTTAAAAGGGATTCAAATTGTCTGTTTTTATTTGAGTGGGATGTCACTGCATATATCGGAGTCTATTGGCAGGTGAACACAAGATGAGATCATTAACTCATACCTGATCTTTATGTTATAGTTATTACTATTGTCTCAGCATATAATTTAAACCTTTAGACTTCCCCCCTTGTTCAGCACAGTCTATGGTGTAATGGCATTTATTCTGAAGTTTATCCATCCATCTGCCCACCTGTCTGTCTAACTGTTCTTCCATCCATCCATTTATTTATTGCTGCCAGGGCTCGGGGGCGACAGTCTCCACAGCCCCTTACTCGAGCTCCCCTCCAAGGTGTTCTCCAAACACCTGGCATACATTATCGGTCCCGCATGTCCTGGATCTGCCCAGTTGCCTCCTCCCAGACAGACATACCCAAAAATCCTCCCCATGGAGAGGTGCGGGAGGCCTCCTGATCTGATGCTCTCATCTGGCTCCTCTTGATGTGGAGGAGCAGCAGCTCTTTGTCCTTTGGTTCATGAGCCAAATCTTGTGAACACAGCGAAGGGTTGGAGCATAGACTGATCAGTAGTGACGGGCAGATGAGGTTTCATGACACAGTGTTGAAGTTTTAATGAGGTTTCATGAAACAGTGTCCTGATTTTGATGGCACTGATGGCACTGTCTGCTGCAAAATGTTTGGACTTGAACAACTCATTCAATGGAACCTCACATCATTTCTAAACCAAGTGCCATGAAAATTAGGCCACTGTTTCATCCACCCTGCAGTTCTGTTTCATGATACCTCATCTACCCATCACTACCGACCAGTAAATTTAGATTCTTGCTTATGAAAGAACCAGAGATACTTAAATTCATCCACTGCAGGCAAAGACATGTTTTGACTCTGAGTAAACAATACACTGTTTTACTGTGTAGAACCATGGCCTCAGACCAGGTGCTTCTAAAGTTCTACATTGTTATTCCATGTAGCACTCGATCAAGCTCCCAGACCATCATGATGCTAGAGGGGCTTGGTTGATGGGGTCGGTGGAAAGGACACTTGTGTTTATTTATGTATTTTGCCAGACAAACACGGTCTGTGGATTGGTTGATGGAAAAAAAAACGTGCGTCTGCTCATGTCAAGACTCTGATAGTGGAGGTAAATTGACCTTAACCACAATGTGTCTGCTCAACACTGCAGCATCTAAGCAGCAGAATCCTACTGAGTTCTTAAAAGTTTGTGTTAACTGCTGCAGATGCGACGCCATACTCCGCTGTGCAAACCAAGGGGTACAAATTTATGCTGATGCTGCGCTTTAGCCATATGAAATCTGGTCATTCCCTTTTTCAGTCACTATCCGAGGATCTGCTGTCATGCTCACTGGAGACTTATACAAACCTAGAAAATATTTAAATAAACATAAAAGTATGAAAGAGATTTAAAAATAACCACTGCCTTAAGTAGATGTAAGAGCTATATCGCATGTATTTGGAATACGCATGAGACAGACTTCATGTCTTCATTGTGTTCAAGCCTAAATTTAGAGCATGTTACAACAGCTTTCATGCTCACCCTATAAAGTTACTTTAACATGGAGTACAAGTCGGCTAAATAATGGAAAGTGCAGCCGCAGGTAGTTAAGCTCGTGTTGCTGTTTAGTCATCAGCCCTCTATATCAGCGGGGAAAAGAAAAGCACAGCAAGGGTCTCAACTCCCCTCTGCGCTGTGTGTGGTGAAGACGGCGTCCAAGTTCTGAGACATGGGACTTTTCACGGCGGGAAACGTTCCACTCCAGTGAAAGTAATATGTTGTATGCTATGGTAGAGAGAAATCGAGGTCTCCTGTTGTTTTTTCCTGCTAGATTAGAGCGCACGCCAGTCTATTATACAAACGCACACAAACGCAGATGCGTAAGGCTCACAGGTCCACACTGATGCGGCGTGTTTGTGGCGCAGTAACAGACAGGAAAGTGCAGGCCAGCAGTGTGCGGTGTGCTGATGAGATGTTGGGCTGAGTCTTGGGTGAGCTGGGTTTTGTTTGGAAGCAGGAAAAAAACTTCCTTCGCATGTCTCAGCGCTTCCGTCATCATTATTCAGCCTTCCAGCTTCACGCTGTAATCATCTGGTTTCCTCGACACTCCCAGGTGGGTCAACCCGAAACCGTCCTCGCGTTATTGCGGTACCCGCCCTTTGCCAAACACGAGTGATGATGATGGGGATGATGATGACACGCCTCAGAAACAGCTACACAAAATAAATCTCATGTTTTTGAATCAGCAATATTTTTATTCTCTAAGATTTATATATATATATATTTATATATATATATATATTTATATATATATATATGCTGATTCAAAAACATGAGATTTCTTTTGTGTAGCTGTTTCTATATATATATATATATATATATTAAAAAACACATTTCTAGGGGAAGATATAACTTAATGTTCATATTTATGATGCTTTGGTGTGGTGTGGTTTGCCAGTGGCAGTATAGAAAAGAATTGTTATGAAGTGCAATACTGAAATATGAGGTGGATATGTATTTTCAAGGCGTGTCTGTGTTTTACATTTGTATAAGAGACACTTACCATCCTCAAGATTCAAGATTGGGGCTGACCGAGGATTCTCTGAGCTCTCGACCTGCATCGTCTGGTGTAGGTGTCCTGCAGGTCTGGAAGAGCGAGCCACTCTTTTCAGAGCCAATAAGTCCTGTTTAGTGCGGCTATCCATCCAGGTGGTGATGCTCCATCCATCCTCCATTTCTTTTTTACTCAGTTAAAGGTGATTTCCTGGCCGAGACGATCTTCAACCCAGAACACAGAGAAAACAGTCCTTAATCTCAGAGGCCACAAACAATGCAGTGCTGCAAGTTAATATATGCATTTTGTTCTGTGGCAGGGCATTCATCAACCCATTTGAAAACACACATGCAACATCTTGTTAGTCACTTTTCATGGAAGCCTTAATCCACAAATCGCTAAATAACCACAAGCCTGCTGGGGTTTATTGAAGTCAGAATTAAATTTGGTTCCATGGCAGTCAAGTGGGGCTGTTAAGGTTGCTGCAAGTTTTCATTTCGTTCTCTCGTCAATGGTCTTTCTTATGGTAAAATATTGTCTTGTGTGCTTTGGTTGCTGCTTTATAAGCTGCATCTGTGGGAAAAAAAATGTCCTGTTTTTGATCCTTCCTTTACAGTTTACTGTTTATAATTCATGCAGGATTTTGACAGCGTCCCCCTGAGCTTCTGGTTCTGGTGGTTTGACTGGGCTCCTTTCATTCCTTTGACCTCTCTGTCGCAGTTCAGCCAGCTTCATACTTTGAAAGTCCAAAGTCCTTAACCTCCTACTTCTGCTGGTAAATTAAGACAAACCTTGCATTTTACACTGTTTGTGCTGAATGTGTTCTCCAGATGTCCCTGGGCTGCAGAGAGTGAGGAACCACAAAACGGGAAGTGAAGCTCCACACAGGTCCAAGGAGACCTCCTCTCATTTATCAAACCTCACTCAGCTAATTGGCTCTGTGTAAGGCCTTTAGCACATGGAGCCGCTCCGCCAGAAGACAGAGACCCAAGCCTGGACAGATAAGCCCTCCTCTGTCAAATATCTAGAAAATGTTGATCACTTCCATTTTTGTTTGAACTGGCAGCAGCTCTTCCCAGACAGTTTCCATGTTGGTCTGAGGCAGCTCCCCTGCTTTAGCTCTTGGTATTTTGTGATCCATCCAGGGCTCCCAAATTAGGAGCCTGAAGCTGGTTTTACTGCAGCCTATCATCTTGTCTTGGCACCGTTGGACACTTCTGTTCTGCAGGATGCTAATGGAGGATCATCGTTCTGTCCTTCTAAATCTTCATTCTTTTGGTCGGAAGCCGCAACAGCTGTTGAAATCTGCACTGCCTGGTATGAGCTGGAAAACAAGGGGAACGAAAGCATGTGGCTAATCTGAGGGGGTACCTCCATATGTCGCAGGTTAGGTTTGATCAGGTAAATGGCTCTGAATAATCTTCATCGACATGTTATGGGATTCTGAAGTGATGCAGAGCTGAAGAGCCATTTGAAGATGAGCAGAAAAATGGAACCTGAAACCCACTGTGCCACAAAAACTGAATCACTGCGGTCAAACTGAGATCTTTACGCCTGGCAACATGTGCCAGCTGGCGCCACACCGGCCTTTTCTGGGTTATGTGAGGATTGCAATGTTACGTTGAACCCGCTTCACAACGGGCATTTAAAGGGAACAACAAACCAGCATTGGGAACATATTTTAACTGAAGCACATGTTATGTCAATCCTTATGGTAAAATGTGATTGAAAGTCTACAGATGGTTTAGCGCTTTGAAAATGTTCCAGATCCACTTTATTTTTAATTGACCGATTCCCTGCCTCAGTGATCCATTATGATCCAGTTTGGTGTGGAACTTTAATGTCCACAAAAAAATATTGTTTAGCAACGCTGAATAGCAGCTTCTGGTCCAGTTGTAGTCGTAACCACCAAGCGTAAGACAAAGTCAATACCAGGAGAAGCTCTGTGTTTCCACCTCATCTATACCTTAAATAAAAGTAGTGCTTTCATGGTGGTTTTTGAGTAACAAAAGACCTTGAGCTTGGATATGTGGTCTTAAGAACTAAGCAATTTTTGCATTGCAATTCTCCAAATACGCTCAATGAAGATGAAATAAAAAGCAAAATAAAGTGACCTGAAGTCAGTGTAGAGACTGAGAGAATAGATTTTAGTGACTCCTTACCATCATCTATGACGCAGTACTTAATCTGTGACAGTAACAAGCTGCCTAGATTCTTTGAGATATGTTGAAAGACAAGTCTGATAAAGGAATTTGCAAGGCAAATGCAGTTCTCTATATTGACATTGTCAATGCTTGGATTATCTAATAGTGAACTATCAAAAAGGATCTTGTCTGAGTGGTTCCAAAACGGACGCTTTGCTTTGGTACCATTCCCTTACTTGGCTGAAGGTCAGAGCTCGGCCACAGTGGATTGAGGGAGGCGAAGGCTGATGGATGCTCAGGAGAGTATAGATAAAAAAAAAAAAAAAAAACCCTGCTTGAAGTGAAGATAGAAGTTCAAGACAAGAGAGCGGATCTAGAGGAACAGAAAGAGTCTGAGATGATGGAAGTGAAGGCTGTCGCAGATAGAAGCAGATTGTGGGATAGAAAAAGAGCCAGAGGCTTGATAGTGAGCGTAGACCACTGCTGGGGAACTCTGTAGAGACTCAGTCACACCTCGCTGCACTGCACCTTTATCTCCACCAAACCTGATAAGGGACCATGGCTACTTTCAGACGCGTGCAGCTCTGTGCACTACAAACCCCAAAACATCCCCAGATAAGAAGAGATGCATGTTAACCACATGTGGGAATGTTTCAACTCAGAGATGGAAGCTGATGAACTTCTTTCAACTCAATACTGAAGTTTCAGTTTGAACAGTGGCATAATCCAGTCAAGTACTTCACTTACAGTTACAAGTCTCTGTTGTGTACTTGAAGCTTTGCCAGGGTTGCACTTAGCCGGACCATTCCATCGATGTGGTCTGTGCAACTGCCGGAGTGAGCGACCAGGTCCTGAACAAAGGGGGAACAGTCGAATCAAACACAGTACTCTAAAAGTTACAGCTGACTCTCCCATCCTATCAGTCACACTGTACATCTACTTAACTGCTCATAGAATAAGTGAAATAAACCCCCTGAACCTAGAACTATTTGTGGGTCTTTTGAGGTAGCAGTTGTCTGCTGGCCAAAGCTACATCCAAGATACATGTTTGTGGTTTATGATTCAGTCACTGACTTCAATTCATTAGTTATTCTCCGTTGCACGAGTCACATCTGTTTTCAGGTCAGCTCTTGTTGCTCAAAAGGTCTGTATCTTCAGCTCACCCTCTGAATGACAAGCATTCGAGTCTATTATTGTGACTGAAATATTCCTTTGAATATTCGCGTTTGTGCTGACCATGAATGATGCAAAGTAAAATGAAGTGATGACGAACCTCTTTTCATAAAGGGCTCTTTTTGCTTTTACACAACCTGTTGTATTGTTTAACTCTCACTACTATTGAGCGAAACACTGAGTTTATCAGTCCATTAAATGACCATTTCTGTAGCACAAATCATCAATTCATATGGAGCAGTATGTTCGGACCTTTCAGTTACATGAGCCCAGAGCAACGTCACGTGACCAAGAAAAACTGCAGTACCAAATAGAACACGCAGTTGAAGCCTACTCACCCACATGAATGGGTGATATTTGCTATGAAAACATTTGTAGCGGCTGTTGGATTTCGATTCAGATAAAGAACTAAAACAACCATGATTTGTGGTGGAAAACACCGATATACAGACTACAGTATTTTATGTTATAATTTACAAGTGGGTTAGTCATCAAAAGGCTGTTAAAAATAATGTCACTTCAGTTTAATAGGTGCGATACAGGCTTGTGTCATACCCATCAAGTCCACCACCACGGTCCCGATCTTTCCAGTGAGGGACCGATGGCACCACTCTGACCATGACATCATTTAGCAGAAGGAGGAGCCGTTTACATAGTGTCTGGAGAGAAGTCTCCTTCCATCTTATAGGGAGAATTTGAAACATTCATTCATTTATATGTCATCAGAGGGAGCTGCTTGTTTTCACAACCACATAGATGCTTGAGCACGGAGAGAAGAACAAACCTGTCCCTCAGTTTTAAGTAGCAGCTTAAGGAGACTTGGCCTTGGTGGCTGAGGTGGAAACTTGGCTGAGTCCCCGGTTTGGGTCAGGCAATGACAGGGGCGGGGGACCAGCATGGCACCAAGTGGGACAGCTCCACCAGTGTTGTTGGTGGACAGTTGGCAGCGGAAAGCCATAATTCACTCAGCGTTCCAGAGTTTTGATGCGTGGCTCTCTGGCGTCCAGGAAAAGACCCTGAACAGGAGTGGGCTCCTTTTCAATGCCTTGGCTTAAAAGAACGGGCCATTTCCTGTTTACCCACGGGCCAACGCTGACTGTGAATACATGTCTTTGCCTCAAGGCTGTCCAGGTCTCTCTGGGACATCCGTGTTTGTCCTTGTGAGGAATGAAGTCAACACGCAAGCGACCGTAAACCGAGGCACTGGGCTTTACGTCATGCATTTAAAGTGAGCTATTGCGCTTATAAAACGCCGACCAAGTCACGCCTGAATGACAACTGTAGAAACAGCCCCACAGAACATATTCATTCTCTACACGACACGAACACTCTTTACCTTGTGCATTGTTCTCATCTTCATATTGGACCTCATTACCTACTTTTGCCAGAAACGTGCTTCACCGTATGACATATTTAATGACTTTATTTAAGTGAATTCTTGTTGGATATATGTCTATACTGCTTTGCTAGTCCATCAAAACAACCAAATACCAAGAGATTAAATCCAATCTTATCCTCACATTGCGTGATTTTTGCTCCTATTTTGATCCAAATTTCAATCTGATTCTTTTAAAATGGGCTGCAATGGAAGCTGTGATGCTGTGCTGTGCTCAAAATAAAACCTTAGCACTATTGTTGACAGTAACGTCACAGCTGTGTTTAGAAAAGGGCATCTGAACGTTTTAAAGCCTATATTATTGCCGTACGTTTGTTTTATTGATATGCTTTGGAACCTATTTAGCATTTGAAATATGCTTTATAGCAGTGACATCAGTGGGACAGCAGGTGGCAGTGGCATTTGCAGAACTTGCTTGCACGACGCACTCCTGAGGAAAAAATCGTGCTTGATGTGTGTGGACCCAGACAGTGTTGCCAACTTGGCTAATTTTTCCGCAAAACGTAGCGACTTTCCGAACCCTCTTGGCGCCTTTTATCTTGAAAAGTGAGGTGCAGCATATTTAGGGACTTTATTATCCCACTTTCCATTATGAAGCACGTCTTTGCGCCGTCTTCAGCAGGCAGTGACACCATCGCTGTGTCCCTCCGCCATCACAACGCTCTCACAAGGGTTCACTGAAGAGCCACAGTCAGAGATGAATACTGTACTGCTCCACCTTCAGGTGGTAAATGGCTTGCGCAGTCATAAAGCAAATTAGGTGATGATTTCATATCGCGATTTCTGGGCCAACAGCGACTTTCCACATCACCATCCGACCAGATCAGATCAAACCCTCTGCAAATTGCAGTGTAGAACAAGGTTGCTGGTCCCTTACCAGTAGTTGCTGAAAGACTTGACAGATAGAGGATATCAAGCTGGCATGGTTCAACCAGGAACTAGTCAGACTGCTGTTTTGCGGTTAGCAAATTTATAAGCAAGAAACAGAAGGTTTAAGAGCTAAAATTAGACAATCTCGAAGTCAGTGGGGAGAAAAAGCGGAGTATCAACCTTCACATTAAG
This sequence comes from Synchiropus splendidus, assembly GCF_027744825.2. Lineage (NCBI taxonomy): Eukaryota > Metazoa > Chordata > Actinopteri > Syngnathiformes > Callionymidae > Synchiropus > Synchiropus splendidus. The sequence goes on from NC_071336.1 coordinate 25,377,651, forward strand.
TTTCAGTGATTTCAATGAAGTTATGTTTTTCCTAATGTGGTTCACTGTTCCCGTCTTCATTCTACCCCAAATAACAGAAGTAACTTTGAATGAAAATAATTGGTGGTTTCTTACGATTCCGACTGAAACAAGATCTTTGTGGACGAGCCACAGCGCCGGGCCTGTTTCCTCACAGAGGCCCAATCCAGAGGGAGAAGCCATTTTGACTCGTGCCTGGGTAAATATAGTGTTTGGGTACACCGCCTCCGCCGTCCACGGAAACTCCAGCGCGTGGCGATTGATTTTGGCTGTTAATTGGTTTAGCTCGTTTTTTCACTTGTCGTGTTTAGAATAGGTCATCAAAACAGCGGCTCTTTGAAACTTCCGGAGTCCTGGCCGCACCAATATCTGATCGAGCTGCCAAGCAACGGAGAAGTTGCCTTACAAAAAACATTCAGTTCCTTTTGTGTTTATGATCCGCTTCCTGTTGGGCAGATCAGCCTGGTTAACCAGTGGCTGCACGCATCACATTTCGACAGATGAGATTTATACTCCCTCCCCACTCTCGCGCCAGGACACACTCTGGCTACTGCAGCACGCCTGTCTACCTCCCTAGTCTCAGTCTGAGATCCAGCCATTATTTTCATCCCCACATTTCTCTGCTGTTGAAGCTTTTGGCGCTGCCTGCACTTTTCCCTCCCCAGCAGAATTTCTTAATGGGAGTGGTTGTCCTGAGTGATGGATGGGTTTTTAACAGGATCAGTCAAGAGCCGAGCGGCCTGTTGATGTGAGTGAGCTCCTGTAAATGTCATCAGAGTAAATGTTCCGATATAAAGACTGATCCGGGTCACTGATGATGATGTTGCACCTAGAGTCACTCACTTCATTGCCGCTGGTTTATTCAGACCTGACGGTCAGCGGTTCTTGAACAACGATCTCTTTTGGAAAACCTCCAGACCAATTGATCCTGGAATTTTGCAGGACCGCCTTCGTTACAGAGTGGAAATCAAAGTCAGTCACCTGTGGGAACTGCTCTTAATTCAAATAACCATGTGGTGTTCCACATGGCTCTATTTAAGGTCCCATTCTATTTTCCATCTACCCACTACGACTTGGCCAAATCATCCTTTGTCCAAACATATCTTTCCGCTGCAGTCCATTACTGCGGTTCTCGCATGTCTTGATGATATCACCAGCTTTACGGCACGAACTTTCCTTCAGCTGAACCACTCAAAGACAGTACCATCAGTCGTTCCCTCACCAATCTCTCCTAGCTTCCCTGATAGCAGCCTTGCTCCCGTCTTCAGAAACATAACCAGCGTAGCTCTGAATCTCCACATCTAATTTGTGTGATGATCGCGAAAGGAGTCTGACCCAATTGCAAATCGAAGCTGGTTTACAGAAGACAACGAGAGTCAAGTTTAACAATAATTTAATACAAACAACACAAATAAATCAAACAAAAATGTACAAAAGAAGATGTCAACAGCAGAAGCGGAGCGAGGAGGACCTACATACGTAGGGCAGGGTCAACACCTGAAAACAGAAAGAACGGGTGAACAAAGCTCTAACCTGAAAACCAGGACAACTGAAACGCACCTGGACACTAAACTCACGAGGCCAAACAACTTAAAGCGCTCGGTGGTGGTTCTACAAACACACAGACAAGAAAGACAATAACGTGGAGAAAAAGGCGAGTACAAAATAATAAAACAAAAACAAAATAACGAGAATCAAAAACTAAAATCACCATACGCGGGAACAAGAATCAAATTTGGAAATACAAGCGATCGGAGGGTCGAGAGGTAGAGTTTTACCATCAGACACGAAGTGACCATCTGGCAAAGCAGACTGGAACTCAGGAGAGTTTATCCATGCTGGAGTAATCAGTGGAATGAGATCCAGCTGCGCTGCCATTAAGCTAGATAGAGTGGGATGAAAACAGGGAAACAAGGCATGGAACACAGGAAGTTACAAAATAAAAGCACCTAAAAACCGAAGTATGACAATTTGAACCATCACATTAATTTAAAATAAAACTCTCACAGGCCGATTTGGAGAAATGTTAAAACATTCTCTTTTGTCTGTGAAGCACTTTGTGAACAGCACTTTTATACAACGACTGTATATATACAAAGATTTGAAATAAGTGATATTTATCGTCTTTGAGTGTTTAGTGCTCTGTGTGTAAATCTAATTATGTTTATGACGTGCTTGAGGAATATGCTGCAACGTCAACAACACTGTCGACTGCCATTACTGAGGATCAGTTTTTCTATTATTGCTATTACAAAGACTTGCGTAGCACCGCAAACAATCAGAGATCAGGGAGGTGATCAAGATAGTCAGTACTGATGCTGTACTATTACTACAACTAATACTATTTAATATAAGCAGACGGAAAATTATTACTTGTCTATGGCCATTAAAACCTTTTATACTGTTGTATTTATAATCTAGTTTATGCCAATGTTCTACCTCACGACTGTGTCTATTACTATTACCGTTTTTAGTATTATTAGATTCCAGATTGAAATGAAATTTGGAAAACAGCTGTTTTAATTCTATTCTAAAATAGCAAATAAAAAACAGACATGGGTTTAAACATGCTTCAGTTTAAGCCTTTGTCTCCACCACACAGAAGGCCGATCAAAGGAGTCACTCATCTTTTATAGCATCAACGTCATGCACGAGAATGTGTCCCTCTACAAGAGACAGGACTTAAGACAGCAGTTGGTAAGATTCCTCCTCTCCCTGGAGCACGTTGGATGGAGCGCGACTGAAGGTGGGGTCAGCTGGTGTTGCTGGGGGCAAGAACTGAGGCCTCCTGGGGGAAACAGTGGCTCCCTCTGTTAGCAGACAGGGGGCGTCGCCCCGCACCTACCAGCCTCTAATGCTTCCTCACCACTTGCTGTAACTCTACCCTGTAGATAACCATCTCAGCGAGGGATCGGCGTGCCCCACCTGGCCCCCCCCCGCTCCCCTCGGCTGTGGGGTCACGGCGTGGGGGGTGGGGTGAGCACAACACTTTCACATCAACACATGCCTGTCTGGAAGTCTTGCATAGCTCAGCCGAAGCCGATAACTGGCTCACAAATTCACACCTCCGGGTCTAAAGCTGCATCAGACCGCCACAAGTGTCGAACGATTCGGCGTCTGCATGAGAGGGAGGGGTCACTGGGTTTTGTTTTCGGAAATAAACAGCCTGTTCTGACATTAACGGGTGAGCCATGAGCCGCGTTCGGTTCTCACTGGTATAAAGACGGTGAATATTGACAGCGGTGCCGAATGGACCTGGACGTTTTCCTGACCTGCCCCTCATTAAACATCAGACAGGAGTTTGCTGGAAAAGGCCAAGCAGTCTAAAAATATAATGAGTGCATTAGTGCGGTCGGAAGAGTACTTGAGGGTTGAGTGGCTCTTTGCTGACAGCGAGCTGAGCCAAGCATGACACTGCCACTCCTGCTGTTCCCTGCAAACACATAAAGCCCACAGTAAATGTGCGCTGGCAGGTCGGCAGACACCCACCGCTCCGTACCCTGCTGCTCGTCTGAGGCCAAGCCCGAAGCCGAACCCATAACTGACGCTCGGCCAGGAGTGACGCACGCACCGCTTATTACCCATAATGGCCATGCTCTTTAACCTGGTTCTGTTCTCCACAAGATTTACATTTTGTGAGGATAATTGTCAGAGAGAATAAGTGCCCCAACTTCACCTACCACAGTGGGTCTATAGCTTTATTAATATTATAGAGCCGTCGGCATCATCAAAAGCGCTGGATATTAAAAAAGGCAGATGTTTCCGAGAGGCGAGTTCTGGGAGGGTTGTTTGCTCAGAAGCAGGTAATTGCTTTACTTGCCCGCCATAAAAGCTCTGAACTCTTATCAATAGGTAAATAAAGCTTGACCCATTACCAGAAAGAAGCACCGTAAATATTTCCCAATTATCAATTATCTAAAAGGATGGCGTCGTTCCGTGCGGCCATTTACCCAATATGTCATCGTAAAAGTGTTGGATAGAGCTGCATTCCTTCCCTGCAAATGTCCGTCCCATAAATATCGTTTTTGAACTGTTGCAAAGTGCTGACCGGACAATTTCTGCTGGCACACGCACAGACGCGAACGCATCTGTCTCTCTCTTTCTCTGTCTCTCTCTGAGGCCACAGGGACAGCGCAGAGATATTAGGTTTCTGCTTGTGTTGGTTCCATTGTGTCCGACAAGAGATTGATGTAAACTGGGCAGCCACTGTCCGGGTTCGCATATACTTTATATTCTGCTCATGCTGCTGACTTGCAACTGCTGATGCATCAGCAGGCTCAACATAGAGCTGGATTACAGGACGAGAGAGGGAGGACTTTTTTTTTGTGGCTGTCCTTTCTCATGGAAGAGTGAAGGGGTGTTTCTTTAGTTGTGCACTGCTCTGTCAACAACAACAGTGCTCTGAATGAGGCTGACTTTGAGTGACGCAGAATCACTACACACTGTCAGAAATGGAATGCGACAGAACAAAGAATCATCATGGTGACTCAAGCTCATCATTTGTTGTTATTGTTTTTAACAATGTGGGGGAAATAAATAACTCACAGTAAATAGAACTAAGCTAGTTACTCAGTAGCCACCAGAAATAATCATTCAATACGTGCCACCTAACAATTGTGCCTTTTATAGTTCATGTTATAAGACTAAAAACAAGGCCATCTACTAGGTGACTTCTACTAGGTGAACAATTTAATGTTTTTAGTTTCATATGTGCTGAGTGTGACACTTCTGTCGCCCCTGAATTGGACATTGTTAAAAAAAATAAATGAATAAAACAAAAAAGAGAATGATCCAGTCCTAGTATTAAGGCCAAATATGAACATCCTTTTTCTATCAAGTCTTGAATAAAAAAAGTAAGAAATTGTAAACTAAAGGTCTTTCAATTGAAGCAAAAAGTAACTTCAATAACTGAGCAATGTTTAAAAAAAAAATCAAAATGTGAATTTGCAACTAAAGTTATGAATAAAATAGTTCAGAATTTTAAAAAAGCATATACTGACAAAAATGTCATATAGACATATATTCATCAGTAAATTGTGAATGTAAAAAAGAGGACCATATTCAAAATGTCTTATTATGTTTTTCTTTTATTTTTTTTTTAACTCAGAACCTTTATTTGATTTCTCTTGTTTTTTTAAATGAATCACTTAACAATCATTTTGAATCCACCTTGCCACTGCTCTCAGTGAACATTCCTCAACATGTCTGTCCTGCTTAAATATAAAAATAGCCAGACTTCTGTTGTTGTATTTCATATTTTCACTCAACAGTGGAGTTATCTGTAATTGGAGCATGATTCATGCTTGTGAATTTTCTGCTTCAAATGACATGCCACCTAACTTGAGTTTCCCCTCTGTGTGTGTGTGTGTGTGTGTGTGTTAAGTGGACATTAGTGATAGTTTTGTGTGTTGTTAAACTTGTCTCTATTTGTTTTCCCTTAAATATCAGGAAGGTTGTGACCTCTGGAGGCGCCCGCCGGTTCATCTGTGCTCACACAGGGCGTGTTCTGCTCATACAGAACAGAGTTTTCCAAATGTCAAAAATAATTTCCATGGACCGTTTTTTAACACCTCTTAATAGAGTGCCTCAGCAAGTCCAAACAAGTCTGAGAATACCATTGTGAGAATGTGTTATGGAATCTTCAAGACGATGTCTGTAAATCCAGCCAAAAAATAAAAAATAAAAAAAATTAAAATAAATAAATAAATGATGGGCTGTAGCCTTAAATGCAGCCCAGGCCCTGGTAAATTTGAAAGGAATATTTTCAAACTGTCCCTGCTGTATTTTTTTATTTCTACCTTTTTTTGGAACATTAACATGTTAGACTGAAGTCATTTAGTTAATTCATGGCCATGCACCAATATAAGGTCATCAATATTGTTTCCAACCAAGGAAATCTCATGATTGCTCAATGAAACTTATTTATATTTTTGTAGCTATGGGCACCTCAGGTTGACAGAAAAGTCAATATTTAAATAACTAATGATAGCTTCGATTTGGAAATATAAATTCTAAAAAAAGTTGACAAAGGAATAGCTACATTTTTGTGTTGTATTATTACTATTATTATTGTTATTATTATTATTATTATTATACAGTAGAACTGACATTTTGCAGACCACTTTCTCTTGTGTGCATTTTGGCTTCAGCTGTATCGCGAGACTCGACATCGCTCTCCTTGTGCTCCTTCGGTTGTAAACTGAGACAAAGGCTGATGAAAAAACAATCCATACAAAACTGACAAAAGTAGGAGACGTGTCGATAGCAGACATTTGAAAAAGACTTCATGATAAAAGCTGTCTCCAGTTATATAGAGACAGTCATGAAAGCTTAATGGGACTGTGTTTTATTGGTCTACAGCAGCGCAGCGTAAACCCAACACCTACTGTAATTAGCTTCATTAGACCAAAGAGCCGAGCAAGATGCTCCAAGATGAGCTGAGAATTACTCATTTAAAAACACTTTGGTTCCAGCTTTTACATCAATAAATCATCAACACCTAAAAGTTGAAGTCAATTCACCGATATCTCCTCATTTATGCATCATTTTAATGGTACATTTTTACGGCATTGACAGCAGTCTGGGGGTCTGGCGGTTGAGCCGGTGCCGGGGGACCTGCCGGATCTGTTTGTGGTTTGTTTGCAAAGGGCCTGGCGGGTCCAGAGGTGGAGGGTTAGCCACAACGGTCTCTCCGGCACCAGTCTGTCCTGAAGGAGAAATGAAACAGACTTGAAGACTCGCTTGTGTGTTCGAGACAAACGCTTCTGTCTCGTATTAAACTTTGTTTTCCTGAATGTGGGGGTGAAGAGCACAGCCAGAAGGCAATGCTCTCCTTGTACCATTCAGTGCGATACGTAGATGAGGTTTCATGAAACAGTGTCCCGATTTTCAGAGGCCACCAGATGGCACTGTCTGCTGTAAAATGTTTGGACTGAAAACCAAGAGCGCCATCTAGTGACTTGGGAAAATTAGGACACTGTTTCATAAAACTTTCAATAGTGTTTCATGATGCCTCATCTACCCATCACTATCTTTCTGTTTTGAGGTGTGAAACTTGGCTCACAAATAAAAGGGCAAAACATAAACTATGAAAGCAGCAGATGTTAACAACGCCAGTAAGTTTACAGGAGCTTTTGTTGGACCACTGAGCCATAATCATTAGTCGAGATCCGAAGCATTTTACAATTCAGTAAAGTGGTCTGGCTAATTCAAATTAGGATCCATTCCAATCAAAACAAGCCCAAAATACTTTATCCGCACCTTCAAATGATAGCTGACGCTTCAAATTAATATTTTGTGAGAAGGATGAATCGTCTGAATTAAATTTGGAGCCTGACCTGCGTCATCAAAAACATTCCAGCAGCAGCCGATATTTTTAGTTTAAACATTTCCACATGAGGAAACCGGATTTGCAAACATAAATTCCAGGATTTTGCCAAACACTGCAGCGCTCCAAATCTTCTGCAAATACACCAATCATTCAGGTAATCATTTACGCAATACTTTTCCTTTTTTTTTTTTTTCAAAAACCACCTCTAGAGAGACGTGCTCTCAGGTCATAAAATCACATGTACGACGCTTTTTGCCTCGATAGAAAGTGCCAAAGTTCGGGAAACCTGATCCTGCGTGAGGAGTAATCGGTTTTAATTTGGACTGTTTTCATATTGGACCATCCGTCTCACTCCGTTGTGGGCCAAGTGTGACCTGCTGTGTGCAAACATCAATGGTTAATAGAGGAGTGTGTCAGAGCCAGATGCTGAACCACCACTATCGCTGCTTTACTTATGTCCTCAGAAGGTTGTTTACTCGAGCATGAAGTCAAAACGAGAGGACAGCAGAGGGATGACAAATGAGCTTGGAGAGAAGAGGGCAGGAAATTCAGCTTCCTTCCTGCACTCTGTCACGATCACCCAGGGGCCTCCATTCTTGGAGCTGCTGCAGCATTTGTTGCTATAATCGGAGGGGAAATGCCACCTTTGGGTCCTCAGGGGTCGCCCGGGAGCTGTTTAGCGTTTCCTGACCCATCTACTGCCACTCGGACACCCAGGGATGACCGGGCCCTGCGGGACGCCTCCGATTGTTCACACTCTAACAGTTTGTTGACCTCCATGCTTCCTTTTTTTCTAAGGACAGGCCATTGCTACCTGGGATAAACTGGTTATTGGATGACTAGGCCATTTTTTTCCACATACTTTTAAGCCAACAGGTTAAAAAAGGATGCAGCCAATATATTTTTACAGGCTAACAGGCTGATACATGTAGCTCAGTCATATCAGACTGATCGAATGACAGTTAATTTTACTGTAATTTCCAGACTACAGTATAAGGATAAAGCTATAAGGATTTTTACAGGCTGAAGAGCATCATGTTTCCAAAAATATTGAGCCTTGTCACATCAAAACGATGAAAACACAGGTGCTTTATTGACCTTATAGCGCTCGGAATGCGTTGCTTTCACCCGCATGTCCACAGCTCCACCAACAGAACCGATCTCCTGGAGGACCGAAGGCAAGAGGCAGCAAGTGAGACCTGCTGTGGTGTCAGAACTGCTGACATGCGGACGAAAACACGTGAGGAGTTCATGATTCAAGTTCAGAGCATTGTCGAGTTTGTTTCATGAGTCAGTCTCGACGCTGGACCACATTTTCAAAACTAGTTTAGAAGTGATCCTCATGCATTTTTAAACCTTTCTACGGTGAAGACAGCTCCACTGCACCCGGTGCAGCTGATGTATGATCAACATCTATTTTGCGTCTTAAATTTTGTGGGTGTGGCTAATATCCCGGTGTGCTTAATGGTCCAGGAATTACGGGACATTAAGAAGCTCACTGTGCTGTTTAATCCGTTGTGTATATGCCCTTTCTGCCACAGACACTTTTTTCCTTTAGATATCTAAGCACTCAGTGGCATACAGACCTAGTACCCAGAGTAAACCCTTACAAACGTGGTTAGAACATACAAACCCATGACAGGAAGTTCATCTGACACTTGGTGCCAAGGACCTCTAGTCAGACCTGGTCTCATCCCCCCACCCCCAGGGCCCTCAATACAAAGACACAACACAATACAAAGAGGAAGTTTTTAATATTGTATGCTCCAGACAGTACTCCAAAAATAGTTTGAGGTCTTCCTATCCAAAGTCTACTATTGGGTCTGTGTTCCGGTGACTGTACTGGGAGCAGCTCTCCTCAGGAATCCTTCGGCGCTCCTGGGTTTGCCCGGGGGTCTCCCTCCCGCTCCAACCGTGCTCGGGTCAGTTCATCAGCCCAAACTGTCTCAGTTCAACAGGGCTATAATACGTGATTTAGACATGGAGGACGACTCTGGTGGCCTGGATGTTATCCCATCATTCCTCCACCACCACCCCCGCCTTATTCCAAAGAGATTCCCTCTCCCACATTAGTCTGGATAGGAAAATGTTGAGTGGTCGAGGCCTGCTTCCTGTAATTACCCCGCTATTCGCATCTCACACGCGCAGCGGGACAGAACCCATGATTTACACAGAGTCGATGCAAATAGGAAAATGTAAAAGTCTTCTGCAGTGTCACTCAGATGACTTTGGAGATGATGCTTCTCTCGCGTCGCACGACGATATTAAAGGAGACGGATGTGAAAGTCTACGCGCTCACACACTCACCGTGGTCATGTCAGTGCACATTTAATGGAGTGGTCAATGAGACCGAGTGAGAGCAGCCAGCCAGAGCAGCGAGACAGCGTCTCTATTGAGTTAGAGCAGACATTAGCACTCGCCCTGTCTCTCGCCTCCAGCCCGGGCTCCTCTTCATCCATCCACTGTCCAGTACAAAGCGGCCGTGCTGTGGCCCCTGCTACCCAATAACAGTGACTGATCATAACCTAATTGGATTGATGTAACTTGTTTTCCAGCCTATTCAATCTAATTTGCCTGGAGCCAGCCACAAAAAAAAAGAAAATATGATCCGGTGGTTTTATCTCCTCCTTCCTTTTTCAGGGGAAGATGTGGGCGCAGGCTGGGCTGTGCTGGAATGTGCTGAAACCAGGGTGACATGATAGGCTGGGTTGGTCACGTCGTCCATCATTGCAGACACATGCAACTGCATTTGCAAAAAAAAAAAAAAAAAAAAAAACGGCTGACTGAGATTTGTTGCAGGAACGTCTTCTTATTGTTCTGAGCACAAAGCCGGTGAATATGCACAGACACAAGCACTGCTACACGATCTACAAGAACACCTTTCCAAAAGACCTACAACAGTTGCGAGAGATACACTTTTAATTGCACCCGTTTTAAACCAATTTCTGTACAGAAACAATAAGAAGAGAAACAATTAAAATGGGACGATAGGAATTCTATTCCTTATTTGTGTAAACTACAAGAGAACAATAATACTTATTACGTAAACGATAAGAATTTCAAGTTTATTTTAGTGAAAACCACTCACTTTCAAAACACACACTGACTAATAAAAACAGTAGTGTCCGAATTTGCAGAGGCCATGAGATGGTGCTGATGGGTGGTTTCACTGACACAGTTGTTGACTCAGACTACAGCTAGTTCTCCTGTGCATTATGAGAAGTTTGGGGAGGACAGAGACATGTTGGAGAGAGTACAGATGGTAGATGAGGTTTCATGAAACAGTGTCCTGGTTTTCAGCGGCCACCAGATGGCACCGTCTGCTTTAAAATATTTGGACTTGAACTACAAATTCAATGAAACCTCACATCATTTCGAAAGCAAGAGCGCCATCTAGTGGCATCCAAAAATTAGGACAGTGTTTCATCAACACCGCAACACTGTTTCATGAGGCCTCATCTACCCATCAATAAAATACATGTATGTCCCAACAGTTGCCATGAAAGAGTCTCAGTATTCCAGCGTTGCCTCTACGACGAGATGAGTATGGTCAGATGGTTGCAACACTTGTTTATAAGTTCAAAGAGAAGCAAAAGTTCTCAATATTAACTCTCAGCAACCGTCAGGACAGACAGGAAAGTCCCTAAAACTGACCTCGAACTGAACCGTCTGTTTAATGGAGTGATTTAGAAACGGCGAGAGGATGGCCGGCACTGTTTTGACATGAAAAAGCTCAAAAAGGCAAAGAAGATAAACAGTCCAAAACATCCTCAGAGGCTGTCGTCGCTCCAAACGTACGGTCAAAGAAAGCATCGCGCTAACATAATCATGCTGTGCTCTTATAGAAGCTGTTAAACTCTGGATGACATCTGCGCGCCTCACCAGAGTGTATAGACAGAAGAGCTCGCCTTTTTTTATACGTGTTTACTCATGGTGTTGGCATATGCTCGTCTGTGTACACGGTGGCGTCTGCGTCTTTGTTCCTCCGGCGCGGTCAAAAGGTTACAGTAACTTCAGTAGCATGTACACATGTGGGTCCATTTCAGCCGCAAGGTATGATCAAGAACCCTTGGCGTGTGAGGCGATGGCGATCGTGATATCATTAAACTAGATCCCAGCACTGTTTTTTTTCCCCCCAGATAAAAACCCCATCCATGCTCAGCAACATACGATCTCTCACCGCAGCTTTTGTGAGGAGCCTCACAATGGTGCATGTGATATGGAGCCCTCTCAGACAGCCAAAGTGGCCACCTATTGTACAGGATCCCAGCTTCTCCCCTCGGTGCAGCCCCAGTAATTATGCTATAACTTTTCGCAGGATTTCAGCACGTCTTCTCACTTTACTCAAAGCCAATGGAATTGGGCTGGATCGAGCCGGACAGCTCTGCAGCGGGAGGGTGTCCAGATTTCACAATAGCGTTCTCTAATCCCTGTCTGGGACTTCATCTGCGCTGCTATTATCCATGCTGGAGGTCATGTTTCCGAATCCTTGTGACATGTTGATTTGGAGTCAGGATGGAAGCAATAAATCTCGACGTTAGGCCTCCGACTATTATGCTTACTTTAGGATATTGATCGTGAAAGCTACGTTTCATTTGATCCTTACGTGTTATTACAGTGTGTCCTCAATCTGCCATCATCCGTTTTAAACTGCCACCAAAACCCTCTTTTTCAAAGTACTACCTCCACTACTGGTACTTGATTACTAACTTTCTCCAGAGGTTTTCATATTTAAAATGGTACATTTTTAATTTATTTATTTTTAAATATGTGTAAAACTTATTTTATTTGTGTCCTTGTCCACTGCTACGGGCTGAGTGTGGCCACAGGGGGCGCTGCCCAATTTGACTAGCTTATATATATATATGTATATATTCTCTAAATCCTTCTATGTAAATATGTAAAAATAATATGGATTTATGTGGACCTGGAAAGCCTTTCATAAATCTGCGTACTTATTGTTTTATTAAATTGTGAATCAATAAAAGGGTGTTTTTTGTCTTTCGAGTTGGAAAGAGAAACATACAAATGTACTTTTTTTGTTTCACTAAAAATCAAATCTACTGGAAATTTATAATAGTTTCTACAGAAGCATACTGCATTCATTTGAAGAAAAGTTTTTTTTTTTTTATATTTTCCTATTTATTATATTTCATGTTTTCCTCAAAAAAAAAAAAAATTCCACCCTGTTTTTTTGCATTTATTTTTCCTGAATTACAAGGATACTTCATGTCATCACAGAGCTCAGGTGTCAGGCTTGTTGTGCTCGATGAGGTCGCATCGTTGTGCCTGTAGAACATGACGGTAAACTGTCGCCTTTGCGACATACTATGTGTTTAAGCAAAACAAATGGGCAGGTGGTCATAATGTGTTGACTGATTTATACGTATTAGGCATATAACGTTGTTGGGGTGGAGAGGGTGAACCCGGTCTACAGTACAGTGGACAGCCGGTCCCGGAGGTTCCACGTCAACAAAGAGAGCAAGCGCGCCAGTCTATTGATTCCCTCCGCAGGGAGAGATAAGCTGTCGCCACTCATGAAGTCCTTTCATTGGTTACAGCTCGAGCGAGCCTGTCTGCATCTACTGAACGTACACTCCACTATAATGTCAATACCCATCCAGCGGGACGCGCCTTTTTTGACTGGGAACAGATGGTGTTTACTCCAAGATTCCCTCATTTCTGCCATTGTGAGGAAACACCTACATTGATCCTCCTAATGGAGAATGTCTGTGCTTTGGTTTTCCATCAGCCCCTTAATTTAATATGTTCAACACGCTTTACAAGCTGCACTGTTGAACTTGGAGACTCCTGGACGCACCAGAAGTGTTAATCCACATCTGAGAACGATTCTCTTAATACCGGTTCACCCGGAGCTTTCGTGTTTTATTACGTGATACATATTTTAAAGTGAGTGAGCTGTCAACAACAGGCTGCAGCACACTATAGATGATTTTTCCCCCTTTTTTCCATCACAATCTGCTGCTTCATGTGTCAGCCTCGGCAGTTTGTCTGTGTGATGTTTGGCTCGCTCAGGCGCCTATTTAGGGTGCGTCTGTGTGCTTTTTATATGACTGTCTGAAGAGGTATCGTCCGTCTCACTAGGCCATGTCAAAAAAGAAAAGTTGACTGGCTGATGCTGAATGAAGACAGGGCTGGGTGGGTCTTGAATGACGGCAGTTACTAGCAGCCAACAAACATAGCAGGTTGGAGTGTATGTATTCTCTGTGTGCTGCAAAGAGTTGTGCCTCAAAATGAGAAGTTTCTGCATGATCATGTTCCTGCTGCAAAGTTGGCTGGCATGGCGAGGAGAAATAGGCCTTTTGGTTTTCTTCACATTGTGATGGGTTTATGAGGCTTCATGAAACAGTGCCTGCATTTTCAGAGCCCACTAGATGGCGCTTTCTACTCTAAAATATAGGAGTGAATTGGTTGCTTGAACAACCATTCCAGTGCTCATCACATTAGGGGTGCGCAGATCGCTGTATTTTTCTTCTTTTTTTCCACAACTAAATCACACTAAATCAAGTCTCTGTTTATATATACACAAACCTGTACAAGACAGTATAGAAGACACTGCTACTTGAATGAACGTGGGGTCCAGCTTCTCTATTTTCTGCTGAAAGCTCGGGTCTTAGACGACAGAACGTGGCTGCTTATCCAAAACAATAAACACCATTAGCATTGCAGTCAGCGGTCAGCTCTAGTTATCTTTCGTCCATTAGCCTTTGGTAGTGGTCAAATTCAGTGCAGTGATTTGACGCAGAGTCTTGTTTTACTACGATCTAGAACCATTTTTGAGGTCCATAGGACCAAAAATGAGGGCAGTGTTCCATCATGCTTCCTCCGCCCGTCACTAGTCAGCGAACATTGACTTAAGCTTTGGGACGTTCCTCAACCCAAGTTGGGAGCTGGATTTCTTTGGGAAGCCACACCTCATGGAGATAGGATCAGTAACTTCATTCATCTGAGACTTGGAGTTGAGCTTTCTTTTTCTCAAAGGCAATGTAAAAAGAAATGTTTTTCTGAGTTAAAATTGCGCATATAGAATTTTAAAAAGGTGGAATTATTCAAGCAGATAAAATGATACGAAAACAAATGCTGGAAATTATGGATGCGTGTTTGAAATTGGGGCTTTGGAAATGGTCCGATCCAGCTCTTGTTTGCATTGTTCGCTGTGGGTCTTCATTATCCAAGTAAAGCCATAGTACCATAGTTCCACCACGATACTGAAAATATTTAACATCTGCGATTCATTGCAAGGACAGAATTATCTTCTATGACCCGTTCGGATCGTGGTGAGCCCGTCTTGTGCGAATAATCACCACCGAGTTGAACTAAAACCATTGAAATGAAATTATGCGGAGTCAATAAATCAAGCAGTTTAATCATAATATGTTCTTATTCAGTTTCCTTTTCTGAACAGTCCTCCCATTCATACCTGTCCAGTCCTTCTGAAACAAACTCCAGAATGTTTTTGGAGAAAGGCGGAGGTCAAGGCCGTGTGAGCGGCGGACCTTCACATCTGATGAGTGACTTTCTGTCCTTGCTTGGTTCACTCAACGCTCTCATCGGGGCCACGGCGTCCGCTCGGGCTCAGACTCGGGGAGCTCGGTATCACATGTCACTTTAATCACTTTAAATAACTATGTCGTCAGCATAAAGGAATTTCTGGGGCTCGAGAAAGGTACATTTGACTTTCCGGTTTTATGACCACGCGTCTTTTTGAGAAAGCCATCTTTTCGAGAGCCGTTCGTAGTCTCAGCACACCAAGGCAAATGACTGACAACGCTGAACACAAAGAGTGAAAAATCCATGTATAGATTCAGGCGTCCCGTTGCTCCCTCCTCCTCGCCCCAGTTCCCAACTTCCATGTCTTGTGCTGCCAAATCAATTCGGTGCAGGGACTGTATTGACTCAGGTTGAGGGGCTGTGATCCAGCAGTCAATGTCGTGTCTGCACAGTGGAGGGATGGAGACGCTGGGGAGAAAACCCCCACCTCTTGATGCAGTCGAGGGAGTTTGAATTTATGAATAGAGCAAGTAAATGTATATGTAGCAAGCATATTTATTTGGGATGTGTGTGTGTGTGTGTGTGTGTGTGTGTGTGTGTGTCTGAGCGTGTGTGTGTGTGTGTGTATCTGCTGGACGAGCCTCGGGGTGCTGCCGGAGCAGACATCGATTATCAGGCCGGTGGAGACACTGGTCTGTCTCCACTGGTGAGAGAGGGGGCTGCTTCTGCTGCTGTTTGGCTCGGGGCTACAGAGACAGACCAGGGGGGTTAAACGGTAATGATGGTTGATAGGTAGGGGTCAGGTTAGAAGAGAGGAGGGGGTCTTCCTGCTTCTGTAATGATTAAAGGAGGACGCAACATCCTCCCTGAAGTCGCTCTGGCCCCAGAATCCTGCCTCGGGATCTTTACTGCTACTGTTCCCGTTGGCACAGGCTTGACAGTGAGGTGGAGGTCTCTGCTGGAGCCGTGATGAAAGTCCTGTCGCACCGACAGAGACCCCCGTCTAGACTGTCGGTCACACCTCTGAGAATGTGGCTTCGCTGCTCAAGACTTGTGGAATTCTCTTGTCTTTTCAATACACGGCCAAAATTGCATTTTTAAAGTTGTAGACGAGTTCAGCGGATAAATAATGGTGACATGGCATAAACCCGAGGTGGACACTGTGCGGCTCCAGGGGCCACATGTGGCCCTGTGATGGCCTCATGGTCATGATGAAATCTATTCACAAGCTGCCCCCAATTTTATCTCCAGTTTAACACAGGTTTTAGCATTTGAAATATCATTGATATTATGAATTGTGAATTATAACATGAATTATTATGTTATTTTCATGTATTAGTTATAATATCATCTGCTCTTTATTAATTTGGCCTTCTGTAATTACTGAGCAATTACTATTAAGACATCTGAATTTACATCTGAAACGAATAGACTCAAGTCATGTTTTGGACCTGCATGACTTTTTGGACCCAAGCAGATAGAGTTTATTATATTCAATGAGACATCTGTGAGGAAAAGTAAGGTACATTTATTGCCAATGTGGCTTCCGTACTGGTACTCATTTATTCTATATTTATTTGAAGTATCAGTGGTTTTATTGATAGTCTGAGACAGCAATAGCTCTGGTCCAGCATTAGCTCCAGCCCTGCCGTGTCCCCCTGGTCCGGCTGTGGTGCCAGCCTCCCCTCAGCCGCCCGGTGATCAATAGTGGCCCGACTGGCTCGTCTCTGCTCCCCATTTGCTGCTCTCTAAACCCTGCAGGTCTGGAGCCTCATTAAAAATACATCTGATCTTAATAACATCGATCGCTTTTATTCTTTACATTTAATGTCCCTCAACTCCACTTGTGCTTCCCTCACACTGGACTCGAACCAGGCGCTGTTGGGGCGGATCTCTGGGTCTGTTTACAATATGGTCCGGCCTGAAGACAGCTGAGACTATTTGGGGAAATATTAAAGTGGATATTGTCAAGTTGTGTGTCATCACTGATAGGTGTGTGTTCCTCATCACAGTTAAAGTGGGACGCACCCACTTTTGGTTTTACCTCCAAATTGTTCAAAGTTACTCCAAAGTTACAACTCTGTATTACGGAGATCTGAGTCATGTGCTGTGAGAACATGAGCGATAGCATAGATAGCACTGAATCGTGGATCACCAGGTATCTCTGATCAAACGTGTTTTCAGAACCTGCGTTGTTGTTCTCGTGTCGATCTGATCTGCCTTTTGTTTCCCCGAGAGATAATGAGCAGGAGCTGAGGGCAGCCGGCTCGGGCGAGTCTGTGCAGGCTGGACGTCTCTATCGCAGCAGACACTCAGCCTGTCCAGCCTGCTCTGAAGCACGCACACAAACACACACACACACGCACAAAGTTCTGGCCGTCGCTGATTCTTATCGCTGGCACTGGATATTCAGCATCAGAAAAAAAAATATCTGCAGACATGAAGCTGCTTCAGTGTCCTGCTCAAGGGCACTTGGTAGAGTTCCACTCGTAGGCTCACAACTTGATGTTCCATTTATTCTGAAAACATGTTACAGACAAGTTTTTAGGATTAAACTGACTCAATACGTGTAAAACCTTGATACCTAATGGAAGTACACTTGTTTATACACAAATGACTAACTAGATTATCTACAGTATTGTTTGTTTTCTATTCTAAAGTGTCACCAAAAATTCATACTTGGCCACAAACACATTTTTTTTTCATATAAGTGACTGTCCTGCCACTGACACTATAAGTCCCAGAATGCACTGCAACAATTGAGTCCTTGACAGGCTCATACAAGAGGCAGCTCTGAATACAGATGTCATTTTCAGGAGGCTGGTCAGGTTTTCAGCAGCTTTAATTAAAGTCTGCAGATTTATTATTCAGATTTCTCTCACTGTTTCACTCCCAGAACAATATTTACCAGACCCTCGCTGCTTCAAGAACACGTAAATTCTCCCTGAAAATATTGACGATCGTAAAGAAACAGACATATTTCAGCTTCTGCACAAACACACGGCTATTTGTGACGCTGGAAGTCGCCACTTGGAGAGGATGTGGCTTTGAGGCCGGGGAGGTAAATACACTTATTTTAGTGCCTACTTTCGTCAAGACACTGAGGTCATGTTTTCGAAAATACTTTGTGTATTTTGGAGTTTTAGCAAACAGAGGAGGGGCTGGGTTCTACATGCAGTGAAATTAAAGAGAGGTATTCACCACATATACTATTTCAAGTGACAGACGTATTGCATGAAGATTTGGAGGGAAGTTTGTACATTTGAACATTTGCTGCCGTTTAAGAAAGTGAGTCAAAGTAGTAGTTTATGTTTTTGTCCCCTCACTACTCCTAAACTTTCAAAGGTGCAAAACATGAACTATATTTTACCGCATCCATTGTGGAGTGAAGTGAAATAGAAAAAGTAACTTGATTATTTTGGTGAGGTTTTATTGGGTGTATGTAACAGGAGAGTCGTGATAGATGATAATGGATGATATTGATACTGGATTTATGATGAATTCATGTGAGAATGTTTTTACTATAGTTGCTTAAGTCTGTTCGTTTGTATATTGCTTTATTAATGATACTATTATGAAACTAAACACTAAACTGAATACTGATTTATCCATTAATTTCTTGTACAATTTTTCCACTATAACAACAACAACAACAACAACAACAATAATAATAATAATAATAATAATAACAATAATCGTTTTATTTTTTACTCATTATTTTTTTCTTTCTTGTATGTGTAAATACATTATGTAAAGTATGGTATGGTATTGTCATTCCAGATATTTTGTTAAAATGGGAAAATAAAGTTGTTGTTTTTTTTCACAGTACAGTTATGAATGTTGCATTCCTTGTCAGTATCACTGTTCCATCTTGCTAACAACTTCTGCTTGCCCTGTAATACCTGCTGCTCAATAGAGGGAGCCATTTCTTGTGTGTGTGCTTGCTGGAGTGTGTGTGTGTGTGCGTGTGTGTGTGCGCGCACTCCCCCAGAAGCAGTCAGAAATGAATTTCTCAGGAAGCCAGAACTCTTAAACGAGAGTGAGCCGGTCCATGTTATTTCCTGTTCCCTTTTTTCCAGTGGTTGCTCTATGGCTCTGAGAAAATAAAGTCTCCCTTCCAGCAGACACAACTATACATTTATATGATTCCTGCTCTCCAAAACCGCAACTTGGAGTGATGACTGAGTTAAGAGAACTTCATTTTGAGGCTCTTCAAAGACTTTGAATAAATGAAACGCACACTCATCATCATCGGTGACATCATGGCAGTAGATGAATGGGTATAAAAATATTGACTTTCTATAGCTCCGCTGAGTGAAGGTTTTGGAGCAGCGTGAGTTATGACGTCCGTCTGAAACACAGAGCCAGCTTCCCTTCACCTCACGCGCTCTGACTCACACGCACCTCGCCGTTGCTCCTCTTCTGTCTTAAGGGCAATAAAAATTCCATTCATGTACAAATGACCAGCTTGGCACACCGTGGGAGGGGTCACCCGAAGGTGATGATGGGAGGGAGTTGCTATGGCGACGGTAATGAGCGAATGAGGTCGAGTGCAAGGTCCCGAGGACGTGATCCGCTTTGTGCTTCTCTTTGTCCTCATAACAGTGGAAATTAAGGGATGCAGGAACAACAGGACTGAGTACACATGACCTAATGAGGGAGCCGCGCAGGCCGGGGCCGGGGGGGAGGCTTGAAGGGTTAAGGGTTCAGGGAACGTAGATTCAGGCTCGGCTTGTTTATCGCTTCCAGAGGGATATATGTCAACTGGTGTTGGGTCGTACCTCACCTGATGAATTCTATCTATATAAGCTGTGGATTTATCTGTAATTTTTCGTGACTTTTAAAGGTGTAAAACGCTGTATATGTGCATGAAATTGCATTTACTGCAGTGAAAATATAGTGCGGTATTTCATGTTTTGGGAGGAGGAAGTGCAAATTCATTTATTCAGATGTATGAAACATGTCAGAAATTTTATAGCATCACATGCTTCAAATGTTGATCCAAAGTGCGTGTGATTTTCATGAGGGCCACACCTCATTCAATTGTTTTTATGGTTCCGTTCCGTGTCAAATGGACATTTTGTTGACGCAGAAGTCAGCATTTGGCTTTTCAATTGAAGCCTGTCTTTCTCTTCTGGGACGTCCCAGTATAATTTTTCACAATAGGACGGGGAACTATATATATACGAAGTGACTTAGCGTTCCATTAGATTTTTCTGTGTTGGACAGTATCTGAGACTGTGTCGGTTTACAATGTTGTTTTCATGTAAACCTGTTCCAACCCATGAAGGTGAATTCAAATGGACACGTCTCACATACTTAGCACCTGTTTCAACTGTACATTCATAGTATATTGGTGATTCAGCGAGAGCATGTAGTCATGGCTCTCAGTCAATAGAAATATGAAGTCTCACCATAAAAAGACAATGTGACCCATGTACTCAACTATTTGTTTTGTGCAAACAGAGACTTACGTAAAGACTGCTTTTGAAAAACGACCAAAGTGGAGATCTTTAAGAACACTTGCATATAAACGGAGCAAAACAGAGGAGCACAGGTGGTAGATGCCGCAGTATGCAACAGAACTGACAAAAAGGAAATGATGCATTGCTGACGTTGGTATTTTCGGGATTCTGTTCGGCTGTTTGCGCTGCCCCTTTTTTGAATGTCATGGCAGCAGACATACACTTGTCGGTGTGAACGTTTTCTGTTAACAGCTAGTTGTGCACGGAACTATTTTTGAACATCATCATTTGTGTGAACAAAAATCTGAGTGCAACATTGTCACATTCACTCCAACCTCATGTGGATTCACCGAACCAGCCACCATCACAAGTAAAACAGTACATAAATATGGTGTAGATCTGTCCTATTCTTCATGTCTTGACTTTTGGTGTGTGGGCAGCACCAGGTCAAAAGTTTTCTGACAATGTTGAATACACCTAACATCTTTCACTTCAGTGAGCTCCAAGTGGAGGTTGTTCCAGAAAGGGTTCCAACTAGTGCCTTAGAGAATCATGTGACTAAGTCAATACGTGAACTCAAGTCTCATTTGAATGCTCTTGTTCAAACGTCTGTTCAGTCACCCTGGGACTGAAGCTGTTTATTCTCTGCTCTGTCTCCGCAGCTCCTCCTCTCCGTGCTCGCTCGCTCCCTCTCTCTGTTGGCTGCTTTGACTCGAAGTGACAGCGCCTCTCATTAAACACGAAACACTGGTCACATGCGAAATTGACCCCTGCCCATCCACCGGACTTGACTCCCGTCCGCCCACCCCCCTCCAGCGAGGAGCAACCGAAGCCCCAGAGGTGTCAGGTAAAGAGAGGGCATGAGGTTGGAATGAGGTGGATTAGACAGAGTTTAATGTGGAATGGCGTTTATCGCCAGCGTACCAGAGGCTACTTCTGTTTGCAAGCACCGCCACTTTTTCCACGTCACTCAACTGGAGTTGTATCTTTCCGAGTTCACTGTGACACGTTGTCCATTGCATCCGTGTTCAGATCAGGTTTAGTCAGTTGGTCAACTTGTATGTTCAGTTAATATTCAGTTGTTGACCTTTATGACCCCTGTTTTTCTGGTGAAATGATTCTCACATTGAAATCGAATGCAGACAGATACACCGTGAGAAGGAGAGGTTGACTCGTCATTTTAAGGACACGGGATGTGTGATAAGATAAGGCTTCGGTAATCCTCTTAGGGGAACAGTTAATGTGAAGCAGGCTGACACATAACAATGTTGGGTTACAAGACGAAGATAGAAAACTCTGATTGTGGCGGAAAATGCGAAACACCTGATCAGGTTTGAGAATCATGACGGTGACTGTAGAAGAAGAGTCTTTTGAAAGACCTTTTCCCACTTTCTAAATCTTTACTCTGGCGCTGACTCAAGCACCATCGCGTCAAACAAGGTGAGTTGTGTTTGTGTACAAGTGTCCGCCTCTCTGTCTGCGCCTGTGTGGACAGACGGCCGGCAGCTGCCATCTCACTGCGCTTGGCAGCGTGCGACGGCTTAATGGGCTGTTTGATTTTCGCGTCGGACTTCCTGCACGGCCGATGTTTGACTGCCGCTCCTTTGATATTATGACTTCCTCCACCCACCGCCGCCAAACGCACAACAAACACACACATATTCAGGCATGTATGCACACACAAACACAACACGGGCCTCAAATCATTTGCGACACAAATGTCACTCGAGAGGACGGAGCAGGAAGGGACGTCACTTCAAGACTTTTACTAGCGCTCCGAGACTATTTGGTGGATTTTCAGTCATCACTTTCAGGGCAGTTGGATGACCCTGTCCCCTCCCTCCGCCCCCATCTCTGCAGTATCACTTACACTGATGCCTATCTAGCAGCCTGCGCTGTATCTCTGTCTGACATAGGCTCTTAATTCTCGCAGTGATGACTTCAGGTCACAGCCCAGACTGACCCTTGCAACATAGTCTCTCTGTTGAGATGTTTTGTGTGAAGGATCATTTCACATGAATCCGTCTGTGACGCTACACAGCCACTATTTATGTCTCACAGGAATGACTTGAATATCTGCATCAGTTGTGGCACCAGTGAGCAGCCGACTGATTGTTGTTGCTGCTTTCATCGTCGAAGAGCGTGAGAGAGAAACATGAAGGAAGACAATTGCGAAGAGGTCGGACATGGCTGATGCTTTATGATAGGGTTACCTGGGCATGGACAGTAAGAAGATGATCACGGTTCAGCAGAGGACTAAGGCGTGTGTCCTCAGACATGCGTGTCAGACTCGAACCAGTCGAACAAAGTTCATTTTAACTTTGGCAGTGGACATTCTCCTTCCTACCAAACCACCTACAGTCCCTCACAGTTTTTCCATTTTTGGATGGTCAGCAACGGCCACTAGCTTAGTTTAAACACTCCTCTACTTCAACCATCTTACTGTACAGGCCTCTTAACATAAAAAAAAAATCAGAGGGACACGAAGTTTTTTGTTTTGTACCTTTGGGCAGTGAGGGCCGCGAGACGCTCAGTTTTAATACACTTGCCACATATGGCGGCAGAAGTGTGTCATTGACTTCACCAGCTAAGTTACCAGCTATGAAGAAGTTCTTGAAAATGATAAAGTAATGTCGCCCCAACAGTAAAAACGTCTCAGCAGTTTTTAAAATGAAGTACAACATTTATGGCGATACTTTCATCGACACTTTACTTGTCTTCTTTCGAGTTCATGAAAGAGAAAATATGCTATGACATTTAGACCTTGTTTTATTGTATTTATTTTATTTTGAATTTTATTCATGAGGTACAGTTTTTCCAATTTTCTCAAGAGAACATGACTTGCACCGGGTTCTGCTACTAGTTGGACTTTTTGATGACAAATATCTTGGCACTGATCACATAGTTTCATGTAATTTCATAAGGTTTTGGTTTGTTTGCATGTATGGTTACTGAACACAAATGAAATCAGTACTTCTGAAATCAGAAATGAATGGGCCCCAACCCATTTGCTCTGGAAAAGCTGTGCCTCAAGATCAAAAAGGTTAAAGAAAAAATTTACAAAAGTAGTTTTTGAAAATTACTTCTGATTCAATGAATGCAAGAAATTACTTGAAATTGAAATATATATGTTTGAACCCAGATGTTAATTTGGTACAATTGTCAAATACTAAATGAATATTAGAACACTACGAAAAGAATCAAAGGACAGAAGAGCTGCTTGGACAGAGTCGCCATCATGTTTGTCACGACTGTGCTGTGTTCATATGAAAAATACTGAAGTAAGACCTCCGATATTTACCAAAACAATATTATATCTGTGACATGGATATTGGAAAGTGCTATCATTTTCAGTCTCCTGAGTGAAAAGAGACACCGAAGAGCTGCTCTCTGGATTTTGACGGTAAAGCAAACAGAGTGGGCCAGTTGCAACTGTGAGTTGTGCGAAGCCTGCAGGCCGCCTGAAAGTGTGTAATGAGAGATCAGGCGGAAGATTGTGAACACGTAGGTAAACACAAAGAAGCGTAGGATTAAGAATTTAAAGGAAAGATAAACATTGACTGACAGGCTCGTGTTTACTGTACATGGTGTCAGGAAAAGTTTATCCGTGTGCATGTGTGTGCATGTGTTTTATTATAAGAGATCCTTTTAATCTCTTAAGAGTCATTATTGTGTTTATTTTCTTCCTTTGTTTGCTTTTAAATCTGGATTTCTGAGCTGTGAAACATGGAGAAATGAAAATAGAAATCAAAATTCTAAGAAAACGGAGGAGCGGAAACATCTCTACAGCGAAGTTGAATAATATATGATGAGTAATAGTGACTCTACCAATGTTGAAATACAACACAGATCAAAGTCTTTTCCTAAGACTGTTTATCTGACTTTTGTTCTTAAAATATTTTAGACATTGTCCAATGAAGTTTGGATTGTTGTG
This sequence comes from Synchiropus splendidus, assembly GCF_027744825.2. Classification (NCBI taxonomy): domain Eukaryota; kingdom Metazoa; phylum Chordata; class Actinopteri; order Syngnathiformes; family Callionymidae; genus Synchiropus; species Synchiropus splendidus. The sequence goes on from NC_071336.1 coordinate 25,401,910, forward strand.
TCTCCTTCTCAAGCTTGTGTTTCTTCAGTGTTTCACCCGTGTTGTCAGCTTCAACTGTATGAGTTGTACAGTGATAATGCTTCTGTTCGCTAAGTTATTTCTGTTCGCTAAGTTATTTCTGCTTAAAAATAAGGTGTGTCTGTTGGTGAAGAGGAGACTACTCTCTTGAGATGGTTAACCAGGCTCGCGCTGGGCCCCTCAGACGGACCGACCTTCTGTCTCATATGCACAGACAGCAAACACACATTGATCTGAAGCTCGATGAGAACTTCAAGTCCAAACACAAAAAAAGGTCACTTCAGTGTAGATCAGTACACAGGGGGGGTCACTGGGGCAGAGGGACCCTCGATCGATTTGTAGAATACAAGTTCAGCTGACGTGGCCGTCGGTGGCCGCGTGCTAAATACGGTTCGCCACTCTGAGGTTGTTGTGTCAGCAGGAACAATCTGTTGAATGTTGTGTGAGGGGATTGTCCAGACAAGGGCTGGCCACGCCCTCGAACCTCCTCTTCATCCCCTGCTCTGATATGAGCGAAAAGGAGAGTGGAGAAGTAAGAAGCAAGGATGAAGGCGCGACAAATGAGGCGGGGCCCAGTCAGCACTGCTCGGCCTGGTGAGCAGTCGTTGGCATCAGCAGCTATTTTGAGAGTGAAGTGAGCAGTAGCCTAATGAGCCCCCTCCCCTCCCACCGCCCCAACGTTCCCCCGGCTACCTACGCAAGTCAGTGGGGGTGAACGAAGGGGGGCCAAAAAGGGACAATTATGAATTGAGTTAATGAGCCTAGATGGGGGGGAGGAGGAGGAGTGGGAGTCCTGATGGGGCAGCAAGAGAAGTTGCCTCTCTTTTCCAATTATAGCTGAGCAGAAACATACCGTACGTTAAAGACCCCCAAATGCTTTGGGTTTACATTGCATTGGTGCGAGTCAGAAGATACGCAAGGTGCTTTTCCATCGAAGCGGTAATGAACTCCGCAAGAATGACATCTATTGGCTGAGCTTTCCTTCAGCTGCACGAGTCATGTCTGAGTCTGAAGGGAGAGCTTGGTCACTTGACTCATGGAAGGGCCTGTCCTTCTGGAATCTCGTGTCAAAAGGTCTTCGTCTCATGAGATTCAGCAGGATTGCTTCGTTCGGAGGAGATCAGGATAACAATAATAAAGTAGGCGTTGCTGGTCACTTCATGTTGTCAGAACATGATGGATGAAGGGTCCTGTTTTTTGTCAGGTCTTTGATAATGTGGGCAAAGCTGGTCAACATGTAACACCACACCTCAAGATAGAGAAGGTTTCAATTGGGATACATAAGAAGAGCCTGTCCTTGTAGTCTACTTATTATCATTATCACTGTATCACCATCTGATGAATCGAATCTTGCTGGCTTCCGCCTTGACTTTTCTGTTACAAGTCTGTGGTAAAACTTGGATTTTCTCTTTATTTTCATCACATTTCTTTCTGTTTTAAAATAAGCTTGGACTACACTTCAATGTAAAAAGCAATTCCATGGGTTCCCCACACACCCTGATCGCCTCTCAACAATGGTGACAACATCCTGACTGACATCATCCTTGGGTCTTTCACGAACCTCAGCAAGCTCAGATGCTCAACGTCCTGGCTGGTTCCCATCTTATTTCTCGATAATGTCGTTCAACCAATCAGCCAAAGAGTAACCTGTTCGTAACCAGGTGAGAAGTCCAAAGTCCATATTAGATAAGAGGTCGAGCCAAGATGGCCGCAGCATAATGTCTTTTAAACTGTCATTTAGATCTTCAAGTTCAGATATGTTAAGATCATTTTGCAATTCATTCCAAGCTGCTGATTTAAAAGCTCACCTCAGCTCACCTATGAACTCAAAGAAATAGAGCTACACTCCCAACAAGAGAGGGCACAGCCCACCAGCCTGTGGAGCGCTGGATAAAAGGAAATCTACGGCACCGCAGCACAACCACTGGCCGCTGCATCACACTCTCTCTGCCTGCTTTCTGAAGCATCTTGAGAAACTCCCACTTTAACCTCATTCATACTGAAATTGTGGTTGTTTTTCATCGGATTATTCCGATATTTTGAACACGGTGATGATTAAACGGTGGACACCTTAATACTGCCAAGAAATGAAGAGCTTCAACCCAGCTACTTTTCGACTTGTCGTCTACCCTCTCACTGCATCCTCAGTGCGATGAAATAAACGAAAATAATCCTTCGCTCAGATCATGTTGTGAATGTGTGCGAATTGAGTGTCCGGCGACAGGAGAGGATCACCTGTTCATGTATGTTAGGGTTGTTTGACGCAGGTCACCTAATGATTCTCTTCAGTTTTGCTGTAGAGTAAAGGTTTTTTAACAGTTTGTGCAGTTGTGAGTATATAAAACATAAGCCATATTTACCTGAATAAAGATCAGACATGGCGAGGGTGAGATGATGAGCCTCTCGGAGATTAGCTTTTTTGTTTGTTTTGGTTTCTTTGCCTCGTCTCCTCTCAAGCTGAAAAGACTGGCCTACTTAGACTGATTTCAGCCCCAGTAGAAACCTGTCTCAGCTCCTGTGCTTCACCCACTGAGTTCGCCTCAACACCCCGACTTGATCAGTCAACCATGTGACTGCGGCCTGGAGCCAAGAAGCAGACGAGGGAGGGTGGACAGACAGAGGGAGACTTCTTAGGCCCCGACTCCACTTGTGCTTATTAATTTCATTCTGTCCTAATGGAGCTAAAATTCAGCTGAGATTTGCATCGAAACACTCATCTGCTCGATTTATCAAGCGTCCTCAAAGGTCGCGCTTATTAGCTCGGCTCATGTGGATGACACGGGGTCACGCACGGACAAAAACCTTCTTTCTGCTCGGCCCCTCTTCAGACCGGGCTGAACTTTTCCATCATAGATAATAGCAGACCGCAGTCCAGTATCAAACCATTCCCACAGCGAAGTTTGTCTCGTTCCCACACTGTCTCCGAACGTGCCGAGATTGTCTCCATGTTTAGCCGAGCTTATCATCTGCGCATTCTGACCCAACTCCCTCCATTCATTCCCTGTTTTTATTTCTTTCTCCCCAAAAATGGTCATTGTTTGCCACAAAGGCAGGAAGAGGCCTCGAACAAGAGGGCTTTATGTGCATTATTCCGGCGCCGACTCTGGTAAACAACGCTGGACAATAAAAGATCTCAGTTACTGTGCTGAGTCACTGCAACTGAAAATTCCCAAAGATACCGCGGCCAGTGGCAGATGTGCCTACCTCTGGATGTTAGTCAACAACAGTAGCTTCTTTTGAAGAGCCGTCTGACCGGCGGGGCGGAGAGCATCCTGGTGACATTTCACTGGCGACACTGTGGCCTTTCAGTCTCATGTGGAGGGACACCCACATGCGGCATTGATAGAAGAGATAAGAGCGTGCGTGCGTGTGTGGACACTACAGAGCAAACACTGATGACAGAGATGTCTCCCTCTCTGTCTGTCTCCATGGTTGCAGTGATCCATAGCTGAAGGTTGTTTGGGAGAGTCAGCAGCCAAATTAATATATGTTTCCTTCTGTTTTACCTTAGGATGATTGATGTCTGTTTTCAGTAAGCAGTGGTTTTCATGGAGTTGCTACTGGAGTTATGCAACTGTCTTCCTATGGCAGGGGTCAAAATGTTGAAAGAGCCATATTGGACCAAAAAAACCAAACATGTCTGGAGCCTCCAAAAATTAAAAAGCCTTATATGAGCCTTAAAATGAAGGCAACACATGTTGTATGTATCTATAATAGCTATATTAGCCTACTGTGCATCCTGTATACGGAATGCAAGTGAACAGAGAAAGTCATGGACAGCTAAGACACAGAGTGAGACCAGTGAGCGATTCAGCAAACTGTTTCTTCAACAAGAAAGTCTCGCTTTATCTGCTATGACTCAGAATGAGCTAAACAAATCATACCAGAGTGTCGCGGCGCCGCCCCCTTGTTGTCTCCACGTCCAAATCTGGCTCTGCAAGTAACCTGTTTACTCGAAGAACGCTACCTACTACCAACCGGAAGTGTTCACAGAGTGTTTCCGGCATGTTTTTTTTTTTTATGTAAAAACGTAATAGTGAACTATCACGTTTTTACATGAAGCTGATACATGTCGTTTTTACATGATGCAGTGGCGTCACGTTATTACATAATATAGAAGCATCATGTAATTACATGATATGAGAGTTTATTTGATTTATTTTTTAATGGCAGCTCTACACTGCCATAGAAACCATATAAAAACAAAAAAATATATTTCCCTCCCTCATCTTTTTCCATTTTCAAACATTTTTGAAAAAGCTCAAGGGAGCCACTAAGGCAGCGCTAAAGAGCCGCATGCGGCTCTAGAGCCGCGGGTTGCCGACCCCATCCGATGGATTTGAATGCTTGCAAGTGAGTCAGTCAGGGTCTGAGGCAGGCAGAACTCAAGTGCCTGAGGTGAATAAGGAGACTCGGACAAGCACTGATTCTACCAGGTTCTGGTTGAAGAAGGCCTCTCTATAGTTACATGTGAATGACATCACTTGCTTCTGTTTAAGTTGAAAAAGAACATCACAGGTTTTTTCACGTTTGCTAAATTAGGATCTATGACTCAAATATTCTAAACATGCAGAAGTGTAGTGTACCATAAAAGAAGTTCAGGAAACATTGCTAAAACTTATTTAAAACTCCATGACAAATGCGCAACATCTCCTTCATTCAGACTCAACTGCCATAAATCTGGCGAGCTTCAGACTTGCTGCGTGCTTGTAAACATTTCCACTCCGATGTTCTTCTGTCGAGATGAGCGTCAGTAATAACAGCTGGATGTTCTCACTGGTGTCTCTTCTCCCAGGATTAGCCATACATTTCATAACACACCAGAACAGTATGTAATCCGAACATAAGTTTCAAGTTGCATGCTAATGCAAGCTGCTACCAAACTTTTTCTTTTCCTCTTGATAGTTTTCTCCAGTGGCCTCAAGCATGCGTCAGCATTCTCCCAGTGCGATTATCGGCTTCATTCTTGATCAGCTTTATGTTATCTATAAGGTGAAAGGTCACGTGGCGCCTGTGTTTTCGTCTGACCAAAGTTCGTTGGCCAGTCATCAGCTAATAGCCGCCCAGTAAACAATGACTTCAGTGTGTTGTGTTAATAGCATTAGAAGTAAACTCTTGGATTTGCGAGCAATAATAAATCAAACATCCTCAAAGTCCCTCGTGGTCAGACCACAAACCAGTGATGTGATGCTGAATGTTGATGGACATCCTCATTTTTTAAGACGAGAATAACATACTGTCTTTGTAGATTCGTGCACAAGAATATTCAAGTTACACTGAAGTTTATCTTTATATATATATATATATATATATATATATATATATATATATATATATATATATATATATATATATATATATATATATACAATTTTTTTAAGACTTTATGTACTTATGTACCAAACTTTTTGGTCAAAGTATTACACTTTGTTTGGGAAGTATCAAGCCGTTTAGCAAAGTAGAAGAGCACTCAGGGAGCGCAGATATCCACCAAGCGTTTATACAGTAAGTGTTGAAGTGAGTTGAAAATATAATTGATATCAATGAGCTCATTTGGACAGCAGGGGGCAATAGTTTTCCCGAAGTCATACGTGCCAGCATACAAAGAAGAGTGCTGCTCTCAGAAGGTCCAGATGGTACAGTAATCCAGACCACCACCAAAATTACATCATCTGTTCCTTGTCCCATTATACACATTTAATGAAGATGTCATTGTAATGTGTTCATCCATGAGTGGGTTTTGCTCACCGGCAGACACAGAGACCAACATATAACCTCAGACAACAACCAAACCTTGTTTTGTAAACACTGCAAATTTCTTCATTTTTTTCTGTCACCAAAAGTTAAATACATTTGAAATGACCCTCCAAGACCTTTCTGACTAAGTGTGTGGAGCCTCTGCAACAGCCCATCTGTGACTCCAACAGGAAGTCTTCCTTGTTTGCTTCCTTGCCAGTATAAACCAAGATTGTGGAATTCTTATGAAATTTACCAATATAATTCAAGCCGATGCTCTTCAATTTGGCTTGTACAAAAACTGACGTGTGTGAAACAAATTCTGTCTGAGTCACTCGGACCATATCACCCTTGTGATTTGTGGCAGACCAATATTTATCTTTGGTTATTCTTTAGATTAGGCAACATATACCACATTAACCTAAATAAACTACTTATTCAGATGCGTATTAGCAGCATATTATCCAGTTATTAGTCATTATAAAGTATTGAGTTGCATCTTGTTAAACCAAACTATATTTTGCCCTGAAATGGCCGCCGGCAGTTCAATGTAATGAACAGCATAATTTGAGAGAATAACAGCACATAAGCAAGTACGTCACTTTTTAATCGTGAACATGACTTTCATGATCTAAAGTGTTCACAAGTTCACAGTGCAGTGCAAGCGCTGCAAAGTTTTGCGTAGCTTGAGGACGGTTATTATGTCGAAATCTTCTGTCGGCATTTTATAAAATGAACGTACATTATGATATATAACAGTAGTGTCGTAACTATGTTTTCACTGACTCAGAAAAATGATGGAATCATAAACTTGATTCACCGCAAAAGACTCCTCAATGTTTGAGTTCCACATCAACCCCTTTGGAATCGTGGGAGAGGGTCATGGTGGTGACGACTTTACTCTTGTCTTGCGAAGAGAAGCTCTTGCTTTCTGATTTATTCAGCTGTGGTTCTTCCCTTCTTGGTTCCCACACAAGAACACAGTGGTTAATGTATTGTAGAGCGAAAGCAGCAGGCTCAGCATTTTTGGCAGGAAATACCCAATGACGATCAATTCCATTTTTTTTCCCCGAAACCACCAAATCCTTCAGTTGACTTACAGAGGAAAGGAAGGAACCAGATCTGCTGCCAAAACCCACCGAAATGAAATTAACTGATGTTTATTTAAACTTGTGCGAACAGAAACAAAGTGAAAGGAATAAGCCATGGGAGTGTTCAGGAGCCGAGCCACACTTCCACATTCTGGAATCGCGGAACCATTAAATCCAAGCCGCCTCTGTCCGCACAGTGTTTTCTTACACCTCTGAAGCATTTATATGGTTCTGGGGCGATGTCGCCTTCTCTCATACATTTATTGCCGTCTTTATTTTCTCTGATTAGAATAAATGCTTCTCTGGAGAGAGGGAAGGTGGAAAAAATGAGGGGGGCATGAGGCTCGGCTCCCCACTCTGGATGTGATGTTGATATGTGGCGGACAGGGTTCAACAAAAAGGTTATTGTGCGGCTTAATTGCAGCCAGCGGATTGTGACGGCGGTGGAGAGTGAGGTGAGGGTGCCGCTCGGATTGCGGGTTTGGTTGAGCCTTGCCCTTATTTTGTAACGGTTCCACGGATGTCATCACCTTATTGTCTCCACCCATTACCCGTAATTACTTCTGGCATCCAGGGACGCAAACAAAAGACAGTGGGTTTGCTCCCTGTTTGATCCGGATGTTACAGTGCGCCGTTGGAAATTACGGTGTGGGCCAACAGGCAAGCGTCTCTTTCAGAGTCGCTTATGTGACCGACAATCTGTTTACTGCTTCGGCCTTATCGGATAAAGAGGCAACTTACAGTAGCAGAGTGTACACAGGGAACAAGGGGCGGCTCTTATCACAGTCTGAGAAAAAAACATACAATCGGAGCAGGAAGAAAAGAAGAAAAGAAGAAAAGAAACTCACCCATGGCCTTCTGATTCGGCGCACATAGTACACGAGGAATTTCTGTGTGACAAAACCCAGTGCGTATCTCAAGCCTCAAGGTTTTTAACCGAATCAAGGTTTGCTTTTGTCAGAGTGTTACGTAAAGAAAAAGAAAAACTACACTGTGAGTCAAGCCATGTGAGGTACTGTATGTACCATCTAAAGTATGCATCATGCTGATGGGAAGACGTTTCATTCCATTGAAAAAACTGGAAGACACACTTTGGTGTCAACATTGGACGTAAAAAATCTACTTGACAACAGTTAGGTAAGGAGAATGTATTTTCACCATCCAGCCACAAGATCGGACGCCAAGCTTTCGTAGCATCACTGTTTGGATTGATTTTGCAATATACGCCACACTGTTGGAAGAGAAACTTAAGCCCTAAAACACGATAAAATCTACACTATCTCTACTGTGTTCCAATATTGGCTCCTCATTCACCCAGCTTTTAACTACAGATTCCCATCCCTCCCTCTTTTAAAGGAGTACTAGAGCCAGAGCATGTGGTATTCCGTGAAAACTTTATTTTTCGTCTTGGGCGATAGGGGGCGCTAGGCAAGATGGTCACCAATAAGGCTAGTCTCTTGGTGAAGTTGAAATGGAAGCTGGCCGCGATGTTGGAAGTGAAGATAATTGGCCATAACTCACAAAGCTAATACGTGTTCCGAACCCTAATTCATCGGCAGTGACAGTCTTTATGTGATACAAAGTATGCAGCAGATGTTTCAGCTCTCCTTGTTATCATAGATCTGCGTGCGTGAGTGTGTGTATGTCTGCTACTGGTTATCCAAACCGGTTGTTTAATCATTACACAGGCTCCAGACACGTTCCCATGCTGCGACGGACTTCAGCGTCATTTTTCATCCGCCAGTGTTTGGAACGTCCTTTACGGCCGCGGCTCTTTCACTTAATCATGTTTTATAGCCGCGCTGACCCTCGCCGCAGAGATGACAGGACGAGGTAGGCAGGGGCCTTAAACTAATAATTATAAACCAGCCAGCTCGCTGTGTTTACCAGACGTCCTCAGGTGCAAAGCTGAGCAGATCCTGGAGGAGCACGGACCAATGAACGTGTGCTTATCAGTCAATAAGTGACGATAAACTGGAGAGATCTGTAGGATCCGGTAGACTTGATAAATGCAGTCGTTGTTGTGGTATAACTTTATGTGTGGCTTTATCTGGTGTCAGTGTCTTTTTATCTTTCATCATGTCTTTGCTCACGTTCAATACGTTTTTTTGGTCCGTCTAACTCAGCCGTGAACATTCTTGAATTAATATTTTTGTTATTCGGCACCGGTTTTATCGCAGGTTCGTCCAAAGTTCATCTTCAGTTTACCCTCTTTTGCTTCAGGGCGTAGTTTACCTGTACTGTATTTACCTCCTCCAGTCCAAATAGTCAGTTTAGCTTGGAGCAAAAGTCAACTCTGGATGTCTAAAAGGAATTGATCCGCTAGTTACTCAAACAAAAGAAAACAGCGGTTCAGCAGTTGAAAATGAAAGAGGCTTTGAGGTTAGTTCAAAACAACAAAACCGGTAAAGAGTTGAGGGGGATGCGGGTCGATGCCCGCCCCCACCCCTGTCATCTCCCCCTTTTATTAGAAGTAATTTTTATGCCAAAACAAGAATCATCAGAAGAGGTTTTCTTTTATCAGCCTTTCCCTGCACGGCAAACTGCTGCGCCATTCATGAACATCGACGTATCCATTGACTATGGCAACCTATAGGGCTCAAAACACGGCACACCTCGACCACGCACGATCACTAATATAGAAATATGGAGAAAACCAGAAGCATTTACCCTCCCACAGGCACGTGCACAGAACGTTTGGGGTGGCTGCTGCTCAAGCCAGAAGAAAAAGGCAGGTACAAATATTATTTTGTTGTTGCTGGGCAGGTTCACGAGGATGGTTCGAATTCAGAGCTCATTTAAATGCGACTTGTAGGTCAAATGGAGTCGGGTGTATGCAGTGATACAAGAGGCTTTAGCTTCAAATCTCATGTTAGCATTTTAGTGCCTGTTGTCATGAGTCATTTTGACATATCAAACTCAGAAACTAGGAAAGTTTAGTATGTTTTTTTTTTTAAACAAACTATCAACAATTACAAAACTTTAATATTCTGGCTACAGTGTGTTTGTCTGTTTGATGTTCAAATAAATGCACCTTTAGATCTAAATACATTTCTTTTGGAAATGATGAGGAAGTAATTTTTTTTTTTTCTCAAGAATTTAAGAATGTCCTGAAAAAATGTTCATATCAGGGCACTTTCCTCATGCAAGGAATGGGAAGGGGATAGACATGGTAATCTTATAACTCCACAACCGAGTGCGAGCTTTTTTTAGTCAACCAATTTCACTCTCCAGTAGTCAGTCAAGAACTTTGACATGTACAGATATGCATGAACCCAGTAAACCGTAGTGGATGTTTACTGCAACTCTTCCCTGGTAGCAAGTCACCACAGCCTCAGAAAAAAAGTATATAATCCAGGGGATGATTTTGTGTTCCAACTTTCAGTAAGTGTTGATTCGCCCATGTTGACTGCAGGCTGTTATAAAATAAAAATGGTTAAAAAAAACAAAAAAATCAAAAGAGAACCTGCTGTTTCTGTTAGCAAACCTCACAATTTCACTTTCTTCCACAATGGATTAAACTCCCCCCATTGTAAAGAGTCACACTGGTGTGAAGTTGATGGTGCAACACACTCACGTGCATGCAACATACATGTCCCAGACCAAGTGTATTCTCTCCATGATGCTTCAGGCAAATACTGTGGGAGGCTTGTCTTCCCCTTTTTAAATACCAGTTCAAACATGTTTCATTATCATATCATTATAAGAAGCAAACATTGTTCATTACAGGCAGCTTAAGAAAAGAAATGTATTGTTCGTGGACCTGTTCACATGTCACAACAATGTAGCTTTGTATGTTTTTTTTCTCCCTGCGACTCTTATTAGTGCAAGCATGCTGCCAATTTCACGCACAAATGGTGGCAGATTGAACAACGCAGTTCTTTGAATGTCACAAGTGACTACAGTTTTGTGGTATGAAGGCATAATTTTTACACCTCCCTCCGCCAGCGTCAACACACAAGCGTCCAAAACACACGGCCTCAACTTCCAGGACGCACAGCATGACTGAACAGCATTTCTGTGGAAATAGAATTATTCACCAGACAAATCTGTGTTATATATATTCGAGGCCAGACCAAGGTCAGGTGGAGACCTGTTGCCAGGGCGACGGTGCCAACACCCTGCCACGCAGGGTGTGGAGAGCTGCCTTCTGCAGCCAACTTTTCTAACTGGACAAGAAAGTACACTGATGTCATGCATCCTGGACCTCCTCTTTGTCACTGTGACCAGGTCACTTTTCTTCATCTGTCGACTTCCTGCGAGGCATCAAATGAAACTTTATAACATGGTTGAACATCTCCTAAATCCGCGCTCCGCACGAGGGACAGCTGAAGTGATGCTTGCTCCAAACCAAATCTATAAACTGTAGATGTGCACTTGACTGGGTCCCGACAGTCAGACAGAAGAGTCTTTTTATGATTTGTTTATGTTTGTTCAAGCAGCAGCCATTTTCTGGTCTGGACTTGAGTCTCTTCTTCCAAATGTTCCTCCTCGTAGGTCTGATCAGGGAGCTTTCTGATACAAACACACTTTTGAAAGATCAACATGAAGCTTGCAGAGTTTTAATTTGGGCAAAATGTCCTGCCTCCATCGCTGAACCGCAGACTAAGTGTGAGGGAACTCCGCGCCCACACAGTTAACTCGACGTCTCCTGCTGTCACAGCTGTACTCAGCAGACCCTTCTTACCTCCAGCTCCAGATCAAGGGTTGTCACTGGTCACATTTGTATATATATAGATATATACATATATGTAGTGGAAACATGTATTAACTATACTGATGTGGCCGTAGTAAACAAGTCAAGATCATCCATGAAAAAATAAATGCAGAATCAAAACTTACATTTTGACATAATTGCATCATTTATGTTGAAGTCGACATGTCCTGCTTGCGAGATAAGAGCAGGTACTTGTTGGCAGCATTCAGGGCACCTCGCAAAATACAAACAAATCATGTTTCAAACAATCCTCACACCAACGGTGTTATATATTGACATTGTGGAAGTTGACTTTTGCGTCCTATACTGACGCAGAAGTCGGCTTTCAGCATTGCATGTTGACACATAGGCGTTTCAATAGAGTTTTCCGTCCCGTGTATTAGGCGGGTAGGTAGATCACATTGGGGCCAGGAGCATCGGACACATTAGGTAGCTGTTGACTCACTATTTATAACCCCTTATGTGGCTCTCCTTCTAGCTGTACCAGTTGACACGTTGCTACATACATCCCATAACTTTCCCAACCCCTCTCTTTTTTTACATGTCGTGCTGAAAACCAATTGAAAACCTTTTACAATCCTATAAAAACCTATACAACATAAAAGACAGGCTGAGCCTTTGGCGTCAGTATTGGACGCAAAAGTCAACTGTTCTAACGTCAGTATATCATGCCATGGGAGTGAACGTGGGTTGGTTTTATTGTACTTCCACTTTGGGTGATGCAAAGTGCCAAATATGGAGATGATTCCAGAGCAGCCAGTTGGCAGCGTCCACACTAGTATACGGCTTTATTTTCTTCTTACCACATTCTTGTCTTGCTCAACCACATTGGGGAACCATTGAGTCAGGTTTATCCTAAAGTTGATTGACGGTCTAAATGTGTGTTACGGGGTAAGGTAAGGTTACGGGTTAATGGTTGAGTTGCGGTTGAGTTTAAAATTCCGCATGTGAGTTGTAGTATTAAGGTAGGGTTATTATTTTAAGGATTTTATTTGTGTGTGCCTGAATTAGAAAACCAAGGACACGGGAATAAAACAGTGTACAGAGTAGGGTTATTGTGTTTAGATGTAGCGTCTGCATCCCTTTCAGTGCCAGATACTCGAAGAGAGCTGAGAGCTTTTGTGGGCAGTGTGTAGCAGATGTCTCTCAACCTGTTGGTACTGTATAGCATAAGATAGTCTACGTTCTGGTTTGGAAGAGGAATAAAATGTTTGGGAATCAATGGTTATTTCTCAGGGCTCTGAATGCAGTCGATTTTCTGGAGTACGGAGGCGTGTGGACTTTGCCAGGAGGGGGGCGCTCTAACCGCCTTTGCGTCTTTAATTATGACAGAAATTGTCTACCCCAATTTCCAGTTACAGCCGTAAATGGTGAAAGAGCTCAAATTAAGCCCAAGCCACAGTGGCAGTCTGGATCCTATTTTGGGACGTAAAAGACTGCAAATGAAAAAGCAAGAGAACAGAGAGAGAGGCAGAACAGAACTGCTGCCACCACAGAGATGCTAACCACTTCCATGTGTCCTTGTGTCTTTGCTAAAGCCCCCAACCCGCCCGCTCCCCTTTTTTCCAGGCTGTGTCCCGCTGCGTCTTCCTCCCGCTACACAGACTATAAAGAGCACTTGGGGTAGAAGGAGGGTCTCGACAAGGTGCAAGCACCTCAGGCAGCCAATGGCTGCCGAGTGTCCCGCCGGCGGCTTCCCCTGATTGGCCAGAATGAATCCACAGATGTTCCTCCTTTAATGATTTTTGTAACCATTAAGTTAATAGTTGTTTATGGCAGTGAAATTCAGGAATGTGGGGTGCAGGAAGGTGAACAGGCTGATGGATTAGGAAGTTTTTGCTGACGGAAAAGTGGAAGGGGGTGGTGATGATAGGATGTATATAGGGGGAAGGCTGAGGGATCATGAGCAGACTGTGGTGAAGACTGAAGACTGCAGGCTTCACACGCTTGCTGTCGCACAAATAACACACTCCCATGTTCTTTGCGGTCACGTCACTCACTCCAGACACTGTGGTTGGATGTCATGGAAGAGCATTCTTTTGAAAGTCAGTTCAGTTCTCAAGTTTCAAAAAAAACCTACAAGGTTAGGGTCATGTTTCTTGGCACCACTTGCGACAAAAGATTCATCTGTTTGGCATGTACTGAACACAGTCGCCCACCAGATGGCGGGACCCCTTGAGTGCGCCTAGAAAATACCAGAAGAAGAGAGAATGTTTCATGATTTGTTGTGTTTTTGATTCTTACACTGCACAATAAGCATAAAACTTGGAGGTTGAGGAAAGACTGTCGCAGCGACGTAGTCTGAAATATGGTGGCTATGTAGCCATTAGCATAGAAAAGTGTCCTCTTGAAAAACAGTGTCACTTCACTCAACTTCTTCTCGAACTCTACTGGACTGTGAATCAAACTCAATGGTCAACATGTTGCACCTTTGGGGTGAGAATGTGTTACACACTTACAAACTGTCTGTCATGGACCATGTGATCATCACACAGAACAAGCCTTCCTCCAATAGTCCAGACACAGACCCGTGTTCCAGCATCATTATAGGTTGTATGAACCCAATAACCAGATTGTGGGGACACGACCAAAGAACTTCAAACTGAAGAACCAACAATCTCCAGGCCTCAGATTTTCAAGGTCTTGTTGCACCTACCGCATCGCCATTCAGCGCGTATTGGGACAGGCTGTAATCATTTTCCTCGGAATTTACCCTGAAGATTTCTATTTCAGATATAATTCCACCTGTATCCCATCTCTGCCGCCTTCCATCCCCTTCCACTACACATGGTTTATAGATTAGAAGCTGGCGTTGTATTGTCATGCAGAGCAGATTATCTTTGTTTTTCCTTAAAAGCTCTTTACATTTTGAAAGGCTCACAGAGCCTGGTGTTGAATCAAGCCCCCTGTCTTCCGCCTGGTTCAGGGCGAGGCCCCGTGAGCTGGAATGAGTCCCAGGTGTCCGTCAGAGGAGGGGTGAGATGGTAGTGGAGACAATGGTTCTGAAACCCGGCTATCGCTAACACAAACCTTCTGTCATGACCTTATAAAACTTTGCCCCCAGTTAAGAAGAAAAAAAATGAAAGATGGGGTTCCTGCAGGATCCCTGCAGGGGCTTTGAGATGAAGACCATGTACTTATTGGCCTTCTGTACTTAGCTAAACGTCTCTTGTGATGCCGACTGGCCCCGTCAATTACTCGCAGAGACAAAACCACATGTGCGTCCCGGTGTTTGTTGCTGATTTGTTTGCTTTTAAATCACGACAGGAGGCCGAGTTACTCTAGACGTCCTGGACTGACGGCCAGATCAGACCCAGTCAGCAGCCACGCTACATTTAGGCTCTTGGTTTGCCTCCATCTGTAAAAAAGAAACTCTAACTTCCGCTTTTTTGTGTGTGTATGTACTTTTGGACAGTCTGTTTCTTGACTGAAACTCACAGAAATGCACAACAAAATACAATACATTGGCCATAAAACAGTGACGAAAATGCTTCATCACACCTAATCTATTCAGTCATGAGAGAGAGAGGAGGCTTCTATGTTGGTGTCAGATCAAATGCCTTCAAAATGACCACCTTGTTCTCCTCCATATGCTACAAAGCTCTGATAATTCAGCCGTAGCAATGTCACGGAGGCCAATGAAGTTCCTTGTGTGAACTCAACTGCCTTCCTCACACATTTGTCATAGTGACCCATAGTTACATGGCATTCTCCACACGCTAAACACGGGTGAAACAAAATCAAATCCATCATCAGCTGTTCTCAGAAGTCAATCACATGTCTGAGTCACTAGATGAATTGACTTCCGTCAGCACACACAACAACACAAAGATTCCTTACCTGCTAGTTGTCAGTGATGCTGCATTCATGCGGCCCTTGTCAGCAAAACATTTTCATCTTCTTTCATTACTGTTCAAGTTCTACGTAGAAACTTTATTTCCCTTTTACCTGTTTAATTTGGGTTCTTCACATGGGTTGTGTTCATTTTAAAAGTCGCTTTTCTGCAAATTCCACCCCTCACTTTGGTCTCCTTCCACCCATCCCTCTATGCGGCATGTGCGTCATCTTATTCACTCCCTGCTCTTTGAGATGAAGTCGACGCCAAATGCTCACATTTGCCCACATACCTTACACACAAGGGCCGCGATTCAGACATGAACGATTTCAAATAGATTCATAAATGACTGAAAGGTGGAACTCACTACTGCAGTGCGCCGTCACCATAACGTACGTAAACAATCATGGCTGACCGCGAGATCCATCTCTCTCTACACTATTTCTGACACTTTCCGACCATGTCTGGCATATTAGCACGTACTGTTTTATTTCACCATGTGAATGAGCCACTGAACAGCTCCGGCCACACACACACAAGCACTCCACACCTTTACCTGTCAGACTCCGCCCATCCTTGTGTTGAGCCCCGTAACAAAACAGCAACCACTCACTACACACTGCCAGCCTGGAAACTAGTTGTGGAACAGCATGATAAAAAATATGTACTTTTTTTATCATCTTATTTATTTATTTTTTTATATGCACATTTATTTATTAAACTATTATATTTTTGAGTAGTTTGAGTGTTATTTGCACTTGAAATATGTATAAAGCATATTTGGTTGAAATCATTTCAGCCTGGAGCTTTATTTAGGCTACAAAACAGACTTAGTTTTTGCACAAGATAATTTACAAAGGTCTATATTTCCTGTCATGTTGTTCCACAACCATAAAACTGGCATATAATCAGGCACTTTCGCAACATTCAATTAAAAAAAGTCGAAATCCTGAAGGGACTGTCATTCATTTTTGTAAATACCTAGGGGGAAATTTCCTTTATTCCATACTACTGTCAATAGATTGAATAAATAGAGATAAATAGAAATAGAGAATAGATTGTTTTTTGGCCTATTACACTTGACGCATTAAGTAATGTGGCCTTGCAAGGAATTTCATTGTTAAACGACTCTATGTTGAGTTTACGTGTAGCGCAGTACATTTTAATTCCGGAAACAGAATCTGTACACTTGGTTTTCAAGTGGGGATTCAAGGCTTTTTTTCTCTGTCATTTCCTGGTCGATTGTTTTCCTTAAGTGATATTATGGTTCTGGATCTCAACTAAAAAACATGCGCCAAGCATCCAAGATATTAGGTGTCAAGTTGGAAATGTGAGAGATTCTTCTCAGTGTTGCAACCTAAACCTCCATGTTGCAGTCCTCCTCCACACGCCGACCGAGTAGCTCTGATTTACTGCTACACTTCAGCTACCAGTCTCACCTTCTCAACAGCTGAATGCCACAGCAGCTGTTTAATCCTCGCGCCATTTCTATCAGCGAGTCAGTCGCGTCCATCAACAGGAAATTAAGCCCAGCTTTCCTGTAATTTAAAACAGCGTCGGCCTCCGTAGCGGCCATTTTCATTCACAAGTTCCAAACCCACACATGCGGTGTAAAAATACACCCCGACACATGGGAGCGAACGCGGATGAAGTCATCATCGCACATGAAGGAGCGTGGATACGGATGCGCTCACATTCCCACACCTCAACCGCACACAGAATTCCCACCGCTAACTGGCTGCAGGAGACGACAGTGTTATGGCTTCATTCTGGGCAGACGTACAGCTGGGAATGTCGGACATGCAGACAGGAATACTTGGACACTTGTGGGAGCGGAATGTTGCAGTGACAGGAAGCTATGGATAGAAAATATGGCGCCTTTAACTCGACCAATATTTTTTTGATCTAAAAGAGCAATTATTGTTGTGTACAAAGTAAAAGTTGTGTATTTTTACCACCATTTTCCAGTCCTGTTAGCGTCATCCAGCTCTTTCCGTGGGCCGTCGGAGTAGTCCCAGTCCCAGCTGTCATCTGGCAGAAACCTCTGGGAAAGCGGGTCAGCCCAAAAGCATGGCACTCATTGCAGCAGCACACTTTTCACTCTGACATTTCAGCTCCTGCTCAGCATTAAGTAGCTGCCTTGAGATGCTATAAAAGCCAAAAATGTGGTCTGAACCTCATCAACACTCATTTACCAGAAACACAATCCCCGAAACTGCGTTCAGCAAACGCAGGAGTAACCTTTTGCCAAATCCTTTTCTTCCCTTAACATCAAATTCCTCTGGAGTCATTTGCAGCGGAGTAATAACAGCTCCGTTTTAACCTCTCCATCCGAGCTGAAATTTAAATACTGACAAGCAGCAGTCGGGATTGTTAACGCCACAGATGAAGGAGCGAGGGATCTATTAGAGGCCGCCGCTAAGCTCCGCCAACTTCAAAGGTGGAAGCAGATGTTGCTGATTTATTAAAACAACAAGGAAACGGCTAATGGTATCCGCGCCATGTTTGTTTTGGCAAATTACAAGGGAGCAAAGTCCTCCTCATCGACACCAGAGGTAACGCTGAGAAATCTGTCAGGTCCGCTCTCTCAGCGCTGGCAGAAGGTCGGGCCGGCCATGGTCCTGCCGCTCTTGGCTGGGAGGCTGATGAGCCACAGCTTCAGGTCACATGGTCAGAACGGACCTCCATAAGCTTCTATTGTCTGAAAACAATACACAAGCCAGACCTGGCCAGGGTCGCTGGGGCAAATGCATCACACGTAAAAACATTCAAGCCTCAAAACAGAGACGGTTTAATACTAATTGTTTCGTGAGGGAAACTTGAGGAAAGAGCTGTTGAAGTCTCGGCTGGAGCCTCTGAGTCTCAGCCGCTTCACTGAGACCCGGTTTCTCACATCCGGAACTATTAGGATTATAAGAGCTGCAACTTGCATCCTGCAAATACTCTGAATTGGTTTTGCAGTATGTTGCAACAGTGGTGTATAAGGCCCCACGTACCATCTGAAACAGGTTCGCAGGACAAAGACGAGTCAGTTTGAATCAGAGATTGTGTTTTACACAACAACACCAACAGCTATTTATTGATCCACTGAGGCTGAAGGAGGAGAAGCGATAGATGTGGCAGCAGACGGACTTTTAAGATGACCTTTCCATGATGGTAAAGTAAGACCTGCAAATTGTGATGTGCTCTGAGTGGTGCGTTGCATTGCTTGTTGCATGTTGTCAATCCATCCACCTGGGAAAACAGGTCAGAGTGAAAAGTGTATGACAACAGCAAACTCCAAAACAAACATGGCGACTGTGGAAGAAGTATTGTCATGTACCTCTTACACAAAAGACGAAACAGCGGCAGCATTGTAGAAGGTGGAGGTCGGCGAGGAAGTTACATATATCTCGACTGGAGGGCTGAGAATATCTACCTATATAATAGCCATTGTTATGTCTTCTTCGTGTCTCATTAGAGCTACATATTGAGTAGCAAAAGCAACACTGCCCCTAATGGTTTCTGGTGGTACTGATCCGTTTGGTCTGTATCTGTAAGCTTTGTGGAAATGTGCAGAAATCCGGCAGAAATGAATGCAAAGCACGGGCAGAAGGCTTCATCCGTATCCGGATCTGTCTGGAAAATTGACCATGAATGATGTGACTGAAGGCATAAAATACAAAAAAAACAGCACTCCACTTCAGTTTTGTGAGGACAAAATGTCCTTAAAAACTATTGTGAAACTGAAAATAAATCCAGCCTTTCACTTTTCATTGAAGCAATGTCTCCTTCTCAATATAATCTCTGCAGTCAAGTGTACATTTACACTCAGTTCACTCCTACATTCACAACATGCTGGAAAAAAAAAGGGAGCCACCACCATTCATACCAAAACTCTCATTGTGCACTGCAACAGCTAAAGCCTTTCTGCCGTAAACAACATGAGAGCCATATTTAATGTTTCTCCCTCCTGGAATTCTTCTATAATGATGATACTGCAAATTGTGTGGCTGTTCCATCGATTTTTTTTTAAATGTCACAAGAGTTTTTGTCCTCAAAAAGGGAATAATCTGAGGGGCCTCAGGCAGACGGAGAATGGTAACACAATCGATGGGTAATTTTCATACCTGACCCGGTGATAATGGTGAAGGGATTTTGTGGGGCCTCAAATAAGACAGGGGGGATTAAATGATCCTCTGAAACTGTAGTACACGAGGTGCATGAGTATGTCATTGACCTATGATACTGTGCGGGTGAAAAAGAAGCTGCAAATGTGACAGGATAAAAATCTGCGGAAGTACTAAATCGAACTGTTGACAATTAAAACATGACTTGCTTGTGAATCCCGAGGTATGTTGTCAACGTCCTCGGAATGATAAAGTGACAGGTGGAGATTAGCCAACAGGGAGAGTGGAGGATCAGGACGGAGGGAGAGAAACGGGAGAGCTGCAGGGTAAAAACTGCAGTGGCGGGATTATGGGAGATTACTGCACAGGAGCTGCAGCAGGATGTGTGCGAGCCGGAGAGAGTTCGCTTTCATCTGGTCACACATGACAAAAGAGCTGTCCGAGACCAGTTGAGTCCCCCTACAGCCATTAGTGTGTGGTGAATGGGGTGTGAGGGAACGGCTGAGTATGTGTGTCTGTCTGTCTGTTACGGGTGACGTGAGGGGGGTGTGGCTTCAGCGTGGACTCCAGCATGTTAGAAATATACAGTCAAGACTTGTGAACAAAAATACACTCGCGTGTTGACCCTCTTTTTCAGTGCAGCTGAGATGGAAAAGTGAGCAGACGTACAGATAATGGTGCGGTAGAGAGGCCAGACGAGCGTTTGGTGTCTAACAGGAGCGCTTTGTGCAGGAATGTAGTCAGACAGTCTAATGACACCCTGCGTTATTGCAGGGTTAATGTGGATGAAGGGATTTGATTGTGTGTGTGAGCGTGTGTGTTTGTGTCTAGTAAGTATTTCAAATGTCAAAAATCCAAATTCCTCTTTTACATGTGTCACAGCATACAACTCACCCCGGCTCTGTGCTGTGGTTGTTAAAACTGTGGCACAGATTGGAGACTTCCCGGGTCCAGGTCAATGAAGTCAATAGATATTCAGTCTCGCCAACAGGAGATGTCCTGCACAAGAGTCTGCAACACAGAAGGCGGTGTTTGGGTGGGCTCACCTTAATCTGCGAACCATAATGCCTGTGTAATTTGGTGAGGCAGATACATACGGGGGTTGGACAAAATAGTGGAAACACCTTGAAGCATTTTGAGCTTTACCTCGACTGGAGCGCGGAGAATTTCCATCATTGTTATGTCTTCCTTGTGTCTCTTTAGAGCTACATATCGGGTAGTAACAGCAGCACTGCCCCAAATGGTTTCTGGTGGTACTGATCCATTTGGTCTGTATCGGTAAGCTTTGTGGAAACGTGCAGAAATCCGGCGGAAATGGACGCAGAGCACAAGCAGAAGGCTTCGCCGTATCCGGATCTGTCTGGAAAATTGACCATGAATGATGTGAGTGAAGGCATAAAATACAATGTTCGCATCGTTCGTACCATAATGTAATTTGTGATATTGTATTTTGTGCTGTTAACAGATTATTATTTTTAAAAATATCAATTAATTGCACTGACGCTTAAGTTAAGTCACGATTAATAGCAAATGAATCACACATTTTGCGTCAGCTCTCAATGTAACTTGAAGGAAGGTGTTATCCACAGGAGAGGAGCCGATAATGCTTTCCTCATCAGACGTGACATAACAGATAGTGTTGAGAACATTCTTCGGAATAACATCAAAGGCACTGAAGAGACGCACAAATGTGCGAAAAGGCTAACACTGTGAGCATTATTTGCTAGTCGAAGATATAGAAGATGTAGAATAGATACAAAATGTGGGATTAATTTGCCATTGATCACGAGTTAACTCAGCTTTCTTATTGTTATTATTTAATTTCACACTACTGATATATATAAAAAGCACATACAAAACTGTGAAAAGGAAAACGAAACAGAGATTTGGGGCAAAATTCTGTTCTTAATCTCTTTAAAATAAAAAGCAAAAAATACAGAAATCAGATTCTTGGTTGAAGTTTGTTCAAGTTTATTTGAAAAGTGCTGAATGCAGAGTAAGATTTTTATTTATTTATTATTATTATTGATTTTAATAGTAGGTAAACAAGCAAAAAATACATGCAACTCACAACCTCACAAGTGGCCAGACCAGGCAGACCTGGAGGACAGCGTCTAAAATGGTCGCCCTGTGTGTTTTCCGAACTCACAATAAGCTGCCAGTGCAGTCGTGGCTCTAATTTCTGCGTGCGATTAAAGTCTTAGCTGAGGGACACCTGAGAGACAGGGACTAAGCTTCCCGAGACAAAGACCGCAGACAAGAGAGGCAGCCTGAGGCGGGAGTGAAGGCCCAGCACATTCTGAAGCTTCGCTGTTGTAGAA
Organism: Synchiropus splendidus; assembly: GCF_027744825.2. Taxonomy (NCBI): domain Eukaryota; kingdom Metazoa; phylum Chordata; class Actinopteri; order Syngnathiformes; family Callionymidae; genus Synchiropus; species Synchiropus splendidus. The sequence continues at coordinate 25,423,737 of NC_071336.1, forward strand.
AAAGACATGTAGATTTAGACGTCGACTTCAACCCAAACACTGGTATGATGTGGTGTTTTATTCAATGTTATTTGGGATTTATTCAAGGTCTTTGTGAAGAGCAAGAGAATCGATCAAGGATGTGGTGACGGAGTACATGAAGAAGGATGAGCAAGATAGGTTGAGGTGGCGGAGGATAACTTGCTGTGGCAACCCAAAGTGAATTTATACTGAGATATTTTTTTAACTTACATGTCAAAGATTCATTGTTAACAGTCAACAAGAAAGAAAAACACGTCTTTATTTTGGTTTGGAATTCACAACCTGAGAATTTCACTCGCTCCTTTGTACCCGGCGGCCGTGCCTTCACGTAAACTTGGGTTTACTCGAGTGCCAGTCGTCTTTAATGGTTGTGTAGAAGTGTGCGGTCAAACAGGGAGCACGGGTGAGGAAGTCCAGATGACCACTCAGCCGCCCAGAGATGAATCCAGCCGTTCAAGAAAGACGAATGAGAGTGAGAGGGTCGGAGGGAAGCAGCTGATAGGCTGCTGACGGACACACGTTGGCGTACATACACTTCTACCTTGGTCATTTATCGCCTCCTACTGCTACGGAACGACCACCCCAAAGTTTGACTTCAGACACTTCTCATTACGAAGTATGCATCATTATTTATGTAATTCAATAAACCAAAACACAATTTTAAGTAGTAGATCTGCGGTGTCTGCCCTGCAAGACAATAAGACTTTGTGAAAGGTCTGCTTTTACCAGCATCCCATGTGGCAATGGGTTCCTTCTACATATAGCGTCACTGGTGCAGATATAGGGCTTCCTGTGACAAATACTTCTACACGGTTCTACACTGAATTGTTTGTCCTGTTTAGTAAGACAGAAGACCTACTGTACAAGAGCTCTACAGCTCTTGTACAGTAGATGTAGATCACAATCTACCAGGAGATCACAAACATAGACATGGAAAAAAAGAACATTAATTAACCACAATATATGATGTTCAATAAAAGCTTTGTTTTCTTCCCCATGGGAGTGACTCCTAGTTGGAGCACTGATAACAGCTGCATCAAGTCTTGAATAATAAGTTGGACCCAGAACATCACCAGACGTCACCAGCTACAGTATATAGTGGCCAGTGTTCTATTCATCCTAAACACACCTCCAAGATGGCGAGGAGCTGCTTATAAAATCTATTTGCCTGTTGTCTTGAATTAAAATAAGATGTTTATATGATGATATATGCATTTTACAGTCAAAAATCCATATAACCAAAACCTAACACTGAAGAATCAGCTTGTAACTTGGTAAGTCTTTTGTACTTCTACATTCACCCTCTCATATTTATTTTATCATTTTCTTTTTAGCATGTTTTTCCTCTGCTTCCACCCCTTTTATTTCTAAACTTGTGGATGAGAGTGACAGAGTCGTACATGACTTATGACGCATCTTCTCTCTTTTCTTTGTGAAACTAAGCGCTACTGTCCCGCCAGTAACCTGAACGGTTTATGATGCGTTCAGCCATTCATCTGCCGGGGTGTGGTGGCGAGGGTGTGAGAGCGGGGTGTGTTTGTTTGTGGTCAACGGCTAATCCAAGCTGAGGTTATTTCTCCCATCATAGCAATGTTGCCACGATCGTAGAGCGCTAATATCTTTTATTAATGATTAACAAATGAGGCCGTCATAAATCGTCCTCGCGGGCCCTAATGTCGGCCTCAGTCGTGTCAGGTCTTGACTGCCTCCTTTTCTATGTCACAATTATCTGGTGATTCATCGGAAGCCGCCTGATTTACTACCTCTGCGCTGTTATTATCGCTGAGACACTCGGGCGTTATGACACATCATATCTGACTTTTGAGGTAATTTACAGCCGCTTCCGTCTGCTGTTCCTGAGATATCAGTCATTAAACCGCAGAAGCTGACACAAGGTCGCAGCCGCCTGATGCAGGAGGGAAACTTGGTCCGCTCTCGTGTTGGACACTCACGTGGGGAAATAATGCGGATAAGAGCGGGAGGGTTCAAATTCCAGTCACTGGGGCACAAAGTGGCGTGAGTGCTAGGAAGAATGGCGCGGACCTTTAAAGTCTGACACAACAAAAATTCCGGTATTGGCAACTCCCTGACATATTTTATGACCGAAATACATGACTAGTTTTCCGTCTTGTCCGCTGTCACTGAGTGTGTGTGTTTGCAGACTGTCAACCTTTATTGAAAAACGCAGCAGCACGGAAGGAATCCTGTTGGAAAAAAAAGCCCCTGACTAAATGATCGCCTCCTAAAGAACTAGGACCTATCCTTGAGTGAGAGTGGCCACGAGTTTCTGAAAACTTGACTGAATTAGGTTTTAGAGCTCCTCATTTTTAGCTGTAGTTTACTATTTGCAGGTTGTAAATGACCAAATAGGCCAGATGCATGTCAAACTCAAGGCCCGGGGGCCAAATCCAACCAGCTAAGTAATTTAATATGGCCATCATGCTCAAAACCAAAGCACCGCTATTGCATTTTGATGTCTTGATCCATGTAGATCAAAGCCTTGGCATCCAGTTCGCTGTTAGCGTGCTAGTTTATAAATGTCCAATTATGTGCTCCAAAAAAACAACCCATTGTTGCAGGTGAAATAAGGGAAAGCAGATGCATGTTTGTAGTTGAAGAATAAAAACCAATGTCACTGGCGCTGTAAGTTTTTGAACCACTGAGATGCTTTATGCTAAAATTACAGTCCAATCTAGTGAATTTGAAAAACAAAACAAATGCAAACATTGTATAAAACTAATACTAATACTTTTCTTTATGAATACGCCAATGCCAATACAGATACCGGTGTAGGGTATCGGTCCAATACCGAGCTTGAGTACTCGTTCTCATGGAATGGCCACCGATACCACGAAACCGATGTCAGTTTATGACAGTTTTGTAAAATTTGTGTTTGTACTACAGTGCAACTTTACCATCACCCATGTACAAGTAAAACATACTGAGCAATGTTGTTCAAATAACAATATACATGGACAAAAACTCAAAGTAATGGCGTAAGTACTCGGAGTGCAAACACTTGTACACAACACGGGGAAAAAACTGGTATCAGCGCATCCCAACTCTTCTTCCAACTGTATGTCATGACACTATGCCATTAAGGATTTTAAGACTTTTTTATGCGCTATTTAAACACTGCATGACAGGAATATGCTGTAGTACGTGAAGGAAAGTTGTAAATAACTCTCTCCAGTCTGATCTCATTCATCATCCTCCGCCCCACAATCACAGTGAACACCGGTAAGTATGAATGAGAAGAGACTCGACTCACAAGCCAGATTAAGAGCAGTTCCCTTGTGGGATTGGAGAAATAGACAGAGCCTCCTAATGTGGCCGGCACCCCCTCACTCACACACACAGACACACACTTCTCCCACCGTGGAAGAAGGGAAAACATAAATTATGAAACCTTAGAAGCATGTTTCCCCTCCTTTAACAGTTTCCTGCGACTCGTCGGGGAAAAAAACAGGCAGATTTCCCAGTGACTTTGATGAAAGCCAGGGAGGGCACTGGACTGGACCGGGCCCTGCGTTGTTTAGGCTCGGCTTTACGACAAGACAGTGAGTAATTGGACTTATCAAGCGGTCAAGCTTTCACGGGAAGGGAACCACGAAAGGCATGTGGTGGCACGCTGTGGGGAGAGTGAGAGAGGAGCTTCCAGGAGAAGCTCAGATAACCACTTTTAATCTCCCACCAGGACCTGCTAGAAAAACCAAGGTCTCCCCCCGGGGTCACCACCAAGACAGGCCAGGAGATGGCTCGAATATGAAAGTAAAAAACTCTTCTGCCTCACACCAGATATATATTCAGCTCCCAGAGCTGAACTGAGCTCAGTTCTGCAATTCATCTATATCATTAGTCATTGGATTAAGGCTCATTTATGTTGAACATTGCGTATGGATCTGTCTGTGCTCTACGTTCATTTCATCCATATTTCTGCATGTTTCCACAAATCTTGGAGATACGGACCAAACAGGGCAGTACCACTGGAAACCATGGGGGGCAGTATTGCTGCAGCTGCAGCTCTAATGAGACACGAAGAAGACATAGCTATGGTGGAAATTCTCCGTCCTCCAGTCGTGATATATTTAACGGCCTGACCGACCACCACCTCCTTCAACGCTGCCCATGTTCCGTCGATTGTGCATTATCGATACTTCCTCCACAGTCGCCATGTTTGTTTCGGAGTTTGTCGTTGTCATGAAGTTTTGACTCTGGGCTGCTCCCCCTGGTGGATATATTGGTGAACAGCAATGAAGAACATAAAGAACGCATGGAAGCATCTGTTCAGTAAGCTGCTGTTTCTCTGCATCTGAAAATGTATTTTTTGAAATGATGTTTGGGAACATGAATGCTTGTAGGTGAACAGGCGTGTCTCAAGAATACACCCCTAAGAGAAAGACGAATGAAACAAGTTCCTATCTAGGATTCTGGCTCCTCTGTTCCAAGACAGGATTTCAACTTGATCTTTGTCACAAGCTCATTCACTATTCAACCATTTTAATCCTCTCTCGACCTGAACCTTACCTTACCTTACTATTACGTTGTCATGGAGGATAATGTGCAACATTTTCGCCTCCAGAAGTTCCTGACTGTCTCCTGTCATTTCACCTGAGGAATCTGCCCAAAATGCGGTTTTTATTTTCTACCCTTCATCAATTCCACCTGAGAAATGTGTGTGGAGAAATGACTGTGTTGTACCTAAACATCTTAAAACCTCTGGCATTTGCTTTCCTTTTACAGAGGTGGAGGACACCCTGGACAGGCCCCCAGTCGATCACTGCGCAAACATGATTTTGCTTTATCAGATTTACCAGAGACATCAGTGGAAAATTGAACAACTATTTTATCTTTAAACATCATTTTATCAGTGACAAACACTGAAGAGAAATAAAGCATATAGATCCACATATGATCCCCGTCTGATCCCCCTCTCTCTCCTCTATTCTCGCTCCATCCGGAGAACAACCACGACTTTGGCTCCAGCGTCTCCTCCAACCCTTCAATCTCACACAGCCATAATTACGACCACACCAAGTGGAGAGGTTTCTAAATCATCCACATGGTTTTGGCTTTCTCGCTGTTTTGTTTTTTTCCCCCCTCTCTTCTGTTTCTGAACTGAAGTGGAGGCTTCGCTGCGAAAGCTAAATTATAACTGCTCCGCTTCACTCATTTGATATTTTATCTCGCTCTATTCCGAGCAGTTGAGGTGACGGGCGGGCTGCCAGTTATTGTTACTGCCCTGCGCTGTCTTTTTTTAGGATTTATATTGTTATTTTTGATCTTGTGCACTGAATTCCAACTCACCTCAAAAGTCATTATGCTCAGGGAGGAACATGTGTCTTCAAATTCATTTCACCATGACCTCAGTGGAGTGAAGACATTTCTGGATTCACCAGTCAAACAAACTTCACTGTTGATTTTTTTAAGAGAAAAAAATGGGTGGATAAGGGGGATAACATTACAAATACGTAAATATCAGGGGTGGGCACACCATTAAAACAATTTCATTATTTAAGTTTCATACTGAATTAACGAATTATGTTTATGTTGAAACATCAGGGTGGTGGTGTTTGTGCTTCTATGGTGAAATTTTAAACCCCAAATTTTTCATCCTTTGGAGCAATTTCATCACAAATATTTTGGTTATGAAATCATATTGTGTAATGCGGTTCCCTGTGAAAGAAAGTTTTCAGTGATTTAATTTACTTAAAACCTTAAAATAATTCTGATGACCAGAGTAAGGTGGGAGTATTTAAACTGTCAGGAGTAAGTTTTTAATTTCAAGAGATGGAAGTGTGTAAGAGACTCAGCTTCTTGGAATAGACAGAGCTGTTCTCATTGTTTAATGGGGGGCAGAATAAATTATACGGGAGCCCATTACCACATCACATCTCAGTACAAGTATTGACTCCACAATCTAGTCCCTATAGCAAGCACATCTGCAGTACCATCATCGTCGCCTCGGTGTCATTTTAATGTGCCTAAGAAATACAACCACAACGGGAAAAAAACATCTGTGCTGTAGACATTTTAAAGACCAGCAGGCTGAAAAACCTGATGCCTCCTATGACTGTATGACCTTCAACTCCAGCCACGAGTATTGTCATGAAACAGTAAATCACGTAACAACACACGGTCACAGGTTACCTAGTCTTCTGTCAGTAACTGTGAAAATAGTTAGAGGTTCATCATCATATACATATACTTAGTAGTAGTAGTAGTATTAGAATTATTATTGACAGGTTGGTGGAAATCTGGGAGTGGACCTGCAATGTGAACTGAAAACTTAAGACAATGATCCCACTTCCGACACCATTTGTCACAGAATGTTGAGTACTGGTCCTGACCTTCTTAGCTTCAGAAGGAGACCTGCACACCCCAAAGATCCTGCTTGCTGCTCCATCTTGGAACATGGTCATGCCACGGCAGTGGTTAACAGATTTAACAATTTGCAACTATTCTGTTGGTTGGCTTGTTTTGTTGTTGGGGTAAGTCCAACTGGAAGGAGGTCCACGGTTAGGTGAAGGACACGCTTGAGAGATTACACTTCACGTCTGGTCTGGGAACATTCTGATGTCTAGAAGTCGTGGAAGATGTTTCTGCTGAGCGAGAAGGGGATTTCTGCTGCTGCCACAGCTGTCTGACGGCTGATAAGTGGAAGACTGTGAGCGGATGAATAACTTGGGCTCGATCAAGGTTTATTTGTGTTTGTTTTTAATAAGCAGAGCAGTTCTTGTGAACAAGGTGCAAACGCGGAAAGAGTGGAGGGACAACATGAAAGAGAGGAGTAGAGGAGACAAAGGTGGCGCTGGTGGGTGGCGACATGAAACGGAATCCCATCTCCGGCGTCTTCTGTCCACCGGTTCGGGACCTTCTGTAAATACATTTTGTCAAATGTTTATTTGCTTCGAGTGAATCCCCATGAGGAGAAGAAAAACACAGTTCAAACACAGCTAATGTGATTACGGTGAGATCAGAGCGCAGATCCTATCGCTCCTCTGGCTTGAAAAACAGAGTCTCACCTCGGGCCCTGCGAGTCTCCCCTGGAACATGACGGCCAAGCTTTAGACGCCACAGTGTACGGCACCCGGATCACAGGAACAAGAGAGCCAGTGTGCGCTGAGGGGATCAAAAGGAGCGCCGGGTGGGTTTTATGTATGAACTGTGTGTTGGCGTGAATAAGTCGGAAGACAACGCCAACTGGTTTAAAGTTTATGTTAGCGTGAACCAGGACAAGTTTGGGGTCACTTAAAAAATATTTTATTGCTCCAACACACTGTTGCTGTATTCACACTCACCCTGAACTGAACCTGAGAATTTATTAGGACTCAGCACTCGATCGTGTCCAAATACATTCTGAGTACTGACCTAAGTTTTGTGCCATCCGATTCATGCCGTTGCTGAAGCGGCAATGCTAATTCAGGGGTTAAAAAAATGTCATCTCTCATGCCTTTTCAAGAAAACATCCTCACTCACAAATCAAGAGAGGCGATGACACAAGAATCGTTTCTGGTTCTCCCAAGCCTGTAGTCCTGTTTGAAGGCTCGCTCTTCCACTTCAGTTTAATTGCAAGCAGAAGAATTTCAACCCTCCATACACCATATTTATCTCATTTCATTTGTCGGCACAGACTCCAGTCACATTTGTTTCTCACAAATACGCTTAGCGCTTTTAGCAGCAGTTGGAGACTTGATGCGTCCATTTCATTGAGCCTTGTAACTGAAAATGAAGCTAAAGCCATACGTGGTCACACGGACTGAATTTCAATCCAACACCAGAAACTTTATCAGCCTATAAAACTCACATCTAGTGGTACAGCAAGAATACAGTATTTGGCTTTTATACTTGTTGTAGGAGCTTAAACTGTTGCTGTCCATTATGGGCAGTGTTTACCGCCACACTTGAATGACATTGAATGACCATGTCATCGCGTAATGTGAGCATATTGAGGGCCAAATGTATCCAATAGACCTTGAATTTGGCTTGGAAGGAAATATTATCTGAGTAAAGATGATAAAAAAAAGTCAAGAAATAAATTAAATTGAAACTTAAACTGAAACTAAAACTTCACATCTTTAAGCAGTATGAATTTTTCAAATAGGCTTTCCGCATTTCTAGGGGTTCCTTATTTCGCAGACCAGGTTGCACCCTAAATCCTGGCCTCAATCCTGGGATAGGGCTACACAGTATGTTAAATTATACCGACTTACCGTCATAAGCTCTGATCAAACGAAAACCTTATTTTCAACTGAAAACATGCCACGAGGTAAATGATTCTGTACCCATTTGCTAAACTACTTTTGCATGACTAGTTTGGTCAACTGTGTCACGATGCAAACGTTCAAGCCACCACTGGAACCTTCTCGATTTTTAGCACTCGGGTCCCAAAAAGGGAAAAGCCTTGCCCATTTTTCTGTCACCACACTGCCCTGCCATCAAATACAGTCAACTGAACCTGAAGTACGATAACACTTGGATCCTATTGGAGTGAAGTGCATGAGTCATCAGCTGAGGTTTCGATTCGTCCCCCCTCAAGCAAGCGTTAGTGTCCAATCTGCACAGCTCGCATTTCATTCAGAATAAAATCCTTTCAAAGAGTGTTTTTTTCTTTGCTCCGTCACATTCACACCCTCCTGTGCTGAGAATGTTTAGAGTTTCCCTCCCGACATTTAACAACAGCGTATTATTTAATGTGGCATGTTAAACCGCCGGGACCTTCTCACATTCCTGCACACACACAGTCGCAGCATTCTGACACAATGACCTCCATTTACAGTTCCTCCTGCTCACTGTACCCTGAGCGAAGCGGCATTAATGTTGAAATACCATCAAAGATTCCACAGGATCTCTGAGGAGATGGAAGCTTTATGGTGCGACTGCAGACACCGGCCCCCGTCGCCGGGTTCCCTCACACGAATCCTGAGCAGAAGGCAGCCGGGAACATGTGTAAGGAGGGAAAGACGGGTCGGATCGTATTAGTGCCGAAACATGCGTCGGAAGAGTGGGAATGTGCCAACAGATGGCTGCTCGGGTAGATTTCCAGGTTGTGTTTACAGCTTCTGTTAGTGATTTACCACAGTGTGTGACCTTGGAGGGGGAGGCTTTTTTGGAAACAATGCAGGGAAATGTGGGAAGAATCAAAACATAATTCCAGTAGAGTAACACTCCTGGTTACGTAAACACATTCTCCCGTTGGCTGGCAGGTTCGGAGTCGTTCCGCGAGCACATGCTGTTAGGCTGATTCGCAAACTTGTAAATTCACATTGGCCTAAAATTTTTTCAAGGCCACTTAAAGTGTTACGTTTATGATGCGTCTTGAAATATAAAATTGCTTCAACCACATCCTGAGCTGCTTCGTTCTTCCTCACATCTGGATTCAGTCACCAAAATAAGCTTTCAATAGCCGATCTGTTCGCCGGGCTCATCTCCGCCTCTTTGTGTGGCGAACTGGCCTTCGATGAATGAACAAACAACACCAGTGGGATGTGTCCCGAGCGCAGGTGCACCAAGGTTAAGGTCAAGGAAGAATGATAGGATGCAAGGCTGATCTGTCCAAGGCAGCGATGACAGACAGGTTTGAGATGTGTGTGCACTTCCACACCAGCTGCGAGGAGACTCATTCTCTACTGTTGATCAGTAAATGAAATTCAAACTGATTCTTCTAAAATGATTAGTATTTTTTCATAATGAAGATAATTGCGAGGTGGACTGACTCAGAAACACAACCAACAACAAACAGTAGTTGAAAATCACCATGTTGCGATCGCAACTATTAAGACAGTTGTGCCCCTCTACACAGCATGTGCAGCATCATACTTACTTCCACCCTGAGATGAAGTCATGTGTAATGGTAATTTGCACATAAATATTGTCATGAATTGATTCATAAATGTCTAAATTTGGCTTATATAAATGTATAATAGAAATAAAAAGCAGTCATCCGGACACTGTCGGGGGCGGATGTAAACAAACATGGCTGACCGCGAGATCTATCTCTCCCCACGCTATTTCTGACACTCTACATCCCGACCTGGTGTTTTTATTGGCTGTATTAATGTATTAACACCGGTCACCCACATACAAACATTCCCCACCTCTACCTCTCAGACTCAAACACCTGTCAGTCTCCGCCCTTGTGAGGAGCTCCATAACAAAACAATGAGCGCACACAACCTGCTGTCAGCCTGGAAAATTACTCACATTACATCTTAACGTTGTACTTCATTCAGCATTGTTTACTTTTTTTTTTTTTTTTTTACAAAATCTGCCTCATAATCAGGCATTTTTGGTCGCAACAGCCAAAAGAAAATTCCACCAAATTCTTAGAGAAGCTGGTGAACTGGTCGACTAGAACTCAAGGGCCAAAAAAATTTAGAACACAGACCAGGACACAAGTTGAAATAAAATGTATCTTTCTTTTATTTCATACCATGTATCACAATAATGAGTCAGTGTGTCAAAACCCTCGTATATACATTGCTTTTATCAGTCTAGGAAGAGTGGAAACGGACCAAAGGGTATGATAACCCAACTTCCTTGCATGTTCTTGGGTGGCAATTTAATTTTATATCATTTTTTTTGGTCAGCCGAGCGCAGAGGTAAGCACCACCCAACCAGACTAACTAGCGGACTGATGAACAGACCACACATTTGCGAGGTCAGCAGACGAGTGACTGGACAGATGGAGCCGGTTCGCATCCCTAACAGCCAGTGTCGTGTCTGCCTCGTCCCTGCCTTGTCATTATCTGTCCTTACATGCCATAATTTCCACTCCCACAGATTCACAGGACAAAGTGCACCTATAATGATGGGAGCAAGCACCGTTGGTGCCGGTGAGACAGGCCTCGGGGCATGTGGTGGTGACTCACCCTCAGCAGGGACGCAACCAATCTGGACTTTTCAATCCAAAAAACATCAAGCAAGTCAGACACAGTAGGGACACGTGAACCCCAAAAACATCTGCCTCCGTGGGCCAGTAATGGAGCTAAGAGGATCATAGCTATGTTGCCTGGAGGATCGACAGACCACTCTGGGCCTCTGAGGGTTACGCAGGCAGGTTGCGTGTGTGTGTGTTTGTGAGTTCTTGCTGCATGTGTAACTGCTGCATCAGGACTAATTCAAAGCTCAACTGGACCCAGCGTCCCGCCAGGCGCTGCACTTTAATGTCATGGGGGCACGGACGGAGCCTACGGTGCGGCGTGCAATTATCAAGCATGATGGGACACGGAGAGAGGGGAACATCTGGCAGCGGTGGACGGGGGGCGGGACGCACCTCCTGCCTCCTCCCTCCTTCGCAGCACAGGAGAGGCTTCGCTTTGATCTCCAGCTGAAGCTGTCTGCCGTGCCGCTGTAGATCAATCGCACTGACTTTGAGTTTGCTGTCACTATCATCACACTGCAACCGCAGAGGCCATCGTGTTGATGCTTAAACTGTAAAGTCGACATGACACCGGCCCTCCTTTGATTGTACGGGCTTTTATTCAGCTGAGTTTCCATCAACACACAACAAGGCCATTTCTGTTCAATCGCTTGAGATTTTTAAGAGTCCCCAAGTAATGTTTTTGGACTGTGGGAGGAAACCAGAGTAGATAGCAAGTAGAAAGAGACAAACATGATTTTCCTCCAGCGAGCACTGAACCATTAAAGAAAAGTATTTCATGCCTCTAAAGGAAACAAACTGCTCAGTCATTCAATCCAGACTGCTGGAGCCAGAGTTCTGACCCATAACGTCACAGAGAGCATCACGCTTGTGCATCATCTCGCTGCTCAAGAGATGTGTGTGATAAGGAGTCTCAACGCACCCAAAGACAAAACAAACAGCTCTTTACAGACATGTGTTTGCCAGCGCAGATCTCCATCTTGTCATGTGAGGGATGTTCCAGAGTCGTCCCACGTCATCCTCCAGACTCGCTGTCCTTTGTCCAATTAGGGGTGTTGAGCATTAAGGTAATGGAAAACGGATGTGTCCTCAGAAGACGAGAGGAACAACAAAAGGATCGCTTCAATTGGGACGTTAAGCTACATCGTTTGGCGATTGTTTCTATAAAAGAGGCTTCAATTCGAAACAGGGACTCAATAGAGGGATGTCACATTAATCACGGTGGGTATTTTTTAATGTCCCAGTTCAGAGGTTTAGAGTGCGTCAGAGAAAAAGGCAGGATGTTTTTTTTTTTTTTAATTTCATCATTTTCAAAGAGGAAATGGGGAATTATGTCGTCTTTCTTTGTTGTGTGCAAACCGCATTGTATCCGATGTCATGGAAATGGCTGTTTTACTTTTTCCTGCTCTCTGTTGCTACGGGCCTGGAGCTGCATTACAACCAGATGTCCAGGGAAATATCTTTATCTGTCCTGAAAGAGATGAATTCGAAGAGTCTCGGAAATACCAGGCAGCATTAGAATGCAACTAAAAAAAACATCTGGACTTCTGATTTGAAGGCTCGATCATCGAGGTGGATGGTGTGAATGGAAAACAGGAAAACTTTAAAGGGATCAGTTTGCTTCTGTTTCATGATAATGTATAAAACGGACTGTATTTTTTTAAAAATCATGCAATAAATGAATCATGGGTGAATCTGTTTATTCAGGGTGAATACTTCTTTAGTCTACAAACATGATATGAAACACCAAAGTGACACTATACTGACTCTCGGAGGAAAGTGTTGAGTGAAGTCTGAATGACACAATTTCAGAAGAGGGCTTGGAAAGAAACCTCATGGGGTCGTAGTGATTTGTTCGAAGACTCACGGATGCAAACATGGAAGAGTACATACATGTACCACACATTCAGATGGACCAGTAGGCTCCTCCTGTGTCTGCTGGTTGGCACCAAAGGCTGTTATAACCCATTTTATACGGGCATCCTGGTTGGGTCCAAATGCTCTAACCAACCCTTTGCATGAGACTGTGGTTGGGGTTAGGCTCAGGATGAGGGGGCTGTTCAAAGCGGGCTGGCTGCCTTTCATGTCATAATACAAAGTTCATCTCACTTGTTGTGAATTTGAGATCGTTGGTTATGTATGCTGCCTTATTTAGCCATCAGATTCAGTGGCCAAAATGTGTTTGATACATCATCATAATTGACCAGACGCCATCAATCTGACAATGTATGTTTTATGACAATAGACTTGTCCCTCCCTCATTGAATTGTGTGATGGTTGCCTACTCTACCAACTGCCAACCGCCTATTAAATGGGTTGATATTTGTATCAATAACACCGAGCTGGTCAATAAGCTAACATCTTGTCTGAACATTATTGGAGCACATGTTTTGAGATTTTCTTCAGAGAGCGACCACAGTTCGCTGATGGCCATGTGTCTTATCTTGTGGGCAGCACCTTTCCGTGTGTAGTCCATTCTATCTAACAGGATGCTGTTTTTTTTTTTTTTTTTTTTTTTTTAGAAAGCAGCAGATTAGAAATGTCAACAATATGAAAAATAGAAATGAGTGGAGAATTGTTGATAATGGATGAATGTTCATGCTTCAAGGCGAAAAGTCTGGCGCGTCTCTCGTGTTATGAGTCAGTGGCGACAACTGGACCCAAACCACAGAGAGCTTTTGTGCTAAAATTAGGCCTTGATAGTTAGAACTAGCATGACATTCTGTTTTATCTTATTCCCAACAGGGAGCCGAAGTCACCGTCCCTTCCATAGAAAAAAGAAAAAAATGAATGGACATCTATGGGGAGAAAAAAGTCCACTTTGCCTCATGCCCTTTGCCTCAATTTAAATGTTAAATAATGATGTGAGTTCCGACTATGTTTGTTGTGTAACTAATGATTTATTTGCCTGTGAAAACAATTATTTCGACTGCAAATCAAATGTTGCATATTTGACGTCACAGCAGAGTCCGACTGCTCCGGTGCTAAGGCAGATGCTAAAAATACTAAACTATCTTGTCCCGCCTGCTGGCTCTCACTTGACCGACGATTGAGTGAGAGGCTGTCGTTCACGACCACATATCACAAAACCTAAAGTAACTTTTCAGGCCAGTTAAAAAGCAGCGCTCTCACAGCATTAGAATGTATCTTTATATCAGAATCAAGTTTGGCCTACACACCTTTCTGCTCTGTGTTAACTTTTGTTTTCATATCCTGAGAGAAGGTTTTGGGCCGATAACATCCTTAATCAACGTTTTTTTTTTTATATGTGTTTTTTGTGTTCTGGAACTGAGACTAACACACCCACAGCAACAGGTCACAATGTTTTGTCTGATCACTATTTTCTTCTTGGACATGTACTTGCCTGTCCCTAAACTCTATGATCAGCCATCAACTGTGTGTTTTAAAGAAATCCCTCTACGACCCAAAACTGTGGTTTAGTGAGCCATAACTGCCGCAAAATAACCTCTTTCACTTCTTTGTCTTTCTCCTCTAAATACGGGTTTGGGAGTTTCTCTGCTTTCAACGAGTCGCTGGAGGCAGATTCTCACTGCCCCTCCTCGCCTCCAAAAGCACCTCAGAATAATAGCAGCTGATGTCATCTCTTCAAGTTGAAGCCACTTTTGCGGCAGACGCATTGCAGCCTTTTCGCACTGCTGAAGGTTGTGAGGATCTGATTAAAGTCAGTATTAGCGTAACCCAACTCACTTTTCAGAGGGCCTTTTTCACCGCATAATATGAACAGGAAGGAGACCAGGTCAATGGTGCATACTGTATCTACGCAATGTATTTAAACCCCGCAGACTGGTTCCGCTGGTCACGTCATTTCTTGCATCTGAAGACAACTTTCCTCAGGTAAACGTTCATGCCTCTCGCAGTGTACTTTCTAGGAAAATCTGATGTGAATCTCCAGGTGAACTCAAGTCTCGCAACAAACCCCAGTTCACTTGTATTCAAACCCATCCTCATTCCCATGGCATAATATATTGATGTTAGGAAAGTGCACTCTTGCGTCCAGTACTGAGACTAAAGCCTTTGGCATTGCATGCTGCCACAGATGTCTTTCAATGGAGTTCGAGGCAAGGGGGGTGGATCTTGTGTCGTGCCGAGGGGGTTCAGGGAGACGTTCGGAAGCTGTCTTCACTGAATGAAAGATAGCGTGTCAGCTGCTGTATGTGACCCCAAATGTGGCTTGTACCCCTTACTGAGGTGCTTGTCTGTCGTCATGGGCTTCAATAACAATTGACACGTTCTAACTTGTACAATGAAAGGGGCACCATTCCATGGCTTACCTAACCCCAACCGCCATCTTTTTTTTCGTCAGGATATGCCACAGAAGGCAGAACATGTGCTTCAACTGAAAACCTAATGCATCAACTTGGAACGCTGATGGCTTCCTCTGGCGTCAGCATTGGACGCAAACGTCCATTTTCCCAATGTCAATATATTACGCCATGCACCACTTGTGTATTCACATCCTGAGCGAATGAGGCAGTCATTCACCAGAGACATGGAATAGACGCCTGCATTTCTTATGCATATTCAATTATGAATGAAGTTTCCTCAGGCCTCACAAATCCGCCTGGAAGTCAAAGAGCGTCGGCGCTTGCCACTTCAAAGTTGCAACATTGACATTGTTGTGATGCTGTTGTCCTGCCGCACTTGTAAATCATGTCATTACGCTGTTTGAACAAGCGAGGTTAGGCCCTAATTACACACCTGCGGGGCGGCTGAGGAGGTGAAGAGGCGCCACGCTGATGCTCTCGTCTGTTTATGAAGAAGACCGGAGAGAATGCGAGGAATGACAAAAGAGCGGCCGCACAAACGCGCCGACACTGCGCCTTTCACCAAGCTTAAGAGGTGCGAAGGAGGAAACCTCGCCATTCCGCACATTGTTCCCCATCAAGTACGATGAACCGGTTGTTGGAAAATGACAGATGCTCTTTCGGACACTGAGACACTGTTATTTGTACCTGTCGCCGAGCCACTAATCGGCTTTGTGGGATCTGGTTCCGGGTCGCTGCTTGACATTCCCAAATTGTTGGTGGCTTGTCTAGCGCCTTTTCCTATTGTGACAGACGGACCCCTTTAATGTGTGTTTGCACTGCTCATGTGCATTTGGCAGGTTATTATTATTACTGCATTACTTGCATTTGTGAAACGGATCTTAAAATGCCACAAGAACACGAACATGCCACTATATTATTATATATTAATTTTATGTATTTTGAGTGGCTAGTTTCTGAAGATGAGAACATGTCATGCTCTATGCTTTGTTTTTATCAAGCATTTTTTTCCCCTTTTTCCTCTGATAAGCTTTACCTGTGGGATCACGCAACATTCAGTGGCACTGGTACAGTCTCCCTCCTCCATCCTTGCTGTGTCCTGTGCCCTCGCCCCAGTGTCTCCTAAGAAAACCACTTCAAAGCAGCAGCAGCTGTCTCTTCCTGTGACGACAGAAATCCTTTGGCTTCCTCTAAGGATGACATGAGCCACTGACCCCAGGATAGTCTGTGCTTGCTCCTTTGGTCTTGCCTCTGAATTCATGACAACAGGGGCCAAATCGGCAAGTTTTTAAAACATATTTCTGGAGTATCCTTTTTTTTGGATTTCAGACATTTTGGGGCAGGCTATATGGTTCTTTGAGGTTGTACTGTTTTCTTTCTTATTTTTTTGTTTTCTTTCTTATTTTTAGTTTTATTTTTTTTTTATGTTAACAATTTCCATGCTTTTTCTGCAAATCTTTTAAGGGACTCATCAGTCTGTTCAGCGTAAGTGGAAACGTGGGTTCTACGAACTTTCCTCCACGCTTACTGTGTGTGTTGTGCAAGCGAGTTCTGGAACGCTACACTCACCTGCTATGCAGGGTTTCCGCTACATGTAAACAATCGTGTTAACTCAAGTCAGTCATTCCAGCCGGACATATGAAGACTGATATTCTGAGAGAGATTTGCCTCTCATGATTAAAAATTAACATTTTTATCATTACCATTTCAGTAAAAAATAAAAACTTTCCCATCTGCCTCCATGTTTCTCTATCGCCTCTTTGGAGACTGTGCTCCATCCTGTGTTTTTGGAGGGGGTTCCGCCACAGTTTAAAAAGCAGAAACCCTGTAATAGTTCATATAGATAATCATATAGATAAAATAAAAGTAGGGCAATTAAATTGGAGGAAAACCCCTATATTGGTGGAAACTATGGACCTGGCGGAGATCCGTGCTCTGTGAGTCCTGATCAAGTTTACCTAAGAACTAGGCCAGTTGGATTGAGTTGATCAACTTCCCTATGACGATAATATATGTTCCTGATCAAGTTAACCCACTGTTCACCTACCCAGCGTTGCTTTTCCATCTGTTATCTGCAAAGGCAACTTTCCTTTCCGTGTGTCTGCTGAGATTCTGCTGTCTCAAGGTTGTCTCAGGGTTGAACATGTTGGCGATTTTCCAGAAGACATTCTCAATTTCCTTGTCAAGAAGTCTTATTACAGTTGAAATATCCCATGAATAAGCAGATCATGATGGAGAAAGTGCTAGTGAGAAGGAAAATAATGAGTGGGTGGTCGCAGTCTGCAGACGTGTCCGAAGAGAAAACAGTCTTATCTCTTTGAGGTATTGCTCAGAAGTCCAGAATGTGATTATCACCTAGATAAATTCATCTGTGTTATTAGAGCAGCATAACTTTGCTGGGGGAGAAAATAATAAACGTGTATCGACTGTAGACAGTCTGGACTAAAAGTTGCTTGGACTCGTTAAATGGACATTAGGAGACAAGCCCTTTTCTTCTTTATTTTCAGGTTTTTGGATTTTTATTTTCATTCAGTACAGTCTGTTTTTCTTCTGCTTATTTCAATTTTAAAACTCTATCATTGCAATCTTTGGTTTCCGGGAGCCACATGGTCTCCAAGTTTCATATTGATCGAACTCTGAGGTTCCAGATTCGGGTAAAAAATGTCATCCTCTGGCACACACATCACATCCTTGTGGTCTGCTGGGTGAAAATAAAACAAGAAAACCAGCTTCTGTCCCAACTGTACGGGTCGATCAGACCGACAAAACTGACCAAAACTGGGAACACATTTTGGCAGTCCATCTCCCCTTTCTGTCACACTCCCCAGGCATGTGTCCATCTCTGGCCTTCGGGCCCAGTACATCTCGCTTTGGCACGGCTCCGTCCCTCTGAACCCCGGAGGACTGCCCGGCGTGCACACAAAGAATTCATTGAAAGGCAAAAAGCAAGGGAAGACATTTTCTCAGGAGAAAGACAATGGGCGTTCTCCTCCATTTGGCTCACCCTGTCATCCTCGGACACCCACAAGGGACACAATTGTTTAGAGACAATGCGATATGCAGCAAAGCTTCAGAAGACGCATCGCTTTTAATTAACTGTTGGTAATGATCTCATTATTGGGGCCGAGTGCACTCCCTCCGCCGGGCGTTTTGCTCAGAGGTGAGTCTGAGGTCAACTTTCTGAAAGCCTCATGCTCACCAACAAAACATGAAGGAATTTGTCGTGACGCCACAGCGAATAAGCTCAATCACTTCTACTCAGAACAGAGGGCTGTTTATGTAAGCCGCGCATAGTGCGTTTGTTTTAGGTATTTAGAGAATTTCCTCCTTTTGAAATTTGGACTTGGATGCATCTCTCAGTTATAATAATCACCCGCTGCTTGTTTTGTCTTAAAAGGTTTTTGCCAAGACAAAACCAAAGTGTTTGTGTTTAGGCCCATGCATGTTTGCGTCACGTACGAAAGTAACATTGTCCTTTTCAAATGATGTTAGCGTCACTGATCACATGCTGCCATGTGTTGTTCGTGGTGACAGGCTTGGGAGGTGGTGAAACTTCAAGCAAGCACCTATAGTGACCATCTGTCATGGCTGTTTGAGGTTGGACCCGGGTGAAAATGATGACTGGACGACAGAAGGCGCGGAGATGAGATTACATTAATAATTTAATAGACAACAGATGAGATATACATGAACAGGAACAAAGAGCGGAAGGCGCCTCAACCAGAACACGGACATTATAATCGAGCCTTACAAACGGGGAGAACACAAATGCACTCGGAAATAACTGATTGTGGAAATTGATGGTGGAAAACACAAGACACACACGAGGATATAACTATATTTATGAGAAAACAAAAAGTGAGATCAACAAAACACTCACACACGGAAACCTACCGGAGAAGGAAAGTGAAAGCTGAAACGAAGCGAGAGAAACGAGAACTAAGGAGGAGGCTGAAAAGGAAATGAAGCACGTGCAGAATTTAGAATATTCAGAAACATGAGAGCAGCGAGGGTCGAGAGAGTTTTCCGTGAAGGACGCGAAGCAACCATCTGGCAGCGCAGACTGGAACTCAGGTGTAGAAATCAGTGAGGCTTGATCAGGACGAGCTCCAGCTGCGCTGCCATGAAGCTGGAGAGAAACAAGTAAAAGGAACCAACACACGAAATAACAAAATAAAAACACAAGAGAAACTAAACATGGCACCACTGTTTGGAATATCACTTCAAGAAGAGAAAATGGTAACAACAAAGAAATAGTATAAATAATAGTGAACTCAAATAATCCCACCCACCCAAAAAATTGTTCCCCATAAAATTTAAAATCTTTTTTTTCCGTGCCCTGGTGCTTTAGAAGAAGCATCAGCGAATCTAAAAGAGAAGAGACAATGAGCTAAACTGTGTTCTCCACGTTGCCTGAGAAAGATGCCTGCCTTCTGCCGGGGCAAACAAACTTAATCTCTTTGTATAACAAACTTCAACAATAAATAAAGGACTCACAATGCAAATCAAAGCATTTGTAATACAGGAAGAATGGCACGTTTGTGCTCCTCCTGGCCGTGATTCATGATTCTCACAACTCTATAGCTTCAAGTCGCTGCAATATTCACTTGAACACTTTCATCAGCCCGATCTTGGGTTCTGTTCTACTCCAGCAGACAAAGATGAATACACCCTTTGTTTGTTTTATTCATTATCCCGCTGCAGCGGACAGTTCTGTGGGACGTAATAACATAAACAGCATGTTTTACATGCCCATAAAAGAGCCAATATGAAAGGGTCTATAGCTGGGCACTAACTGGATCCATACAGCAGCAGCCCAAACCCAGAGTGAGGAGATGCTGGGAGGCATGGTGGGCTTTTTTTAAGGAGCTTCAAAGGAGGGGCGTTTCCTGGACTCTTAACAGCCAAACACAGGAAGAGCACGCAACATGGCGTGTTGGGGTTTGGAATACCTGAGGGCCACAGAATACATAGTGCTCTGTGTGGGACTGAGACACATGAATCACTTGCCAAGTCCCCCTCTTCCCAGCAGTGTGTGCTCAGTGTCAGCAGACAAGACCAAGAGCATCAGGGACAAGCCAGATTTATCAGGTCCATCAGCCTCCAATCTCATCTCCTCCACCTCCATGAGTCGCATCTCTCCCGCAGGTGCTGCATCTGAGTCACGCCTGGCTTTGTGAGCGACCGCCCCTCCTGCATGCAACCCGAGTGTCACGCAACTCGTGCAGTCGCTGTCGTGATCAAGCACGCAAACACGCCAAAGCAGACGCACATGTGACTGATGCCACCTCAGGGGCAGCAGGGGAGATATTGTTTTGAAGCTGGACAACAAACAGTGACACGAAGTGGCTCGCAAACCCATGAATCACCCTCTGGTGCAACTAATTGAACCCATGTCTCCCCTTACCTGTTCCTTGTTAGCCGCCTGGTCGGTGTGGTCCAGACAGAGAAGGATCCTCTCACTCAAGTCCTTTTTTTCTTTTCTTCCCTGTGATGACACTCAAGATATTGTTGAAAATAATGCAAAAAAATGTGCTGCCGCTCCAGTAGGACTGCAGAAACTGAGGAGGAGCAGCCAAACTGCATGTTTACTCTCAATGAAAATGTCTATTTCAAAACTTTTAAAACATATTTCCAAAAACAAATAGCAGATGTTGCACCATGTAGACACATTGGATGTTAAAATTCTATAAAAATGTCTTCTTTTATTTCATAAATAACATTTGAAAACATATTATTGGTCGTTTTTTTGTTTGTTTTTCATGTACATTATCTTCTGGCTATTGCCTGTTTTTTATTATTTATTTTTTGTACTTTGTTATATTATGACAACCAACCATCATACGTTCTCTTTTTTTTTTCATGAATAATGTAATTTTTTTGTAATTCGCAGAAAACTTTTTTGCAGTTATCTATTTTAAAAGATATTGTCGCTCGAAATAGACTCTTTTAAACAAAGACGGTTTTAAGTAATAGAGTAGTAAGACATGATAGTATAGTAGTAAGACAATGTGTCACAAAGTTTGACGCAGGAGTTTGAGCTAAATAACTACAGTCCAGCTGCAGAAGCTATCGTAGATGTCAGTTCAGTTCTTGGTAGAGTCGCCTTGTGTCACCACCACAAGTGTCATGTGAGATGACAGAATGGAAACTCCCTTTAAGAGAGAATGCAAGTGAGTGTGTTGGTGCGTCTGTGTGTGTGTTTGCTGCTCCTAATGGCTCCACTGTTAGTTGATGAAGTCTGAGTCTAAACATCCCCTTGGGGCTTCTCACTGGACAACATAAACACTGTTTACATAATGAAGAGCCGGAGAGACCTTCAACCTCCCCTCAATACACACACAAACACACACACACACTGAGCAGCATCTCAAAGCAATTGGCCTTTTGTTGGCCCTCGGACACTGAGTTATGTGAGCGGCCCAGAAACATCTGCGTCTTTATTAGATGTACATGGTTGATCACGCTGGCCTTTAAATTCGCTTTAGTTGATCTTATTCGTGTCAAATATTCTGATGATTATCTTTGTTTTTTATATTTTAATAATGGTATAAAGGGTTCGGCAAATTTATTATGTTATTTATTACTTTAGATTTTGAAATCTTTCCATTCTCAAGTTACACATACTTTTACAGGTCACACTTTAGATTAAGGACATTTATTACCCTAAATTAAATGACTTATTCATATGTGTATTGGCAACATATTAGCCAGGAATCAATCATTATAAAGTATTGGTTAGTGTCTTGTTAAGACTGACTGGATTTTACCTTGGAACAGTCACCGAAAGTTAGCTTTAAACACCACCATAATTGTGGATTTTTATTTGGGTAGCATTAACGCTACGTGATAGCCGGCACTAAATATTGAATATACAATATACACAATTATTGGTATGATGTTTTATCATAATATTTAATGTTGAACTGAATGTTGAGTACTTTGTGCCTATTGTGCTTGAATGCTAAGCTAAGCTAAGCTAATAAATGCTAAGCTTTTCATGCTTCATCCTCAAATTGAAGCTTGACCTACAGCGAAATGTCCTCACAAAGTCATACGGTCCTCACAAGTAGACAGTTTTTGTCCAGAATTGTTTCTCACAAAGTGGGAAAAACAAGACACACACACAGAGACACGCTGTCCGCTCGCTGCATGTTTGTGCAGGAGCTTCTGTTTGCAGCTAATTTAGCGACCTCGCCCTCCTACAAACACCCCTGGCCTTTCATTAGACAAGGGAGTGAACCGGACAGCGCTGGAAATGTTTGCTATCTGTCTCCCCTCTGATGCTGATGTAGATACCCACACCCTCTCTCCACCTCCCAGCCTCCCTCCCCGAAGACGTCCCTCCGTTCCTCTCTGCCATCTTTCATCTTCCGCAAATGAAGAAGGAAAGCTGCAGGACAAACAGAACGCTGAGGGTAAACATTTGAAGAGCTGCTTGTTAAGCCTGAACACATGTAGATCAGCATCAGCAACACACCCTCGCACACACACGCACACACTCACACGCGCTGTATTGAGAACAGAGCAGCTGTACCAAAATGAATCGCACGCTTATTTACATGATGTAGACACTGATTTATGGTCGCGACCGAAGGCCGGAAAACATTCTCAATTCTTGTTCATTTCCTCTGTTGTTGTTTAGTGTCACTTCTAAAACATGAATAAAACCCTGCTGAATATATACATTCATATTTCCGAGAGGAACTTCCATTCCATTTATTTATTAGCGTTTCCTGATGCATGTGGAATAAATCTTTGGTTTGTTTCCTCCCTTTGCAGTTGTGATCCAGGTTTAATTTGGCGGACAGTAAACAGACATTGCGAGGCCCCTGGGCCACTTCCTGGACGCTGGGTGTCCTTGTCCGGCCTGCGTGAGGCACCAGATGTAGCAGAATTATAGACGGGCTTTTGTGCAATTCAACTAATGTCCCACGGTGGTGACTGAATTATGACTCACGGAAGGCTTTGCAAAGAGTCAAGATTTTGCACTTATTTTGGTTCCCATCTGCCATAACAGGGTACAGAACCTGGAAGTAACAGTTGAGATTGACAGATTTATGTGAACCTGAGAAGAAGTCTGTTTGAGGAAGTCAGGAGCATCTGAATATACGCTAACACAAGATGCAACCAATGTGTCCAAACCGACTTGGTAGAGGCACAAATACATGTGACAAACTAAAATTTGGGAGCGAGGGACGCGTCACGTGCCAGACATATTGTCTCATCAAACTCCAAGTTGAAGAATTGCAACTAAATGAGACGACTTTCTAAACCCCTTGCTGACTTTTGTTGGAAATAGCGACTAGCAATGCGTTTGGCGTCATTTATTTGCCCCACAGATTTTTGTGAGAAGCAGGCAGAGGGCCTGTGGTGAACCCCTTCCCTGTCACAAAGCACCCACAGGTGTCTGTCTCACTACCTGAAGTGTTGCAGCACAGATCCTTCTGCAGTCAGGTCCCAGTCCATTTGGCACCACTTCACCTTCAGGCCGTAAATGAGTCCAAATTTGGTGTTATAGTATGTGTTTTACCAACATCTATGAGCACCAATCGTGTCTTTCCATACTCACTTGCAATGCGTTGACCAATCAGAGCTCAAGAGCACACAATGACATGTGTGAGTGGGAGAATTTATCAACAAGATGAAGCAAGATGGAAGAGAAGCTGATGGTAGCAGTCGCTGCCGACTCACTGAGCCGATAGCACTGCTGAAACCATGTTGACTTATGGCTAACGTTCAACTTTTTTAATTCAACTTCAGTGGCAGGTGCGTGAGTTGCTTTGGTCACTATTCAGGTGCAGGTGATACCAAGTACTGTTTTGGTGCGAACATACCTTAAGAAGTGTGTGAGGGAGTTGCACGGCATGTATGAGGATAGTGAGAGCGTGTGCGAGTGTGCGAGCCCAGAGTGGACGATGGCGAGAACATTTGGGGCCTGATCGTTCAGAACGAGGGCAGGTTTGGATGATGATGTTTTTGAGCATATAGTGATTTGCTGTGAGAGTAAAGAGGAGGTGAACTGGGAAGCAAAGCAATGAAAGTTAGTGGACGCAAAAGACATGTTTGTGAATGTGAGCTGTTTTGAGTCGGTCGTCCACAGCAAGGTCTGGATGTCGACTACAAAGAAAGGTATCCAAATGTCCACATGCCATGTGTACTTGCCTTACGTCATTAAGAGATACCCTGAGGGAATCGCACCCTCAGCTTCACACATCAGGTTTGAGGCCAAACACACTTCATTTTGCTTCACTGAGGTTCCACTGTTACTCAACTGCTTGATGTATTTTTAGACTTGAAGTAGCAGCCCGTCATTCATACATGATTTATCATCCGTCCGTCTCAGCGTCACATTGGTAACTTCACAGCTCTGTGTTAAACAGATTTAGACCACATGATGTTGATGTTTGGCACCTCTGTCTGACATCATCCTGCTCGGGCTGTGTGGAAATTGTGATCTTATGAGCTCCACGTTCACAGAGTGTGTAAAAGAGAACGTCCTCTAACGTCCTGTTAAAGCCGGGATGGTGGCGTGGCTAATCGCTAAAACAGCGACAGAAATGTGACCACTGCCAAGCGTGTCAGTGCGCTTCGCTGAGCCACAAACACTTACTGAGCTCAGAATGTTGGACGTTATACGCCACTTCTCAGCGCTGGCACAGGTTTATGCCACTGCATTAGGATGGTAGAGATTTAGGTGGATCACCTCTGCTGTGGATTCATGCTTTTGAAAAATGTACACAAAGTACAACACACTTTAAACACTGTTTAAAATAAGATCATTTGGATCCTCCTAGCAACACTTGAGAAGAGAACTTTTATTACAGAAAACAATTTCTCAAAGTAGAACTTTTTTGTATGTTCTTTTTATGAGCTTTGTGGTGTTTTCTTTAGGATTTTTGAATACGGTTTTCACAAATAGTTTCAGGGTGTTTGCACGGGACTTGATAAAGTCTTGAAAAAGCATGGGATTTTGAAACATTGTTTTGAAACAAATTTGGTTATTTTCTGTGCAGAAATCTCTTTAGTCCAGTTAGTCTTCTAACAAAGATGGAAAAACGTCATAAAAAATATATATATATTTTGCCATTCCTGGAATGAAAGCTAATCAATGCTAGAATAGGCCGGTTCCGAGTTAGTCTAACATCAAGACCGTCATACATTGAATCTGAGCAGTAAATGTTGGGCCAGTGGTAAATGTTGGGCCAAACCACCACAGAGTCCTACTAAAGTCCACGCAAAGTTATTACAGAATATCTGTTATTACAGAAACAGACAGTGCAGGAACTACAGTGAATGATACGAGCTGTAGCCCTCATTGACATGCTGAGTATAAAGCTGGATTCATGGGGAAAAAATAGCACTTTTGATCAAGATCAGACACTTTGTTTTCCTAAAACATGTCAACTTTCCCTTAGGTTTCTAATTATTTTGGTTTTGACCTGCAAAGCATCATCAACTGGAATTTCTTCAGGCCTCATGACACAATAATCCAAGTCGAAAAATAAGTCTTATATGTTGTTAGTCAAGTTCCTATTGTTTGTATCAAAGACTACAGTTACATGCAATAGCTCGATTAAGCCCCCGATTTACATGTGGCACAGAGTCACCTATGTGAGACCAGACTAACTTAGCAACCATGCAAACGGTTCTAACACGGAGGTAATGTTGCCTTGAACCAAGAAACCACGTCTTCTAATCGTCTAGTTAGAACTAAGGATTGAGACGTCCTGAGTTGATGACAAATCTACACATCTGCAGATCGGTGTTGTCTCCAGTGATGATGTCAGGTTGGTTTTACATTCACCATAGACATTGACAAGCTACACTTCTCTACTGAGTATAGTGTTATTGGACCGTCTTTACATCTGAGGAGCAGTTGGTTGACTTCCACAGTCCCATCATAGCCTAGCTAAACGGCTAAATGTTAGCTTAGTCGCGCTATTAAAAGCATTATCCAGGTCGTGTCGTCCGACTGAGAGAATTTTTAAATGAGGTTTTCTGAGTTGTCGTGTAAATGCTCAATATTATTATCTTCATTTTATATCCGCACTTTTCCTTGAGATCTCTTATCTCTCGATAATCCTGTGGTTTTTCCTGTTGTAATAATTAGTCGTGCTTTTCTTGACATAAAACAGTTTTATTTTCCATTGCTCACTTTTTGCCATTAAGTTGCTTGTGTTTTTGCGGGTTATTTTTATTAACATCAAGAAGAAACACTGGCTGTGGTATTTATTTGTACGCTGCAGAAATCTAACACTTTCAATTGGACTCCATGCGAAGTGAAAATAAAACCAACCAAAAGCAAGCGTGTAAACCAAGCCAGTGATCAGCCTCTGCTTGTTTGGTGCTTAGCATTAACCACTCATAATTACGGAGACGTAAATGAGAATGCGGCGACGCTTCAGTGTCATGACGCCATCAGTGCTTGTTTGCAGTTGAAGGGTAATGAGCGCATCACGCCGTGTCAGCATTTAACACGTTGTCAGAAAGTCCCGTTGGGCTGGTTGAAACCAGTTCAGGGTTTAATGGCAGGTTTGGAGCTGCTGAAATTACTACGTTTGTGACAGACCTGCCTTTAGAAAGGTGTGGAGGACACGTGCTCTGCCATCAGTTTGTTGTCCGGAATCCTTCAAGGTGGATACACAGTTAGTGCTCTCTCTCCCTGCTTTGGTGCTCATTCCTCACGAAACACATGTTATATCAGGAGAAACATGGTTGAAATGATCAAAACCAGTGACATGATTCCACCTGTCACCGCCTCGTAATAAGCACCTCTCATGGAAGACTGACAGTCAGGAAAACATAGTGAGTGTTTCAGGATACAATGCCATACTTGTGATTGTTTCCGTGATTTATTTTTAATCCTCCGACGCCTGACAGCTGCGTCAGCGCAGACTCGATCTGAGTGACTAGAGAGGCTGAGTTTGTGCTCAGAGAACCGAACAACGTAAGGTCTCTGAGAGATGACGGAGCTCTTCACCAATAGGAGATGTTGGCTTCGGGGCCGTCCCAACATGATCGTGTCCTACCACAGCTGAGTCACAGAAGCGCATCTACTTATTAAATTAAAATGTATTTTATTATGGTCAATGACAGAGCAAGTTTTCTTTGCTGACTCTGAAGCAATAAGATGATATTCGACTCTCACAGTTGGGCTGTATTCTATACTTACACAACATGCTGTCAACGTCCATCGGAGAGGGGCGGCGAACCGCACCGCAGCAGGGTGTCGATCGGCTCTGTGCGCCGACTCCAGCGGGTCAGCTACTCGTGTCCAACCGAAGTGTCACGGCGCTCCGGTATCGTCGCATCGCGTCTGACTTAGAGGCGTTCAGTCATAATCCCACAGATGGTAGCTTCGCTCCATTGGTTCCTCAGCCAAGCACATACACCAAATGTCTGAACCTGCGGTTCCTCTCGTACTGAGCAGGATTACTATTGCGACAACACATCATCAGTAGGGTAAAACTAACCTGTCCCAGCTCACGTTCCCTATTAGTGGGTGAACAATCCAACGCTTGGTGAATTCTGCTTCACAATGATAGGAAGAGCCGACATCGAAGGATCAAAAAGCGACGTCGCTATGAACGTTTGGCCGCCACAAGCCGGTATAAAATTATGTATGTATTTTTTATTAACACGTTTGTTGCATCTCTCTTATGGCACCACATCAATGTCAGATGTAAACAAAGAGTAACAACAACCACCCCAACTTAACCCTATACAATTTGTTTCAGTCCTTTAGTTGTATTGAATGTGCATCTATGTAGCTACTAAATTAAATCAAAACGTCACTATGTTTAATTTCTCATTCTTGCCATTGAGTATTTGTTTTTCCGAAATTGTTCAGCCCTTTTGTGCAGGACTCAAGTGTGTTTACAGATCAAGAGTTTGCTCAAGAAAGCAGCAGCATTAGAGGTGACAGAAGTTTGGTATTTGTTGTTTCTTCAAAATGAATCCTGCCATGTGTCAACGTTATTCACAACATTGCCACCAGTTTAGCAGGCGAGGTCAGGGCGCAAGCTAGCTTACCTCTGTATACGAAGGCAGACGGTGAGGGACGTGAAGTCTGGCTTTCAGAGAAGACTCCAGTCGATTAGACGGAATGTAGGAATGTAGCACTTAATTATCACAATTTGTTGTTGGAAACAAATTTGAATGTTTGGCCTCAAGCTGACCACAGTGAATAGTAGTGTCAGAGTCTCTGAAGCTCTGATGACACGCTGTTCTTGGCCTGAGGGGATTATAATGGTGGCAAGAAGAGATGTTAGCGATTAGCTTAGCACTTAGCGCTTACCACTCCCATCGCTCCAATTGTCCTTTCACATGCAAAAATGAATCCCAAAATACTTGTTTTTTGTTTTCAGAAAATCCGTGCTCCACTTTCTTGTTGCTAAGTGAAAATAAATCAGAGTTCAGATACACCCATAGTGCTGTTCCAGCACCAGCCCTCCTCTCTGGTGTTTTCTTTTCCTACATTCTTAAATTCTTGAGAAAAAGTCAGTTCCTCCCAAATGTATTTGACCAGCACCATGGAGGTCAGAAGCCGGCACTATTGCCCTCCCACTGCTCCTCATGCCACGCAGCATCAGAGAGGTAGACGCAGTGTTTGAGTGACCATCTGCATGTTTCATTAGAATCTTTTTGGTGTTAAAAGAAACGCAATAAATAGCCTTGTGATTTAGTTTGATATTTCAAACTTGCTCACCATAACATGCATTAACTTTGGAAGACCTGTGCTGGACGCCAACCGGCCCCTTTATGTCACACAGGTGAGATGATCTGAAGTCGCATTCAAATGATATTTAAAGTCTAGAATTTGAGTTCATTTACAAACTGAAAAACATGAATGTATCTTGTTCAAGATATTGACATCTTCTTTGAACTGTACCGACAGTTGTTCTCACAAGAGTGCAAGGATGCTGAGGTCCACGTCACGTGTGAAGGAAGGCTTCTGATTGAACCCTGCACACACACACACACACACACACACACACACACACACACACTCCTTAATGACGCCAAATCACACAGTACACCAAATGGACCTCATAAACTTCCATGCCATTATAGTGGGGCTTGGCGTCTGTGGCATCAAATCCAGGCAGTGGGAATGCTATTTACCCAAACGCTCTTCAAGCTCACACAGACTCATGAAAATAATGATTAAAAAACTTCCCCCAGCATCTTACTGTGTGGTAATTCCTCTCCTGAAAACTCATAAAAGTTGCGGCTTTGTCGAAGAACTTGTTATATTTTCGAGCCGCTCAGCACCTCTGCTAATGGCTGACATAAAACTGCAACTGTTTCACCGGCGGCAGCCAACTAGACCAAAGTGTAGCAGGAGGAGTGACGCGTCAGTGCTGGAGGGGCCATCAGGCCAACCAGCTTCTGAGTGGGGCGGACTTTTGATATATAGTTCTCAGTGGAGTATGTATGTTCTTTCCCTTGGGCACTCAGGTTTCCTCCCACAGTCCAAGTCCACGTTTGTTGGAGACTGACATTGTGGTGTGAATGCATGTCTGTCTTACCTGTGATGGACTGGCAACAATCATATTTATGAGAAATGATTACTGATGTATTATTTTAGGATGAAGTTTATACCACGTGAAAAGGTCCATATTGAAATTTTTATTTTTCCTTTTTTTAACCTTTAATATACTTCCATAGGTGATACATTTCTGCCACAACAATCCACCACTTTGATGACAGACTTTAGTCCCGCCCCTCTCCTTTCAGACCCGCCCCCTAAATAGATGGGAGGACGTCATGTTTTTGTTGCCAAAATGCAAAATCTGCTTTTCGTTCTACACGTGTAATTGAAGTCGATTTATCTGAAAAGATCCTCGTTGGTTTTTATCCGTAAAGAACAAACTGTGATTATTGTGGCTCACAATACCATCATGTTGTGCCTTGAATCAGCAGTTCATTTTCAACTCTTTGTCTAGGCACAACTAAATGACACCGTGACCCCTCGGCCTGTTGGTTGAGATGGGCGACCTCACGTTAGATTTGTAATTCGAGGCATGGGACCAAACCTGGAACACTTTATATTGTTGTATGAATAGCACACCACCAAAAATACCTCAACAATGATTCAAAATGGACCTGCAAAGCGCAAGCCTTTGACTACTGGACAGCTCTGTGCTTAGCATCCACTTTCATCCTGCTTTTTGTCAATAAAAACTACAGCAACATACAGACTGTATTCAACCAATCTGCCACATATTCTCAAATTTGTTTTTTTCTTGGTTTAAGCAAAAGAAAAAAAACAAACTTTGCTTGTGGAGAATTCCCAAAACAGTTCCTAACTAATCTGGAGTAGTAGTAGTAATATCTTAAAAAGCAGGATAAAGCATCATAAAATAATCATTTACACTCGACACTAAAAATGACGACTATTTACTGAAACTAGAGTTTTTTTCTGGCCTAAAATTGTCTTCTTTCGAAGTGTGTGCCCAAGTTTGGGCCGCATGTGTGACTTAGCTGAGCTCAACTGGCTGGGATTTTTTAAAATAATAATATAATTTTAGTACTAAGACAATTTAAGGCCACGCACTAAAAAGTCTGCGATCACCACCACAAACACGAGTCAGAGCAACAGATTCCACCTTCACACTGACTCCAAAGCTTCGGACTCTCATCTGAGTTAGTTATTTTTTAAGTTTTAGATGAAAACAGAGAATTTGCATTGAGATCCAAGCATTTATTTTCAGACAAATGACGACCCTTATCATCTCTGATCACACTTCTCGGTCACCAGACACTCGATGAGGTTTGGACAAGATCGACGGTATTGTCTGATGTGGAGCCGTGTCTCGGCTTCACTGTCCACCATCTGTTTCAAACTCTGCCTCTTATCATTTAGGAAATAAAATGAACTTCCCCCCGACTAGAAACCGCCGGCCCCTCCTCCTCCTCTGGTCCCCTGCCGCCATCTTTGATGAACATAATTGAGCGTTGGTGAAATGAAAAGGTAGAGCCGCTTCAATGATGTATAATTACTGAGTGCCATAAAACTGCAAACTGCAAAATGAGACAATTAAAAAACAAAACAAAGAGGGTTTGTTATGAGAAGGGGCAGGCCCAAATCGGCCGGGCCGGTGCCGCCGCGGAGAGATAAGAGTCAGCAATGCTAACCAAACTGGAACTGTTGGTCTGCTCCAGCCTGAAACTGGATATCATAATGAACTGGTCTCCTGCTGGGCAGCTCTTCCTGTGTCTGCTCAGCCTCACATTGTTGGTCTCAGTCTCACTCAGTGTTTGCTTTTATGATCCCTTTGTTCATGTTCTTCAGAAACCGAGTCATACTGAGACCATCATCCGCCAGAGTGTTTCTTTAATGCTTGTTTATGGCAGGGCAGCTACTGGGATGTTTGAAACTTGAGATTCGGTTCTCGTGACCGCAAAAACTCTCCAGAAAGAAACTGCTTTTTTTTTTTTTTTTTACTAATTTGATCACTCAAAATGACTTAGATGTTGTTAGATTTCTGACTTGAATAAGATGCGTTACGGCAAAGAATGTTTATCAAGCCGATAGAAAGTACTGCATGTCTGGAAAAGTTTGTTGTTAATTTGAAATTGATGTTAAAATGTTATAAAATGTGTCTATGAACTAAACCTGTTTCAAACTAGTCGTATGCATTTGCTGCGAGTTACAGAATAGAACTATAAACGCTAATGTTGTGAGCTCCATTAGCTTAGCATCAATGTATCTGCAGTATTTCTTGAACTAAAAACATCCATATTTGTAGTTTTTAGAGTTTTCCATTTGCCACTATTATTCATAGTACATGGCTTTATTTGTTAAGTATAAGATTTGGTTCCATTGAAACCAAATACTGTTCAGCATTTTTTTTAACCTACACAATAAAGTACTCATTAGAGGTACAAAAATTAAAACAATTGAAACAAATCTTAATCCAATGACATTATTTACAGGAAAACATCGACAAAAAAATAAAAATACACAACTTGACAATCTCTCATTATTTCAACACAACAGATCCAATTTTAGGGGTTTACTTGGACAAGGTATTTTCTGTATGTTTGTCTGTCCTCCTTTTGCTTGTGTGGGTTTCATTAGGGAACTCTGGTTTCCTCCTACGGCCCAAAAACATGCAGATGCTAATCGTTGCCTGTAATTCAAGTGTGAATGTATGGTTGACTATTCACATGTGCCATGTGATGGACACCTGTCCACTGTGTCCCCTACCCTTGTAGAGGGGCTATGACCCTGCAAAGTAAGTAAGTAAGTAAATAAAGATTCATGTGATATGTTTCCTCAAAAGATGTATCTTACCACCTCAAAGCACATTACCTACCATGCTAATCCACATTAAAAATGACCCTATAATGGGGCTCTAACATCACGTCTTGAAGCTCGGTCCGTTTGGCTCAAAAGTCTGATATGTGAACACAAGCGACCCAGGTTTTGGCCACGGACATCATCAAGCTACATATGCAGCACGACTCCACACTGACATCTGTGGAGCTGTTCCAAAAAATTAAAAAATCCCAAACTCCCAGGACAGCGATATTTTCACTGTATTTTATGTATTTGGTTGCTTCATAATTTTCGTGGTTATACTCTTGTTTGACTGATAAACATCCTGTTTTCCACTAGTCGCTAGTGTCGCGTCTTCGAGGATCAGAAAGCAGCTATTTTGCACATAGCGCCACCAGTTGGGAGAAAAAAAGGCCATAGCCTGAGGTGCTCAGCAGGGGGCAAATCGGACTCGGCACCCGGGACAAACTCTACTGTGTGAAAAGCCCCTTAGTCACGTCCTTTAACAGCGACGTATATAGTGACCAATTATTTGAACACGTAAATACAACGGAGGATTTAGGAGTGAACATCCGTCCTGGTCTGTACATTGGTCAATGCGATTTGAGCGTGTGCAAAGATTGATGCAGCCGCTGCTGCTTGTTTTTGAGCTTCATTACCTCTCAAAATGCGAGCTACGGATCGTGCTGCGCATTAACCTCGACATCGGTTTGGCTCTGGTCGTTATTAAAGATGTCGACCAGTGATCCCACAGTTGATCTGATGCTGAAAGCAATTTTTCTGTGGCCGTCCAATACATCCCACAAATATGTGGCGAGGAATAATATGTCGACTGCAACGTCGGGAGGTATGTAATTATGCCGTCCATACGCAAACTTGTCAGGATCTGTGTATATTAGCAGCGTATGTTGACGTTCCCCATGTGACCCGCCACATGCAGCCCACCCAACAACTGGTCCGCGAGTGAGTTTCCTGGATCGGTGCAGGAGAAGGAAGTAAGAAAGCGCGTCTTGTGGGGAAGCTTTGCAGGGGTTACTGCAGCTAATCTTTATGAGAAGCAGCTTGTCGCTGGTGTGTGTGTCAGCTGACCGAGGCAGCTCCTGTGGAAGGTGAAGCCGGGGTGGAGGTGTAGCTACCGTGGAGACAGACAAGCAGGGGAATGAGTTTCATTAGCGGAGCACTCAGCGGGCCCCTGTCACTCACCCTGCTACTGGAGCGGAGCAGCGCGGCCCGGCTAAATACGACAGTTTCATCAACACCATGACTGGGAAAACAAGCAACTCGTGCCCACGACTTGCTGCGGGCTGCACAAGTGCTGTTTCAGGGAGAATCTTGACTTTCTATGTGAAGATATGGTTGTTGCTATCGAGAAGTAGTGGCCGGCCTTTTTCGGAGTTAGGTTAAAGTGTACGTTTTAGTTTGACTCTCTGTCTGTGCCACAGTGACATCATAGCTGCAAAGTTGAAAATTGAATAGCTTGAATTTTAGGCTCAGTGGAGAGCCTTTTTGAATCCGTTACCATCCATTCAACAAACCATTCTCGAGTGAGATGGCAGAGGTTACTGTTTTCTTGAGATTTGCAATTTAACTAGGGTTGTACCGATACCAGTTTTTCCAAAATGAGCAGTATACATGTACTTCCATGTGAGTACTTTCCGATACTGATGCAGTATGCTTATGCCGTTACACATAAAGTTACATATATTTGAACAATATTCCTCAGTATGTTTTACTTGTACATGGGTGACGGTCACAAGTTTCACTGCAGTACAAATACAAATTTTAAAAAACTGAATTGATTTCGTGGAATCGGTGGTCATTCCGTGAATACAAGTATGAGTGCTCAAGCCCGGTATCGGGCCCGACACCCGATACCAGTGCTT
Source organism: Synchiropus splendidus (assembly GCF_027744825.2). Classification (NCBI taxonomy): domain Eukaryota; kingdom Metazoa; phylum Chordata; class Actinopteri; order Syngnathiformes; family Callionymidae; genus Synchiropus; species Synchiropus splendidus. The sequence continues at coordinate 25,458,099 of NC_071336.1, forward strand.
GTTGTATAGTTTTAGCTATTCAACAGGCTTGTCCAGAAGCAAGCAACGCACTGTTCAGCCTTCATTACAAGTATTTGTCATGTAAAGCCCTGTTTTTGTTCATTTCTAACCACGAATTTAACATTCTCTGTGTGGGAATCATAAAGTACTTATAACACAGGTCAAAGTGATGTCCAAAAATAAAGACTTTTAAATGGGCCAATGGTGCTGTAACCTGACACCAAGTCAAGACAAATGACAGAGCCCATACTGAATACACAATACAGAAGTATAAGTCTATTAGACACACATTTTCTTCTGTTTTTCAAAACAACTCACAAACTGAAATGCTTTCATTTGAACAAACCTTTACTTTGTTCTGGATTCATTTGGTCTCTGCACGCTCTGGTGTCAGGTCAGGTGGTCTCAGCTAGGTCACTTCGGGCAGGACTGAAAGTTCAGGTCAGGAGTCAAACGCTGCCCGCAGCCTATTTGCAATGCTGTTTTAATAAATGTGTTTATCTACAATTAATTCATTGGATCCAAAATAAAGTCAGTCACTTTCTCCTCATAAAAACCTGCCTGTGGAGACCCGACAAGAAATTGGAACAAACAAACAATAATAATAAACTAGGAACACAGTGTTCATTCTCCATAACTCACAGCACCATTGGGTGAAGATCATGAGAACATCATTACGTCAGAGGTGCAACGTTCATCCTCCCAACCCTCTGATTCTGTCCTGACTGATTCATTGAGTTTTTTCTCTTTTATTATTTCCCATCAGCCTCCTCCTCCTCCTCCTCCACCTATCTTGATGATCCTCCAGCATCACACCTTCGTGCCCTCAGTCCATCATCAGTATCTACGGTTCAGCACTAACCCTCCCTTACTTTGTCTCCACACTTCTCCACATGTCCCTCTCATGTACTTGTATTTCTGATCTCCTCCTTTGACTTGCTTACAGTACTGAGCATGACTACTTCAAGCTCCTCAGAAGCTCTGGTGCTGTCAGCACCAGTCTGCTGTCAGCAACAATGACACTTCATCTGGTTCTCTACACTTTTATAGCTCCACAGACTTCTTCACCAGGCTTCCACCATCGCCTCACTCGTTCATAACAATCCTTTGTGAACGTATGAGAGAAGGAGACATCAACCAGTTGCAATGCATCGGCGTGTGACCGTGTCTTGTTTCACTTAATGAGGATTCAGTGGAGCCGTAATTGTCCTTGTGGTGTTGCTCGATAGATGCAGATGTCTGTAATTGTTCGCACACTGTTCGCACACGTTTCACCAAAGCAAAGCGAAGAGAAATGAATATTTTGGGCTCGTACAAAAACATTCAAATCTCACTTTTAAGTTGCAGGTCACGCGGCTCTAACAGGGCTCCTGCTAACTGTGACAGTTGCGAGTCTTTGTATGCAGATGGCTCTTTTTCCACCCTCATGACTGTGGGTGGTTTTCACACAAACAAACTTGGCCTGTAAATCCAAGTTTAATTAAAAAAGCCCACACAGCCTGTAGACAAGGCTCCCATCCGTCCATTACTGTTTCAGAATTCTGACAGCTTTTTCTGTCTCCAGACCAGCAAGTGTGCGACGAAAAGATGGCTGTGTGTAAAGTAGCCTGATGTTGTTCTTTTCGTGCAATGACTGACTTTCCCATCCTTCCATCCATTCCAGCTTGTTTTTTGTTGCTTTATATTTGTTTCGACAGCTAAATCCTGAAGACTTCATCGGCCACATTATCAACCTGCATTGGTGTGACCTGGTTAAACATTGAATTTAATTTCTGAGCTTGTGAGGACCACTTAACATGCTTTAGTGGGTCAGTATTTGGTCCCCAGACCTCCATTTTGTGATATGTGTCTTATAGATGAATTTTATGTTGCTATCGAGCAAGTTTTATAGCAAAAGCTGAAGGTTTATAAATGGTCAAAACCAGAAACAATAGTTGCAGATGATGTGATGTCTCTTTTTGTTTTGGAGTTGCAACCATGTCATTTGTTGCTCAGTGCAAAACTGCCATAATTGTAGCTAGGCAATTGGATTTCGTTTTTTTCCCCTGAAATACAGCGAGTTTAAAGGCCCATTTATGCTCTCTTTACGTACAAAAATGTATTCATCCTTTTCAAACGTTACTGTCGCGGATCACATGCATTGTTGTTTATGAGTTCTTTACGTTTATATTGCTCTTTACCAATATATCCATTAGGGGGCGCCTGCCAGAGTCGATCATTTATGACAACAACAACGTACAAAACCAATATTGCGACTGTGGAAGAAGTAAAGATCATGTACCCCTTGAAACAGAGGCAGCATTGTAGGAGGCGGTGGTCGGTGTGGCTGCTAAATATATCGCGACTGGAGGATCGAGAATTTCCGCCATTTTTATGTCTTGTTCATGTGTCTTTAGAGCTACATATCAGGTAGTAACAGCAACACTGCCCCCAGATTTTACCCTTCGAATGAAGAAAGTCGTCCTATCACTCCAGGTTTGAGTGTCAGATCAGATTTTCAAATAAATTTTGTTTAGTCCAAGTGAATATGTAGAGCCTCATAATTCGCGATGAAGCTACAAATTCACATCTCTGGTCCTCTAATGGATGAACGAACACTCCAAAATACATTTTTTTTAATCTTGCTTCACTTTCAACTTGGGATAGAGCAAACATCCCAGCACCACAGTAGCCTGAGAAAACGCGGAAAAAAATCCTCCGACGTGGCTTCAGCTGATGCTTTTAGCTCCACTTTAAATGCATGTAATTTTAATTTAATTGGAGCAGATTCTCCCGACAACACCATATTAAAAAGCACACAGGCAGTTAAAGAGGCTTTCGAGTTTCTCTCCCCACTGCGCCAGACGGAGACTCCAACACGGCACAAGTCTGTTAGTCATCCAGCTCTCAGTGTTTATGGACTTATTAACAAGAGCATCGCTGATGGTGTCAGTCGCTCTGTTGTACCGAGACGCGACTTCTTTCTTTTTCATTGTGAAATATTTCTCCAGCATCCAGCGACAAGCCGTTCTTTTTACCTTTAACTGAACTGAGTTTTTCAGGAAAGTAATAAAGCTGTATTTCTGGGAACAAGGTAGTAATCCTCAAAGAATACTGCACATGAAAAAAACTTGCACTGAAAAGTGTTTTTATGAACTGAAATTATTGAATTGATGTTTTTTTTAAATTCACATTTAGTTAGGGAAAAAAAATCTTGGAGTAACAGCACCAGTCTCTCATTCTGGCGCACCAGAGACAACCAGCGGAAAATTGATGCGTATATGATAATAGCAGTGGTGTCCACAACCGCTAGAGCTTCACTGTTGAAGTATGAGCTGCACTTGTAGTCTTGTGAATGAGCAGCTGAAGAAAGTGTTTTTGTCATTGTATATTTACAGTCACAGTCGTGGAAGGGAGAGCAACTTCAGTAACAGTTTGTGACAACACGCTGTTTCTCTGGTTGACAAGGCTCCGCACAAGTTTCTCTCTACTGAAAGTTGATCATCCGACTGTGGATGCACTTTCTTTTGTCATGTATTAACACTGAATGGATGTCATTTTGCAGATCACATATATAATGTAATATGATGAGCATATTTGGTGATCATTGGAGGTACATTCTTATTTGACTGATGTGGTACAACACGCTCCCATTGATGCCAACCACCCAGATATGATCCCACGTTTGACATATCCCCCCAGATTTGATCAGTGGTTTCAGCTTCCATCAGTTGGGAGCGCCCCGGCCGGTCCAGATCTCGGGGTTATCAAAGCCAGCTCGGCCCAGGCTCGGCCTCCTGTCATGTTAATGGAGCAGGAGTTAAGCCAGTGCTTCCTGTCAGACTGCAGGGCTCTCAGGTTCCACCTCTGGTCTGAATTATGTCTGTCTGTCCCAGACTGCCACACGGACCCTCCTCCACATGCCCACTCCTCTCTCACCAGGTCATTACGCTGCACAGCAGAGCGAGAACTAGAAGTTGTCTTTGGGAAATTCTTCTGCTGACCAAACCACCACAACACCCTATTTTTTTTTTTTTACATCTATTGTGCTTCCTCAAAGAGACATTTTCCTCTATTTTCATACCAACTTAACCACATATGGAGCAGCAGCCCATGGCATTTTTCAAGATGTCTATTTTTCCTCTCACTGTTTTGTGTTTCTTTTTGTGAGTGTGACATTCCTCCACCGAAATTTGCTTTCAGAACGATCCGTCAATGCAGCGTTCTACTGTCACTGCCTTGTCCACATGAAAACACATCTTTTCCGCGCCAAGAAATGAGCCCACGGTACCAAAATCAGCGAACCAAGCTGACCCCCTTGAAGTCTTGAGCGGTTTCCCTCTGAACTCCTGAATCGAGTTAGCATGGGCTTCTTTTGGTCGGCGGGGCCCGGAGCCCCGGTCAGATATGATCTTCTGTTGCATGCTCCAAGTAAACTGTAAAAACAATGGGCCTTCTGAGAGAGCTGTAAACATGTGCCTGGAACCTTGACCCCGGCAGTAAACAGTCTCTCCACCTGATGATGAATAGCAGAACTCTCTCTCTCTCTCTGCCTCTGCGGTGCAGCTGAGCAACACCAGGACCAGTGTGCAGGAAGTGTTTCGCTGAGATGATGTCGACTGTGTCCAATGCAGGACGTTTTATCAAGGGACTTCTATGTGTGGTCAAACAGCACAACAGTAAAGAGCCATAACAAAAGAAAATGATCAGTTTAATATGTGATAATGAAGTTTTAATGTCGATAAATGCTCAAAATTATTAGACCCAGTAATTGGTACTGTGTAGTCATAGATATACTCAGCCAAAAGGACTTAAAGCTGAGGCCTTATACTGTGAAATAAAGATTTTTAAGAGCGTCATGATGCAGTAATTACAAGTGTAAATGAGTTAACAAATTGTCAGTTTAGATTCAGTCCCAGTTAGTATAGTTTTTCAAGACTTTATGAACGTGAGTTACTCTGTTGCTTGATGTCTCAGCTGCTGGAAAAGACAGAGTAATAGTTTTCCAAATAAACCTCACTCTATCACCTTCTTTTAATCGTTTTTTTTTTAAATTTAAAATGAAAAAGACTGTTTGATTTCAAACACTTGCATCCCTGGTAATCCCCACAGACTCCTGAGGGATGATCCCAGAACTGTTGTGAGGTCAGATTGACCATGTGTTCCCGCCTGCCTCCTGATCACAGTTGGGACTTCAAATTGATGTGACTTTCATATGACAAGGAACAAGCCCTAGGTAACTTTCCATTGCAGTTCAAATAAAAGAAGATTGTGAGTGAAACTTCCTCTTTCATTAACTAGCAGAATGTTCCGTCCACATCAGTGACCCTGAGTAAAACATAGTTACCGTGTTTTCCGGACTGTAAGCCTCCGTTTTTGTTTTTGTTTTTTTAATGTTAAGGTTTTGCTGGTCTTGCAACTTATACTCAACTTGTATATATCAGCAAACACAATTTCACATGTTCTTAACCACTACTTCATAGTGACCAATGTGACCAAGGAGTAAACATTACACCCTGATAATCTTCAGCTATCCTAGAAATGGATATAAATGGCATGAAAACAAATTGACCGCAGACTACACTACACCACCGTTGCTCTCGGAACTAAGGTTTGCATCTATCCTGGACGCCTGACAGGTTGGACTGGGTGAGAGTAGCTGCAGATGAGTGAGATTTAAAAGCTAGTATTTGTACTGTCTTCAGTGCATTTAAAGTCAAAATCCTCCCCTTTGCTGCCTTGCTTCTCAGTGGACTCATTTCTGGGCTGCGTTCCGTTCAAGTGGGCAACAATGAATACAAATGAGTTTGCGAGAGGATACAACTTATGTAAGTTTTGTTTGTTTGTTGGTGCAACTAATACTTAAAATATGACGAAAAATATGTTACTATACAATCATAATATTACATTATTGTTCATCATTTGTTTTCAGACACATTTCAATGTGAACTTTTTATAAAGGTGCTTTATTCGTCTATTTTTTTTTTATGTATTTGTATATCTTTTTTAAATGTATTATATTTTTAGTTTATTTTTTTTAATCATTCATTTTCATTGATTTGTTCATGAATCATTTATAATTTTGTATCTCAAAGCAAAATAAAATGAGTCACTGAAAAAAGGAAAATTATTTTTTATCAAACAGAATACATTTGAATGCTCCCATTACACATATATTTTTTACTAACATTTTATCTCATTTTTCTTTTTTTATCATGAGGCTATTTATCGTCACGGCACGATTTCACCAAAGAAACTTTGAAGCATACATTGACAAATGCATTCATTCTGAATCTGAATCGCGACATTACATTTCTGTCAATATAATGTTTTTTTACAAATGTAAAAGGTTTAATATTTAGATTTTATTTATTGTGACATCTGCAGGTTTCAAATAGAGATTTTGTTGATTCATTACTAGTTTTGGATATGAGCTCCTTGGCAGAGGTATGAGCTTTCTCAGTGCTTTTCTGGTATGATGTTTATTGTCACTGGCATCTTAGTTGTGCCCAGTCGGACCGCCCCTCACAAAAGCTTCAAATGTCACCCACGTGAGAACAAAAAGATGGCGTGTCAAGTTTAGATGTGTCACTTCCTCAGTTGGGGTTGCGGCTTCATCAGAGAACTCTGACCCGCTGCTGACCTGAAGAGCCAGTGGACGTAGGCGGTGGACTCTGTTTGTCCTCACAACAGAAGCACGCTCGTTTTTGTTTCCCTCTCAAAGCGTCTGCTGATGCGAGAGTCAGAGAGCAGCGGGCAGAGGAAGTGCCCTGTTTGTTTAGCTTGACCTGCTCCGATGCGCTCCTTTGAGACCCAGCCTATGTCCACAATATTTATGTCTGGAAGTCCACTTCCCCTTTCTGTCCTCTCAGGGAGGAACACTGGGAGGATTTTTGGATCAAAAAGCTGTGTTCCACTTGTATTATTCCAACAAAACGATAGCCAATTGCGCTGACCAGTATATTAGGTGTGACCATGTTCCACCAGTGGTATTGAGCAGTGAAATCCAGGAAGGTGTCCTGCTGAGCGCTCCTACAACTGAGGTTAGACTGAGGTTGTTTCACACCGCTCGGCCACACAAACGCTTGCCTAGAAAAACAGCCGCAGCACCGCAGAGTGAAGGCACAACCTGTCCAACTTCACCAGTCGGACCTCTGGGTGCCGGTTTGACCCCCGAGGCGGTTCCCCTGGTAGCTGCTTAATAACACATGCGGGGACGGACAGTCGAGATAAGCACGGGCTCGGCTGCTTATCTCAGGTTTCTAAACAGGACACAGAGCTCAGAGAGGCCTCGGGCTGGAGGTGGGATGAGCGCAGAGGATTTAGAGCTGAAGCCCAAATGATAAATCGCTTTTTTTAACCCTTTCATCTCAAGAGTTGAATCCACTGAAAAATCATACTCTCTAGTTTGGTTTAGCTTCACAGACATCATGGGAGGACAAGCTTTTAGGAAACAAACTTTGCATCCAAAAAGGGTTAAACTCAAGACCTGTGGGCCAAATATGAGACATACTTTTACTGTTGCTGCTGTAAAACCAATTAAATTCAAGAACACTTGAACTGTTAGTCCCATAACGTACTGCAGCAGTTCAAGCACCTATGAACTGGGTAGCGTGTCACATGAAAAAAAAGACAGCAGTTGGGGTTAGATCAGCGATGAAATGGTGCTCCTTTGTGTCAATTACTATTTCCTCAAACCGCCTGTCACAGTGACTTCTGGTGTGGCACTGTCAATAAGGAGGAGAGCCACGAAACGGGTTATAAAAAAAGTAGCAATTGACATCCAATATAATTCAGTGAACAGAGCTTCTGAACTTCTCCCTGCACCCTGCCCGATCCACACCCCCTGTCTGGAATGCTGCACAGGAAGGGAAGTGTCTTTTACTGACTTTACTTTTAAGTCCGGCCAGACAATTGTCAATATGTGACGCTTCAGTAGTGAGAATGTGTTGGCTGGACAAGTCATCTTCTGTCTTGGTTCAAGTGAGGTGTTGCATGCCACTTCGCCATTCCAACTAAACATCCTTAAGATCCTCAGCCAGGCGCCTTTATCCAGTGGTGTGGATACAGTTTTCACGTGCCGCCCTCAACATGTGGTGGCTGTGTCCGGTGAAGACGACTGGAACACAAACAAATAGATCATTCAGGTTGAAGGTTCTGCTCAGCGCTCCATTGGCTTTTATCGCTCACAGACCTGAAGTGGCGCGTCGGCTCCTTCCAGAATACATTTTTCCCTCAACATCTTCAGCGGACAAAGCCAGAGTAAACAGTGGATGAAGAGCGAGCAATAAAACATGTGTTGATACACAGGCAGTCCACTCTATTTAGTCTGTGGCCGACTTCTAATTGGATTTACAGCTCCAGTGTGACGGCAGGAGGGACGTTTGTCATTTCTGCAATGGCCAAAAAAGAGAGAAAAGTTCAGGGAAACTGTCCGAATTAAATCATACTTGTTTAATTCTCTCAATTTGGTCTGGGATTGAAAACTTCCCTCGTCCTTATTTATGTTTTCTAAAGCCACAGAAATGCAGTCCTGTATTTGTCATTGGAAAAACACTGCAACTAGATGATTTATAGTTTATAAGACTCCAAGTTGCTTCAATCTATAGTCCTGGCAGCGGCTCAGGTGATAACAGTTTACACAAGCATGGCTTAAAACTAGTTTTTATAAAGTTTGTATCCTAACACAGGACATCGCAGACGCAGGTTGCCCACACTATTGACCCGGTTTAAATCCTCCGTGCTGCCTCAAGTACCTCTTCTCTTGACTCAGCGAAGTTAAATGTAGCATCGATCTGATGGACAGTAAACGCTCCACTGTGACAGGCTCGGTCTCTCGCGTAAACATTCCCAACATTATTATTTTCTTCTGGGCCAGATGTGCATCTCCATCTTAACAGCAGCCACAAAAAAAAAAAAAAAACTTCCTTTATCCTACTGGACGGAAGTGAAGAAGCTAAATATTTGGACCCAAAGGATGTCTGTCATTACAGATGGAGACTTGTGTCTGCACTTATGTATCAATTAAAAATAGACAAACCACCGTGTTTATTTTTGAGATGTCTCAATTTGTTTTGGGTGGATGAGCTGGTAAACAGTGCTGGAGTGTTAGTGCCATAATTTTAACTGCACAGCAGCTCGTCTGTGGCAAGAGGGCAAAATAGATTCAGTTCTTCACAAGTGTTTCTATTTTATACTCAATGTCATGAAAACACTGAAGCTACACTGACAGTATGAGTGGAGACATTGTGGACTCTAATATTCATCCTCACCACAGCGCCATTTTCACACTCCACAGAGCGCACCTTCACTTTCTTCAACGTGTAACTTTTCTGTCAAATTTTTGCTGACATCAGCAAGTGAAAACCCGTGTGTTGAAGACTTTCCAGTTGCCCTAGTGTGCCATCTTTTTGGGGTCACATGGGGATAAGCCCACATGAGCTACTCTAAGAGAAGTCAAGGACATCCTGGAAAGGCTGTCAGTTCTTTTTTTTTAACCTGTAGTTGAATAACTATTTTTGAATTAGCTCCATATCTTATATCAAGCTGACTGTACCACATTCTGAGGCTGAAACTAGGACATATCTGTGCTTAGTATCTCTTCTACCTATTACTTTTTGGAGTATCTCAGAGCTCAAAACCCAAATCTGGCCACAGTCTTCTGTGTTTGTACCTTTTACTACAGGTAGCCTCCCAGAGATCCACATGGGAGGTGGGGAAATTAAGTCATTTATCAAAGGAGGTTTCACATCTGTCTAGGACTGTGGTACCAGTCTATAACAGGAACAACAATATCAGTCTGCCTTTTTATTCTTGATGTTATCTTACTCATATCAGGGAACAGACAGATTGTCCTCACCATGATATAAAGACAAGTTTTTCTCCTTGAATATCATACGTACGTCCACTTTCCACCTGTCATCATATTTCCGTCGTTGTGCATCCTTTTTCATCTGGTTTTGGAAGCGTCTGCACCAATATTTTTAAGCTCTTCTTGTTAGAAAACCTGGAGCTGGAAAACTGAGCTTCATACAACCAACACACAATGTCATTGGTCTTGACAAGTTCATCTTTGAATATGAGGCAACACGGTGATGACAAAGTGGGCTTTACTTTAGCTGCAATTTTCCTGTTCCCCCATGATAGACCTGTGTCCTCAGAAATCTGGTATAAAACATTCAAACTTCAACTTTTGCTGAGAGAAAAAAACAATACCTGGAAGTGGGCACCTTGGTCTGAGGTGCCATACAGGGATCGTAACATGTTTCTGGGTAAGCAACTAAACACTCCTACCTTCTTCATGTCTCCATTATTTCATCCATTGGGAGTCCTCCTTCTCTCTTTTTCCCTTCGTCCACCATGTCCCATCTCCGCTCTCCACCTGTCCCAACTACCTGACCTCCCAAACTTTATCTCCAAACGTCCCTCTGAGATACTCATTTCTGCTCTTGTCCTTGGTTGGTGCCAGTGAAAACCTCAGTATCTTCAACTCCGACTCCTCTAACTCTGCTTCTCGAGCCTCCAGACTTGCTACTTCTTGTTGACTTTGAACTCCTACCCCTTTTCTGACTAAATAAAACCACAATAAAGCAGTGATATGAGGGAGGTAGAAACGTAGAAGCGCGGAGGAAAAGCCCCCGTGCTACAGTGGGAGGTGGGTGTCCATTAGCGTGTCCAGGTGTTAACACGTTCCATGTGTGTTTACACTTCATATATTGTTCCACGCGGTGCTGCAGCCGAGTCTCTCCTGGACTATTACAGCAGGATTGTGAGGGGAAGAACTGAGGCGCCGCTCTCTTAAATCTCGGCATGTTGTTAACCCAACTTTAGGGGTGTCACCCACCTGAGCGGGGGAGGACCTGGGGGTGGGGGGATGTTGAAAGTGGAGCTGGTGGGCACGCTATAAAGAGCAGTGCGTTTTCAGCTGGAGATCAACGTGTGGCAGCATGGAGCCGCTCCACGACAAATTGGGGCTCTTTTGATGGCCGCCAGTCGGCAAGCTCATTACATTTGCATGTGAAAGCGAGGAGCTCGATCGCCCAGCGCTGCGCAAAATACTCAATGCTAATGGCCTTGTCGCCGCTGTCGGCTCCGGCTTTTGTGAGCCGTGACTGCTGCCAGTTGATGGCCCTGTCCTGAGGTGCGTGTGATTCAACCAAAGCAACGCGCACAATAAGAGGCATGTGTTGATGCGTGACCCTGGTTAGTGCCTGTGAGTAAAGACAACATGTTTGCCCTTCTGAATAGGAAAACCTGTTGCATATTTTTCTGATTCATGCTAAAAGCACTCCGTCCATCAAACAGAGAACGAAACTGTTCTTGCTGTTTAAGATTGAACCACAAGTTTCAAGGTTCTTCAAGGACACATTCTGGCAGTTTTTTAGCTGAGTTAGCAGTAAAACATTGTACATCTGCAATCATGAAGAAAGCAGAAAAAATATCTATGTAACAACAGGGTTTCATTACTGTCACAATATTGTACTAAAATGTGTACTATCGATTGGACTAAAGTGCATGATCAACTTAAAATTTGATGACTCATTCTTTTGTGATACCTTTCTTAAATGGTAAACATACTTTGTTGACATACCGTATTGCAAAAATTAAGAATATTTAGAGTCTTTTATTCACAGATTTTGCGTGCTGTGAAGGTGAGATTTTGGGGCACTTTCCCACACGAGTGGCTACTGTCACAGCCAACACTTTTAGCCTGTTGAATGTAGGATCTTAAAATCAGGGGTCTCCGTTTTCACTTGCGGAAATTCTCCTTCGAGTGTAGCGAGAGAACCGTGAAAAATGTTCTATCAAATGTGAATTTTGTGCCCAAAGCTTCAATTTTTGGCATTCAAAACATAATCATATTAATGTACGCTTGCCGGTTTAACCATCGTTTTGAGCTCTGGAACTGCTGAGGAAGAGTAGTTTTTCAACTTGTACTTCCTGTCTCATGGATTTTTAAGGCTCTGAATTGATATGAGGAGATAAAAGCATGTTATTAGCCCCAAATGGTTAAATGTTCAGTTTGTCGTAGCCTGAAGACAGCATGACTATAATTTTTACAGAATTTACAGATATTACCTCAGTATTCTGTCTGTTTTTATCCTATTTAAATCCTGAAATTAGTTACCAGACGACCACCTTAGCGTTTTGTTTTTACGTAAACCTTTGTTTTTTCTGAATGTGGTGTCTTGAGTGAGGATATCACAAATGTGACACATCAATTTGTTGATATGCAGTTGTAAATTAGAAAGTAGCAGTTTAATGTGAACTTTATATCCTTGAAAACTAGAAGTCACAATATTTGGATCTGTTTGAAATATAAAGGTTTGATATTTATATTTGGCACTTCTTTTTTTTTTTTATAAAAAAAGAAGTTAATAGTTGTGTGGACCCAGAAAAATCTAAACTGCAGTTGAGAGAAAGACGGTTTTATTCGCCGGAAAACTGTTAAATGTGATGTAGCTGAGTAACGCCTAAGTGTAGCTTGTTGAATTATTATATATTGCATTCCCTGTGACACAGGTTATCCACTAAACATGACCGCTAGAATGCTAAATAAGCTTGAAATGTCTTTAGATGCCTTTTCATCACTGCCAACTATTCATAAAAAAATCTTCATTTTTAGCGATGATGTGAAATGAAGGATAAAAAGGACAAAAGCATCACATTTACAGGTTCTGCCAGACGTGCTGCCTCCCTGACCCAAAAAAGACCCTTCTGGACTCAAGTTTCCACTGACACCAGACACCAACTGATGATCCAGCTAACTTGAGTCTGACTTAAGCAAACAAACGTCACATTAGTCTGGCCAAGCGCTGGACGTTGTTGTTATTTCTTGGGTAATAGTCCACGGGGAGACCCCGAGCGCTGGGCCCGGCCTCGCTAATGCAAACTGCCGCTAAGTGCTTGGCTGCTAACAGTGTTTTCCTGTCCTGCTAATGGAAAGAAACAAGGGTCAGAGCTCACACACACACACACTCTGCTCGGCGAGGTGCGCTTCCACTTTTAACTGCCTACTTGTGGTTACCATGGTGATTGAGGTGTAAACTTTTCAACCCGAGCGTCGCCACCGCACTTCCATCACGATTACTGTGACAGGCGAGCTTTCAGAAATGTAAATGCTCGGCGCAGGTCACCAGAAGAAGCAGGAGTGAAACCAACTACCTTCAGGACTGATTGTTATTGTTCGCGTCACCGTGATTGGTTGGTGGATTCCATAAAGCGACTGAGGAATCTTAGATGGTGACGAATGATACGCCGACGTCACCGGTATTTATGACCCACATGCATGTTCGCTACTGTCAAGCTTTTTTACGTGCACATTGGAGAAAAAAGTACATCAACATTCCTTCTTTATCAGACTTTTACGAAGCCAAAGGTGGGTTGTTTTGGACCGCAGTTACTTGTTAGTTCCCAGGTTAACTTTTCCACCATATCACAAAACATATTTAAATACGCAGTCGACTCAGACATACAATTATTCAAAAACAGTGTTAACTCGCTACTGAGTCCCACACAACTAAGTGAGTCCCTGTGATTCAAGCCGCTAGGCAGGAAGTGGTTCTGACTCTAGATCTCTAAACAAGAATCAGCCCCAACTAGATGCAGTGAACAGTCACTAGCTAAGATACGCGTTGAATATGATGGTGGTTTTTAGAAGCATTTTTGAGAGGACAAAAAAAGTAAAGTCAGTCATTAAAAGCACTCGTGATGCCTTTAAGTGCACCTGGAAACATCAGCTTTTGTGCATGTACTAAAACCCAAATAATGAAATAAAAATGTTTGAGTGGTTAGCTCGGTGCTACAGGTGTGAGCAGGAAAACAAACAGAAATCCAAATATAAATAAAAAGTCACTTTAATTGAAGCTGTTCTTCCATTCACACTCACAGTCAAGCTTATAGTCTGATCACAGAGAGATGTTGGACATTCACCCAGGAGTCACACGGTGGACGCTTCCATCAGACAAAAATAGAGATATATTTAAGATGTTTACAACACACTTGAATCGTCAGCACGGAGGAGCGCGCACGCCTACAGTCCAACACTGATTGAGTTTTACTCCCCACGCAAGTCCTCTTTTGTACCCTGGTGTCAGTGTAAAATTATTCTTTATACAAATGTGCAAATCGTTTGGAATCCTTCAGCGCTCGAAGTAGAAGTCCAGGATCCTCAGGAGCGGCGACTGAGCTCCACCTCAAGTTTAAATACAGCTTCTCGTCGCTTCGCCTTTCAATTTCAAGTAAAGTGCTCCTCTGGAAAAAACCACACGGCATGAGATCAGTCTTCTCCTGCCACGCAAACCCAGCAGTCCACTGGACCCAGAAATGTGGGAATGACTTTTAAGTAGCAAGACCGCAGCAGTCCCGGACGGACCCTCAACAGGTCATACGAACTCCAGCTTGCCGTGGCCACTGTACATCCCCCAGTGCACCAGCGATAGGATTTTATCGTTGCCCAGGTCGGCCTGCCTCATCTTGTCGCAGGTCAGACAGCAGTTCTCGTGTCCCGTGACCGGCACCATGCACTCCAGGTCCAGTTTGGCCAAGTGGCCTTTCTTGGTGTGGTGTCCGTGGAAGCTGTAGTGGAGTCGCGACAACATCTGCTGCCGCTGGTCCTGCAGCCGCTTGTTCTCGCTGCGCAGCATTCGCAGCGCCAGCATGATGAGCAGTACAAGAATGAGGCCGCCGGCGATGGGCACCGCGATCACCGCCGCCCGGAACCACACCTCCTTGGCCGAGGCCAGCTCTTGGACTCGGGTCACCAGGTTCCGGTTGTTGCTCTCCGGCTGATACCGGCCATGATCTGCTCGGGTGGGGGGGGGAGAAACAAACGTCAGTTAGGAACACAAATGACGGCCTGTGAGGACACAAACAGCTGTTTGCCGCCTAATGAGAAGCTTTCCCAGGCTGCTCCTGCTCTACAATCATCCCAGTAACCACAGAGGGAGAAAATAAGAGACAGACCAGAGTCAGGAAGTGGAGCTGGGTAAAAACAAGTGAGTCACCTTGTCCCAACCGAGAGCCAGAAATTAATTAATAAACTCTTTGCGTGGTCACACTATAAAACCGCTTGTCTCTTAACACACATTTTCATGAACGGACAGCGCTCTCTGTCCCTCACAGCTACATTCCTGCTCGGTGGGAAAATTACAAGGTGAACACGCAATAAAAAGATCTATATCTGATCTCCGTCCAAGTGCTTTAGGTAAACTAGCTGCCTTCCCAGGCTGGAGACCATTAAATCCAAAAGAGGGTATGTGAGGAAACTAGGAGGGGGGGGGGTCTTCACCATCAGGCTCAAGGTGTTCCTTCTAGAACAATATTTACTGAGAAGAAGATTCAGCCCGGGGGTGCTCGTACCTGCTGAGTCTCTGGTGTGCGCCAGGTCGTGAAGGCCTCTGTAGTTACACATGTCGTGATGACAGCACTCCAGCGTGAAGCCCTCGCCCTGAGGGTCGGCCCCCTTCTGAGCGCCGCAGACGTCCCCGGCATTGGTGGCGGGATCGAGGCAGCCGTGGGTGAGCGGGGAGTTGGCGGTGAGCGGGTCCAGCACCTTGGTGAAGCAGGGGTTCAGCTCAGACTTGCACATGTACCCAGTGGCCACGCAGTGCGGGGCATCACAGTAACATCTGATTTCTCCTGGAGACACAAAAAAAGACAACAGAGGTGATTGGACTCTTCCGTGTTAGTTTTTGGATCGGTGCGGCCAATATGAGCTTAGTTAGGAGCAACCTCGTATATGGATTACAAACAGGAACTTATAATTTGTGGTTCTGTTGCCAGAGTAAATTTCTTTGAACCCAAATGGAAACTCGTAAAAGGGAAGGGGGGGGGCAGGAGTGTGGCGGAGGAGACTTCTCTTCCCCCGTTTGCACGCAATGCTTCACTTGTGGTCAGGACTGCCTGGGGGGAAGGAGGGGGTCCAATCTAGAAAGCTTCCAGCAACCTTATCATTACAGCCTTAACGCGGGCCCACTCATTACTGCAGCACACAGGAAGAGCGAGGGCAACCAAGAGGTGTCTGGCGGCTGCGACGTGTTCCGCCGTGCCTGGAGTTTTAAGATTCTGCGAGCTTAAGTGACAACATAAGCCGCTGCCTCTTTGGATGCAGTGGCACATTCATCAGATCAGTGTTATCCCTGGGAAAGATTGGAGCAGCGGGGACCGGCCAGGTCATTTGGAGAATATTTCATTAGAGAGGAGGCCCCTCGGTGGGCTGGGGAGATGGGGAGGGGGGTAGGCGAGCAGGCACAGGATGAATGGAGGCTTCACCACTGAGCTGAACAATTTAGACCAAATTGTGCTTTTACTCAGGTACATTTCCCGGGTTCACTTTACAAAAAGATTGAGGACATTCCAGAGGAATGATTGTGATATGAAAAATAAGCAAAAAAAAAAAAAAAGAAGGAGCTCTTTGGGGTTTCATTCAAACTCCAATAATAACAAAGTAACTTGCTATAGCAGCTGTAAGGTAGCAACACCGGATAACGTTTTCCTTTCCTTTTAATAAAGCTCTGTCATTGCAAGATACAAATTCATGAAAGTACATTGACTAACCATCGTTTACAGAAGGCTTTATTGCTCCTTGTGGTGTTTAAGATTTATTTTAGAACAAACAAACGGCATGTTAAGTTGATACAAAACCGGTAAAAATAGTAAGATTTAGACGCATTAACAACTAGGAACATATTCTTCTAATCGTTTCGCACGTTATTTCCTAATGAAAAGCGACTATTTATCCCTAAACCCCCACTTCAAACGAAAACATTCACCTGGTTATCGTTATTATTGCTGGAGTTTGGGCTAGCATATGTGCTAAGCTAAGGCGCTACTGTGTCAGATAAGGTGCGGAATATCTCGCTTCTGAACAAAACGTTCGAACGCTTCACGTCGTCTTTACCTTTGGTGAGGAGCACGGCCATGGCACACAGTTCCAGTTGTAGCCAGATGGAAATGAGACTGGACTGTCGATCCATTGACACCAAGTTGTCGCATAGAAAAGTTGCTCTTGTGTCCAGTGGCAGCAGCCGCGGGGTCCGCGAGTGACAAAATGCGAGTTTCACTCGGAGCAGCGGCGAAACATGTCCGCTCGAATCAAAAACCAAAGAGAATATTCGCTTTTTTCTTCTTTCTCCAACAAAACACTCCACCGCAAAATAAAGAAGAAAGCTCGGTCCTAAAAGCGCTGCGACATTATCAGCTGTTCTGTCGGGAGGAAGAAGAGGAAAATAGTCCGTTGCACTTCCCTGGTGCGGCCAAGCACGGGGAAGGTTCGGTTTATAATCCGGTGTAGGTGAAGGCGAACTATCCGCTTGGTTCCGAGACTGACGACAGACTCCACACACAGCGACTCCGAGCAGAAGAAATAACTGTGGTCGCACGACCACGCCCCCTCACTCATGATTGGTTACTGCACTGAGATTGACGGCTGCCGAAGTGGTTGTCATTTCCGGTGTTAGTCCTTTTCACAGTAAAGCGGCTTTTGTGACTTTTCTTTTAGGTGTATGTTGATGACCCTTTATTGCTTTTCACCTTAAATCTGATGCCGAAATATGCGTTATGTCTGACACGAGACATTTATTGTCTTGCAAATAATGACTTTTTTCATGACTCTTTGTTCGGCACAGATCGCAGTTGTTTTTTTTCCACCTTTGTTTATTATTGTTTTGTTTGTCTAAGGCACACATCAAATGCTTATATATATATATATATATATATATATATATATATATATATATATATATATATATGTATATATATATATATATATATATATATATATATACACACACCCCGGTTCTCGAGCACAATCCGTTCCAGGCGGCCGTTCGAGAAGCAATTTGTTTGAAATCTGAAATGTTTTTTCCCATTACAATGAATGGAAAAAGAACTAATGTGTTCCAAGCCTTAAAATAGTCTTTTGTAGGAGTGAATGTAGAGTGTCTGCTGCAGGTGCGCTGTTCCTCTATGTGTGTGGTCGCTGCATGTGGGAGGGGTTGCCGAGTGAGTGACGTCTCTCCAGAAGTGAAGAGGTGCCCGGTGCGTGTCCAGCTCTGAATGTGCGCTTCTGTGCAGTTTGGCTGTGACAAAGTCGTAAACCAAGTGACGCTCTGTCCCAGACTCGCCTCATCCCTGTCCCAGCTCCAGCCGACAACAGGACATCAAACCCTGGAGTGAGCGCTCCAGCCTCGGAGGTGTGGAGAGCGAGCACCTCCCCTGTGACACTCTACCACGGTCCAGTGCGGAGACAGGAAAGGTTTTACACCTCAGTATGAAGAAAAAACAGTCAGTAAAGGTAGCTAACAGGACACGTCTGCATACAGAGGCTGCGTTATACACAATAACAAAGCGCGTCGTGGGTCAGATGATCGGTCCTGTTTTTTCCGGCGTTCGAGTTCTGGAATTTGAAATTTGAAATCCGAAGCAAAAAAAATCTCACAATTTTTGTTTGAACTCCGATTTGTTTGAAATCTGGGACGTTCGAAAACCAAGGTACCTTGGTGTGTATATATATATATATATATATATATATATATATATACGAATAGGATTTAAACAATTTAAATAAAAGTTTGAACCTATGTTATTCTTTTTTACCAAGAGTTCTAAACTCTACGCAACAAAGCAGTCGCGGCTGTCACGGGAGAGTGTGAGTCTGTCTCCCTGCACAGGAGCCGGTGAGACGCCGCCCAGACTCTCGTCCCTCCGGGCGACGCAGCTCCGAGGCTGCGGGCGCGAGTGGACGGCGCTTCAGCGCAAATTAGCAAACCAAAAAGAGGCACGGCGCCACTGAGACGACACACACACACACACGCACACACACACTATTATCTCCCGCAGCGCGCGATCATTATCAGCTCAGGACATGACTCAACAAAATATCTTCCTTCACATCTCTCGCCATTAACTTTGTAGATGTTCTCACACGAATGACGTCAGAACTCTCCACCAACAATAGGACACGAATGAAACAAAAGGTCCTCAACGAAGTGTATCTCTTGGTATGGATTCAAACGTCACTAACTCGGATATTTCTGGGTGTAACCCCGGATTACCCAGCTTCAGAGGACAGTTCCAAACAAATCCGACGACGGTCGGCCGTTAATATTTCAATGAAAGTTCAGTATCAAACCAGAAATCGGGCTTTCAGGCACGACGGCGGCACGTTTATGGTGAAACAACTCCATCTAGTGGGTGAAATTATAAATGACTTTAAAACACCGCAAATGAGGATTAAAACACTATCATTTTTATTCTCTAGCAAAAGACACTGGCTGTTTTTTAACAGATAAGAAGATAAGAAACTAGTTTCGATCACATAAAGTGTCTTGTTATTGACTCTTCATTTAATAATTAAAAATATAAATTTTGTTTAATAAAAAGTTAGGGGAAAACTGGTAGAATAAAAGCAATATTTTATCATTTGTAGCATTTTATTTCCAATTCATAATTGTTTTGCATCATTTTAAATCTGTGCACACACACATCAAGCTCAAGCTAACAACAGGCCAAGATGTTTGCACTGCGGTAAATTACAGGTTGTAACCGTCATTTTCGTTTTCTTCCTAGATGTGAATCAAAACGTCACAAGAAGCGAGCGAGTGTGTGTGTTTCCCTGCTGAGACGACAAGCATTAACAAGCTCCTCGGCACATGGACGACAATCACACCCACAAAAATGCGTCTCCTTTCACACATTAAGGGCCACTTGTAGGTGTGACCCGCTCCAGACGTGAGGGACTTTGCCTAACAATAGACCCCCAACTGTGCAACCAACGACTGCTGCTCAGACCCCGCCAGGGTGGGGGCCAAAGGTCAAGACTGCCCGAGCTCCCCTGAGCTGAAACAGACGACTTGTTACAGTGGCTGTATCAGCTGAGAGGATCCAGGGTGGAACCCCACCCAGGCAGACAGAACTTCCTCTGACACCTCCTGACTTCCTCTCTTTGATGTGAGGCACATCAAGATTGGAGGTCTCTGTGCGAGGAAGCCGCAGACAGGCTGACTGTCTCCACAATGACATTTCTCTCCTCGTGCTGATGCAGCCGATATTGTTTGTGGTGGAGATGGAGCTTTGATGTGAGCAGAGCAGTTACAGACAACGTCTCAGAGACTTTATCTTTCCACAGCAAGATTGTCATTTTTTGACTTTTGGAAAAAAAAAAAAAAACACTTTTGCCATTTTAATAAGGGGGTGTAATAACCGAAAACGACATTGACAGTAATAATAATGTAGTGCATCACAGTCATACTAACAATAACAATAATAATCCCCAATAATGAATAAACAACACCTGATGAATAGATTAATGATCATATTATACCTAAATGCAAGGGAGAAAATTTCAGTGGTTAATAATTTGAAAACCAAGAGCAAATAGCTTCATCTTATAGTGTTATTACATTAAATTCAATAGTTATTGCTGATGTTTTGATTGTTAAGACAACCACAAATGAACTAAAATGAGTGCATTCATTGACTTCAGCAATGTCTGTTTTAAAAAAAAAAAATTTTCATACCTGTTCTTCAATTCTCTCGCCTAAAAATCTGGTGCCGACATCAGGCTGGAGCACACTTGCCCTTGACAGCATTATTAGAATCCCTTCTGTTGGAGACTTATCATGCTCATCCTGAGCTTAGGCCCCAGAAGCGGTTGCCGGAGACATTTTCTGAAAACACTGAGGAAGTGTTTGTTTTCATTTCATAGCTCCCAATGTATCACATAGACTACGTCACTGGTCAGCAGCATTATTTGAAATCGCCCAAATTCGACTTTTCAATTTCGATCAATTCCCTCTCTTTTCTTGATCATCACGTGGTCCAAGGAGGACGGACAAGCTGCTTTTAAGTTATTTTTTTAACTTTTGAAAAAACGTTTTTTTGTCATTTTGGATAAGGGAGGGCAATTTTTTTTAAATCACCAAAATTCGGCTTTTACATTTTGATCAATTTCTTCGCTTCTCTTGATGTTCACATGGATGACAGACAAGTTGTTTCAAAGCCAGTTTTTGACTTTATTTTGTTAAAATGAGGACATGCGCACACACACATTTATATTCCCAGGGATTTTCACAACGCTTCTGAAAAAGGACTAACTGATGTGAATGTGAGGCTTGCCTCAATATATTTGAGAAAAAGAAAAGTTTTGTAAGTGCGCAAAATGACAAACCTGTACGAAAACTCAGGTGATAAACTACGAATGTTTGAATCATCTCAGTCTTTTAATGAATAATATATAAACCTCGATTAAGTTCAACTCGGGGCGTCAGAATCCATCCACTAACCATGGTGATGAAGCTCCAAGCTCTTCAACTCGGTAACACGGTGCAACAGTGCCCCCACGTGTTCAAACAGCGACCACTACAACACCAATAACTTGTGATGTTGTCCAGCCGGACACATCACTTCCGTTTGTGTCACCTGTCACTTCCCCACTGCAGTCAGAGACTGTAGTGTTTTTTCCCCAAACACAACACATCCTCCATTAAAAAAAAATCTCACATTTTCCCCCTTGTAGAATCCCTCAGTAAATGCAGGCTGCCAACAAACCCTCCCCAGCTGAGGCCCTCTCAGATCAGGTTGCCCACTGCAGTTCCCACCGTTCCAAATGCCTTGGCAAGTGTGAGTCCGACCCGGTCAAACCTGCGCGCGACAGCCAGGAGAAAATGAAGAAACACGCTCCAGCCTGGAGAGACATATTTTATTACATCTGTCAATATACTTCAGGAAACAATATACAAAGCTGTGGTCGACTGTACTGAAGATGTGGTGAAGCGCTGATACATTGTATGGTGAGGAAGAAAAGACCATTGGCAGCCGAGCATGACCCTGCTCCTCCGCGAGAAGTCATCGGAACGGAATCGGAAAACCAGAAATAATCACCCGATGCTTGTTGAAAGACCTGTAGTAGTCGGTCGAAGGATGAAGTGGGCGTGTGGACAGATAAGACTTTCAACAAGGCACTAGCTCGAACGAAGCAACCCTCCAGTGACAGAACCGGGTCCTAATGAAGTCCAACCGGGTTATTAGAACACACCTCTCACCGCCCTGCTCTGACCGGAACCGTGGCCAGTGGTGACATCACTCCTCAACCGAGTGCAAATGAAACCTCACTCTGGTAAATAAATTAAAAAACAACAAAAAAAAAAAAAAACCTTTCATTCATCTCTCTGCTGCTGCTGCTGTGGCAACTGTACAAAAAAGGAATGCACCGGTGATCTTCACTCTGCAGGTTGGACTTGGGAGGAACAGTCAGTGCATCATTCCTCAACTGAAGACTGATGACACACAGACTGGAGGAGGTCTGGTTGGGGGGCAAGGGTCGGAGAGTCTCAAGCAGCAGGACATCACGCCTCCTCAGTTTTTAGAAAAAAAGAAGCCACTCACTCCACCACACCAACCACCAGGCACTGTTGTTGTCCAGACTGGGAAAGCAGGGCCACCACAAGCTGCAAATAGACCACTGAACCATTGCGAGCAGTTATGGTGGACCAGCACGGGCGAGCGCGCTGCGCGATACACCACAGCACAGAGGTTCGACGTCAGAGGGGCGTAAGCTACGAAGAGTTCTTGCCTTAAAGCCCGGTTTGTGTCGAGAACAAGCGGACTGGAAGGTTTCTGTTCGGGGAGCATGCGTGCGCGTACGTGCTCGATGGTTCAATGATCTATGAACTGACGAATGAAGTCTGCAGACAAGTTAACATGAATAAAAGGCTTGGTAACCAGTGTAGCCGCCTCGCCGTCGATTAATTTGGATGTCAAAAGCTTTGATAGGCATGGCTTTCCATGGCTTCAATCTACAAAACATATGTACAACATAGGTAACAACATCTACAAGAAGTCTACAGTTTGTTTTCCCACCAGGGGTTTTACAGAGCAGAGTCTTGTAAAGCCCCCAACAACCCCTTTTCCTCCTCACAGCTCTGCGTTCCATCTCCTCTTGGCGGTCCAGCCCAAACGGTCCAAATACAAAGCAACAACAGCTCCTGTGTGTGTTTAAGACTGGACTCAAGAGGAGTCGAACTCTCCTTCTGTGCAATGGGTCGACCTCGCCCCCGTCACCTGCTTCGCCCAGTCCTCAGACCATGAAGGAATTCTGATTCTTCAACTTTTCTAGTTCTTTGATTTGCTGTCTCAGGAAGAGTATCCTGTGGAGGGAGAGACAAAACAAGCAAATGTTACTGTTCAAATGTCTCTGGTGGGAACCAACAAAGTCTCCACTGCCGAAGTTTATGTTCATGGTTATCTGACCCGTAGATGTGTCGGAAGCACAAATCAGATCAGAAATGATCAAAAATCAAATCGAATCTTGAGAACGGATTCCCAGCCCTAATATAAAACAAAATGTGATAGAGCTGCATGATATAGAATAAATGACAGTGACATTCATTTTTTATTGCAATATAAACAGAAACTAAGAAGAATTCCCACCAGTCAACCTGAGCAATGACAAATGGAATGAATTGGGTCCATTCTCACAAGTAGGTCTCAAACAAGCAACACATTGGCAAGTAGATAAAAATGATGAAAATCTGAGATATAAAACAAAACAAAAAAAAAATCAGTTACCAGGGTGAGTTCTGGCAGATTGAGTTCCCTTTATGTAACTGTGGTATTCTTTTAGTCATCCTAGTATTAATTTTGAACAGCAAAGTGCTAATGCTCATGCAACAGAACAAGTGCAGATTATTCAGGTTATTTATGAGATGTTAAACTGATTAAACCTCAGACGATTTATGACATGCTCTGTGACACAAACAACTGCAGCTGTTTTTGTTCGTTGCATGTTGTGCTCGAGTAGAGAAGTTACCGCATCTGTGAAATTTCTATGCTGTTTGGTTACTTTGTCACAGCAGCAACGGCATCCTGAATGATCTGTTCCTTAAAGTGTATTGGCATCACCACATGAATCATGTTTCCTTCAGGTTACGGCAATAGCAACACGGCACGGGCCACTGCCAAAAAATCATTGGTTTTCAAAACATCTCTAACAAGCAATCTCTGCTTTTGTGACTCAGACCCCCCTGCATGAGTGTCTGTTCGGGACTCATGGGTGGATGATACTAGCGCTCCCCCTCCCGTAAACAGAGGGCTGCGCTGCTCACAGCTGCCTTGCACAATGCTACATTTTTAAAGGAGAAAGAGGCTCAGTCTGTGTAGCAGGCTCAATTGTGCCTTCCGGAGTGGCTTCCCTTCGTTCAATTTCACGAAACACTGAAACACCCATGCTATATTTGGGTGTCTAGTGGCGGGTCGCGAGTTTGAGACCCCTAGTTAACAGGTTTACACAAACCCAGAGAGACTGAAGTTCAGTCTTACCTCTGCTCACGCAACGTTGCTTGGATTTCACAGACTCTGACCAGAGAGCGGAGGTTTTTGAGCTCAGTGCAGTTCTCTGACATGCAGATACTTCCCATCGTGTGAGCCTCTTCACGTAGTCTTGACGCCTGCACCACAAAGCATGCGCCTGTCACAACACATATCTACGGTCACCAGAACTGGTTTCATAGAGTGACTCTCACCTGCTTCTCTGCGTGCTCTGCAGGCCAACCCTGCACATGCTTGATGAGATTCTCATTGAAGTGGGCAGCGAGGGTGGGGGTGAAGGAGCAGGAGGGCCGGGCGGTAGTGGAGTTCGTGGTTGAGGAGGAGGAAGTTGGGGCATTGCTGCTGCTCGGTGCAATGGGGTTAGGGCCTGGGGAGGGACTCCTCTGACTGCTGCTGTGAGAAACCACAAGAAAGTGCCAAGGTTTTAGATTTCAAGACTTTTAAATGGAACAGAATAACAGTAATCTTCAATGACAATCATTTTATATGACCAACATTTCAATTGAAAGAACTGACTACTGGATGGTAGTGCTGTACAGTCTCCAGCAGATGGCATTGCAGCCAAGGAATTTAAGGAATGAGGCAGCAAAAGCCAGCAGAGCAACAGTCACAGTCTCAGTTACTAAGAAGCCATAAATCATCATCAAATTCGTTGGACAAAATTATACACGTGTTAATTGTATTCGCGGGTCATTCATTAAAATTGTATAGTTGCAAGTCCAGCAGCAACAAATTTGGATCTGACACACTTAACAGAGCATGTGAAAAGTAAGCTGCTCTTGAGGGCTGAAACCCTTCGCATTAATGTGATCGACAACCACCAACCACACGGAGAACTCAGGCTGTTGCCTGCGGACGATAGAGGGTGCCCATGCTGAAAGTCCACAGCTTGCAATGACCAAAAATGTTCACGTGATGTGGGAGGAAGTGTGAGTCATCGGATCATACGAAGTTGGTCAGTTGACACTGCTCTAAAATGTAAGGAACTTGCCTACATGTGATGCACAGCTGCGTCTGACACCCTTACTAGATGACCAGCATTAACTCTTTCATCAGCTTGTCTTCTGCAAATGACCGTATGGACCAGCCAATATGCTGTGGCCCGTCAAAATCATTGCTTCCGATTATCTCGCATGTTGTCTACAGTGTTACACACAAAGCCCATGCTTCCTGCCTTCCAGTTTTTTGAAAATTCTTGGAGATTCCAGAAACCTTTGAGGGGATTCAGTCATTTGACAGTGCATCGAAACAGGACAGCAAGAGAGTAAAACAGGAAATAGCTAAAGGGAATAACGAAGTCGAGTTAGACGTCAAAACATTTAACTCTTTAGCTTTGTCAATAATAACAGGTAAAATTGGAGAATCCATTTGTCGGCCATCGAGGCTAGGAAGACTGAAGCTTGTGCCGCACTATATCGAGCATCGATTTTTTTTTTGTCCTCAGGTGCTGACTCATCTCTGATGTAAGCTTCAACTAGAAGGTAATTATAGATTTTAAATCCGCTTCACTTATTGACCCTTGTCTCTCCTCTCACAAACCAAACATGCAAGTGACACCGTTGTGTGAAGAAGACTTGGATGAGCATTATTGAAAACATTTTTGCATTGGTGAGAAGAATTCACACTTCAGTGCTTTATGTGAGAAAGGGTTTAGCCTCATAACTGGTTATATACATTGCGCTACAGTCACAGATTATTCTTTGAAAAAAGTTGAGACTAAGCATTGACAACTAGACCACCACGATTGAGCTCCAAGGCCTCAAAGAGTTCCAAAACTGATCAGCAGGGGGAGCTACAACAACTCTACCAGACTTCGCCTTGGCTCTCAGGCAATGAGCTCTCCCCAAATCGTTCACAACAAAAAGATTATATCGGGTTTAACGCACATGACAAAAGCAACTATGAAGCTGACTTAAACAACCTTGTTCATGGTGCTTTTAATGAACCAGACTTACCTCTGACGCTGCAGGGTGCGAGGTGATGCTGTGATGGCATCGTGACTGTGCTGCTTTTCGCTGGAGAGCGGCTGCTGGGATGTGGGCTGCGGATGAGATGCCTGCTTCCCAATTGACAGCTGCAAACCAAAGTCACAAGTTTAAACGCTTTCCTACAATAACTTGCAGTGTTTTAACTAGAAAGAGGTATGCGAGCAGCAAAAACAGAAGCGGCCCTATCAGGCTTTTAGCTAGGAGCTTGTATCCGCAGCAGGACGCCTTAAAGGTCTGATCATTGGTGCCCGTATAATGCCCCACTCCTAGTGTCATCACACTAGTTTCCATTTAATAAAGTGTTTTCGCCCATTAATTTTGACAAATTTGTTGCCATATTAGTGGCGTGACATGGAAGCGCACTGTGATCGATGGGATGTCTGATGCCGATGAGAGGACTAAACTGCACATAAGTTCTAAAACAATTGTTTGCAAAACTAACTCATAGCTTTTTAATTTATACTGCATACTAGCCATACTTTTGATGTCTCTTTTAGTAGGAAGCTCGTGCCTCCCGCTCCCCAACGCCAAGTTCGCTGCATGGCACAAATAGTTTAGGAAGGACAAAAAAAAAAAAATATATAAAAAAAAAAAAAATCACATGGTTCTATTTATTTAATCGAGCAGCAAGCCTTCATATATATTTTGTTCGAGTGAATGAACGCTTAAATGTGTGAAAGTTTAGAAAACAGATCTTGCAGAAATATATATAAAAGATGAACAAAACTGTTGACATTTCGATTGTAGGAAGAGAAAGAATCATGATAAAAATAAGTATTTTTAAATCAATAGGAGTCAGTAAAACAACTGCCCAGGAGACCCCTGCATCTGAAAGTGCATCAGCAACTGAGTTCATCTCTGTTAACGTTTCTTATTTGACTCAGATGTCTGTTTCTATAAGAACTCATTTTTGTACAAATAGATGTTTACAGTTTTTTTTTTTTTTACAAAGCAAGTTGTAAAGTCAGTCGTGGACATGGCATGTCTAGAGGGGAATGGCCTGGGGGCGTGGCTTCGGACACCCCATTTCAAAATCCTCGCTATCCTCCTGGGTCCTATTTTGCTTTTTCATGCTTTAAGAATTTTAAGACTTATGAATGGACCGTGAACGAATGATGATAATCCATTTGGGAGTCATTTAATTTTAAAAATAAGCCTACCCTAAGTGCTTTGATCAACCAATTTATCTGACCACTGATTTCCATACGACCACAGGACGCAGAACATTCATGAGAACCCACTCAAAGGATCATATGATTGATGACGCACTGCATTGGAAAAATACCTCCACCAACACACGAATAGACGTCACACTGAAGTTTCAACTTGAAACCATGTGATGTCTACCTAACGTTACGTGTTGCAATGGAGCGACAAACATCTAACCGAGGTGGCTCATGAGTCAGTCTTCTATGGAGTTGCAGGCACAGTGCATATGCCATGACCTATGTGACCTTGTTGCCCTTCATAAGTAAAACAGACTGCAGTGTTGGTCAGAGCAGAACATTTAATTTTGATGTGAAACCACTCAACAGGTATGAGAGACATAAAGTAAAGCAGGCAGCATAATAGCATAATAGTAGTAGAATAGTCTTCATCAGGCGATCTCAGAGTTCGGTGGCAGATAGAAGTAATAGTTCCATACTATGATGGATTCATGTGGTTTATCAATCCAGCGCCTACCTATTTTCACTATCCTAGAGCTGTGTTAGTTCATATTATATACGTGTTATATATACTAGTTAGATTATATCAGTTAAACATGTATTTAACAAATCTATAGAGGATGAAAATACTGAAATGCTTTTATTTTCACTTATACAGTACATACCATGTGTATAGAAAAAAAGCATCATTGAGGAACTGGTATTGAGGTGAAGGTATTGGAACTAGTATAAAATGTTTTGATTCTGAGACATTGGGAAGACATCTAAGGCCAATAAAATCGGCGACAACACAATGACAAAATCTGGTTCTCACCTTTGTTTGTGAAGCCGACTGCGTGCTGAGAAGGGGTTTCAGTGGACCAGCGTTTGTCTGCGGCGTGCTGATCCTTGGAGAAACGTACGACCGGGGCGATGAAGCGTCTGACGTTAATGACATTGGTGACTGGTTTGATTGCTGAGCTGCTGAGAAGAAAAAAGGTAGGAGATGAGGACACTATAATACAGACCAACTGAGGAGATCAAAGCAGATGAACTTAGTAGGGATGCACTGATCGATTGGCACTGATATCTTAATTTTGCTTGATCTTGATCTTATCTATCACAGTCCTCTCTCCAAAAACTTTGCAACTACACAAAACCACACTATTCACCCCGACCAGTGTATTCCCAGACCGTAGCATGTGTCAATCTGTTACAATGCGGTCAGTAACTTGCAATATGCAAGTTATGCAAAGCCCATATAAGTCATTGAGGGACCACAGTCAAATCTTTCAACACAAGAAATCTCATTTCTCACTCCAAGACTCACCCTCTGCTCACCACGCACTCACACAGCATTTGAAGCTGCTCAGTGCAAAGCTATGAGGAAACTCATTGAATTCATGGTATCATACGACCAGCCTTTTTCGGCCATTGAAGAACAGGCAATGCAGCACCTGAGCCCAGGATATAATGAGCAGAGCAGATTGAAACTCAAGACAGTTTTATTTTTTAAGGCAAAGTACTGCTGAATCCGTTGGTTTTTTTCCGACAAGATGAGGAATGACCATCAACCAGGAAACTGATCAGTTCACCTCAAGAAATTAGTCAACAGATGGATTGCGTCTCACCTTGACTGGAGAGTTGAGCCGCTTGGGAAAGGATAGTAGTGATGTTGAAAGGTGATGGTCCAGCAGTAAAAATCTTATGAAGCATTGACTGTAATGAAGCTTGCGTAACAGCGGCCGTCAGAACTGCACAGAAAAGAATAGGAGCATATTCCTTTATAAATGAAACTGGTGAAGAGAAAAGCCAATTGTCCACTCCAACTGTCTTCTCTGCTTCTACATGTCACACCTTCATTTATTTTCGACATGTCCACACTGGCATTATTGAGCTGCAGGGCCGTCTGAAGTGCAGGGAGAAGTTGGCGAAGCAGCGTAGGGTCTTGGAGCAGAGGAGGGGCTGGGGACTGCAGGACTGGGGACACTGGTACTGTGGAGGCAGACGACCCGGGTGGCGCAGAAGAGGTATTTAAGCTGCCAGAGCTTGATGATGACTGCGACTGGTTGGTGAGGGTCGCTGCAGGCTTCTCCACCTGAGCTGACTCTGAAGTAAACAAACAAGAGGGAACCGGATAAGATGCGGGTACAGAAATATTTCTGAGAGACAAGAAAAACAAACTCAAAACCAGCTACTGAGTAAATGATGAATTTCAGCAGTAAAACACATAGAATTCATTTCAACTGCCATTTTTGAACACCAGGATTCCAATAAATCTCGCACGACTAGCAGTGAACCAACATTTTAACTTCACTGTTCCAGAAACACAGCAAGTCATCGGCAGTATCATTAGGTCTGAAGAACCACATAATTTTAGTTTCCTCATTTAGTTTCTTCCTCATTTTTTAATTCGCTTCTGCTTACTCCCATGTGGGAGCTGTGGACCTGGAGCCCATTGTAACTCCATAGGGTGGGGGGCGCAAGGCAACCTGGAGGGAACTGGAGCGTCCAGTGGAAAACGGTGCATACACGTCCACATAGGACCTAGGTATGCAACTGCAAACACCGACCACATTACCATGCAGAAAATAGCTGAAAAGCAATAAGCCCCACAGCTCTTATCTTGATTAACATTCAGCGTAGACTGAATCAAATTATTGAGCAATGTTGTCACCATGACGATGGGTGGCACCATGACCTTTTGAGTCCCTCATGTGCAACCTTTTCATTTGAAGCAACAGCATGCTAGCAGACAGTGGTTCAAACTCGGTACACAACAAACACGCAGAACACAGTTGTAGCTGCAATAGGTTCCCAGTTTTAAAAATATTCCTGAATAAATCAAAACAATTAACTTTTCCACTGGTTGAGCAACAGATCTCGCTACCGCCAAAATTCAAACCTACCATTTTCTGTGATATAATTTCCACCTTCTTATTATATACAAATCTGGGAATGGACTTCACAAAGTGCATTAACAAGTTGCTTATTAAAGGTCACTGAGGTGTTGAAAGTAATAATTAAAAATAAAAATAATTAAATGACTTCACACATTCATGTATGTAGCACATCTTCCAAATATAGACTTTTATTTTAATGACGTGTACAGAATATATACAAGATATATATTTTTATTTGAGGGGTTATGAGAACAACGAATATTTTAGAGATGCACACAGAGCGATATACAAATCAGAAAAGGGTTATTTTTTTTCAGATATTTCAGATTTCGTTTCATTGGATCGGGTCATGCGTCTGAGCATGAGGAGAGTCACTCATTTCTTAAAACTGATCAGCTGCATTGTCACCCAACAGTTGTGCTGTGGCTTGGAGCTGACTAAATTAAGATGAGATTACGCACCGTTTAATGCCTGAAGTCTTTCAATGCGTGGGTTACCCAAAATAAAAATAAAAAACTACAAATGTTGTATGAGGTTGTTTGATTCCTCACACACACGGTCCGCATCAGAGTTCATAGTCTGAACTACTATGATATTAGCATGATGGAAATAAATCAAAAATAAAAAAATAAATGACAATTTTAAAGTGCAACTGACTGAAATCAAGCACTAGATCAGACCAAAATTATGATCTTTTGTTAGAAGTTAAAAATGTGAATGCTGTTATTATTCATACAAAGTCTATATCTGTGCATATTTACAAAACAAAAGAACCTAAATTTACTCAGGAAGTGTGACACTGCACTGTAAATGATTTAATTTGAACCCTGAACATATTTTAACTTGTTTCCGTGAATAAATGAAACAGATGAAATTATGTTATGTAATTATTTATTTTTTTGAGGAACCATCACAGACACAAGAAACCAACATTACCACCACAGTCAGTGATGAAACTCTTCTATACTGCAGAATGATGGAACAATGGTTAAAGCCATTGTCTTGATGTCCTTGTTTGTTCAAATGTTAATCAACTGGGGCGACATTTTAATGTCATATATTTGACTGGAGGAAAATGCTGGCAAGACTGGATTTGAGGGATCACAGCGACTCAGCTGAGCAGTCACAAATGCTGACACCAGCTCAAGAGAGCACATCGTCACCTCAATGCACTCAGCAGCAGACACGCTCAGGCATTAGCAGGTCCGTGAGTTGCATTCTTAAATAAAGCACTTAAATAAACATATTCGGTCTGTTGTAATGCATGCAGCTAGAGTTCACACTCTGCCGTGATCACTCCGCTACCTCACACACACGAACCTGAGAAGTCTGGCCTTTATTTTACCAGATATCAACACAAAATCACTATATATTGATTTGAAGCAGATTCCAATGATGAACTCAGTGTAACCACTGCTCCACCCCCAGGCAATAAGAAGTCACCAAGAGTTATTGGTGAAGTGAGATATCCTGGTTGCCGGCTATTTCTAAAAGATGCTGTATCACTGTCACAAAGGTTACCACGGTATGTCATTTACACCGGCAATCATTACACCCTTAGTCAGGATGAAAGCCTGTCTCACGTCACCACACTACGTCGAGTAACACAAAAGACACATAAATCCATCAGTCTCCAAACCAGAACAGCAGTTGTTAAACCTAATAAATCTCATAATATTAAGCATAAAGTCAATGTGCTTCATTTCAATAAGTTGCAGTAGACATGCTAAGAACTTACTAAGACCAGTGAAGGCCGGCACTGTTGTTGCCTGCATGGCCTCTCTTCGGTAGTCCCTGTCTTTCGGGAAACTGTTGACAACTGCCGTCTTGGTAGTCTCCTTCTGCTTTTGTTCTCTGAGAATGAGAGTGACTTAAGCCAATTAGAGAATATTCAAATGACCAGACAAATTGTTGGGTGGCAGCAGCTACCTCTCCAACCACTCTTTGGGCTTCTCCCACTGGGACACCTCTGTCCTACAGTTGTAGTAGTACTTCTTCCCGGATGAGCTGATGTGCTCAGACCAGTCATCGGCTGGCTCGTGAGGCTGTGAAATAGAAGCAAATCAGCAGATCAAAAATAGCCTGTGTGTGCACACATGCAAGAGAGAAACAAAGACGCCTGATGCAATAGCTTGAAATCTAATTTGAATATATTGTTGCTGAAGGTGGACAGAACTATATTTTCTAGATATTTCTTTATATATATATATATTTGATAAACAAACCGAGACCAGCCCGAAGGTGCCATTATAAATGACACGTTTACCATCATTACAACTAATGTAAAGATTAACATTTTGATTGAGCCGACAAAAAAATACAGCATTTGCCGGACGAGTTGTTTTTGAGTGGGAGAGGAATGTACGTCTGCATGGAGGGAAGCAAATCTGGGTGGCACAACAACCCACTACACAGACTAAGCCCCTCATCTTCAATGCACAGGAACACAAACGATAAAATCTAGTGCTGTGTTTAAAAAAATTGATTTTCTGATTCTGAATGGATTCGTACATTAATTCCATAAAATCGATTCGTAGGTCCAAAGATCGGATTAATTAATTTACGTTTTAACACATATTCTCCGGGTGAAGTCCAACCCCTTTGACGCAGGCGCGCACCTGGGACACCAAAGTCAAAACAACATGCCTCCTCACAGTGGCAACACTAGCAACGTGCCGGGTGTGAAAACGCCTGAAACACTCAAAGCAATGGTCTGGCACCATTTTGGGTTCAGACGCAACCAAACCAAAAATGCGCTCGACAAAAGCATGGCAATTAGCATGTTATGCCTAATGGAGGTATTGGAAGTGTTGCAGTATTGCGGAAATATGACCCACCTCACGAATCACGTGATGCGACATCACCCAGAGCTCCTTTCCAAGCCATCCACCGGGCCACAACAAATGAAACTCGAGCGAACTTTACCACTACCGGTTAATTCTGCACGCTCTGTCAAAATAACTTTACGGTATGGTGTCTCGCAAACCTCTGTTATCCCAAACATGCAGCAGTCAGTAAAAGAAAACGTGTAAAGTAAGCTTCAGTCAGCAGTTAGGGTGGGCATTACAAGTGATACGTGGACATCTTCGCAAGCTTACACGAATCTGACAACTCGCTATATTGATGATGAGTGGAAGCTCTTACTCGTACGTACTACAGACCACAGAGAACTGTTTACATACTGACCAATGACCGTCAGGTTGCTGTGAAGTCAGTAACCAGCACTCTGTTTACATTTTCAGTGGCTGAGAATATCTTTTTTTCATTTTGATAATATATCTTTATTATCATTTACTATGAATCCTTCATTAATTTCCTGTTGAATGTCAATATGATACTAGTATTAATACGTTGCGTTACTTGTCATGTGATTATGGCAACAGCTCAGAAAATGGTTTAAATACTAACCTGAATCGAGATTGGATCGGATCGCATGGAATCGAATCGTGATAATCGATTCTAAGTCATGAGAATCGGAATCGAATCGATTCTTGAAATTAGAATCGATACCCAGCCCTAATAAAATCCATTTGTTTGGAGATATTCACAGTGGATATGAACATTCACTCAAGTGTAATCGGCTGCTGTGGTGGATAAATGAAGTGCCCAGTGTATCATTCTGCTTAACACAGTTGAGACACTGCAGAAGTAAAATCACTACAACTAAAGGAGCGATTAGTCATCTTAAGGATCATCACTTCTGCCTGTAACGTGTAGAAACTGTTTCAGGACTTCTATGAATCAGGTGAATTGTAGTTTTGTTTTGAATGACTGTCAACCATGTTGTCTCTGACAGGTGGGAAACTTAAATGGAGAGTAGTTCACAAGGGCTAGCTTGTCCAGTAACTGAAACAACTGACTTTACAGTATTAGTCCCTGTTTGTTTTTGAAGTACTTATATCTATTGTTCGGAGAAGTACTCAAGTTATTGTCGTCACTTCACTATAGTTAATGTCAATTAAATTTATGACTTTGTGTAAAGTTATTTATTTAAAAAATGTGTTTTTGACAGTGAAAGAGTACAGGAAAACTTATGGGAAACATAAAAATACAATTTGTGGAAAAACAAATATTAGATAAGATCATCTTTATTTCACTTTTAAATGACCGGCGACAGCCTTATTCCACTTGCCATCAATTCCACTGGGTTGAGAAGCAATCATTTGGCAGTGTGCAACACATTATTATAATCCTACTCAAAATTAATGAAACATAATTTAAAAACCCTCATCTTCCTTTCAACATTTTTCTTTAAAGTACAGAACAAATGTACTCTGAAGACTCAAACCACAGCTTTGTTGCCGACTTTAAATCACGTTCTTTCAAGGAAGCATGTCTACTTTCATTCCAACTCCGCTGACACTGTCCATGATTACAGACTGATGCTTTAGAGGTGTCTCAGCCTGGACGTGCTTGAACATAAAATACATTGATGGATGGAAGTCACCTAACACCTGAAGCTTTGCCACTTTGGATTTCTTCTGACTGCTGCACTGACTTTACCCACGGTAAGTGGTTTTCATTGTCGATCGTCTTCCAGCTTTGCAGTTGCAGTCATCATTAGAGAGCGATTGGAGTATTAAAAGACTGATTGATTCTTTTTACAATCCTTAGATCAGCCTGTACTTTTCCATTTGGTAATTAGCATGCACCAGCAGTAACTACTGCACAACAGTAATGCTCAACTTGTGCATCCCATTTCCCTAACTGCCTGAAAAACAGTAATCATTGTTGGATTTGGCAATAATGTGTGTAATTTCGGCGAGCACGAAAAACAGACGTGTGGAAGAATCAATTAGAACAGCAAGCCAAACTTACCGTGTCTGACGTCTTGCTGGGGTTAGAATGTGAATTAGAACTGTGGAGACTACTGTGGTTGTGCAAGTTTTCCTGTGGTGAATGACTGGTACCTGCAACAACACACATTAGAAACATTACTTTCCAGATAGGAAAAGCAATTAAGGTCAGAGGAGCAACAACAACCGCCTTTATCTTGCTGTGGTGCTTCCAAATGCTACAGGAATTTGAGCTTGAGTTTGCCAGCTGCTGCACAGTTGCACAAGACACACTATGGTTAAATAAGTAACACTCAACTCAAACAACTGGCATTCTGAAGAGCCACAGAATAGTCTGTAGCTGCTTTGACACAATGAATTCTTGATTGACAAATAACAGAATTGAAAATGGTTCCTTCATTACACACAACTTGTTTTTCAAAATATACCCACATTTCCGTTTCTGCTCATAGATACTGACACAAGTTTTTCCTTTCAATATTAAGGGGTTTTGAGTGAAGTGTTGCGTCCCACTATTCCCCAACTCTACGCTGCCACTATCGCGCAATATAGACATTTATTAGAAATAAACTCCCTGCAATGCAGTGATGCAGCTTTATCAAGCAAGTCACACCACTACCCACCCAGACCTAGTGAGGCGACAAGTGGTCTCTGTTCCAGTTTGGAAGCAGAAATTCCAAACAGATAGTGGCCAGAATTTTGCTGGTTAAGTGTTTTTCAAAAACAAATATAACATTAAACAAATTCACAGGCTTCTTCTTATTGTGATCTCACAAATCTTTTACCAAGTTAGCCCTTTAAATTGAACTGAATTGCTTTCATTCCATAAAATGCAAATAATTTTGAATATGTTGTTGCACGTGTTCATTCGTCCACGCAGTTCTCACATAAAGACAATGTCGACATGCTTCACTTAACACTGTAGAATGTTTAACAACTCATCCAGTTAATGTGCGCAGTACATTCCAGACGCATACCTCTATATATCTGATTCACCAGCTGGAACACAAACAAGTTTAATCACTGCCAGTGTAATTGTTGGTCTCACTGAACACGACATTTTAAAGTAATAGTAGCATTCATATAATCATTAAGGCAACTGTACCGACTCAAGAACAAGAGGCCTTTCAGTTATCAGCCAAACTTGATGCCCAATTACTGATCAACACATTGGCCTTAATGGTAAACATAACCTAAGCAATGGCTGCAATAAAAATAAAAATAAAAAATTAGTGACATTTCGTGTAATGGTAGCATTTGGAGTAAGCCATGTTAAACTTTGTCAGTGATTTGTTCTCATACTTTTTTGAAAAATAAGAAATCTTGTGAGCGATGACGAAAACAGATTTCAACCCAATCCCTCGTCAACTGAAAACAAAAGCTAATTTTTCGACAGTGCAGTAGGGCAGCAGTCATTGTGCTATTACTTCAGCTATACCACTATGTGGCAATCACTGGGGTTAAGACATTTTAATACATCACAACCATTTCACAAGTATTCTTCTGGATGTATCTTTTAAACAATTTGCTGACAGTTTTAATTTTTTTAAATTGTACTTCAAACTATTCAATGTTGGAATGCCTCATTTTAGGTCAACAGATTTTGTTCACTACATTGTGACGATCATGTCATGGTAGTTATTTACTGAATCCGTACAATGGTCACGAGGCGGTCTGTTTCAAATTTGCATTGTCACAAACCTTAGCTGATACTGTACTTGTTATGGAGAACTTCTCCAACATCTCCAAGACCACTTTAGCCTCATCATCCAAGACAAACGTTATATATTATCCCATCTCACCTCCATCTCTGTCCCTAGCCCGGTGTGCGTGGACAGCCTTAGCTCTGCTGTGACCGGTGCCGTCAAGGTGTTTGTCAGGGCTGTCAGACCTCCTGAGCATTTTGCAGGGAGGAATAACATCTGAGTTGTCTCGCATCTTGTCATGTCGATGGTCACCTCCTGGATGGCTCTTGGATGAGTATTTGAGAGTCTGTTGGAGAAACCAATCATCTAGTATGCGCCAGTAAAAGGGCCAAACTGAACCGTTTTATTAAAAAAAAAAAAAAACCCTAAAAAAACTAGAAAGAACCAAATCAGTGTGCATGTAATGACAGTGATATTACTGTTTATCCAAGTGAAAGTACAGTGCACAAATCTTCACAGCGTTGTGTAAAAATTATTTATGTAGGGCATTTTGACAAAATATATAGTTCTAAACATTTTAGGTGTATTCCATTACATACAAATACAAAGTTACACTGAAGCAATCAAAACACAAGCACCTTGTAAGTTCAGTTAGTTAACCATTATTTCAACGGCACAATAAATAAAGATTAGCGTTGTGCTTGTTCATCTATCGTGATCATATTATTTTGCTATTTCAATTTAGTGTCAGACTGCGGTCAGGCCCTAATCGTTCGAGTTAGCAAGTAAGCTAACGTGCTAAGATCAACATCAAACTCGGCTCGAAGGTTTCCTTGACCGTAAGTCTCGACGAAACGACTCGCTGAACGTCGTGTTTGTCACACGAAGCCTGAATTGATGCACATTTCGTACAGTTGAGGTGGTTATTCGCGTGCGACCGAGTACTTTTCACTTTATTTTCCGCACCGACTGGGGCCTGCTGTGCTCCCCAGAAGCCTGAACTAGAGTGTCCATTTTAATCTAGTAGTACCTGATAGGGCTGAGAATCTCTTCGGTCGCACCTGCGAATACACAGAACAAAACACTAGTTAACACAACAATCTATGGCTCAAACACATACATTATTGTTTAGTGACATTTATTTAGGCAAAAATGGCGGAGTGACAAGCCGTAGCCATGAGAAATATCAGAATAAAATAGTTGTTTACCCATCGCCGAGTCTCGGTTGTTTCCTTGCATACATTACCATCAATGCCGTGTTAGTGTGTTTGGAGTGGGCTGTGAAAGACTAAAATATATACTTTGTTGTCTTGTTGATTCAGAGACCTGGAATCTTCAATTATATCGGGCTAGCTTGTTTCAGAGCAAGAGGGAGCTATAGTTGAAAGAGCGCCCTCCCTCAGTCCATCCCAGCCAGCTCGCACACACAGTCGGTCTGGATGAGCAGTGGAAGTGCTGCGCCGCGGGTTGCCAGATAAGCCATTAGTGGCGCTAATCCACATGGCAAGGACAATCATAAAAGTAACAACTCTGTTCAATTGTATTTTTAGAACGTAGTTTAGATTTATAAATGCGACAACTCAGTGGTAAATCCGCCCTTATATTCCAGAAAAAAAGAAGAAAAAATGCTTACGTATTTACAACAATCTGGCAACCTTCCTAGCAAACCACTTTTGCCTCCCCCTTTTCCATGGCAACATCCGGGACTTGGAGGTGCTGAATCATAAG
Organism: Synchiropus splendidus; assembly: GCF_027744825.2. Taxonomy (NCBI): domain Eukaryota; kingdom Metazoa; phylum Chordata; class Actinopteri; order Syngnathiformes; family Callionymidae; genus Synchiropus; species Synchiropus splendidus. The sequence continues at coordinate 25,496,611 of NC_071336.1, forward strand.
CGATTAAAGTGCGCAATTCCGATCGCTTCTTTAAGATTCACGATTAAAAAAAAAAAAAAACAGGGGGATTTTGCTATCTTATTTGCCCGCATCCCGTAAAAATAACCTACCAGTAAACAAGGCCAGTCAAACTCTGGTCAGTAACTTGTTTTACTCTGACATCTAGTGGCGATACTCGGGCATCACTGGGAACCTGTTAGCGCCAGATATTCAGGGGTAACAATATTTGTTCTAAGACAATTGAAGAATACGACGAGACTTAAAAAAACACATGCATAATTATATATTTCCCAGAAAATGTGTGTTTCACTGACCAGGAACCAGAATACACCGTGGAGTCCGCATTATTCAAGTGGCCATCGTGATTCAGCGGCTGTCATGGGGTTCTCATCATTGTTCTCAGACAATATATCCCACAGTATATCGCAGGATGAGGACAAAGGAGCCGTGTTTCAGCAGTTCAGCACACACCACTTATTAATTGGTGGACAAAGGGGAACAAAAGAGAGCCCCGCTATTGTCATCGCATATCTATGCATTCTCTGACACAGTCCAAGCCCCATTTTAATTTAATTAAATGTTACCAAAATGCACAACTACCTCTTTCCTTTTTGTCTTTATTTTTAGATCGACCTCCTAAATACTATTTTTATTATTCATAATCGCAGCAACAACAACAACAACAACAACAACAATAATAATAAGATTATGAGATCAACCTTAAATTGATTCAGAAAAAGGGAAATCGTACAAAATTTTAAAACAAATAAATCACTAAACCATTTAAACATGATCTGGTATACGTGCAGATAAATCAGGGCTAAACCCAAATATTTCAAATGTTAAATACTAATCACAGGAGAGAGTACATGAAAATGCACAGAAAAAGTGATAAACGAAACCAATTTCCAAATAAAAACGATCTCGAGTTAGAAAGGTGTCTCCTGCAGGTAAAGATGAGTAATAGTCACGATTGTTTCCCTGGCGTCCGCAGATGTACAAAGTCACAAACATAGGCGTTGAGGTGCTATATATATATATATATATATATATATTTTTTTTTTTTTTTTTTTCGTAATCATAGACTGCATCTGGGAAATTGAACATTCATTAAAAATAATAATACCGGCGCAACAAGATGTGACCAATGAGTGGCGGGCTGTATCAAGATTGACAGTATCCGAAGCCAATGAAAGGGCCGGAATACTTCACATCCCCGCCTTGATTCGACATCAACGAATGAACGACCGGCTTAGACGTTTTTTGTCCCTAAACAGACCCCAGACCAGTTCTGCTTGAACGCAGCAGCACTCCAGACACCAGATATCTGAACATACTATCTGGTCTTGAATCAGCACGTTTCTGAGAGTGCCACGGCGGAGGCGTATCATTTTAAAAGGTTTATGTTCGGTTCCTCGCCGCGCCGAATCGGAGCGAGGGAAAGTGGCATTTTGGAGCAAATCACGGAGGCGAAACTGAGGAATTAAAGTCGTTCATGTGGGAAAAGACAGGACTTTCGCGGACCAGCCGAGAGCTTCAATTAAAAGTGAGTAAAAACGTTTGTATGTTCTTCATAACTTAACTTACTGTGTTAAAAACGGAGGGATGGTTCGCAGTAATGTAGGGATTTATGTTACTGTAATGCGCTTTACTATTGAGTTGAGAGTACCTGGAGCATGCCCGAATTCAACGCCCAACTTCCATACAACCTTCATGCTATCTTGCCATGGAACTTTGAATATTCGTGGTTGTTTGCGCATCGCCGAATTGAGTTTTAATGCACCTACTTCCTGAATTTAATACAAGAAATCTTCCCCTCGTGTGTTCTGATTGAGGGCGTAGCTGCTGAAACTGCCACCCTCCGAGTCCACAACAAGAGATAGTGCCACTGCAAAACCATGTGTTGTGATTTTTCTGTGACATACAACATGCTCACTAACCGCATTGACAACATTTCCTGGTGACACACCGAACCCTAACGCCTTACAAAAAGCTCCCGCGGTCCAGGAAGTACACTGCTCCATGCGGTCAGCTCGAGGACTGACCCCTTGTGCCCTGCAGAGCCCAGGGTGGTGAAACAGAGCTGTCACTGTACCAACAGTGCCGCAACCCTCCATTATATTCCACCCCAGTCATTTGTTTTGCATTGTCTCCACTGGTGTCCAATCGTCTCCAACGCCCTCCAATTTGCTTCTTTATTTTTCATAAAACTACTCATGAATAATTCCACAGTGTCGCCGTTCTGTTTGTTTTGCCTTTTGGTTGCAGTTAATAAAGAAGTGCCCTGACATTTCTTTGTTTAAATCTCCATGTTTTGGATGTATCATCTCTCTGGGAATAACCCAGTTCTTCATTTAAGCTTGTCTAGAAAAAAATGGGAGGCTTTTGCATTCCTGTCGGGGGCAGTGAGACTCTCAGGAGACTTTCATTAGAAGTATTTTTGTCTGGTTCATTACTCTGTTGTGCTGGTGTTGGCTTGAACGCCTAAAGAAAAGAGTTTGCGAGTGGCATCGTTTTTTGTTTTGAGTGCCTTTGTAAAGCCCGTTTTAAAAGTAGTTTTGATTATTGTTGCCATCCAAATGAAATTTTATCACAAAACATCATTACTTGCCACATGCCCTCTGCCTGACCCTTTTTATTTCATTGGAATGTTTGCTGTCAGATTATGGCATTTCTACAGCAGCTCACTGAGAAGCAAACATGTGTTTTCTAGTAATATGAGATGACAAAACCGCACCACAAAAACCTCAGGATAACTCAGCATTGCTTAGACAGCTTTTGCAAATAAACAAAGCAAGGAGTTTCTGTTTTTATGGCTTATACATGACCTACAATGTGGGGGACAATAAACAAATATTTGGTCAGAATTGGACAACATATATTGGTTTCAGTTTAATTTAAACTTGAACTCTGAAATACAGTGGCGAGAAATGCATCCATTGTCTTTAGACTGAACAAATTTTGTGTTTGGATAGTTTAAGAAAACCAAGGTATTCTCGCAGAGCAAAACAGAATATGCCATGTAATTAAAAAAAAAACAGAATTTGAGCTTAATATTTCTGACTCTGTAGTGTCAATAAAAAGTCATCCCACCAATCATTCAGAAACTATACCCATATCTCAACGATGAACCTGCAGTTTTGGGATTAGCTCTGTGCTGTGTTGTAGTCATTATAAACCAAAAAGAACAAAAGAATTAAACAATTCAATAGCGTCTTTACTTGTTAAAAAATATGGTCGTTGTAGAAAATACAGTACTGTATGGTATGTGGTCAGTATACCAGCAAGTAATCAAATATTTTATGCAAATATATCAACAACAGCACATTTATACCAGCAATAAATCCGAAGCTGAGATGAGTAGTGCATGACTGAACAGTTTTTATGTTTCGCCTGTGCCCCCTAGCGTTTTCTCTGGTGATTCTATTTGAGATGGTCTGACATTTTGTGTGTGCTTGATTTTTGCAGGTTATTTCTCAGGGTAGAAGTCAGACGAGGTCAGAGCAGGGTTGCCTGCGGACCCTTGTTCGAGGGCTCTCTCTTTGTCGGCCGTCTAAACAGGTGTCTTAAGCTGAGAGTACTGCATAGCTTGCATTCCCAAGGTTTTGTTCCTGGCATGTTGGCTAACTGACTAGGAAAGAGGGAGGTGTGGGAACCGACTCCGTAGGGCTCAACCCTGAGAACCCGTCCGAGCAACCTGCTGATTTAAAAGAATGCTCCGTGTCACTGCAGCAGCGTGTTGATGGGACCTGTCAGGGCCTGATGATGCCAAAGAGGTTATTCAGAAAGTGCACGTCAGCAGCAAGGCTATTATCTCCAGGCTTTACAAAGAGTTGTGCACCAAGGTTTAAGGCTCTTAATCCAAGCTTGACTTTTAATGACTGTCCGCTCACCATGGCTAACACGGAATTGTGCTTCCTCATGGCATGTTGGTTACTTAGCTCACCTTTTCGCTTGTCCTGTTGATTGAATTACGCTGAACACAGTAGCTGAAGAGGGTAGCGGGTCAATAAGATTTGAGTTGTGGTTCCTCACGCAAGGTCACAATGAAGTTTCAGTCTAGTGTCATGTGCGTTACAGCATTCGAAAACCAACGTCCCTCTCTAAACTACCGGTGGAAAGAGTTTGGCTGCACCACAGTCGACACCGACAACACATTTATCATGATAACTACCGACAGATTCACAAAGCTCCTGTTCGTTGTTAACTTCCTGCATTAAACGTGTAAGTTCCCGTCTGTCCCGTGGCCCGCATTCATGTTAGCCGCTGCTGCTAGCTGCCAGCAGCTCGCTGATGTGACTCAAACATGTTTTCATCTATTAAACAGGCTATCCCAGACTGTCACAATATTGTGATGTATTGTGATACTGTTGTATCGTGAGGCTCTTGCTGATACTCACCCCTTCCTTGAACACACTGAATGAATTATTTCTGTGTGCGCAGTGTAGTCACAGTAGCCAAAGATAAGAGACACAAAAGAAGCCCAAGACATTAAATATAAACAATAAACATCGAAGTCAAAGACGTCTACAGAGAATCCGGATACATAAAAACACAAGGATACGAAAAAAAAAAAAAAAAGAACAATCAAGCTAGCTAGAGAAAATTAGGCTGACCGATTGGAAGGATTAACTCCTCTCACAGGTAAGCACTCATGATCCCTCTGTCTGAGGTAATTGTGGCGAGACTGCTAAACCAACCGGCTCAGAAACCAACAGATTTTAAACTGACAAATATATTAATGCATATTGGTATTATGGTTATGCTTTGAGTTTCAGTTCCTGCATGCAAAACAGTCAGTGTCATCAATAAATGGACTGTTCTGAGTGTATGAAATGTCGTGTTTTCTTTTAATAGAAGATGCCAATTCCAGTAACACAGTGGGAAGTTCTCTGTTCTCAAGCATTGAGTGCTCTCTCATCTCCTGTGAGTGCCGCCTCCTGACATATTGAGGTGCCGTAATGCAGCAACCAGCCATAGCTAAACTTGGCATCAAATGAAATATGAATACAAGTGTGCTGCTGCCAGAGTCTAATCTTATTACAGCCACGTTTACAGCAGGTTTGATAAAAATATTCAAGTCTTTCAACAGCCATTTTAGTGGGTTGTTTTTAATTAGGGATAAATAACATTTAAATCTGGCATCTTTGTAGAACCTCTAAATGTGGGCAATCTTTTTTTTTCATTTCATCTCCAGGTTTCGCTCTCAGTTCATCCATCCCTTTATCCATCCATCCTGTTCTCCAAGTATAATCGCCATCACTAATCTCTGTTGCGAGTTTGCAATGGACTTGTGAGCCACCTGCTGCTCAGCTGATCCTAGACACAGAGATTAGAGTGATGCACTTGGTAGGATCTGCACAAGTGTTCTGCTTTATGAGCATCATCACAAGAGATGCCGAGTTGCTTGGTTCCTGCTGGTCCAACTATGGTGTTGGATTTCTCTTGACAACCTGCAAGCCACTGCAGAAAGCTGGTGGGAAGTGCTGAGCTAGCTGTCTACAGACACCAGATACTGACTGTAAGTGGTTGCATTGTATATCACTTTTAGGTTGCACTCTGCTATTGAAAACAGTCAAAATGGTTTTGCTGCCATGTGAAGCAGAACTGTCAAAACCAAGTACAAACCAAGGATGCTCATATACTGTATGTGGCCAATTTGGGATGCTGGCTGTGATAGGTGTATGTTTCCTGCGTCAGTAAACAGTGCTCCCACTGGTCAGATGGACTTTGTACAGTTCTATAATTTTGTTCTGTTGGGCTACGATAGTCTTAACTACACTTACGAAAGCCCTATAACACTAAACGAGGCAACACACTGGACAGACGCCAACCTTGATTGGTCAATACCAGTCACACGGTACCTTAATGATAATCCATCAGGTCGAAGCCGATCATCACACCTTTCTGTGTGTGTACATAAAGGGGTTTTATCTTTTATGCAGTTAATTCGTAGTTGGTTTTAATATAAAAGATATATGCTAGAGCAGTTGCTCTGGAATTATCGCTGAAAAAAGAAGACACCAGACGGTCAATATTGGTTGCTTTGAAACGTTCTTTGACACCAGCTGAAGATGCCTTTTCATGCACATGAATTTTCGAGCAGGTGGCACCTCACATTGTGGTGGAAAGTAGTTTAGTAAAAAGAACATAAATGTCTTTGTTCTGTGTGTTCTGGTAGGCAATGTTCATTCCCCTATAAGATGGGCTAATGCTTGTGTAGACCCGTGACTCCATCCAGTCAGAGTAAGAGGAGAAACAGATGATAAGGAAATGGCGAGCTGACACGGGTGTAGGCGAAGTAACAGTAGTCGAAGTTGATCCTGTTAGTTCCAAAAAGAAATCCAACATTGGTTGTTCGGACATGTTTCAGGTTCCACAAAGATGATGTTGAGCAATAGAACGCAGAATGCAAAGTGTGTGTGAAAACTTAATTGTGCATTTAGCGTTATTGAGGGGAACAAGCCCGATTTATCTTGATATTGATTTGAGGTGTTATCGCCAAACCTTTCTGTATCGTGCCATAATCGTTATCATCATACTACTTTCCATGAAAAGGCTGTTTTTCTCCTGGTAATTTTGCTTAAATATATAAAAATTCACAGATTCTCATTCCTCAGTGGGCCCTGGATTATGCCATTGCAGACGCCATTTTTGTTATTGTTTTTTTGTGAAGTCTCGCCGTTATGTTTTTTTTTTGTACCTTTGTGTTTTATCTATGCTGATGATATGTGAATGTTTTTGTATCTTTAATGTCTTGGATGTCTTTTGTGTCTTTGTTGTCATTGGCTGCTGTGACTCATTGAATTTCTGAACAAATATATGACATCTAATCTTGCAGGTTGTGACACTTAGATGGCACTGGATGCTGCAATCTAAGAGCACTGTTGTTGATGAAATGTCTGATGCTGTTGTCTGGAAGGAAACCTTAGTGAGTTCGAAGCTTTATACAAGTGTTGACAAAACGTACCAAAAGCCTTTCAATCTGAGGAGTGCTTTGGCCGTTTTCTGGCTTTTCGGTGATAATTGTCTGTGGATCAGGAAAAAAACAAAAATGTCCCTCAGTGGTCGCCGGACATTGGGACACCCTGTCCCAAAATCTTAGCTAAAAGCCTGCTGTGTGTGCTTGTTTATTGTCTGTGCAGATACATGAAGCATGCATTCTCAAGCAACTGCCATGGCCCACCATCAGTAGTGATGAAGGTTTCAAATGTTTGCAACGAGGACAGCATCGGACTCGGGCAACAAGCTGCCTATGTGTCAGCTGGTGGAGAGGATGTATAGCCTTACATGGTTTTAGAACTGTGAGGTCATCTGTCAAATCTTGATTTATTCATAAGCAGTTTCAATGCACTTGCCTTTCCGTTTGTTGCTGGCTTGTGTCGGTGTTGTACCCTCATGTGGAACTCCCAAGTCTTTGGCAAGTGTGCTTGGTAATATTTTTGTACAGAGTACTGCATTACTGTATTTGTTACTTGATCTGCCTGCTGGGTGTTTTTTTTTTCATGGGCTTGTGAGACTCTTGGACAGTGAACAGATCCTCTCTGGAAGTCTTGAGGCCTGGCGTTCGATATTAATACAGCCAGTGTTGATGTTTAAGGTGCACTGGGAATGTACTTCTAAAAGACAAACATTGCAGTAAAGACAAGTGATTTGTGTGACATGAAATGCATTGTCCGCAGGTAATGTAATATTGTAAAAGCCAGCCCACTTTGACCTCATTAAACTGAAGTCAAATCAATCACGTGACTGGAAAAACTTCAAAATTGCTTTACATGCTTTGCCAAAAACTAGCAGCTTGAAGTGAGAAAACAAACATGGTACAAACTACTAGTTTTGTTAAATTATCTTTTTTATTTAGAAAACAAAATCAGTTTTTCTTCTGTGGTAAGAAATACATTTTTGCTCCCATATGACTAGTCGACTTAGGGTGCTGTATTCTGGACTGAGTTTGGTCTTGGGCTTGATGTCTGTATGCTCTGGTTTCGACAACTCTAGTCTTTTCAGGCACTCCCTTTTGCGAGACAGCTGGTGCAACTGGTAGAGAAAGTCAATGAAGGAAGGTAGATAAGTGGTCTAAATGGATCTATTCAGAGTTATCGGTAAAGAGGACACTGTTGTTATAGTAACAATAATGAAACTATAAAGGCAGTGAACGGAATCCATAAATCTGTCAAACTGTAGCAATCCCTGCTCACACACCCAACCCCTCTTGTGTGTCCTCACTTGGTAATGGCAAATGGATTCAATGGAAATCCCTTTGGCATTTGCAAGTCCAAACAAACTGACAGAACACCCCCAATATCAAATGACTTCTAAGTTAGCCCATTTCTAACCTGGAAATTGGGTTGAACTTTGTTTGTCCATGTTGGAGTTACTCTGTTTGCATACACTAAAGTGCTTTCCAGGCAAACAAACAAACAATAAAATGTGAATCAGGTGCAGAACACCTCCATGTGCAAATGTATGTCGACATGAAAGAAGTGAAAATCATTGTGTTCTACCTTAGAGAAGAAAGACAAAAGCACAAGATTTGCTGCATCATCACTACCCATGCTGATGTGTCACATTCTTGTGGCAATGTCCAAAAAAACAAGACTGTCACGACTGTACAAGCTGCCGATAAAAGTTCTATCTGCGTGAGTTGAGTAGAACGGCTCCTCCTCTGCATTGAGTTGTGCCACATGAGACAAGAGGTTGGATCTTTCAGAATGCCTTGGTGTACCTCAGACACTGATGAATGTTGCTGATCATCTTAATTTATGGTCACTCGTGGTGTGGACTGGAGGGCTTCTGTTCCACTGAAAGACTCTGAACCCCTAGTGCATTCAAGTTAGAGCAAGGTAAGCTCAATACACTTGTTGCTGCATTTCTAACAGCTTTCCTCTGTTTACAGACCTTTTGGTTCTGCATTTTAGTTTGCTTGTTAACACATCAGCCTCCTCAATGACCTCCTTTCTTCACTCCTCCACATGAATGTTCTCTGAGGCAAAAAAGGAGGCCTATGTTTGTGTGAGTGCATAGTTTTGCATCACTGCTTGAAAGCATGGGCACAGTCTTTTGTACCTCCATGTTTGTGTGTGCATGCTTTCGACAGGCATTCATTCGTGGTTGGCCTAATAGGTCCACTGTGTGTATTCCCCTTCTGCTTATTGAGACCAATTAGAGCCATTTAACAGGGAATGCCCCCTGCTAAGTATGAATGAGTAACTCTTTAGTATGACCGGGTCATGTTAATTCACCTACTTAGTGGTTGAATTTTGTGGCTTTGCTTTGGATTTTAAAATCGAGATCATTAAATGTACTCTTTTTTTTGTCTTTGTTACCATGGCTTTTTGCTTTTTTCCTTGGGTGAGCATTGATATGTGGGTCGAAGAGTGCCGCTGGTATCATGTTCACTACACTTGTAATTTGGTGTGTGTCCTGTTATTAAAGAGCTCCCGTAAAACGTAAACGGCAGTCGGGATTCTCTGCTGGTGCTGGTGTGTGACGGGAACGGATTCTCTGCTTACACAGTTACCACCACTAATTGCTGAGCAGCCTCCATGGAAATGAATGGCCTGAAATGGTACTTTTCGGTGTGTGGTTAAATCAAAGCGTCATATTTTTAGTTTACGCTGGACTGTCAAGCTTTGATAACAGCAAGCATATGGTCCGCCAGCAAAATGACTCTTCCCTTTGTGTTCATATAATGGAACAGATGAGTAAGGGAGTAATGCTCATTAATGTTATACTTGTTATTGTCAATTTTGGTTTGAAATATTGTCGTTTTGACTTAATATGTTGGGAGCGAATTCTCCATGGGTCTTTCTGAACATGGAGCGATTGGCCTTACCGTCGCAGTAAATAACAAATAAATGTGACTGATTTATATCACAATAATGTTGAATTACGCAACAACACTAGAGTTTAGCTCCTTCGGGCTTCCACCTAGTGGTTTAACTGCATAGAAGGGGAAATCTCAGTGTACTGGTGCAGCACATTCTTACTCCCAAGGCGTGTGTTTTTCAGAGTCAGAATCAGAATCAAATTTATTGCCATGGTCAGTGTGTTCTATGTCTGATGTTGACGCAGAAGTCAGCCATCAGCATGGAATGCATCATGCTTTCAATTGAAGCACAATTCCCACCTGCTGTGGTTTGTGAATCACATAAAAAGAAGATTGAGGTTGAACTTATTAGTCAGTTAGTTATGGGGTGGCACTCCAAGTCACATACAATGTATACACCAAGTGACATCTGCAGTGATATACTCAAGTAGGCTTCTGATCGTTCTCCCCCGAGAATGTCCCGACTCTCCCACTTGAAGCATGACACAGGAAAGGAAAATTCTTACTTCACTGAAGCACCTGGAGGTTGACTTTACTCTACTTCTTTACATCAACATCTTCTAGTGACTTTTGCTTCCTATTTGACACTTTGGGAATGAGAATGGGATGACTGTTGTTTTTGTCAATATTTCGTCACATGACTGGCAATGGCAGTGTACTTTGTCACTCGAGAACTGCACCCCTTAAATAAGACGTTTGCGAAGGTCTGAAAAAGACACATTAGGCAAGGCCTTTGAAAGAATGAGCCACCTTTGGAGATTGACTGAGATTTCTGATGGGAAGCCCACCAAGTGTTCAGGCCAAAGTACCTTTCAGACACCTTCACACGATCCCTGCTCCTGAAATGCTCTCTGTGTTCCTCTGATTTCCTCCCGGCCTTCCGGGTTTGGTCATGACTGGCACAAAGCAGCTCTTGTATTCTATTGTGCCGCCTTATCTTTGGCGACCGACCACAGAGATGCATCAAAAGAGAAGGCAGAAAGAGTAGCTATGTCTGTGGTGATGGGGTGGGGGGGTTACCATGGGGCTCAAGACTGGACAATTTGGCGTCCAGTGAACAGACAAGTATTATGTGTTTGTAACTCGCAGAACAATGTCACCGATAAGGCAAGTCACTGTGGTGTAATACTGACTTTGAATGCTGCTGTAAAATATATTGATGATTGGCGGCAACTGCTATGATTATTCTCATTTTATATCTCCTTTGTTTTGTTTCAAGTTAAATTATAGCGACATATTGCCAACCTGTAAATATAATAATGCCATTGTTGAGAGGATTTGGGGCATTATCGCCTTTTGCTTTTGATTATAGGCCCCTGTAATAGGATAAAGTGCTATTGCTTTGTCAGCTGATCTACAAGTAGGTTAAGTCAATCAGTTATTAGTCATATTAGTCATATTTTATCTGTGAAGCTGATATATATGATAAGATGCTGATTGAGGAATGACAGAGTGGTCCCGGGATTCTGCCACTATAATTATATCAATTGAATGAAAGTTACACCATCTTCGACAACACTGACGCACTCAAATTGTCTGGGCAACTTCCCCTCCGTGCCGAGCTTCACGCTGCAGCAGAGACGGGCTGTGGTGTCTGCGCTGTGGAGGAGTGGCCAGGGCGGAAATGACTCACTTGATGCCTTCATGTCAGTAAAACACCTGTAATTTCATTGGTCTGATGTGACTAGCCTCAATCTTGGCGGCATTTGTTTATATCTTTGATTAACTGACTAGGCTGCCGAACATCATGGGAAGTCACCGTAACTGAGTTAAGTGTTGAGAGTGATTTGACCTCTTCTGCTGCACATCATTTTAGGCGACAACTGCCATGGTTGCGTGCTCGCGTCCTTGTTAGCGCCACTGAAACCTACTTGCACGTATCCTTTATCTCCCCTGCTGGTCACTAGAGTGACTGCCACAGCAGTCACTAAAATAAATCAACTTTCATGTAACTCTGGTAACAAAACGTGATATTTGTTCATTCATCATCTTTAACAGCTGGTGGAGACCATCATGAGCTTGAATCAGTTCTCTCCTCTTTATTTTTATTACAACTTGAATCTATCTAACGGATCAGGATTACAGAATCTATCTTGTAGTCAGGTGCCAGTGCGATTCTGCCAGAGATCACATAGGTTTTAATGGCGGCTACTGCACTCTTGCTCAAGACCAGTCAGTTGAAATACATGATATAATCATTCGAAATCTAATGCCATGATTTTTAACAGCTCTCTTCTCTCACACCCACAGTCACTGGCTCCCATGGCCTGACTAAACCCTCCGCTTTCAACCCACATCATATTGTGTGCATCGGCTGTTTATCTGATTCAGTTTTTTTTTTCCAATCTAAAACCTTCAAACGTCTTGAATTTCACTGACATGCCAGCCAAGGCTGGACAGGAGTACAGATGCAAGTGACACCGTTACACTTGAAGAACACTCATTGTTTGTAGGGACTGGGTGGGGGGGTGATGGTTGGGGTGCTCATGGAGTGACCCATTAAGAACAGATGGTCTGTCTGTTAGCAAAATGGGAACGGATTTAAATGAAAATTTCAGGAAATGTTGACGATTTTGAAGGAACGTGTGCAGTTTGTCGTCATTCTGGATGCAATTCTGGATCCACAAACCCTTAAGGATTTGTCACTCTATGTGGTGGAGAGGGACCAGCACCAAGTCCCTTTCTTACAGGCTTCTACTTTTCATGTTGTGCTAGCAAGTTCTGTCCCACTGGTCTCAAGCTGAATTGACATTTTTCCTGTTTTTTAGGGTTTTTTCAATTCAGTGCTCCTCACTTACAGACCAATGGCATTTCACTTATGTGACTCATTTACATTTTGTGGCACAACCCTTTGAAACACAGTGAGCCATTGTATTACCCCCCCCTTAGATCCGGTCAATAGCAGCCAAGAGGTATGCAAAATGATTTGACATACCAGCAAACAGGGTGACGGCCCAAGTGAGAATTCCGAGTCGGAGATTAGGAATGTGTTAATTGGTGGACCTAATTGTTGCGATTATTGTTTGAATAATGGAAGATATAATCATTTTCCGTTTATAGAGGGAGAGCGTCGGTTCAGTTGTTGCTGTAATTAATTTGAGGTCTCCACGGAGCCCATCTGATTAAAACAATTAGAAAATTAGTGGTTTCTGTCTCATCCTATTCATCATTTAGTTCTTGTCATTAATTCCTGTGGCATCACTCATTACTTGGAGTAAATTAACACACTTGTCATTCATATTTAGCTGCAAAACAGACTTGTTGTACAGCTCCAAAATACAAAAATCATTTACATCTTTCACTACCTCAGACCTGTTCAGACACACATCCACCCAGGACGACTGGTATTTCCTCAGATTTTGCAACGGAACACCAGGACGAGAGCCAGGTATCGCTTCCATATCTTCAAGCCCGGGCAGGCATGAAAGAGCTCCCTGAATGCATCTCCACTTACTGCTGAAGACTTCATGAGGAGCATAAGTGGAATTCTTAAATTGACATTTATTTGTTATTATTTCAGAAGCATAGCATGGGATATGAAATAATGATTGTAAAATATAACAACGACAAGAGATGTCTTAAAAGAAATAGGCAGGGACGGAAAAGTTTGACTCCTGACATAAACTTCAGTGCAACACTGTCCTCCATTCAAATAGCGTGAATGAGGCTACATGTAATTAGCCTTTAGCACTGGAGGTTCCATTTTAAATGGTTTACAGTCTTACTCATCTGTTTCATGTTGAGTGACAGAGCTGTCAAGTGGGCTGAAGTCCACCACCTCTAATGAAGTTATAAAGCAGGCACGGAGCATGTGTAAATATAGCATAGTTGGATATCAAATGGCCCCTTCACTGTTCCTGCCAGTCACTTTTGATGCTAATTTGTTGCTGCGCTGAAGTTCATACGTCGCCTCTCCTCTTCTTATTAATCCGTAATGATTTTGTTAAACACATAAACTCCGCAGCCTTTTGTGTCTCGTGTTTCGCCCGTTTAAAATTTCATGTGATGAGCCGCAGCACAGGAACACACGTCTAATTTGTCCTCCGCTTTAATGATTCATGAGTTGATAGAATCGTGTTTCTGTAGTTTAAGCAGTGCAAGCCTTTGGAATCATTGAGTGAAGTTTCTAGTATCAAAACTTTATATCTGAAATGAAAGTGTGTTGCATAAAGTTATGGCCTTTTGTTATCTATTTTTTAGCCTTTTAATGGTTTAAAAGGTACATAAACTCTTATTGTGTGAGGCGACTCAACCTGCGTTCTCAGTATGTTTTGTGTATGTTCTAAAATGTGGACAAATGTAATCATGTGGCTTGCTATTTTGCGGAACTGCTGGAGTGTTTTCCATGTGGGAAATTATGAATAATCGAGTGCATTTCAAGGTCCTGGGTTCAAGTGTAGTGAGATGGGCTCGAGCCTGTGGCATTATAATAAATGAGAGACAGCTATTGATACACAATGAATGAAAAGAATGTGGAGTGTGTTGTGATTTAACTATATTTTTAAGCATGTGTAATTTGATTTGATTTGGCTGAGCCATGATCGCAAGATGCTTTATACAAACCTGTCATGACTGAAGGATGGGTCCTCTCAAGGGCGTCCACCCTGCCCTAATGGGCCACACTGTTAGTGAAGTTATTATTCTCTATGTTAGTCAGAAAAACATGACAATGCAGAAAAAAACATATAAAAAGTCCCCCCTCAGGATTTTGATGAGGGAAATTTCATTTCACACAAATGCACAAAGTGCTTCTTTGATCAATTGTCTTTGCAAGTAAACAAGAGCATGTGGTGGGCCAAATATTGTTTATCTCAATATGTACATAAGTGCATATATAAGTACACATGCATCATATAAGAGATTGTGATTCACTATTCTTATCTTATTGCTGATGTGGTCGGTGGCAGTTGTCATAACACAATGGCGTGTGAGGTTCTCATGCTGCATTTGTGGGACTGTTTCTCACTGCAGCCCATCTGTCCCAATGTTGGTCTCAGGTCATGTCTGGGTCATTGAGAAGGCCGGCTTCATTATGGATGGATCATCAGTCTTGAGTAGTTGTCCTGGGAGAATTGGTCAAAATGTTTGAGGTTAAAGAGTCGAAATAAAAGGTTCACAGAAGGGTTAGATTCAGGTTACGTCTTGAGTTTGAATAAGTTGAACTTAATTAGTGTGTGTGTGGTGTTTGTACGATCGTTTCTTAGCGAGTTAAAAACTAGAAATGGATGATCAGTAGCCTCTTGCTGCTATGACTTCATACTTTCAATTATCTTTATTTAAACACCAGACAACACACTACTCTACTATGACACACTGCACAAATCTTTCATCGACTATCATGGCATCATTGTGAGAATTAAATTACCCCACAACTTCTTTTAAATTTGAGGCTTTTTCGAATGTTGAACTTGTTTCATGCTCGCTACCGGCAGTGTTTCCCCTTCACTGTTAACCTAGCTGAGATTTAAATGACAAGTGAAAAAAGAGCTGAGCCAAAAGGCAAGGCTATGGATTCCGACCTAGGAGATCACGAGACTTGACGAAAGAGCTCTGGCCATGAAAGAGGCTGACATGCTACAAAGATTCTCTCTCGTAGTAGGGGCATTAGCGAGAACCTCATGATACTATACCCATTAAGATACTTGAGTTATGATACGGGAGTGGCAATATATATATATATATATATATATATATATATATATATATTTATATATATATAATAATAACTTTATTTAATTTCTGACCGCATGCACTGGAATTAGTAAGTCCAATTTGTATTCCCAACTCGGCAGAAATGTAAATTATTTTGGCAGGAAAAAAAGATCAATTGCATATTTGAGGTCAAATAATTGAAATATTGCACTCTGTGTCAAGAAAAAAGATAAAGGATTGAGTGGCATTGAAGATTCTCAGCACTTTGGAGTTTCCCAACCGGAATGGTTGGACAGGCAGGGGGTGAGGTTTCCACGCTTGTTTGGTGGCAGGACTTCTTGTGTGGTTCTACACTGGATGGCGTCATGCTATCTTGTGGCCTGTTGATATTTAGATCATGTACTTGAAAGAAGGTGAGTCATTCCAGGAGTTTGCAAATGGTTTTGTGGTATTTTTATTCACTACAGATGAGTCGGCTGAGTGACTCCATCACTCGTTTTTTTTTTTTTTGGCTTGATTCGTTAGAACCATGAGTCACACTGTTCATGAGGATGAAAGTGAAACGCCCCCCTGCTGTGAATCAGCCGCCGTCACTAACTAACTCTGGATCACAAACGAGGAGGCTGTGACTCAACCAGGCTTCGGTTCCTCACCATAACAGCGCTTCGTTTCGTTTGCTTCTTCTTTGGCTGCCTCGGTGGTGTCAAGTCATTTGTTGCTTTTTATCATAAGCTGCTTAGTGACAGCACATACAAAGGATGTTTGTGTGCCACAACAGGGGGCCACCAGCATCAACAAAGGAGCCTTTAATAAAGGTTTTAGCATTGTTGTCTCCTGCCCATCTCTTGTTTTATTACTAGTTATTTTTGTGGCATCCTCTTCATGTCGTCACCATATCTATGAATCTCAATGGTTCTTGTAGCCATGATGGAAATGCTTCTCATGTTTTGTGCATGCTTTTTATGGTTTTCGATATTTGTAGTCTCGTATTTTTCACCTCCACCCAGGTGATCTGGCAAAAAAATCAGGCAAAAAAAGTTGAATGCGGAGGAATGTTGACGCTGGGACAAGAAACAGTCACACACTAGTTCAGTCTGTGAGAGCTGCAACACCTCCTCTTCTTCCACCTCGAAAGAGCTCATCTTCAATGAAGCACATGACAAAGAAAAATATATTAAACAATACATTATTGAATGTCATCTGATTCTTATTTAATTAAGCAATGTTCTTTTAATAATGCCCCTTTAGTTAATGTTTCTTTTGCCAAATATTTGCTGATTTATATTACTTTCTGAAGTGCATTGCCCTCATATTTTTGTACCTTGACTAGTTTGTCACACTTGACCTCACTATTGTTATTCAAATCAAACCACTTCCCTTCAATTATGAATGATTTCTAGCTTACTTTCCATCAGTGAAAGTTAAGTTGATGGGAACAATGGATGTGTACATTTTGCCTGAAGCATAAACAACTACAAAGATTTCCAAGTGCCAAGTTGAAACATGTAAACCTTCAATATTTATTGTCTGGCTTGAGCAGTCGCCCTCCTGTCACCATTGGTCCCTGTCCTTTTGTTGACTTCTGGTGCTGAGCATTCAGCACGTCCTGGATTGATTCACTCACTAGAGGACCGCACACACTGCTTTAAAAAAAAAAAAAGAGATCATGAATGAGAGATGACCAGATGATGACTGACGGTGACTGCAGTCCGCCCTTGTTAATGGATTGCAGACACAAAGAGCTGCTGTGTGTTCACGGGAACTAGAGAGGTGAGATGAGGAACCAGGAACACATCTGACCCGCTACATCTGGTGTGGCTGCATCTGAGGAAGATATGGTCATGATTTATATTTCCTCGCTAAATTCATTCATCCGTTTTCTGCCACCAATCCCGCTGTACTTCAGGGGCAAGTTGCTGGTCTAGACAAACAAAGGTAGAAAGCCAAGTGGCAAATAATGAAAAAAAATTGTGCCGTTATTTCAAGTTTAGCCAAAGCAATAGATGGTTCAAGGACTCCATCCAGTGGTTAGATGTTGTCATTACAGACATAAAACATGACCGCACTCTTTCCAGTATTTAACTTCATTTTAAAACAATAAAGGTCATAATGTAAAGGTAAAATATATATAATCTAGGTAATAAAATAGTTGTGTTGTCACTGGAGGTTTAGGCCACCACATTCCATGTGTTGTTTCGATTAGATTACTAGTTCATTTCTTGATTGTTTATTTGCTTAAAGTAGGCTTTAGCATATCTATTCATGACCGAAATGTGTTACTGTTTCTGCAAAAATAGTCACTGTTTTGGGTTTTTTGTTAACTGTTCGACAGGATTTACGTGTTTATTCAGAAGACACCGTTTCTGATTTGTTTAAACTATTAAAAGATTTGCTTAAAATATGTTTCCCCCTCATGAGTGTCCTCCACTTGTTTATGCTAAGAGATGAAGTGAGGTGTGGGAAGGGTGGAGCGTCGTAACCCTTTTAGAAAAAGAACCCGAGTTTCCAGTCTGGTCAGGTGAGTTGATCCACCTGGTGGGCGTGTCACTTCCTGCACAGCACAGCCTGTGTTTGCATGTGGTAGAGTAGGAGCGCCGACTGCTGATTTCTATGAAGCCAGGGCCGTCAAGATCCGGTAAGTTCTGCTGTTCGATAAGAGATTGTTCGCCTGACTTTGTGACACTTTTCTGACCATATTTATTTTGTGTTTGAATGTGCAGGAGAAATTATTTCAGATCTCCCAGGCGGTATTTTAGCTCCACACTCCTCATGCATTTTAGTAGTTTCGTTTTTGGTTTCACCACTTTAGTTATTTTTATTTACTTAAAGGAAGCCGTAACAGATATACATAAAAGAATCTGAACTTAAAGGATTCTTTGTGTTGACCTAGCACAACACGTCACTGGAGGATTGTCAAAGCAAAACGGCATCCTAATACAACCATTGGACGACTACTCATTCAGTCCATGGAGCCTTACGAGAACTATTGTTTTGGAAGGTGCTTTGACTGTAGATTTTATTTTTAAACATGTATACAAGCAGTCAGTGCAGCAACAGAAACACACCACTTTAAACTCCACATCTACAGTTCATGATGAATTGTGAGTTACACTGGAGCAAGTTATTATTTTATGCTTTTATTTTATACTGATTCACTAACACGACTCTCTTCCGTCTCTGGATTTGTATGACATGATGTAAAGCTTTGTTGTCAGATCCATGTTAAACAGGGACATTGTACATCTGCTAGTGTAGTTGACAGTTTTATTTAGGATCCTCCAGTGAGCCACACTTCACTGGTTTGGAGTGAAAATAAATCTGCCCTGAATCATCCTTTTTTTCTCTTCCAATGTTGTGCTTTTGGCAAACAAAAAATCTATCTGTGACTGATTTTATGCCACGTTATTTTTGTTTTGTCTGACACCCATGCTTGTTATTGAATGTGGATTTGGGCGTGAACTTCCATCTGAGGGCTCCACTTTTTTCTAAACCTAAGAACTTGATTAATGGAACACTTCTCTCAGCCATGGGTTTTAGCTCACCCTGGTGGATGATGTGAGAATTGCAGCAATAATAAAGGCACTTTTCCCTTCATATTTTTGCACGCTGAATATTTTACAACATTCTTCAAAAGTCATTTTCTTTCGTCTTCTTTGGTCTTTTTCCATCAGGGGTCAGGCCACTGCATGTCAGCCTGTTCCTCCTTTAGCGGTATCTAGAGCACCCTTTCGAGTGGCAGCTGTGGTTTGAGGTCCAGCTTCTCCTCCACATCCTGTTCAAACTGACAACTCATCACTCTATGGTCAGCAACAACTTTCCGTTCAGGGCATTAAATCAAAATTTCAGTTTTGTTTTTTGGTGTCTTCCCATATTTAAATCACTGTGGAGATGGCACACTGACCGAACCAGATCTTGTGTGTGCCAAGCGCACACATTCAAAGCATAACAGATTTGTATGGAAATGCATAATATGTCATGAGCAACATAATTCTGTCTTATGATATAAAAACGAAACATGTAACCACTCCCCACACCCTCTCAAAAAATATTTTTTTCAAGGCTGGAAAGCTGAAAAAGTTCGTGTTGACATGTTTTCTTTTTAATATCTCATGGGATGAAGTTGATTTATTCAACATTTGCTCGTGGATCTGTTTCCATCTCATCGCTTCTTCCTCTTTTTGTCAGTCATTCCAGACCCATCAATCATGCCAGGCACCATTAATATTAAGTCCCTGTAAGTCCAACTGCAATTTCTGAAAAGTCATATGGCACACGCCTGAAAACATAACCCCTGTCCCGCCAGCATCAATTCCTTCACGCTTAATAAGAACCGGCGTGGTGAGATTCTGGCAGCGCTGCTGAGAAGCAGAAATTACTCAATAATATTTTTTTCCACTGAAGAAACAGAAAAAGCCAACAGTCCACATACTGGCACATACTTTTTTTAGCCGTTGGATGAAACATTATTTCCATTTGGAATGTCCTGTGGGTGAACATTCCTCCCCTGGACCTCTATTTAATACACTGCAATTATACACAGACCATTGAAACGTAGCCGCGCTCTGCTGCTACGTGTAAATGAATGTTCTTGTTGACCACAGTTGGATACACTGTAATTATACTCTTATGATTGTGTCAAGAAGCGTGCGTGTGTGTGGCTGTAATTCCATCTACGTCTGTCTGACTTGGCTCGCTGTGGTTCTTACAAGCCAGTGTGATGTTGAAAAGCTGAAGTACAAATTGATTTAACATCCAATCTGTCTGCACAGCTGCCCCAAACCAGCTCCCAAAATGCATTTACTAACCAGAGGGGCCGAAAGTCAAACGAGTGTTCCACTAACAGGGGCGGCTTATTTCAGTTTAAATCTCCTAATACGGTTTTTGAATGCTTCTTGCTGGGGCTTGGGTTTCATTGCGATGATCAGTCTTTGAAATTCCATAATACAAAACAATTGTTTATACTTCTGCTGCGTTCAGGACCATCAGAACAAAAGCAAAAATTCCAGCATTCAGTCAGAGCACTACAACTTTTACATGGCTGTGGCTTTAAAACGTGTTGTTGTTCATTTAGATTGTTTTGAGGAGGTAAAAGAAGATTGCCAACTCAGGGTGTCGACCAGCAGAATATCACAGTGCTTCAATTCATCACATAAGAAATCATATTCCACGAAAGAAAAATGACTCAAACAAGACAGTTTGGATGATTGTGTCTGGCGTCAGATGGACGGATGAAGCTTTATGAAACAGTATCATCATCTTCAGTGGTCTGTAGGTGGCGCTCTTGGTTTAAAAAAAAAAAAAACAGTCAGGATTCATTGTTCAAAGCGCAGAGAGTGCCATCAGTGGCCTCTGAAAATCATCCTGCTTCATGAAGCTCCATGAACTGGCCACTTGTTAGACTCTTCTGTCTATAGTTGTGTACTATTACAGAGAACTTAAACAGTCCTGTAGCCGAGTAAAGGTGACTAAAAAGGGAATAACTGTGACCTTCACAATATCAACTATATGCAGCCCTCATGTCCTTGGGCGACCACAGATAAAGCACGATTTATATCCTGCACTTATTATGACAAAGAAAAGACAAAAATATCAATGGGGAATGTGAACATAACCTTGGTTTCTGGCTTTATTCGACAGAAGTGTCTGAAGAAGGTTATGGACTTCTGATCGGATTACTTTTCATCTCGTGTTAGAGATAATTCAGTGATATATTGTGCAGCCGAAACAGAACTCACTGTCCGAGGTGAAAGCTTTGAGGTGTTGCGTGTTTTTCTCTTCAAATTCTTTTCATGTCTTGGAATTTCTGGCTGATTCAATGAATCAGAATCCAGCCCACTCCTGGGAGGAAGTCGAGCAACAAAAGTAGTAAAAAACGGAGACAAACTCAAAGCACATCAAGATTGTTGATTGGCCCGAGGAAACGTCCCGGCTCTGTGTTTTCCACTGTCAGTCTCTTGCCCCTCCTCACACACCCTGTGTTTGCTCTCCCTAACTTTATCAGCGTCCAGCTGAGAGTCGGACTGCTCTGCCCCGGCTCCCCTCCGGCGTAAAACACATGGGTGTTTTGAAAAGAAGGCAAAAACAACAGTCACTAACACCTCCCTGCTTCCATTCCTTCACCGTTCCGTCCATCCCTCACCCTCGGCTATTTTCTCATCAAATACTTTACAGACCTCAAGTTTCATGCCGTGAACAAGACTATGCAGACCAAATCTGTGACACATTCAGGTCTTTTTCAGGAAAACAGGCTGCAGTGAAGAGAGTGGTCACTAGATGGCAGCAGAGGTTTGAAAAAAAAAAAAAAAACATCACCACCACCCCTTAAAAAAACACTTGCTTTGCCACATGGCAAAGTGTCCCTTTCCTCACCCATGGTCATGAGATACCATACGATGAGAGCAGACGTGGTAAAAGTATACAGACAGTGGGGGACGGTTCTTTAACTGGGACGCTCATGGTCCCTCTGCACCTTGTAAAAGGTCCCAGGTGTTCACATTTTGGTGACATGTTATTTGGCCGGTGGAGCAACGGAAAGATAGAGGCACACTCGGATGAGGGAGTACGTTATCATTCGTCCTTCATTGTAACCAAAGAGCAGTGAGTGATGTAGCAGCACAGCCCACCCCTCTTTTATTCATCTTTCACCTGTCTTTACTTAAGTCTGTCGTTTCACTTACAAAGCCATCTGACAGGAGTGCAACTATAGCCCTCTCTGTGAAACACTGCACAGATTTATTGTGTATCAGTCGTCTTGGCGTGAGGACGTTGGGTTCGGTCCATGGTTCAAACAGGCCTGGTTTAGAAATTTTGTGGTCAACGCTCGAGGCCCCGCTACATCCTTGCCGGTCGTCTTAACGGACCAGTGCACAAAGGGTTTTTATCAGTTTCTCTGTCTGTGTTTTAGAGTCATGCAAATGACCAACAATCTGGTTTACAAATCTGTGTTTTTATGAATCTGTCAGATCTCTTCTCGGTACAACGATGCCTGTTCGGAGCCCAGTCGAAATGCAATAGCGGATGCCTTCAGCAGGACGTTCACCAAGAGCAGGTGTTTGAAAAGTGCCATCAGAAAAAACTCAATGCCTCCGAATTCCACCTCCTGACCCCAGGTCCGGGCTGCTTACTTACACATTAAACAGAGGGTCATTTTTATTTATTTATAGATACTTTCAAGTCTTGTTGCACAATAATTTAACTACATATTAAACTAAAGAAGCAAACATAAATGGTCTGTTCATAACAAACGTGTGTCACAACATGACTTCAAGTGTATATCTAAGTGTATTGAGTGCAAACAGATGAAATAACAGCGATTGTTTGTTTGAATGCAAGTCGTCTTGACTCCTTCATGGTATCTGGAAACAGCGCCCAAGGCATTAACATTGGAAGTACTGCACAACAAGCACTTTCAGGAGTGAACTGACCCATGGGTCCAAATTCTGAAGTGCTATTTTTTTGTCAGTCAATGTATCGTATTTTTGTGTGCACTTCAGCTTGATGCATTTATTGCGGCTGCAGACTGCACGAATTGACTTGGTAGGCTGGATTTGGCCCCATAGTTGGACTCAAAATTTAGGGGACCCTCGGAGGACTGCGAATTCGGCCATTGACATTTCTAGCACAACTGTGCCGTTCAAACTGAAATGGAAGTCAATAATTGTCTCACACTGAGAAATATTATTCTGAAGATGAGGATATTGTGGCGATGAATCTTGCCCAACAGGAGATTCAGATATTTCAGTCCTGGAGACAACACTAAATTTCACCATGATATAGTTGATTTCTAGGGTGCTACTGCATGTGTTGTCTCTTACTCCAGAGTGATATGATGTTAAACTATTATTCTAAACTGCTGTAACACAGATGACTAGCTGTCTGGTGAGTGATCTGAAGCATTGTTGTCTTTAGGGAGTGTGACAGATATATGTAGTGATTATAACCGACATGATAGAATAGGATAGTTTAACATCATGTGGTCTGTTTTGTTATTCTGCCTTCGCATTCCATGTTAACACATAGCCGGATGTGCCACAGTTTACTCGAGAAGTGCGTAGTTGGAAGCGCCTTTCGTCAACTAAGAATGTTCTGTCATCATGTACCGTAGATTTTGTGTGCAGAAGGTGTGAATGCAATGCTTGACTTGTGCGACTGCTAGTCACACAAGTCAATCTTTCTTCAGTTTTGTGATGGAAAACTATAATTACTGTGACAGTTATGCTGATATTTGATGTGGCAACCAGGTACTCGTGGCGATGGACGCGCACGTGAATCTGTCTGTCCCACAATTTGACAAGAAGGTCCTAAAATCTGCTTCTCTTTCAGCTCTCCATGGCATAAACCCTGTCCAACGATTGAGTCGGTGTTTGAGGAGAGCTGCTGTGGGCTCCACAATCCTGACGCCCCACTGCCATTTTCCACAGCCTGAGGGGAACCAGGAAGCAGCCGACAGGAGTCATGCCTGCCCTGGCCACGGGACCCGGCCACGAGCCAGGTATCAGACACTCAGCCAGGACTGTGATCTATAACCCTGCTGCAAAAGTTCCATGATGCATCGTGTGTAACAGAGTGAAGTTTAACAGTGGAAATCAGGAGCGTCGTCGCAGTCTGACCGCTTCACTTTTTGATTAAAATAGTCTGAACAGAATCTCTTTTCTTTCTGTCCAAACGTGTGTAAGAAACATGTCAAGTCATTTAATGCGATAAATCCCGTCCCGTCCCCGAAGGAGCACTTTCCTTCCTCGCTGCGGTCTAATGGCCTGCTACCTCCTCACACACACGCTCACCTCCCAACAAGTGCAGGACACGGAGGGGACCAAAAAGAGGACGACATTGATTTCCGCCCTGATGGATAAAGAATGTGTGCGTTTGTGCCGCCAGACTTTTAAAAGACTTACCAAATATCCTGTCATCCTGCAGGCCTGTGTTAAGTAAAAGGCCAGACCATCAATTACAGTTAGCGTCATTTCAGGCAATTACCGGCAAAGACTTGGGTTTCCAAATAAAACGCATAAAGTCTCCTCTGGCCCATCTCTGCTTATTCTTTCGTGATGGTCCTGTGAAGTTCGGGGTGTGTTGGTGTGCTGGTGAAATTTGCCCCGGATCATCGTTGAAGTCCCTAATGATTCTGGCTAGACTGACGGTTCCGCTGACTGGCACGAGTGTTGACAGGCCAGAACTGGTTGTTCTCATCGAGAACTTTGTAGCTTTAGGACTCTTGAGTGACAGTTCGTCTCTGGTTAGTGAGTTTTCATTGACGGTGGCTCATTTCAAATTGATGCTGTGTTAAGTGTGGTAGCCAACACAGTTATGTATGTTGTTTTAATCTCCTTATTCTATACATGTTTACTCTTTGGATCTTGTCTTTCTTAGACGCTCTTTAGAGTTTTCTGGGACATCACCAAATTTTTGGGAAGCCTTGACCTCTGTATTCCGATTTTGGGAGATACACATTTTGGTGCTGAAGATCATTATCTTATCTATGTCGAGATATGCACATTCAAATTTATTAATAATACAAAACTGACTGCATCAATTTACCCCGCTTGTCCTGCATGTAAGGCTGAGGCAGTGGCAAACATCACTTTTGCAGAGATCAGCCAACCACCAATATCGTCTCTTACTTGCCATTGATTGACAGCTGAAGACAACCAAGGGCAAACATTCGACTTCCTTTTGAATTATTTTTATTTTGCACAAAAAAAGTGGTTCTAAATCCATTGTCATTTCGCATCATTCTGAAATCGAGATATCTGGAATGAATATCGAAATATGACATTTTGTCCATATATTCAGCCCCAACATATTTTCCCCCAGCCATTTGAATCTCACGTGCAATTACAGCATGTATGTTTCGAAAGTGTAATAACAATTAAAAGGTCACCTGTTGCTGTCACGTGTACGTAAGGCACTCACTTTGACTCCTCGTGAGAGCCAACATAAGTTTGCTGACTCTCTTCATCAAGTTTGACTGTTGTGAAGATGCTGCCTCAAGAAGGCTCAGGTCTGCTGCAGTTTTCGTCCTGCAAATTGATCCACATTTAATGGGTGCTACTGTTGCTGCAACTGTACTGTTTTTACACAAAATTATTGAAGAACAGACGGCTTGATTTCAATAACATTTTTGAAACGATTGAAAGATTATTGCATTTTGGTTTTGGTGTTGTTCAGGATTGCCATCTGGCACCACAAACTTTTTGAAGGATTCATCAATTTTTCTGAGAGCTGCATTACTTTCTTCAACACTTGTTCTGTGTGTGTTCCGCTACTGCCACCTGCTGCCCGAGTGAGCTCATTGCTATCACTTATTATTTAATGCTTATAAGATATTGATGAATCAAATGTGTTGAATCCGTGTATCATTCGTTCATTTGTTTTTCGTTTCTGTAGTTTTGGTTTTATTATGAAAAACAAATGAACAAATGATACACGGATTGTGTTGCAGCAACCGTGGGTGCAAACGCTATTAAGAGATGTTGCTGAAAAAGTCATGAACGGGTTTCAATGGATTCTCCAAAACGAGGACCAGATGATGAAATTTGGGTGGCTTTCCAGGTTCCTGGATCCAGGAAGTCTTTGAAGGTATCCTAGTTAAGACCACCCCAGATTAGGGAGAGTGTCCTCGTAGTTGTAATTTGTAGGTTGCTTTTTTTTTCCGTTCACGACCAATTCTGCAGGGCAAGAGTCTCTTTGTACCCGAGCCTGGATCATGTAGCCAGTACAGTCTGCATATAGGTAGTCACACTCCAACCACTATCTGTAAATCTTTTACTCTCCTGTCACGAGTCTGCGTCCAACAATCACAGAAACTTTGCAACATCCTGACAGCACCTCTCTTTTCCTCCAGCAGCCCTGCCATCGCCCGACTTTTCAACACCAGCCTGACCACATTCAAACACACACCAGATAAAGCATGAGCTAAGAGTTTGGACATCACAGGGAAAAGTTAATTACTGCTGCTATCCTTCAGTAGCAGCACTCCTATTTCATCACTAGATTTGGCCAGCAGTGTGTAAAAGTGCTCTTAAAAAGGTCATTCTTGGAGTGTTTGGAGAGCAAACACGTGAGTAAAACAAATGAAGGGTGCATGTAAGATCGCACCACCTCGCCCTCATCCATTATTGCTCACTCTTTCAAATAAACTTTGAATTATAGACTAATAATTAAAGGAACATCTCCTTAGAATGAGTTAATAGTTTGGAGTTTAACTACTATTATTATCTGCTTTAAAGCAACACCCTGCCGGAACGTGGTGGTACGGTTCCGTCATATCTAACCCGGCGGGCTTCTTCCTAATGACTGCTATTTAGTGGGTTATCTACCTGCTGCTATGGTCGGTCGAAGTTCTGTTCTGTTGGCTCAGATCAGCTCAGTATATTTCAGTCCCCACTCAGGAACTGTCAGCCTTGCAAACCCAGATTGCCGCACCACACGATACGTCTTCCTGAAGAGCTCTGTGAGCTGTTTCTGCCTTCAGTATTTCGGTACAGTGGGGGATTGTCTTGTTCACAGTAAGGGCTCGACACAAGTGTATTTGCTTTAATCTAAAAGTAAACTTCTTCATTGATGAATTCTCATTTCTGTCCTCGTATATGGACATGAGATCTAGGTCATGACGAAATGGACTTCATTCAATATAGGACATGTGGACATGTACCTGATCTGACTTCATCTCAACTGTTCAAACTCTGCAATTATGCCACACTGATTCAGATGTTCAAAACTGTGTTGCACCACAGTGGCTTGGATTTTTTTATTTACATTATATATTGTGTTGTTACGCCAACATTGCAATGTGAGTCTTGTTTCCTGAATCCGGCCAGTACCTGACTAGGGACTGACACACCCTACACGTAGAACTGTTGCTCTAAAGCACTGGTTCTGGGTTCGGTGAGTCGGTCTCAGGGGTTCGGTGGAGCCTCCGCCGCAGAGGTCCACCCCTCGGTCTAGTCTGCAGTTAGTGTATCATATTTTATTTTTTACTAAAGAAGGGTTCGGTGAATGAGCATATGAAACTAGTGGGGTTCGGTGCCTCCAACAAGGTTAAGAACCACTGATCTAAAGTAATGTCCTGTGACAGTTTTACTTTATCTCGCAAAGTGGACTAAGACTTTTGACAGTTATCGTCCGTAATTGACTTTGAGATTCTTCCGAAACATCTCCAGCACGCAGAACTTTTATGAGTACGTCATGGCTAATTACTGCTAATGTGCTGGTGAATGACCTGCAAGTGAGTTTACTGACTGCTGCCTGATACCATCAACCTGTCCAGCTTTCTCTTTCGAGCTCTCCCTAGTGCATCCATTTACCAACGCTGCATGGTGTCTTTTAAAACGCAAGCCTAAGCCTGGATTGAAACCTCGCGCACAGACTCTTCCAAAGAGCCAGTGTCCTTTTATTGACCTTATTAACATTAACAGTGTTATTTCAAGCCTTACCTGCGTGTTCTATCATGGTTTATAGTCCCATTGCGGCATTTAAAGATAAGGGTGGTTCAACCTGGCGCAGCTGTGGACTATGTGGGCGAAAGTCGCATGAAAAGGCAACATATGGAAATCCTGCGATGGGACAAACGCGTTTACCAGAGCTGATAACTCATTGGCTGCGTGAGCATGTTTGTGCCGGAGTGATGGATGAGCGAGTCCAGCTATTTGATTCTGTCTGATTATGACCACCCCTAGTTGAATGTTTTTCTAATGAAAGCACCTAATATGATACAGATATTCCAATAGTCCAGTATTTCACTCATTGTTTCCACCTACACATCCTCTGATGTGAGATTAATGCATAAATAGTCTGGTAAATTTCTCCCAATGTCAACCGAGCCTATATTTATTCCAGTATCTGGTGTAATGAACGAGGCTATCTTGTGGGCGGTTTAAGAGATCCTCCAGGACTTTGCCTCCGTTCACCAGGAGGACGTATTGGTGTTAGCCGTCACTCGGAGTCTTTGGCTGGTCGCTGCCTCACTGCCACACGAACTGAAAAGCTTGGATTTGTTGCCTCTGGAAGAGCTCCCTGTTTCCAGTTACATCAGGAAAAATTCCACATCTTAGAATAAAAAGTCCACAAAAGCAGATGTAAAAGAGAGAATAAGTTTGACTGAGACAAGAGTCTTGACTTTTATTTGTTTGACTACATATAATTCTTTCGCTTTTTGAAGTATGATGACATCCTCTCGTGTTTGCTTCCAAATCACACAAACGACTAAATCATGGTTCTGAAAAACATTTTATAGATCATGTGTTCTCTTCATCTCTTAACTATTTGCTTATAGATTCATCTTTTGTTTAGCCCTCATTTTATAGTTACTTCCTCTGCAGTTCTTTTACAATGTAGCTGCATGAACTGTGTGACTAGCATCTTGTCATCAAGCAAGCAAAATATGCACCATCTTCCTCTTTGTCTTTGGTCCTCCTCCTACGTCTTTTTCATCTGCACTAGTCATCTCCATCCACTTCATGTCCTCATTCTCCACATCCACAAGTTTCATTGGTTGTCTTCCTTTCCAACATTCTTGGTCCAACGCTATGTCTCCTCTCCACGTGTCCAAGCCATCTGGCCTAACTTTGCCTTCAAACTTCTCCATGTGACCTGGCTTGTCGAGCATACACATTTTCGATCATGTCCTTTCTTAGTTACTCCCAATGACCAACTCAGTATCCTCACTTTGTCGCACCTAATTCTGCATCATGTCTTCTTGTCTGAACCATTCGTCATGACAGGTCTCACTACCGTCCTCCCAAGTGTCCCAAAGCCCCTTTCATTTTATTTTCTTTCTTCGTTCTAATTCCAATGAAGTCTTGCTCAACAACGTTTTGGCCGACATCAGTCAGTGCGGTGCGTGTGTTTTGTCGTCATGTTCGAGTCAAGTTATCCTCTGCCAGTTTCAAACGGGTCCAAACAGCAGCCTTTTATTTTTAGAACAGCTCTGAAAAGTCTCCTGCCAAACTCTGAGGCCTTGAATGAAGCAGTGAAACATCATGCTAATTTTTATGTCTTATTTCTATTCCTTCTCATCTTCCAACTTACCACCATAGAATTTGTGAGTTTGCTGTGGCACCAGGACCCACATAGTGGTTTATGGTTGCTCTCCCATTACAATTTCTCTTTTCATGGTTTGAAAGAAATAGATCTTTGGCCTAAATATGAACTGCCGACTATTATCCCCTGTATCACTGTGTTGCAGCCGGATTACGGTGAAAACTATTTTATTTACTTTGTACTTTGTGTCAGAGGTTGAGAAGGGAAAATAATTCACTTTTAAATCATCCAGACAGCAACTCAAAAGTCGATTTAATAAAATATATCTCATGTAATTGGTGGTTAATTAGCTGGCCATGGACTAGTGGCGCTTGAACGCTGGCGAATGTTCTTAAAGGAACACGCCACAGTTTTTCCTAATCTTAGACGTGTCGATACATCTCTGCAATGTAACGTCACTGCACTTTGACGGTGGCAAATTAACATCACTGCGCCCCCCGTGTAACCACTTGTTAAAGTAGGAAAAACGTGTGTGTTTGGTTGTTTCTAACTAAGGTGTGTTTCGGATCCGAATTAACCCACTAGCAATGCTGTATACCAAC
This sequence comes from Synchiropus splendidus, assembly GCF_027744825.2. Classification (NCBI taxonomy): domain Eukaryota; kingdom Metazoa; phylum Chordata; class Actinopteri; order Syngnathiformes; family Callionymidae; genus Synchiropus; species Synchiropus splendidus. The sequence goes on from NC_071336.1 coordinate 25,526,674, forward strand.
CAAATAGCGCTGTGCAATGGAAAGATTGAGTGCATACACAATGACGAGAGAGGGATTTATCATTTGTCTAAGATCACGTGAGAAGATATTTCATTATGGAATAGAGGTGGCAGGTTCCATTCACTGTCCTTGTTTATGACAGTGGTCCTTAGAGAGAGGAGTCCTCCTTGACTGACGATGAGGTAGCACTGACGTTGTAAGTTGTACTGGTCCACCACAAAAAAGCACCCAGTAGAGGGGGACCCCTGCTTTGCTGGAATGCTGGGGAGAATCCTGGGTCCTTTTGAAAGTTTCCAAGCGGAGAACCAGGCGATTATTGAACCTGAGGGAAACTGTGCAAGATGGGTCCTGTTTGTGGGACCACCTCTTCTCCCACATATGGTTTTGTCTGAACCTAAGGCTCTTCTCAAGAGCAAGAAGTTTGTCCATTCAATTTTATGAGACCTGATTTGACAAAATCGATGTGGTCCGACTGATGCTTAGGACCAAATATTCATCTCTGGTACTCCGTATGGAGTGCACTGTGTAGCACTTGGAAGCTTTGCATGCGTAATAAAATGTAATTGGATCAAAAAGCAGATGACCAAAATGATATGGCGGTAAGTGGGTTGAATGTCCTGGTAACAAGGCGAAAGCATTTCTTAAAATAAGCTCAGACTTTCTGGTGAGGTGAAGGCCATTTGCCATGTTATGTTTGTCTTGTATTCCAGTGTCCATGTGCATGAGATCACAGCAATGCTTGAATGCACCTGGACAACTCGATGGTAATTTGGTAAAAAAGTTAAGCTGCAGTTATTTAAAGAAGGAAAATCAATGATGGTTGCACTGAAAAGTCAATTCATGTGGGGAAACAGCTTGGCCACTGACTTCAGGGAAGTTGTGGTTTTGAACTGAGATCAGTTCTCTGCTGTTTGAGCAGAAACACTGCTAGACACATTGTGTGTTGTTTCAAGATCAGAGCATCTCCAGAGCTAATACATCACAAGTTCACGATTTTTCAATGTCTGGTTGCATGTGTCACACTTAATCAGGACTATCTTTGACTCCTGCCAGTGTGACGTGAGCAGACTTTGAAATGGAATAGAAGCCACGCGGGGGAACGTGGGTTGATGACCTGCGTTGGCTGTGAACAGCCGAGCTAAAGCTCTTCTCCTGTTGTTCGGCCTCTGCTCAGTTACATCCATCTTTCTTCTCAGTTTGTCTGGATTCTCTCCTTTCGCACAAATCTGTTAAACAAGAGCAGGTCTTATGCACTGAAGTTCATGGATTTTTAAAGAAGGACACTTTTGATTCTGTCTTATTTCTTAACCTTCAGTCATTGCTGACTAATGCGCACACTTTCTCTTTTCTGCTGTCTGTCGCAGGAACCTCCAAAAACTGTGCCGTCCCCAGTAGAAGAGCTGTGAACCTTGCAGCTAAATCATTTAACTTGGTTTTCTGATACTTTCTTAAGTTCCTTCCTTCCTTCTTGTGCACTTTTAAACTTCCTCAAGTATTTGTTTTGCTTGTGTTTTTCTTAATTTGCTAGTTAAGTAGATGAGGACAAACCCCTTAAAAAGGTCTGTCGATGTTTGCCGAAAGCAACCAAATCTACACTCACAATGCAGCCCGAGAATGTAAAATCTATTCCATTCTGTAACATTTTTGTGTGCATGTAATCGCAGCTAAGTATATGGCAAATGATTTATTTGATCATTTCACTCATGAACAAGCTCCTCAGTCAATTTTTAATGCTACATGTCTCCCCCCTGCTGTTTGGCGAACCCTGAAAACATAGTACCCTCTGTATGTATGGAAGATATACAATGGGTGTCACTAACTCATTCAGCACCTGGAGAAGGTGCATAGAGGAGGAAATGAAGTCAAAACCCTGTGTTCATTTCCTCTGTCCGAACAAGTTCATTCTCACGACTGTTTATGTTTCTATGTGTTCTTCGGTTACAAGATGGAAGTTGACCCCCATTTAGCATCTGGACATTCTGTCCGCCATGTAAATTTATGGACATGGTGATAAATATTTCTGCCAGCGGTCCCTCTGCCCTGAACACGGGCTCCAAGCAAGAACTGCTGTCTAGTTTTACTCCCCAGAAGTTGTTGACATACTGAACCATCAATCTGATGTATATTACACATAATGGCTTTCTTGTCAAGTTGTTCTACGGCTGAGGACACAGAACACAGTGGACGTGTGGGTGTGTGAGGAGAATTGCTGTTTGGCATACGAAGCGCCGACTTCCTCTGCAGGGAAAGCTTTGAAGGCTCTGGCCCTGCTGGTTTCTCCAAAGATCGTTCTGCACAACAACATGCTTGACTTCAAGACCTCTGCGCCGGGCTGATCCAGTTTGAGCCACAACTGAATAAAGTGGTCCACTACAAGACATCGCCAGATCCGCTTCACACGGCCGCCACACGAGAGGGTCCAGAATAGTCTGGCCAAAACAAATCAAATGCAGCCAGACAAGCAGTGCAAGAAAAAGGGCGGTCCACCCTTTCGTGGTCAAGTGTTGGCACGGTCACACTTTCCTTTGTGTTCTTCATCCCTTTCCTATTTAGTCCCTCCGTCTTTGTTGGACACGGTTACGGATATTACAGATCTGTTCATGCAACTGTACATCTTGGCTTGGATGAAGTTCTATCTCTTTTTATAGTGTCCACACAAAGATATTTTACCACTGCTGTGGTCTCATTCTGGCTCATCCACTTTCACTCATCCATTCTTGAATTTAATTTCAGCTCTGCTGAGTCCTTGTTTAGCTCATGGTGTTTTTCTAAAAAGCTGTTTTCGTCAGGTCAAGAAGTTTGCGCTGACCCAGTGATGGCTGGACTTGTTTCTTCGTCATGTGTTTTGGATTTGATGGACACGCTTCCTTCCAGAGTAAACTTCAAAGCTCATAGTGTAAATTTATGGTCCTGAATATGTGATGGTGAATGGTCATTTGTTTGAGACTCAGAGGGGCACTATGCTTCAGGGTTCTACCCATGATTTTTTTTTCTCAGCGTAGGGGCAAATATTGCTATCTATTAAGGTTAATGTTGATGTAATGACAACCCAACGTAGAAGTTATGACCATAAATTCCGGACTGATGCTTTTTTCTTGCGGCTTAAACGACATGGCTAATATATGGATTTTTACGGGCAAACAAGCTTCATGCTGCCAAGAGGTCGAGCCTCGCCACATCAAACCGATGAAATCACAGGCGCTTTATTTACCGAAAAGCGTTCCAAATGCACCATTTTTGGTTCCTGGACCGGAGACGGGAGGCAGCAGCTGAGACTGGCTGTGGTGGCGGAACCTAGTTTAGAAGTGATCCTCATGCATTTTTAGGCCGGGTGTATCACTGACCTTTCTATGGCACAGGTAACACTGCTGCACCCGCGGCTTATAGACCAGTGCGGCTCATGCAGGAACAAGATCTGTTTTCCTTCGGGCTGTTATCCGAAATACCCTCACCTGCTAATACACACTAACGCCAGTAGTACACTCATGCCATTCCTTAAACGCTTGATTTCTATCCATCTCTGTCTAAGATTAAGTATTCTTCTCAGCGCAGCCATGTTTTCTCTCTGTGTTTCCTCAATTTCTCTAAATCCTCTGATGAAAGACACTCCCGTTGAGCTAGCCAAGCCACTCCACTTTGTTTTGACGTTTTGATGGCGCTGCTCTGGATGTGAAGAGTTCCTTAACATGTTGGTTAAAAGAGTTTCAAGTACGGCACAGTTGGATTACTGTAGACATTTTTGATAACCCATTTGGGCTGGCTTATATTTGAGCCAGATCATACAAAAACATTGTATGTATTTGGACTATTGGAATTTTTGTTTGGTTTGGAAAGGACCGTTTAGGATTTGTGTGTCTCTTCCAAACAACTCTTGAACCTGACAAACTTTCGAAATCCTCAGAGACCTGATCAGAAATAGAAACGTATTATTCATGTGCTAGATCAGTGCACTTTTAAACTGGAATGAAAAAGCTTCTTTGTTTTATTCACAGTCTGAGCCGTCTTCATTGTGGGAGCGGCTCCAACTTGACTTCAGACTCAAGTTTGATCCACACTTTTTCTTCGGTAACCCTTGGCTTCTGTTTCTGTCCCAGGTCTGTATGAGTTGCTGGCCGCTCTGCCCTCCCAGCTCCAGCATCATGTCAACCAACCAGAAGACAACACTTTCCTTCATCACATGTTTGGAGAGCGAAGTCTCCAGTCCCTTGTCAAAGTAAGGAATTGTCTTCATTTTCTGGGGAGCTGTCCACTCTAAAATTTGTTCATCGTATCTGCAGTTCTAGTGTTGCAGTGTCTAATCGGCCTAAGGTCCATCCATGTACTTTTAGCATTCTCGATGGGCGACCTCTTCAGGTTTTGTATTTGCACTCCTACAATATAAACATATAGAAAATCTATGTATAATTGACCTCATTATATAAACAAAAATACATATTTTAGTGCTCCATTTGTGACATGCTTAATAACACTAACATTTTCTTTCTGTACACTGTAGTTATTTTTTTATTAAGTGAGCTATTGATTCCACAAACGTAACTGAAAATCTAGATAAACTGAGTTCATCACTATCAACTTAAAATGATGATGCTTGTTAACAAATATTAGCATGTATTGCTGAACTTGCAGTATTGCAATGTATCTCAATAACGTAACGTATCGCTACTCCTATATTGGGATATGCTTCGTATTGCAACATACCGGCCAATACAAAGCCCCGTCTTTAATAAACTCTAGTGCATTAATCTTCCCAGTCCGAGTTTTAGTCCAAATGTGTGTCGTCAAAGGTTTAAAGGTAAACAAAATAATGCATACTTATCTTAGTCGTTCTCAACAATCACACAAAAGTGTTTTTTTTGTTTTTTTTCGTCTTCTGCCTGGTGTTTTCTTTGACTACAGTCAAGTCAAGTTTCAAGATTTAGACCTCTTGGCACAAAGGGTGTTGCTCTTTGCCAGAAACTATTCCATTCTTCATCTGGCACCGAGCAGAGCTATGTCTTTTACGCTCCCCTTAATTCAGTGACGTCTCTGATTCACATAAAAACACACGTATGCACGTCCATGCGACGCTGCCCTAATCACAATCTCTAATTCCAGTCTTCTTCTTACATCATTAGACTTTATTATCATTCCAACTGTCTACCCACCCAGACGTTCGACCTCCTCCCAGCCAGCGTCGATGGTTATGTACTGTTGTTCGGCCAGATAGCTCTGAGTCTGTGGGGAAGACGAGAACAGTTGATAACTTTATTCCGTGGATAATGAGTTTAACACGTTGGGTCTGTCTGTCCAAAGCTCATCTTCACTTAGGATTTACTGCACGCTGCAGCGTACCTTTGTCTCTGTCTGCTGCCAGAGGAATCAGAGGAGATTTTCTGCTTTGAATCAGCTTGTTTTCAAACAATCAACCGGCTAAATATACCATATCTGCTTCGACTCATACATAAATCTGCTCAGTTTAATACAGACACTGGAATTTAGACGCATCCTCTGTTTCCTTTTCCTCAAAAGACACCGGGTCTGTGCGGTGAATTGTCCCCCTTTCTCAGTCGATTTCTAATCAGACTTGTTACAGAGAGATTTCAGACCAAATATTTTTGATAGGAATTTAATCCGCTCCCTTTCAGTCTCCCTCGTGAAAGCCCGTTTGTTCTGGATCCAGGGTTGTTACACACTAACGTGAGCATGTAAAAGCCGCTGAACTAGGGAGCACCGCAGATGCTGGAGCTGAACCCTCAAATCTGCTGGAGTAAATCAGAGGGTTTCATTTGAGACTGAAGTTGTTATGAATGGCTGAAAAATGGAGAAACTTTAGGAAGGCAATTGATGGACAGGGTTAGCGTTTCATTCCTTTCTGCTCCAAAGAAAATACTTAAAATACAGTCCAGACTTGGGCAAAGTTTGGCACGGGGCTGAATGTGGCCTTTTGGCAACATTTATCTCTCCTTTAGGAGGTCAGTGTAAAACGACAAAACTGACCACGTGAGCAATTACATTGTTTTGTTTGGCAGTCGTTGGTGCAATATCTAATTGTCCAGGCCAGCAGTGATATCTTTTTTTCCCATTATTCATATTTTTATCCTGTTATTGATGGAAGTTTAAATATACTTAGAATTACTTAGTCTTCTCGCATTACCATAAACGGTTGTCTTTATTGAACTTTATTTCTGCTCATGTATGAATGTATTCAAAATGTAAATATACCCGGTTTATTGTTATTTTTTATTTTTATTTTGACCAATAATTCTTAACCAAAATCTCCCATCCATCCTTAATCAATGTGGGTGTGACTGTACGAAAGTGTTGTGTGTCGATAGGTTTAACAATTGATGTTGATTTCTTTCAATATACTATTTTGGAAAAATGCAGTCTTTGATTTGATCGTTCCGACCAAAACAACAAACAAACATTTTTCTCTTGTCTATTTTACAAAAAATAAAATAAAGAGTTTTACAGTCCTTTTTTTAATAGAAATTGTTGGACTGTGTAATGTAGTATAATGTAGCCCTGGTGAGGTGTTGTTGCGCGCATTTGATATAGATGGTTATTTTAGGTTCTGTGACGTAAACAAATCAATAGTCTACATACATGTAATTGGTCTGTTCCCAAAATTCATTACTCATTATCAGGCTGTGAGTATTGCTTCCATATTCAGAAGCATCTCCTCATACTCGGTTCAGGAATTAAGTATATATATATATATATATATATATATATATATATATATATATATATATATATATATATATATCTCAGAGAAAAACGTTGCATTTGGTGCTCTAAATTCTGATATTCATGATCTTCATTTTACACTTGTTCTGACCTCCGTACGAATGAATGAAATATCATATAATGTGTTTTCAGAAACTGAATTTAATATTTGATCTGACTAGATTTCTGATCTTGATTCAAGAGGGCTCAGTTTGCAGAGATTCTGAAAAATGTTATATATTACGGGGGCTTAAATGCAAGCGCACGTCTCTTTTATGCTATGTATTTGTAAGTCAGTGACGTCCTGAGAAAAAAAACAACAACAGGTTTTATTCAGGATTAAACCAATATGGTACACTACAACCTTGCTTGAAGTCTGTTCTTCAGTCCCTGCCAATTTTCACCCCCCTATTCTTCCTGGTCTGGCATACGCTTCACAGATCAGACACAACCCACGATGTTAAATGTTAGTGTCCGACTACACCCAAACCTGATTGGGCGTCACAACGACTTAAGAGGCAGCACCTTTCTTCATTGGGTTTGATTACAAATTTGGACCGTCACCTTCAGGTAATGCAGCCGAAGCCAACTAAAGTGACGGCTCAGGTCGCTCAAACAAACGCGGGCTTCATGCTGGACAAGAAGTCATTCCGCACGCCTGCGATTTCGAAATCATGGTGTCACAACGAGACATCAAAGATGGTTGCCTTTGTCTACGCTTGAAATTTGACGGTGAGAAAGCGAGCCGCTTTTAGTGTCTCCTCACGTTAGAGCGCAGACAAGAGCAGAGTGTCCCTTTCCAGACAAGCAGAACTGTGCGTTTCCTCTGCTTTCGACTTGGTCCTGAGACACGAGCCAGCCTGTCGCTCAGCGAGCCAAGCGGACGGACGGGCAGACCTGGAAACACACAGTCGTACAGAACAAGCGTCTCTCCTTACAGCAAAGACCAACATTCATGTGTTCATGGCTAACATCAATGGCACGTCATTAATAAAACCTTTATCGTCTCTTTCCCCAAAGCCATGGCTTCTAATGCACCACAGATTCGATTTCAAATTGCTGCGAAGAGGATTCTTTACAGACAAAAGGACAGAGTGCAGAAACACACTCATCATGCTAATATGACAGTTTCTGCGGCCTGAATCTCCCATATGGAAGTGCTCATGTCTCACCTGGATATTTGTGGATCATCAGTCATTATGTTTCACATTGAAAGCAACAGAAAATGAATGTCTGATTTCAACCAGACGTCTCTTGTCTCTCATTGTCTGCTCTGATCTGAAGAAGCCTGTAGCCTCACGCTTGACTCCTCGTCTGATCATGTCTCTGATAACACTGAAATGAATTATCTCATTTTAATAGACAGGAATCACTGTATCATCTTACCTTGCAGACTTTTCATTGAGCTGACTGGAAATGCTGCTTGCACAGTCCAGGCGACAGTTTCTTTACTGTATTCCCCCGCACTCACTCAAACTCTGCCAAGTCGCCGTGCTGTAAAAAGCCACAGGAAATATAATACAATATTCAATTTCCACCTGTCTCAGGTGGGGCTCCCATTTCAGCCCAAGTTTCTGTCAACAGGCCTTAAGCCGAGTCTCGAAATCCTTCATTCTGTGGTCACTCAGTGTTCCTCTAAGTCGGGCTCCTGTTCGTCGCTAATAGGCTTGGCGCTTGTGTCTTTGTTACGCAGTAGTACTGATGGGCGCTCGCCAGTTTGTCTCCTCCACACGGAAGCGTTTTGATGGCATCTTAGGCTGCCACTGTTGTTTTGATGGAAAATTTCACCTATGTTGATGAATGAGCTCATTTTCAGACAAGCGAGTCTGTGTTCAATAAAGACCAACACTTGGTATCCAATGAATAACTGGCTACAAAGTGGTCCAAGTCTAATGACTCAGCCTGTAGTAGCGTCAACCTTTGACAGTCACAAACTTGCTCTATATCCTGTGACTGCGTCACATTGAGAGGCCAACAGTGGCTTTGCACCCGCATTAACATACATGTTCTGAGATCTGGATGTGCATCAATGTCCCTTTTCATCAGAAAATACCATTTAAAAAATAGCGTTTCTTAAAGTTTCAACACTAAATAAAAAACTATCGTCGACGCACCCTGGAAGTAATGGCCTTTGGAAATCTTGAGGTATTAAGACAACTTTTGCCCTTTCTATCAGTAAAAAGTCTATTTTGGGACAGAAGGAAAAGTTCTGTCATATGACTGTAGTGGTTTTCCAGGTCACTTTAGGTGACCCTGATTCTGGATTTCTTATGCAATGAAGCCTAAAGTGAAACCAGAAGGGCTGTCGTGAAGCAGACGGAGTAGATGGGGAATATGGAAACAAGTGATACTGTGCCCTGCTGTGTGTGGAGAGTTACTGAAAGACTTCATAGGCTTAGCTCAGACCTTCTCACCACTTCACCGTGCACCCATTACATATGACACCCTGATATAACCTCTTGAAACCACAGCTTTTTGGAGGTGTTTTTTTGCCGTTTGGGACAAGTAAGAAGAGCAATGACTCCTGTCACTTGTCTTTGTGAACAAAGTCTTTTTATTAGATCATAGCTACTGCTTTAGTTATTATTATTGCAAAATTGAATAACATTTGGAACTAGGGATTGTTGCATATTTTAGGAACTCTGATCTGATTCTGAAAATTTCCCCAAAACTTGACATTACTGCTATATATTTCTCGCTGAGATGAATGTGGTATTGGTACAGTGTGTAACTAGTAGGTTTAGTGTCCTAAAATGTGGCCTGCTAAAATGTTTTTTAAGTGGCATCTTATTGAAAGGCGAAAGTGTAACATCTTTAGATGTTACCACCCAGATGTTAATACTACATTAGATTTCTGACATTTAAAACAGGCATACACTGGTTCGACACCCACAAAATCTTGGCTGGTTAGCTGAAAGTCACCTGTTAGCTAACCTTAATCTCTTCAGCAAACAGAAAAAAAAACGATTTCTCCAAGATCTATGCAGCTTCCTGTAAGTTGGGTCATGTTTTTGTTTGTTCCATAAAACGGCATGGATATGGAGTGACAGTCAATCGATTCAAGAGCTCTAAGCTCTGATCTGGAGCAGTAGAGGTATTTGACTGCGGATATTTGGGGCTGGTGGTCATTGGAATTTTGATCTGGTCATGCGTGTCTGTTGTTCAAATATAGTGCGTTCTCCACAATGTATCTGCCAATCTCAAGTGCTCATGTGACTGAGTCATGAGAGCAGGAGGAAGAATTTAATTAACTAGTCTTAAGATAAGATAAATGTTTTTTTTTATGACATTTTATATATTTGTACAGTTGAAAACAGGTTTCAGTCACCTTCATACCTTGTATACTGCCTGTATATTGGATCATATCGAACCCCTGTAGAACACCTGATCATGGATCTTTTCAGAGTGAGACGACGCACAAATGTATGTGAGAAAAATACCGTCCGGCTAAACTGTTTAGCGAAAAATGTTCTGGACAGTCAACAATAACCAGAGTCTTGAGGAGAAACACAATCCAGCCTTGTGATCTCCAGGCCTCTCCTTCTCCTTCCATCAGCACAGCTCTCCATCTATCAAGCCCTAGTCTCCGGTATGCTCTTTCTCCTCTTTTTCCTTTCCCAAACTCTGCCTCCTCTCTGTTTGGCTTGGTGTGTAGGGTATTCACGTTTCCTAACCTCATGACAATCAATGCCTAAGACTGTCATTGTTCTTTTCACTCTGGCATGTTCTTTGATCAAGGAGTTACTGTGGATGGAGTTTGAAATTACTGAATTTAATGACTGGAATATTTTCAGGGCCATTCCTTTTGATGCTTCACCCTGCAGCACTGGGTCCTCAAAGTATTTTGTCTTAATAGAGGGGAAGTTGAAGTTATGTTTTTCTTCCAGTCCCTTCCCATTAAAATATTTCTCTCATGTATTTTTGTTTTTGATGTCCTTCACCTTGTGTTTTGGGGAAGTCTACAGGGTATTTCCGGAAGCTTCAATCTAGAGGTGACGTTGTCAAAATTAGGAAGATAATGTTTTTGACTCACCGGGTGACGCGTTCTTGGAACCTTCATCAAGACTGCTGCTTCCAGAAACGGGCCTCTGATAAGTTTAAGAAATTAGCTCACTGGACGGAGGGATGTTTAGTAAAGGCAGTGACTATACTAGTAGTGGTCGGTACAAGGGGGCGGAAACGCCTTCTCGGCATTGCTGCTGGATGCACCTGTGGTCAGATTCAGCTTCTTCAGCCAGGAACTGCCAGTCAACAATGTTTCACGTGCTTAATCCTGGAACATCCGCCAGTGGTAGAGCAGTGATAAGGATGTCTCCCTGCTACCTCCTGTCACTCATAATGGGGCAGAAAGGGAACCATTGTTGGTTTAACTCACCGTTTCCCCTGCACTTGTCCTCTCTCCTTCTCAAAACTCGATTGTGCGTCTTTAGATTCCGCTCTCAGTTGGCTTGTGGTTGGCCTTTTTTCGGCTCGTGGACAGCTTCCATCCTCCTGCTCATTGAGGAGCATATATTCAATCTCACCATGTCAGACATGAGAGAATCAGAATGTTGGTGAAACCCATTTGCTACCCTGTTGTTGATACTCCAGCACTCCTTCTATCTCCCTCAGGAAATAGTCATGGTGCCACCTGAAACATCCTTGCAGCCGACTGGATGTTTGCGTAGGAGTGGTGACGAATGACCAACATTCCTTGCTCCACTGGTGGAGGTTCTAAAGACGAGGGAGCATGCTATATGTTGAGCAGATGAGGAAGTTTGAGGGGTCTTGTTAAAGGCATCTACGGAAGGTCTGCCCGACTGATTTGGTCCCGCATTAGGGTGCAACTGCTGGCTTATTGTTTGACTAGCCGCCTCCCTGTGCAAGACATCGGGCTGTCGGAAATGTATGCTATTTCTTTTCTTGTCCTTATTATTTTTGAAAGGGATCACAGCAAAAAATTAACTTATGTAATATGTCGTGATAAGTTTAAAATCCGTTTCAGTTCACCAACTAACGTTGCGACTTTACAGTCTGAAAGTTGAAGGTGCTGGTGGCGTCATCCATCTAATTCAGATGTTTTCTTTAGCTGACAATGAGTAGAGATGAAGTCACCGAAAGTCCTGTTTGTCCTTTTTTAGGACACGTTTCAGTCGAGGGTGGAGCTGTTTGGGAACAGTAGAGAGTAACTGTTCAAATATGTTGTGGTGATGTGAAATTAAACAGATGAGGAGAAAAATTTCCAGGAATTTCAAGCGAATGGCAGTCTCTAATTTGATCCCATAAAACATACAACACAGTGACTGCACTTTAACACTGCACCACTTAAGCGTTCAGATCCTTCCAGCTAATGTTTTCTCGGTCCCAAGCCTCTTTGGTACTTATGCACACGTCTTTCTCCGGTTGAAAATGTCTGCCGTCTGTGTTTCACCGTCTTTTGCCGATTCCTGATCCAAATGTCTTGTTCTGGGGTCTACATCGAACAAGCATTTTACTCCATTAGGTCCTGAGCAGATCGCGACATGCCTAATGCACCATGTTTTATGGTTCTGTAATGTCGGCTTTACACAAGGATTTGAACCTCTTAGGCTGACCTTTAAACATGACTGCTCTTTTGGTCAGTTCACCACTTTTTTACAGGCTATAATTTATCACACTAGACTGTGTCAAGAAGTTGAGCCAAAATGGATTCACCATTATAGTTTAAGTAGACTGGAAAAACAACAGACAGGCTTTATGCAAATCATGGGAGGCGTGTTTCATCAAAAAAAAAAATTCACTGTGATCAAATCGTAAGACTGATGAACTGTTTGGACTGTGGTGAAAACCATGATAGCACTGCTGGTTTTGTGCCCAACAATGTGGTCATAAAACCCAAATAGAAAAACCATTAAATCCTTCTTGCATAAAGGAAATCTGGCTTATACAGTATGGACTCTATATGCAGTTACTGTCGTGTGTGGGCAAGATAATAAAGGGTAGGATAGCTACTGCACAAACTGAAGTAGCTGTTGGGGCTGTCACCTGCATTGCAAGTGCACAGCTTTGTGTGAAGTCTGTTCACTTCGATCCCTTTTTCAGCATTTGAAATCTGACCAATACCTGCGTGCGTGTGCTGGAGTTCGAGTCTCGATAGAGAGTGACAAGTCTTTCAAAAGCATTGCAAATATGGATGGTACCAATATATATTACCTTGTCTCTTTATCAGTGTTTCCTATACTGAAATTCATTGTTAACTTCGGAGGTAATAGGTCTCCAGTCATCTCCAGAGGATGTGGAAAAAGCAAGAGCAAGTATGATGGAACGCGGGATTCTGGACAGGATTGTAGACTTGCAGAATGAGTTGTCTGTCCTTAACTGTCTTCCTTTTAAGGGAGGAATCTTCCTCTTCTGATGACGACAAAGCCTTGTCTTTGCTGGTCACGCTTGGCTACACATCAACCAAAGCAAAAGAAAACTTGCCCCATGGATGGAGGATCTCAGAATAGCTATTGAAATGACAGAGTCTGTCATTAATCAGGATTTCAGATGCATTCAACTCTCTGGAAATGAACAAGTTTATGAGCCTCACAAATTCAAAAACAAGTTTTGGCCTTCAAGTAACCAAGAGTGAAAAACTTGGCTTCACTTGCTTGAGTCTGCAACTTGAAACTGAGCCAGTTCCTGCCATCACAGGCCCCATTGAGCTCATCACTTCCTTGAAAGTAGGCATCTTACCTGGTCGTCTTCCTTCAAAGGTGCGTTTTCAGAGTCCGGTCTCCCCCTTTAGTCAAAGCTGGCCGTTGCAGTGAGTTGACAGAAATGGAAACGAATGAAATGTTGAAAACGCAATGAATAAATAAATAAAAATAAAGGAAGTTTCCTACATCACTAGATCATTGGCTATACAAAAAAATCTCTAAACAGATGACAAATTCAAACCCATGAGCTGCCAGATGAAAAACAAAAGGACAAACGGGGAAACAGTAGAGGTAGTGAGTGAGTGAAGCCGGGTTTGTCAAAGCAGTGCTGCTGGGGTTTTCATCTGGGTGCATCATGTGTCTGTCAGTGAATTCTGAGACTCCAATAGTCCCACAATCCATCACGATGGGGAATTCAGACACTGCACAGTTAGCATTGATACTCGTATCAATGAGGCTTTTTGTAAAAAGAACGTGAAACAGATGCTTTAATTGCGACAACTGAATCAGCCTGCTGTCTGACAGCGCTGTCTCCTTCTGCCGATAAATCTGTTGCAACTTGTCACTGACGGATGTGTGCGCTGGGGCCAGTGATCTTCACAGTTGCTCCAGTTCCACCAGCACACTGGAACGCTTTCTCGGACGTCCAGCTGGAAGTGCCGGCTGCAGACCAAATATCAGTCATTCAGAGATGTGACGCAGCTAGGATCCACTGCGCCGTGTTGAGACACTCTGGATTGGCTGTCGGAGGATCTGTCTCTCTCTGTCCGCTGATGGTGGCTGACAGCAGCCTGCAGCTTGTCAGTGCATTCTCGCACAGCTGGGCCTAAATCACAAACAGGATGGATGGGCTGTTCTCGTGTGTGTCTGTGTGTGTGTGTGTGTGTGTAGGCCGGGGCAAGTGTTCGAGTGTGTGGGCGCTCGTGTACAGTATGTGGAAGCGATCCCTTCTCTGCTCCATACATCAACGTTTGAGTGATGATGTGTTCTTGTGTGTTTAAATGAGTAAACGTTACACATCAGTTGGGTTTACTTTCCGTTTTAGTAACTCTCCAGAGATACTTCCTTGTCTCTCGCAATTATACCAAGGCCGCGTTGAGGCCGATAAGGAAATGTTTAACCAATATACCCCGGCTGTTGAAATGATTTGGGCTACTCAGAGGGCCACTCGGGTATATCGGTTGCACGGTGGAAAACAGTTTCTAAAGAAGCTAAGTCATGTAAAGTACTTAAAAACGATCCGGTGTGTTCTGCAGAAAAACCACGTGTTTGCTATGGGATGCTTTTCCACTAAAGACACCTTCCTTCCTCTTCGTAGTTCATCCTCCTGTTTCTCATTCTCACGCACTAATAAATGAAATTTGCCCTTTCAGATCCATGAGCGATTGCGCAACTATGAGGCACGAAAACCCATTCCCGCGTTGGACAACGTAACTGCTCTGTCCAATGATGTGAGTATTTATTCTACCTTCATTTATTGTTCAAGACACATGGTATTTCAACTCTGTTTACGGCACATTCCATTGGTAAAGGTCCCATAATAAGATAATTACATTTTAAATTTTTTTTAGATTCCGGATAATTACAAATGGGGCTTGTATTTCTCTAAATAAAATACGTTATGTTCTCTAGAAGTTTATTTCTCTCAGCTCTCCTGGTCATGTTGTTGTGGAGACATTTGCCTGTCCTGTGGTTGAAAGCAAGTGATCATTATTATAGTGGCTGGATTATTCATGGTAAACGGTTACGATACAATATGGGAGAAACATGTTTGGTCGTGTTGTGGCCAAGACCCCTCACCTAACCTAAACAGATTTGAGACCAAAACTTAGAGGGCCTGAGAACAAGTCAAGGCCAACACCAACACCAAGACAATACTAAATACAGAGGGATAAATCTGTTTGCCATATAGACACATATACAGACCCATATAGACGCACACATTTATTTCAAAGTGCAAAAGGAATTGTCGTAATTTATTCAAAATAAATAAACAACTGAAATACTTTTATTGGAACAAACTACCATAAATTCTGGGCTCCTGAACATTAGCCACACCCACTACATTTAAGAAGCACAAATGATGTTGAACATACAGAAGCCGCACCGGTCTATAAGCCGCTAGTGCAGTGGTGCTGTCTGCGCCGTAGAAAGGGCAGTGGTGCGTCAAGGTTAAAAATACCTGAGGAGCTCTTCTTACCTGGTTTTGAAAGCGGGGTTCAGCATGGAGACTGACTCATGAAACAAACTCTGAACTGGAATCATAAAATCGTCACATCTTCGATTGACATTAAAACTGACTTTACACCCTCACCCCTACAGATTGTCGGTCAAAACATGGGCACAATATATTTTGCTGCAGCTCTATTTTATTAATCCGATCCTATCCTCAGCATAGGAAATATAATTTTATATATTTTTTTATGTACTGCCCTCCTGAGATCAAAAGCCAAAGGTTATTATTTTTATTCTTTTGCATTTGTGAAGGGTCGTGATGACAAATTCATGAGTTAAAGAGTCACTCGTGCTTGTTGCAGTTACACATGCCAGGCCGATTGGTGGCATCGCAGTGTTCTAGCTTGCAAAACAAGCAAACAAATCATCATGGGACACAATACACAAGTGAATTAATACAATGGGCACAGTTGATGGAACCTGAAATATCGGAGTGGGTCAGGTTGTCAGTCAAAATAGAGCGTACAAGTTGTCATGCAGTGCAACACAAGCTCATGAATTAAATTCGATCAATTAGAACCTAAATAAAAACAAACATTTTGAACCAAAAAAATGTAAATTTCGTCATTGTGTCTGATGGAATTTAAGGTGGAGGAGAATCGATGCTATTCAGATGAAGCTGCTCCACAGGGTACTTTTCGAAATCTGTGTTGACCTCAGAACTATATGGAATGTCATGTTTCATATTTTCACATGCATGTTGCAGCGCCAATGACCGAAAATTGCTGCCCGCTGAAACAGCAGAAGTCCATTTTAGGCCCATTAATGTATTGTTGTTTAATATATCCATTATATAAGTTATATTTCATGACAAGTGTCATGAAGATAATGAAGATTTGATTGTTTCTTTTGAGTCTGGGTGGTGTGGCTATTCAGGTTTAAGTCTCAACCATCTTGTAGCTTTCAGTTTAACCACTTAAATGAGAAGCCAATGCTAAGCTCCAAACTTTGTTGAGGTGCACACAAACCCTCAAAAACAAACCACCACAGATGCCAATTGTGAGACGCAAAGGTCAACTTGGTTGATCTCTGTTGTCATGCTTTATTTTTAGTCTCGAATCTCAGCAGCATCGACCAAAACAAGACCATATTAGAGCAATTAGCAGCGTAGAAAGGATCCCTGTTGGCTGCCCCCAGGTTTGCGGCACAAAGCCGTTGACCTCACTCCCCCAGATTTTCTTTCTTATTCTCTACAAATTACAGACTTTCAAATTTATGCTTCCTGGTAAATGCCCCACAAACTGTCTCCATGGGATTATCAGGTACCAGGATACATCCCAGTGATGGTGTATCAAAGTCTGCTGCTACACACCACATTCTGGACCCTGGAAAAGAAAAACATGAAAAAAAAAGCTTCACCACCACAGCGTTGAAGAGTATTTTTAAAATGGGATTGTTTTTCACCCATGACGCTGCTCCAGTGGAAGGCTATTGATGTGGCGGCTCAGGACCGAAGTGCGGAGGGAGAGATATACCGTTGGATTAAATTCATTTTGCTCTCAGGTTTCAGGTAATGGAGGCTTAAAATATTGCTTAACATAAAATGACACTGTAACCTCCGGCTGCCCCCGACTGCACTGTCTAACTCACACAGCAGGTGACTGCCACTGCTCCGAAAGGGAAAGACAATCAATAGTGTTTATGAAAACATGCCTGCAGATGTATGGAGTTTCTCGACTGAGGCCATTAGGACTGAAATACACCTTCATCTTCACTCTCTCGCTCATCAAGTGGCCGCTCATTAAACCCTCATCTGAAGTTATTCTACTCCATATACTGGTAATTTTTGTCCTGACGATACCATTAAGAACCGCTAGGTGCCGCCACTTGGCTCCGATTTAAAGATATAGAACGATCAGCAACAGTTTGTGTGGTGCATTTGACTGGTGAATGTCATAATAAAGGTAAGAATTTCGCTACCGTTGTTGTTTGCAGGAATAAATGAGTGCTTTCTAACAAGAATTTGCTTTGCAAATAATAATAAAAAACATACACCTGCATGTTCAATCAATTGATATCTTTTAGCCATGTTAAAAATAAGTGGGGCCTGGCTAAGATGGCAGCATAAAACAGAATTTAATAGTTACCTCAGACCTGATTCTCTTCTCCCTTATTGTTGTTCTGAATTCTCCAGGAGTTGTCAGATACCAATACCAATTTGAAGTCCGTCTGTTGGCTCATATAGACAGAGCGGAGAATTTAAAAGAAAACAGAACCTTTGTACCTGCACGTGTATATCTCATGTACCATTAGTGTATTACCATCATAAAATGGGACACGGACTAGTTATCACAAACTGTGAACAAGGCTGGACCTAAAGCGGAGCCTTGAGGCACACCCTTTGGATCCGGAAGCGGAGAACAGCCTGCTGGCCTGGATACATTTGTGTGTGTGAAATTATTTGAAACTGCATGTTATAACTATGACTGCTGCAAACATTCGTTCTCAATATTTAGCTATAGCTTTGATTTTCAAAAGATGTTCTGTTCTAATTTGCTAACATTGTTCTTTGGTTTGATGTGGAATTGTAGAGCGGCAAAATGAAGATGGCAAAAGTAAACCACGCATGATGCTGAGTGGTTGTTTGACTTAGAACGGATTACTGGGTCGGAGATCGTGTCTGATTCCTCTCGCAGGAAGGACCTGCTTAGATGTTCATTTTCCATGTTGCGTTGCTGCAGCAGATATTACAGTGGCGCTGGAAATATACAGCTTTCTGTCCATCTCTTGCTGTAAATACTGTTGTGGTGAAAAGGTGGAAGAAGCTGTGCCAGAGTTTGGTCTTCAGCTGACTGACTGGTGGAACTCGTATGCATTATTTGTCTTGGCTCTTCTCTTACTTTCTCTTCGGCCCTTGTGTACGTGGACGCCTGAACTGCATTCACCCGACCATTCATTTGCTTGGTTTCCGTACACCGGTCTAAACTAATGGAAATAATAAAAAGTAGTTGCCGACTTCAGTGACGGAGCGTCCTGCCTAACCCCCCCACCCCGATCCCCTCAATTCACCCCCACATCACCCCTGTTGCCTTATTCCTGTCCCACCTGAGTCGTCAGTCACACTAACTGTAGATCTTTCCAACTTCTGTCAGGAGCAGCGCTCTCTTCAGGGAGACGTCCCTGGTCAGATTATCTGTTATGTGATGACAACACGGAACCCCCACTGCAAGTCCCAGCGTTTACTTCTTTGTTTCACTGTCGGAGCCGCCAAGAGCTGATGAGGTTTAATGTTGTTGTTCTTCTGATGACAACTGCAGTGGTGAAGTGGGAAAATTAAAGCTCATGAAAAAGATTAAAGACATGTACCAGAACCTTCTCATTGCCATCATTAAATAACTCCAGTACACCTCTATTGGACCATACAGTCAGTGGTGGGCTTATGAGGCTTCATGAAATAGTGTCCTAATTTTCAGAGCTCAGTTGGTGTCACTCTCGGAATGGCATTTGAAGCGGTTGTTCAAATCCAATGGTTTTAGAGCAGAGAGTGCCATCGGGTGGGCTCTGAAAATGAGGACACTGTTCCATGAAGCCTCATCAGATCATCACTACGTACAGGCCAGCCTTCCTTGCGCCTGGTTCACCATGTTTAACTTTTTCAACTGTTCATAATTTGGAAGGGAGATTGTTGCAATGTAACCGGCCATCACAATGTTCAAATCCTAAACCTTTATGTTGACCCCTATATGCTTCCTCTTACCAGTATGTTGTGCAAGGACTGTTCCACAGAGGTAGATTTGAAGGTTTTTTTTTTTAATTATATTTGAATGAAATGTGGATCAAATCAAAGTGTATATATCTTTGTCATCATGTCTCACGTCCTGGCATAATTACACTTTATTTCCATTTAAATGGCATTTTAAGAGTTTATTTTCTTTTTTTTCTTTTACTTTATTTATTTATTTTTTATATATTTATTTTTTTAAATTCCTTTCCTCTTGACACTCAATTTATTTCATGCTCCCCCTGAGGAGGAATGGGATGCATATCTGTTGGTAAATATAATATACAGTATAAAAATATAAAGCCAATCTTAAGGAAACTTCTTAAGATAATTTCACTGATATTTCAAAGGGTTTCTGCTAGGTATCTGTGTTCTTAAAAATTGGGGAAAATCATTTCTGCGGTCCACTCTTTTTTTCCCCTCTAAAAATGGCATGATGTTTCAGCTAAAATATGAGATCAGAATGCAGTTGAAATCCTGAAGAGAAAACTGAATTTGGGGTGATTATTTGTATATTATATCTCACACAGATTCCTCATACTTCTGATGCTTGTTGCAAGATTTAAGTATTAACAAGTGGATAGAAAGCTGAACTTATTACTGTGAAGTGTCTTGATTTATTACATATGTTTTCCTGTGGTCTAGTCTGTAGCCGATGCCTTGACTTTGGGGCAGTGTTCATGGTGCAAAACCCTCATTTAAAACATAATCTGTAATAATTCCCCACAGCCATCGAGAAACACTTGAATGCACGTCGGCTTGTGTTCTCCTCTGGCAATGGTTCTGCAGTTGACATTAGCTCAGCAACAGACAAAGCTTTATGTGTCTCAGCCTGCCGTTCCTCTGCACGCTCCGACCACATCCAGGAGCATCAACGATAAATCAAGGTGCCGACAGAGGAGTGTGGCCGGGGCTTAAGATGCAGTCGCTTGTCTCAGAATGACCAAACATTTATCATTCATGAAGTCCAGCTTAACCCCAGTGCTCTTGTGCCTATTGTTTTGGAAAGAGTTACTTGGTGAAAGGTTAACTGAAAAATAATGTGCAGATTTTGACAATAAGTAAGGTGAAAAAGTAAGTCATTTTCTTATGCTTGCAAACATGGAGTCTCAAGTTAAATGGCAAGAAGCCATTTGCGTCACTCTGTTGCTTGTTTTTTTTCTTTGTGACATGTCTTCGTCTCCTTTCCTGTTGTCAGCTTATTCCCTTGGTATCAATGTATATTGTAGTTTAATTTACATTTTAAACTCTTGGTAGTTGTTTAAAGTAAGTGCCAGCGGAGTCTATATATAAGATAGTTCCGGTATTTGTTCACAGATTTTGTGCTTCCTTTGGATGCAGAATGTCATTCACAATTTCGTGCGACAACATCCAGACAAAAATGATCTAAATGTAATTGTAGGGCATAAAGCCTTGAAAAGAAAAGAAGAGCGATAACAAATCCACTGATATGATTCGGCTTTTCGTATCCTGCTGTAATGGGCCGCATATGAACACTCATCCGCCCAGATTGCACCCATGACCCTTAAGTTTGACAACAGTGAGACGCATCAATCTTCTGAGGTAGCTCCTTTGTCGTCATGAGGTGAACCTACTATCAAGTCATAAATATCTGTTGTATTAGTCGACTTTCTCCTCAAAACCCGCTGCGTCTGACCCCTGTTTTTCGTGACTCTGGGATCATTTAAGAAACCCAAATCTTTCCGCAGCGATACGCTGATGATTTTGCCGACAGCAGCTTATCATGGCTGAAACGAATACAACACAGTTGAAATATCTGATTGGGACTCTGAAGAAGTCCGGCTTGGCTCTGGCCATTCTCTAAACTATCACCCCCGAAAGAGAATGTCTGGCAATGAATCATAATCATGAGCCCTGTTTGACTTCATCTTCATAAACTTCCTGATGAACTGTAAATATTTTTGTCTGAGCAAAGTCTTTCTTCTTCATCAGTTGTCTGAGGTGCTACGAGAGAAATCAGCCACTGCAGAAATCAAAGAGCTTCTGGAGATTCTGGCCAAAAAACACGTCAGGGTGAGTCAAGAATGCTTTCTCTTCTTTGTAGAAGCCCATCATGTCACTGCAGACACTGTTCTTTGTTTGTTGCTGGCGACACTGCACTAAATAATATCGCAGTGGGATCCAGACCCTGTTCTGTCTCTCGCCCTTTCAGGCTGCTGCCAGAGACCTTGTTAGCCAGACGGCCTCAAAATAAATGTGCATGTTTTTCAAAAGCATAACTCGGGCGTCGATGACGGCGGGACAAAAGGAGGTTCATCACTCTGCCAGGAACAACAACTTAATTTGCAGCACGCACTTGCAGGTGCATCCAAGATCTCAGCGTCAATCAGAGGTTGTTTACCGTTTGATGCAGGAAAAAATGAAGAGAATGAGGTCAAGACAACTTGAATAAATCCCACGTGTAGACATGTGATCGCTGCTGTAGTGTAAACAGGCTATCTTGAAGATGAATAGCTGGAATCCATCACACCTCTGCTCTCCTACTACGCTACACGGGGACTCCATCTGTAGTTTGTCTATGTCAACCCCAGAGTGTAATGCGCCGGAAAATGACGGCTGCGCTCCCCTTGAAGCCGGCCTGTGTCACAGACCGAGCATTTATTATTCTAAATTAGCGGATAGTAACGGTATTCAGGGTCTCCAGAGTCGATTCATCAAAAGAGAAGTCGATCGTGATCAGGAATTTTGTTGGTTCAACTGCCGGGTGAAGAAAGGTGAGAATATGGGAGTTGTTTCACACGCAAACCACCAAATATTTTTCTACGTACATTGTTTTAATAAAGTTTATTATTATATCTACTGAAGGGATTTGGATGGATCCAGTAATCATGTAATATATAATTCTTTTAGTGGCAACAACCAGAAAAAAAAACAGTTTATTTACTTGTATATTTACTTTTGAAACTTCATCCGTGACCCAGCGCTGCTTAAACTGAGTAGACAAGAAGCTGGTGATCTCAATTTTTTTTACAAATGAACTGGATTAACTGTGAAATACCTGTTTTTTGATTAAAGCTAAGACAAACAATAAATCTCATTTGTGCTTCATAGTTATAGAACACTGTGAATTTGTCATTTCAAATGAAATTTCGAGATAAAATGAGCCAATCTAAGAGTAAACAAAGGTAGTTTGGTTTCACATGTTCAAGTTAACCCAACTAATCCGACGAGTCTTTTTTTCATGTGTGGCAATGAGGGTTCTCACTGGAACTCTTGAGTTCTCCATCAGAAATTGGAACCCCAAAGCAGTCACTTCTGTTTTTGTGTTTTGTGAAGTGTGACATACAGCTTCATCTCATCATCAGTCCAGCGTTGTACTACTGCTATTCGAAGCATCTTGAGCTCTGCCATCCTTGTCATTTGTTACTCGAGCATGACAACGTCACCCATGGTTCATTCCTTGTTTTACAAAAGACACTCCACCACTCCAGTTATCATAACTAAATAAGCACTTAGGGATCGCAAATACTGCCAAGCAGTGTCATTCCTCCGCCAACACAGTCTCCCATTGACAAAAACAAAAATAAATCCTCCATCCAGATGCCAGCACAAATGTCATCCAAAGCCATTCAGAACTTTTTCAAGTCAAAAACATACAGTAACGTCCTTGATGGAGGTAGACGACTAGCTTCTGGTTTAAAGTGTGGCAGTAAGGTGGCAGCGGTCCCCCTGGTCCACTCAATAGTCTGAAGAATTCACTGTTCAGTCCAAGACGTGGTGTCATTTGCTGATGAATTAATTTTTTATTTATATTTCTTGACCTTCTGTCTCCGGCAGTCCTTTAGCTGGACATAAGAAAGTGGAATTTTAGCTGTCTGCGTCTCTATAGTCAGACTTTTTTTTCTTTAAGCACAAATATATATCACGTTCCCATCTTTCCTCTAAATTCCTTCCTTCTACGCCAACAATTGCTGATGAATTGGTTGCAATGTTAAGACTAAAAATGAGGAGTCCTGATCTCTTAAATGTTAGCGAGTCATTATGTCCACATGCAAGTTTTCATTGTGATGTAAATGAGTGATAAATGTTATTTTGATATTACCGTCTATATTTGAAGCACCTCATGATATGACTTGGCCCCTGATTTTTGACGTCTGAACTTTTCTTTCATCAGTATGTTGACCTTCATTTAATGGCCCATTGAGTTGTTTCCCACTGCAGTTGCATCCTTCCACTCAACTGTTCTTGGTGGGCTATGCAATGAGAAAAACGCCTGATAATTCTTGTGATTTTGAGTATGAACAGTATCAAACACAAGTTGGCACTGTTGAAAAAGTATAGGTAATTTAAAATCTTAAAGAGACTTTTTTTCTTGCTCAGTGTCATGACATAAAATAATGGACGCACCAACAGTTCAAATCTAAATGAGTCGATCTGTGACCATGGTGACTGAACCTCTTGATGGTGCATCACAAACTTTTGGATCGAGGGGATTTAGAGGTTTAACAGTCACAACATGGGACCGAAGCCCGGTTGTCTCCAAACGGCAGACAGCATGCTTGAAGAACCCACTATTATTAAAACTTGCTGTTTCTGGTTCCATCTGTCCCCGAGAGGATTTGATACCAGCCAAGCTCTGTGTAAATCACAGAGCCGGGGGTGTAAAACGCAAGCAGATGGCCGCCGTGTTTGAATGGCGTCTCTGTGCAACAGTAACTGTATCACTCTTAATTATGGCTGAAATGATCCATTCCGAGGGTGGGGATATAAATCATGCTCTTTAAAAACCCGCCTTCCTTTTCTCTCCCTCTGCCGCAAACATTCCCTTTTACCATTCGCACATGGATAAACAACTTTGTTCTTATTAGCCTCCCTCAGAAAGACTAATATTGACAGTGATGAAAGTGCCAATTATTTCAGCCGTCTGTTTCCGCCAGAGTGGATGGAGACTGAGTGCTGGGGGTCAAGGGTAAGAGAGGATGGGCATTTGCCATTGAAGCCAACCTGAGCACCTCACAGTGGGGGGCCGTCCTCCCTCCAGGAAAGCTGTAGCGTAAAATGAAATATGCACAGAGCAACGACAGACGAAGAGAGTTCACCAACAGACCGGCTGGTTTATTTAGTCAAGCTCTAAGATGGGTCATCTGCTATCACCATTATAACTGATGAGAATACACTCATCTTGGACATGGAAGATAAGGGTGATTCTTGTCTTCGATCGAAAGATATGCACAGAGCAGAATGGCATGTGAGGCTGACTGGTGGAAATCTATATACCTGTTCAGTTGCCATGTTCCTGACACGTGTTCTCTATTAGATCAATTAGCATACAGCTGTTATTGCGCCTTCACAGAATGTTTTTACAAGGAATTAGCCGTGGCTCTGTTAGGGGCTGTTGGGCACGACCGTGGATGGAAGTGTAGTCGGGATGGGGTGCAACGCCAGAGTTAAGGAAGTACCGTCAATGGGAGGATGGAGGATATTAGACGTGATGGATGGGGAAAGGGGAAACTGGCTGGATGGTTTGTGGAGGAAAGGTTGGGGTGAACATGGAGAGGGGCGTTCATACATGCTCGACCTTCAGAGAGAAGTCTTTACCAGGCTGAAACCGATTTGATCTTGGAATATTTAAACAGGCCATATTATGGTTGCATATTATCGCATATTATGGATGTTTTCAGAGTATTTAGTATATTTGTTTTCAGTATTCGCAACACAAAGTGTCACCCTAACATACACTGTAGTGTGAATGAACAATGTTCATCCATTTCCATGAAATATACTTAAAAAAATACCAAATATGGATCTTAAATGACTACCTCCTTTTGCCTACAGATCTCAATTACGTAGCCAGAACTCAACCCATGAAAGTCTATTCACATAACCCACAATGAGTCATGGCATCAAAGACAAACTGTACTGCTTAAATAGCGACACCTACATATTTTTGCAACTTTTTTCGTGGCGGCTATTGCCTTGAAGGTTTTTGTGAGGGCTAGGGACTGGCGTTTGCTCTAAGGACCTGGCTTAGTTGATTAAGTTGGTTATTCAAGACGTGCGGCACAGAAGTCTTCACACGCCTCAAACATTTTACAGCAGACAGTTTCACAAACATCACCCAGTACGTTGCAAATCTGCCCCTGAATTTCCACCAGATACGTTTGTGGAGGGAACATGGAGTTGTTGTGAAACTGAGGTCTCAATTTAACCCCCAGAACTGGTAAATGGAGCAGAACAGAGTGGTTGTCATCTACCTGGTCATGAGCGAATCTTCAATCCCGCAGTACTTTGTGTGTTGAAAGAGGCAAGCTGTCTTTTAGTTTATGACGAGTGTCATATAGAATAGGCCAACGCTCGACCTCCGTTGACTACTTCAGAGTCACGTTCGTGGGTTATGATGTGTCTGATGTTCACACCGCTCTTTCACAGTAAAATGCGAATAATGTCTACACATAGTGAGTCCAGATGAATCACATTCAGATTAATGTCTTTGAGCTGCCATATTGAAAAAAAGATGTTATGTCTAGTTTGTCTCACAAGTAAAGTTCTGTCTGTTGGGGTCCGCCTCGTCCCTCTTCATACCAACATAGGATTAGAATCAGCAACTACTCCGTTGTCCGTGTTGCTATCCAGTGAGCTAATCAACCGCAGAATTGTTTTCTCTGCAGTTGTTTGTAGTTGTCTCCCGTAATTTGACACAATCTGAATTTAACCAAACACAAGTAGTGCATATTTTTACTAATAATTTTCTCCTTCCAGAGCAGCCACGTTGTCTGTGACTGGTTAATGTCTAAGTCGATGCCAAAAGTACAAACTAGAAAGCAGAAGCAGAAGGTAGAAAATATCTGCTGCATCAGACGAAAACACGACGGCAGAAAATCCATTGACTTTTTCAACGTCACCCTTGTGTTTGGGGTTAACCTTGTTTTCTCTGAGCACTTTGCTTTCCATCTGCAGTCGAAAAAGATTGAGGGAGATTTTATTTTTTTTTTTTAACTTTAAGCAGGGATTGCCACAGCAAGTCAGGGTCCTCCACCTTAACCCATCTTGCCCTTCCTTTTTTAACATTTCCTTAAAAAATTCAGCGAATGAAAGAGTAAGCAAAAACAGGTGAGAGTGATTGGCTCTGCGAAGTCAGAAGAAGATATAAAGCAGCTTAAACGCAGGAAGATTCCAACCTACCGTCTGTAACTTGATTATGAAGCCGTCTCGGCTACTCTGATGGTCCAGAAATGCCAGATCACAGCTATTGTGGAAACAACCTTTGCCAAGTCTTCATTCACGCACTGACACCGTTCTCAGATCAGGACTTTTCTATTCTATTGAGCACAGGTTTGGACTTGCCGTTCACTTTGCTTTTATCATTTTCATCTGCGAACAGTTTTGGTTTCCAGTCTTCCAGAAAAATACTTCAATACCGCATTGATGGCATCCCCAGACGCGCGCTACAACTTAACGTGCGCGTTTACGTGCAGCGCAGATGAAAGGCAGAATGGATTTTTCTGAGAAATGGACAATCTGTTTCTTGTGAGATTTCAGGGAAATCTCACGAACAATAAATCTGAAGTGCAAACAAGAAGAAAAGAGGGAGGAACACTGAGAAAACATGCTGGATTAAAGACGAGTATGTTTGCGCTGCTAAAGTATATTTACTTTCCGGGGAAATTTTTCACTACAGTTTACCCAGAATTTAACAACTGTTTGTCTTTGAACACTTAAAACCTAAAAGTCTTGATGATACATTTCAGAAAGGTGCCAGAAATGAAAAATGTGGCTTAAAGAATGACTTTTCCTGACCTACTTTCTCGCGAGGGCTATTATTGTCAGGTGCACCGCGCTAAAGGGTGTTAACTTGAGATTCCCTTTGGAAAATGGTGGGGAATTAAGTCTCCCAAAGAGCCACATTAAAGGTGCAGTAGGTAACTCATCTTTCATCCACATGGGTAAGGGTCTCATTGAACAGCCTTGTACCGTGTGCAGCTTTCTGTACTGATTCAATGACACCAATACTGCGTTTAAAGTCCTACACCCCTCAAACTGCATACTTAAAACCACAGCAATGGTCTGAAGCTGCAGTTAGCAGAAGGCTATCCACTTGCATCAGTTAACTGATGGGTCGTCGTTTGTTATCTCCTATCCAGCGTCACATGGAGACAACCCATAAGATCAGTTTAGATTTCATAAATCCGCTTCATTTCAGAAGAGACCGTTTGGGCTTGTTTCTGTTTTGATGCAATCCGCTCTCCCTATGGTGAGAATCTGTCTTCTGCTTTGGCTGCTTTGTTGTATAAGCTTTTATAGCCAACGCTGGCATTGCTTCTTCCTGTTCCGTGGCTTGCAACTCTCAAGTTCAAGTGATGGGAATACGTAGCGGCCCCTAAACCACGCCCCCCCCCATCATTTATCAATAGGATCAATGATGTCAAGCATTCTTACATAATGCTGTTATTGCGCCTTCACGGACATAATGCAACTTCAAATGTGATTTCAGGACATTTGTTCATTTTATTTGCAACTAGTAATGTGATTCATTTTTTTCCCCCTCGTGTTGTGCTGTCTGACCTTTGAAGTTCATTCCTGACGCAAAATCGTTAGCTGCGGGGAACCCGCTAGAAACCCTGCACTTCTTATCATTTAAAAAAAAAAAAAGATAAATGATAAATTTTTGTGTGAAAATTAGTTGATCAAAAATGCATTTTCCTCTTTCTAATGAAAGAAAAGCGATCTTATGAAGTGATCTTTATAAATCTCTTAAAAAGTCAGCACTTTCCTTGAAGGCTTTCTAAGGTGAAGATATAAGCCATCTCCAGAGCCTGGTCAGGGCAGAAGATGGGAGGGAAATCTTCTGTGATTCTTCTCTAAGGACTTGTTTTACTCTGCTGCCGTTGATTACCTTTTCAACTGTTACCGACCTGCAGAGTTGGTTTTGACCTGTGCTTGAACCCCCACTTTAACTTTGAGACTTAGGTGGTCTCAAACTTATCACTAAATTGTGCCGTGGTCAACTCGCCTCAATGGAACCCAGCCACAAACCCCCAGCGCCATCCCCTCCTCTCATCTGCTTCCAGTTAGCAGCGTGTTGAACGCTGCTGCGAGCTCCCGTGTCATAAAACTCACGGCCTCCTCTTCTCACCATCCCTCCCGTCTTGTCTCTTTTCTGGCAAGTGGTCGAGAAGATGTTCTCACTTCTTCTCCCCACGCTGACGGAAACAGAAGCACACGTCCAGCTCTTTCTTAGCTTAGGACATGGAGTCGTTAAATATTTTTTGAAAAAATGTCTCAATAGCATCATTCTTGTCTGCTGCTCATATCTTTATGTTCACTTGCGAATGTGTGACATATCTAAGGCCTCTGAGAACTGCATTACTTAAACCCTGCTGCTCAAGTATGTGGCATGTGCCCTGCCCGTTTTCCTGGACAGTGTCAATACGGTGTTCATGATATATCGTTGAGTGACGCAACACGCCATGTAGGTCGTAGTTGCAGGTTGATTTCTAGCGATATCTGCGGGCCAATTATTGAAATCTGAAAAGTTGCATTTTTGTTGAAAGGCCAGTTCATAAAAATAAATAAATAAAAATGTTTCTCCTTTCGATTTGCTTGGCTTGTGCTTTGTTTTTAAGTGAAACAGATTTTGTTTTCTTCCAGAGCCTTCTAGAAGTCCATGACACAGTTGCCCGGAAGAACTTCGACCCTGAACTACCTCCGCTGCCAGACGATCTGGACGAGGAGGAGGACTCTGTAAAGATCATACGGCTGGTCAAGAACAAGGAGCCTCTTGTAAGTCTCCTTTTCCTTAAAAAAAAAAAAAACTATCACAGAATTGTTAAAATAATTTGAGGTATCAACTACTGCAGAAAAAGAAGCCAAGCATACGCTTCCATTTTTGAGCAATCATTCTGCTTCTCCTTTTTGTTTCAGTTTATCCTCAAAAAAGTATACCACAGGGCTTGGGTGTAGCTATTAGCGTGCTGATCCAGTCAGTCTAAACGCAGTGTAGCTGTAGTGAAGTGTTTTAAACCCCATCGACTTAAGGTTATTTTTCATTGAACAAATCTTGACGGTATCTTTAAGCTTATTCAATAAAATAGTATCTGGATTGTGTGTAATGTGGGCTGTGCTGTCTCCCGTACACAATTTGATCACAGTTTTTCTTTAGTTAAACATGTTTAAGTGTTTTTTTTTTTTAATTTTTTTTTTGAATAATTTTAATGAACATTTTAATTTCGTCTTTGTTTTATGGATTAAAATGTACTGTCCCATCAATAACATACTGTTAGCA
This sequence comes from Synchiropus splendidus, assembly GCF_027744825.2. NCBI lineage: Eukaryota > Metazoa > Chordata > Actinopteri > Syngnathiformes > Callionymidae > Synchiropus > Synchiropus splendidus. The sequence goes on from NC_071336.1 coordinate 25,556,240, forward strand.
TTCTTGCATGTCAGAGTGCAGCCCACAACCTTCCAGTTGTCCCAGCTCCACCACAATTACCCTGCTCTCGGTCAAGTATTTTCAGTCTGTCTAGTCTGAGTGTCTCATCTGTCCGACTCTGTCACAGTAACGCGCGCCGCGTGTCAGATCTCCACGGGCGTCGTGTCAGCGATCCAGCTCTCAGTCCAAGGCCTGAACTCTTTAGTGGCGGACTGACCCGATCATTTTCTCAGGGTTTACCATCCAGAATGTCTATCTGCTCCCTCCTTTCAGAGTCATTCCATGCATTCCCTTGTTGTAAGCTGTTCAGTCATATTTGGTTTCCGGGCCTCTGCAAACCCTTCAAACCTAATTGGGGCGCCTTTGGTTTGCAGGCACGCTTTTGCCATGTGCTCCCGTGCTTTCGAATGTTTCCACTGTCGTGAGTTCTCACCACTGACCTCTGTGACACTCAAATACTCCTCTGCCTAAACCCTGAATGGCCTGTCGAAGACCCCGTTCTGTCATCACTGCACTTTGTTGTGTGTCGTGGCCCCGCCTCTGTTTGATCTAGACCGGACATGTTTTGGCCCCAGCTGGCTCTATTTTCAAGTTGCGGTTTTCACCCTAACCTCCGTCTTGGCTCCAGTCCGGTGCACTTCTCTTACCACACCCTGGAGAAAGTGGCACACACCTAAACCGCGTTGGGGTTTCTGACTTGTGCATGTTCCACGGAGCTGCTCAGTGTTTTAATGTGGCTGGTAGGAATTCTCGCTCTTCGCCGGCACCGTTAGGGGCATTTCCTGTGTTGATCTCATCTGAGTCTGTTATTGGTCCGGAGTCTGTGAAACCACAATGGATGACCTTAATCATCTTGTTGGTGTTGTTCCATTACACAAGTTGGTTCCCGTGTTGGCTCCCAAAGATATCTTAAACTGACGTTTACAACGTGTGACACTGTGTATCCGTGTGCCATGATAGAAAGTGAGAATTGTATGTTTTCGTTCTGGACTGTGGCTCGCCTTTCGTTTATAGTCTGAAAGGTTTATTATGTGTTTGGGTCAAGATAAGGTCAGATTCTGTGAAGCTGAGGACGCACTCAGTGTTGTTGTAGATTGAGTCCAGGTAGACTTTCAGTTAGATTTCACAGTCCATCGATGGAATGAATTGCTCCCTTAATATACAAAATAGCTCTGATAAAACGTATTAAACAAGCCTCAAATGCAGCATCTAGTATCCATGCATTAAATATCAATATAGACAACTTAAAATATCAAGACAACACACAGTCAAGCGATTTTTCTGCAAAATATCGATGCAATGTTGCACAATCAATTATCACGATATTTGAGGATCATCAATTAGAAATATCCTAAAAGTGCTCTGAGTTGCCTTGAGAAAAATATCACACCCCTTTCTGCAGGAAGTGAGGGACCAACTCCACCACTCCCAGTAGACTGACCTGACCATATCCTGGTTTGCTAGTGGTCACATCTCAATTTCTCAGCTAAATGGACTGCTTGGAAGATCCCTAAGGTGATACTCCAGATTCCATACAATAAAGTTCTTACTCTATATTTTGATTTTGTGTAAGATATAGATGTTCTTTTTGTATCCGCGTACTACAATAAGATTTATATCTTAAGCAACATTCGTGCTGGGACTCATTTGCTTTTGTGATTCGCCAACTTTCTTCCCCTTGGACTGAGTGCTGAACTCAAAAGCTCATTTCACGTTGCTTTCGGCTCTGCGTGGCTCTAATATGCCGGTAAATGTTGAGTTTCTGTCATTACCCCTCCACCTCTGGCTGGCTGACACGCCAAGTATTGTCATTCCATCCATCATTAAAGAGAAACTGAGAATAATGAGCCGGCCACTTGAACTGCGAGCCCAGCAGAGATCCTTGCTGAAGCCGGTACATTTTACTACAAACTCTCATTATGTGAGATTCTCTATCACATCTGAACCAAGTGGATTTGGAAGTGCCCTGTACTCTGCGTGTCATGTCCATTCTACAGTGCTCAAACTTCATTGTTACCGCTGGCACTGCTATGTCTAATTTCCTTTTCGGTTTTCTTGACTTCCACTTTTAACCCCTGCTCGCAGTTTGATATCTCTATTCTTTGTCCGAGTTTTAAAAAGTCCCGTGGTTTTTCTCTCCAACTGTGATTGCATTTTTGGACGCTTGATTTAAATGACAGAAAATGTATTCATCGACATTTCAGTCTGAACCTGCTGATCTAATTCAAAACATTACATAACATTTACTTTGGCCAAAAAAACTTGCCACCCAGATTGAACTAAGCAAATAGTTATGAGTCTCCTGTTGGGTTGAGGTTTGGGTCCAAGCGACTCACTAATGATCACCTGAACGACCAAGTTTTCCCATCGATGGATATGACAGGCCTATTCCGAGAAGACAATGCCAGAATTGAACAGGCTGGAATTGTGAAAGAGTGGAGCACAAACCATCATTTTTCCACAGTCCAGACCTGAGCCCAATTGTCAATATTTTGGATGTGTTGGAGAAGGTCTCACACGGGGGTCAGACAATTATCAGATCAGAATTATTAAATGTATGCAGTAACTGAAGGTAAGATACAACAGAATATTCATTTTGTGGCCAGCCAGTGTAGCAGGACCGATCCGTACTGCGTCTTCAGTCATGAGAAGGTGGTAAAGACAGCTGAGCCAGAAGACAGGCTTTGTGGTTGACTGATACACTTGTTTAGTTTTCGATGCTAGTGATAGAAATTTGTTTCTCTGTTTCTGGAACCGTTGCCTCTCCCTATTGAACCCGTTGAGGCGGCTTTCGCAGGTTCTCCCTAAACACCTCCCTGGTGAGCCGTTTTCTGTATGTGTGACTGGAAGGAGTCCTGGGGAGACATGGGAAACACTGGACGAAGCAGTACTGCCTGAGAATAGGCGAACAAAAAGTCGAACTGAAGAAAGTGGATGGCCACAACATTGTCCTGTTATATTAAAAAATGGATTTGCTTCCTCATTTTGACCCATAAGTCAGAAAATAAACCATGTTAAAAGCTTTCCAAGTGGATAAAACATCTCTCATTGTTGTGTTTAACGGTTGCCCGCCAACTGAAGGCAAAAGTACAAGGTGAATCACTATTAGAGATTTTAATCTAAACTACTTTTGTTTGTTTCTGTGTGTTTCTTGGAGTGGCTACATAGCGACATGCAGAAAAAAACATTGTTTTTCTTGGCATACCTGGAACAAGCAGCAGAAAATGTATTTTCACCTGATATTTTTTATGTTTTTATTTTATTCATTTATTCCTTTTTGATGTTTGGTGATATACTTGACGTTCAGCGGTGAAAGTCTAGCAGAGAATGGGCGAAAAACCATCTTATAAAGGCTACTATCATGTAGATTGTTGATTCTAACAAACATTTCACTCATTAAACATGGTTGTGGCAAGGACACCTTCACCCTGACCGTAGCACACACTCACTGTGGTGTGGCCTGTCTCGAAATAAAAATCATCTAATTGTTAAACAATTGCACCATCCATTCATTGAGTAATGAGGCATAAAATTCGATTTTGACCGGCGGTAGTGAGTTTGCTTTGGCTTGGTCAGAAGGGGAACCTCTATAAAATTCCAGATTATTTTTCCTCACTATACTCATTAATGTTCAGGGACTTTGGGTCACGATAGAAGGAGTAAGATGTTAAAATAAGCAGCCAAATAAGGGTATTTTTTCTAAATGTGTGGTTGATGTTGGGGTTGATGGAGTGGTCGTCCATCACACTTGGGCTGATAGTCTTCTGAGAAAGGGGGCAACTGGAGGTGCATTTCTCTATTGTTGTAAAAGGTAAAATCTTCAGGAATATCTGGATGAAAATCTAAAAAATGCCTAATGAAATGAGGAATACTAATGTCTGATTCAATATAAAATGGAAATCTGCCTTTTCTCTTTACTAAGTTGATCCAGTTGAGGTCTCTGGATTAACAATCAAAGTGTCTAAGTCAATAATGGGATGCTTAAATTTGACACACTGTCCGTCATTGTCCCGTCAGTTCCTCTCTCGTGTAGCCAGGCGTCGTGTCAGATCCCTCCTCCCTGATGTCTGTTTCGTTCATGCTCTGGAGCTCCAGCGACAATTGGTTTTCTCATTACTCCTAATGGAATTCAACTGAATGGAAAATCTAAACTGCATGCTCTCTGCCATCCAGTTGGCCAAACTCCTCGTGTCTTGCATCCCGGCTGGACGAACGCTCGCACCAATCAATACAGCTCTACTACTTTTGGATCTGGCCACCACGTCAACTAGATTGAATCAGATGGTCTTCTCATCATTGCGCCACAAAAAGCAATTTGAATCTGCTGCGCTGATATTACCACTGTCCGAGTGCCAAATGCGAGATTGATGTCAGGCCAGTTTCTTTATTTAATAAATGGAGCTGATAATTGTGGCCGGTCAGAAAATGGTTGTGATCAGTTTGATTTGTGACAAACACGATAATTGGCAGTCGCCAGAATGAGCGTTCTCATCTGTGTCACGGCGGCGTTTTGTTCTCTCGCAATAAAGACGATGGTGGCAGGGGTTCTGTTTGAAACTAGTTATTATGTGGCATGTTGCATCGTTGTTGAGTTTGTATTTATTGATTTTTCAGTGCAGGTTAATGCCAGAATCATCATGTCTGGCGTGGATTTGCGACATACAGGTTTAATTCTTGAAGCTGCTGGAGTGGTCCTGATGTTCAGACACATTGTTAGACTTGTTTGGTTTGGCTTAAAAGCACGTGATTTACACACCGCCACACACACAGTGTAAGGGTGCATTTCACAGGGTTTGAATCCAAAATGATCGGTCCCCATCCACAGAACCAGATGTTTGATACGGATCACTTTTCTCTTTGAATATGCTTGATACATGATTTTGTTTGGCTGATCTGCTTTCCTACAAATCAATTCTAGCTTGTTTTTGGAAATTTAAGATCATATCAGCACTTCTCACCCTTTAAATAAACGCAGTGGAGCCAATCGGCCAGGGTACGAGGGCCAAGCAAAGTACATTGTAGGGCCTCATTTGTCCACAAATAGGGTACAGCCAAAAATACACTTTTTATTAAATGATTAATAACTGCTGCGAGACTTCTGCTGGAATTCAGCAGAATAAAAACATTTCTTTTTAACTTTGTAAAGATTCCATGAGTTAAGAGATGAACCATGGTTACGACTTGATGACTTGCACTCGTAGCCAGAGAGTCATGTGGCTTGCACAGTCACAACCAGTCTGGAGATGTGAACTCATAAATATGAACACGCAGATATAAATTCATGCCATGAAACAGTCTTTAGCCAGTAGCTAATATTGCATACAGCTATTGCGTTAATGGCCATAGCTAAATTGGCCTCCGAAAAACCCACGGCTTGAGTCGAGTGCTGTTTTGTGTGTGAGACGTACGTGAATGCCAAGAAACTTTTGTTCATATGAAGACGAGTTGAAATAGAAGTGAGCCACTCATTCCAATGATATATAGTTGCCTTGTGGATTGCTATTTTTTAAAAAGGTTCTGGTGGAAAACCAAATGCTTTTTTATTGTGTCACTCTGATCATGCTACACTGAGGTAATCCATTCTCGCTCCCAAACTATTTTCAAGTGGACTTTTATGTCCCGTGTTGATGGTGAAGTCAGTCAGAAGTCATGCTCTCAAGGTACTCTGAATATTAACTTGATGATGCGATGGTTTGTTTTTTGTTCAGTTTTTGAACACGTTCTCTGCTATTTGTTGACTTTGTGTGGTTAGTTTTTCCAAGAGTTTTCAAGATAATATTTGAGACTGTGTCAATTTCTAAGGGTAAGACTAACACCAACCTCTGTCTTGCTTCTTCTTACGGCCCTAGGCTTCGGGATACACTACGGAAGGTGCAACATGTGCTCCAATGTGTTGAATGACGTGTCTGCGTGCTTCGAAAATCTGAGCGCCCTCACTAGTCACATCTTATGTCGTCAGATACAATGTTTTAGATTTTTTTTTTTTGCTCCATTGTCTGGCTTTTCTCAAGCTAACAGGCTTTATCCTCATGAGAACTTTTGGATAGTTGTGTGAAACACTATAATTTAGACTGTAGCTTAAATATCTCACCAAATCATAAAGTGGAAAAAAAGCTAAATCTGTGCTGGTCTATAAAATCTTTATTAGTCTCTCTAGTTGCAGTGCTGCCCTACAGCCTGCTGAGTTGCGAATGTGAAAACACGGACACTGTGTCCTCCAAAAGCCACATCTGAGACATTTCCAAGCTGCTAATCTCACGGCCCTCTTAAACAAAATTTCTTTTCTCCATCATGTGTAATCATTAACACGGACACACATCCTCGCTCTTTTCCTCTCTGCACTCCGCTGGACTGAATGTGGGCATTGTGGAGCAGCAGGTCTCGTGCTCCGATGTGGCCGCCTTTCTTCGCACATTTTGGAAATGAATTGTGACATGTGAAAGTGCTGTTTTCTTTGCTCTGGATTACTTCAGGAAAAACACCAACAATCCCAGCAGGGATTACCTTTGCGTACACAAGTGTCTCTTTGTGTATGTTCATGTCGTAGACAGCATACAGGGTGTAATGGCCATAAATCTTCCACTGAGATGGCCTGGTGTGGGCAGTATGGAATCAAACACACACACAAAAACATCGGCGAGGTGAAACTTCAACATTAAACAAACAGAGAGGACGAACGAAGCTGAGCCGACTCATCACAGGGCCGTCTGTGTTACATTAGTTGGCAGCTTCCCTTGCAATCCCTCCTGCTTACCGTAATTATCGTAATAATGGTCTGCAATTTTCCTTTTTTCTTCAGCGTACTCCTTCGTTACAACTCAGGGGTCAAGACCGGGGTTAAAAAAACACAAAGAGAAACTTGATCCAAGGGAAACTTTAAAGTATGATTGTCTGGAAAAGGCGTTTTTTATTGGTTGCAATCAGAAGTGATTTCATAAAACAGGTGAAAAGGCAGCTTGGGCCTTGGGCTTGAAGGTTATTTCTAGAGCCCCTAAACTACTGTCTTAGGATGGTTCTCTGTGTAGTGCAGACCATTTGTGGGTCCTCTTACATCATGAAGTCATAGATATACATGGGCACTCCATGATTCAACAATGCCTGTCAATCATTTTCCCACCATTCGTACTTCAAGTCCCATAATGCACTGCAACAACTCACACTCCAGATCATTGTAATAAGCATGTACAGTCATGGACAAGTCAATAAGAATGTTTTGGATTTTCAGTCTCTAGTTGTGCTGCAGTGCTATAGTGACACTGGAAACCTCAAGATTTTAAGTCTATCAGTCTTCTATCGTCAGAACGTTGAGTTTCTGATGCCCACACTTTACAACCCAAATAACATTCCAGAGTAATTTCAGACAAGACAAGCTGTTAAATGAATGATATGTTTTAATGTCAATCTAAAATGTTTTTAGTGTTTATACCGTTACACCGTACAGTACGGTTGTATTTTTGCTTCATCATAAAAGTTATTTTCATTTTGTGATGCCATCCAGAGCTTCGTTTTGAGCTTGCCAGCGCCATGTGGTAAATTTAAATGACACACTTTCACACCAGATATGATTGGATGTAATGGTATTTTATTGTCCAGGAGGCCCCCTTCTCACTTCGTATTTCGTTTTTCCATGGCCCACATCTGGTGTGAGGAACGGCAGCATGTGTTTCCACTACACTTTTATTTATACCTCTAAACACACCAGTCAACACAGCGGTGGGCAGAAGTTTATTGTCGCCGTTACACTTTTGCAGTTAAGTGACATTGTGTCAAAACACATCGGACCCTTCGCGCAGGCTGCTCCAGTTTGTTTTCCCTTGTCGCTCTCAATTTGGTGGGAGAAATAATGTTTGTCAAGTGCCATAGATTTGGACTTGGTTCTCACAGTTTTTGAATCATTGGTCTGCTAGCTTTGAAGAAAAAAAGTAATAGTGCACCATATTGTAATAGAGAAAATTGGTGCCTGATTTAGTCACATAGAAATTGAGAGCTACGAACACTCAAGCCTGTTTTTTTATGTATTAAAAATTGCCCATCTTGTGTCATTTTGTGTGCATTGCATGTCGGCTCAGGCTCAGGCTCAGGCTCAGGCTCAGGCTCAGGCTCAGGCTCAATAGTAATAGTAATGTATTGGATAAGGTGAAACAGCTGTGGGATGTTCTCTTGAGGACAGAGGTTCTCACTTGATCGTCAGATTTAAAAAGCCTGAGCTATTGGAGTGCAACCCCAAGAGCCCGCCATCCTTTATGTGACACACTGCCCTTGATGTCTGCAAACACTGCAGACGTTTGGACGTATTTCAACTTGCAAAGCAGGCAGCTGACTACAGCATCACAGCAAAAGTTCCCTTGAGAACTGACAATATTTTATGCCTTGGGAGCATGAATGTGTTGAACCCACCCAACGAGAGAAGACAGTTGCCTTGTGTTCATCAGCATCTTTCTTATTTCAATCTACAGGGGTCTTGTCTTGGTACTGCTCGCTGAAAATGTTGGGCAATTTTTCACTTGTTTTTGAGTTTCAAAGCTTTGATCGAGTTGTTGCTTTGCGAGTACAGCAGAGGTGAGGTTTTAGCACTCTTGTTCGCTTCGTCTCAGCAATGAACGCCCATGTTCCTGCAAGAAAGGTGTTAAAGACGTCATGATAATCGTCATCTTCCACCAAATGTGTCACGTGGTGGTTTGGTGACTCAGGTTATAATTACAGGTATGGCACCAGTTTCATAATACAAAAGCCCAACTAATATCTAGGTGAGCGCACATAAACACTGCTGTCCAAATACTTGACATACTCATTCCCCTTTTGACTTCCTGCACCTTTTCCTTGCAGCACACTCAGGCCGAAATAGTTTCCATGCCCCAGCAGTCACAAGCATCTCAATCACAACACTGTTATTATGTGTTAATGCTTCGTTGCATCACTACTGGCTCTATGTTGGTCCTGAAGAAGGTAAACCCGCTACCTTCATCTCCATGTTGGCCCCCGCACTGGCACATCTTGCAGGTTCTAGTCTTACTGTTTATGTATTTCTCTAACTCGAGCAGCGGCTCTCTCATTAGTAGCAAGGTATGGCCGGCTGCTGATGATCACACCCAGAGGGTATTGAGGCTGAGCGGAAGGTGATGCAGAGTTCATGGGGTTGAATTTAGCCCCCTTTTCCCCAGCAAACAGGCTTTACAGCAAAGGTTCCCCTGGAGATTCTTTTGAAGAAATGAGAGCTACAAGAATAGATGACCGATGAAACTGAAAGGGAGTGAGCATACAGCACAACAGCCAAAACAATATGGCTTAGGTTTTGATGGCAACCAAATATGGGATTGATGGATTTGAATTATGGGGTCCAAATGAATATATATTTTAAAAATGATTTACTAAAATTCATTATTATTGGTGGACATGTTTTGATTGTCCAGTGGTTGCCTGTCTTTATTTATTTTATTATCATCACAGTCCACGGATTTTAGCCCATACAGCCACTCCAGCACGAGCGCCTGACCTTTGTGTCCTCTTTCGTAAAACTCAACAAACCTTTCCTCTGGTCTGGTCTTCTACTTACCTTCCAGTCCGCGTTCTCTGCCAGACAATCATCTTGGAATCCTTTTTTGTTTTTTATCAGACACAGCTTTTTTGGCCTCCTTGCCACTTCTGATTCCAGACTGCAGGTTGCCAGAGCCCCCCGCTCCCCTCCAATGATCCCAAACTTTCCTTTCTGCAGTCTTGGCTGGCCCTTGTTGTCCCATCACGTCGGACAGCAGTAGGTCAGATTAAAAAAAAAATGAAATAAAATAATCCAGTGTCTTTCTATCGCTGGCTTTTTAATGAATTTCATCTGAAAGACCCAAGGTGTGACAAAAAAAACCCTTGTGTTGTCTTCAGATTTCTTCTCCCCATGGGTCAACAACCAAAACTAAGCGTGACTCCCATCCGGTTATTTGACGGCCCATGCTGTTTGCGGCTCAAATATAAAGCCCGCAACATCAGGTGGATAAGTTAAACCACAACAAGCCCTATGATTGAACACAGAACAACATGAGATCCCGTTGCGGCGAAGTCACCGCGTGCCTTTCCCATCGTCCGTCCTTCATCTGCCCTCAATGGCACAGTGTATACCTTTCATAAGAGCAAGTTTTATAGCGAAACCATACTGTTATTACAGAGTTCAGGACCGTCTCTCTCTCGTGTTTTGTTAGCCTTCAGACCGCCACCAGCCACCAGACATCCTGGGAGACACAATAAAAGCATTCATAATACCATTGGCCATCATCCAACTTAAAGAAGGTTAACCAGAAGGATGTAATAGATCCCGCACTCTGTTGTCTGTCAGTCCATGTAGCCCATTTCAGAAACCAGCATCACTCTGTCTGCTCGTCTGCAGCTCCTCTCTTGTCTCTTCCCCTTTGATTTCTCGTGTTTCCTTATGAGCCCAATTGTTCTATTAGAGTGCGACCATTTTCATCATTAAACCCTGTTGTTTTTTCTAGTTTTCATCCCCGGCTATGCCCCAAGGCCTTGAGGAACTCATTATCAAGAGGAAAACCATTAGGTGTGATTAGGTTGTGCAAACAGTTGAGATGACACTATAATGGTATTTTTTAAAGTGGGACTACTTTGCTATCTCTCTCCTCTTGGTGCGATAAAAGCAGGCAGAGCTGGCGAGCCAACGGCCTGTCAAAGGCAGCGCCTTGACACATGGCGAGACGTTGTTTTACGTCAGTAGCCTAACCTGGTAGGTGAAAGGGATATTGAAAATTAAGCACATCTGCGGAGCAGGATGAGCGAATCTTTTCTTTGAGCGGCAATGAAAACAGTTTTGGTAATGATTGGAATAGCAGGTAGGGTGAGACACAGCCATTATAAACTGTGCGGCGACCAGACGGTGCATCCGTGTGGTTTGAATGTTCCAACTGGAGACAGAAGGACACCATACGTCAGGATGCGATTGCCTGTCATCTGTCAACCTTAAACCTGAAATGGTGTGTCGAGAGACACTTTGACATGTTGGCACCTCCTGGCCCCTTATTTTCTTTTCGGATTTGCTGGTAAATTCATCAGGGCTGAACACGTCATTGATAATTTCTGTTTTTCTTGCAATTCATAAAGGGTGAAGACGGGTTCAGATGTGGTCATACGTGTCTGTCTGTGTGTCTTCATTGAGCCTTCTTGTGTTATCATATCAACAGCTTTTGTTGGTGTTTTTCTTGTTAAAACATATCTCTGTCTAGCAATAATCCATAACTTTAATGCGAAATACACTCAAATTTTTCTTTACCTCTTCAACTACGTCATCTTCTTTGCCTTACTTACTCTTCTTCGTTTTAGTTTTTTGATCTTTCAACAGATATCTGATATGAGTTCACCAAGAAGTGCTCAGGAAAATGTTGTCATGAAAGGGATTTTGATGATGATGTTTTTGATGATAGAAGATATATGAGGCCGAAGCTGAACAGAAACTTAAATGCTTGGCTGAAGCCGACTAACACTCAATGTTAGGGTTAAGACTTTGACTGTTTTTTAAAATGTTGTATAAATAGTCAAGAACATAACATATTTACATGTTACATGTTTGTCAAAGACAGTTTATGTTTAGATGATTTAATAATTGTTATATATATTTTTTTATGTTTCTGATTTTACTTGTCAAATAATAAATAATAATAGAATGTAGCTCAATTTCCCATTGTATGACAGGCTGATACTATAAACCGAAGGCTCTAGATTTTTGGTTTGGACACTCATTGCAAACGGCAATTCTGTTCTCGCTGCCCAACACTTTAAAGGAACTGAAAACTTGAATACTTATTGTAGACTTTGGATCACACTGCACTGAAGCGCGCTCTGTTTAGACTTATTTTACTTTGTTACAAATTGGCCCTTGTGCATTACTGTGTTTGTATACCACATTTCTGAATACCATTCTCTTCATCCGTTTGTTTCAGGGAGCGACAATAAAGCAGGATGAACGCACTGGAGCCATCCTCGTGGCTCGAATCATGAGAGGCGGAGCCGCGGACAGAAGCGGTCAGTAACCAATCATTACAGTGTGTACTAATAGATCAATGTAATTAAACTGTAATTATCTTTTAATCTTGTGACTAATTGATTAAATGGTTTTGTTCCATCAAAGACAAGTAATCAAAAATTCAAACTGACAATAGAACATGTATTTTCATGACTTTTCATTTTTTGAAAATTGACGCATTTTAACCGATAGCATTTATGTGCAGGACTTATTCATGTTGGTGATGAGTTGAAGGAGGTCAATGGAATTCCAGTGGATGACAAAAAGCCTGAGGAAATCATTCGTATTCTTGTAAGCCTCCTTTGTCACTGTGTCTCTGTTGTGTGTGCCGTTTCATCGTCCTTCCAGAGGTTCAGCTCCACTCCCTGTGCTGTAAATTCCTTGTTTGTGATGGCAAATGCTGTTTTCATCCAGCAGCTTGTGTCCAAACCTTTAAACCACAAGCAGTCAGCCAGACCGTCCCCCTGTTGGAGTTTAAATATATGAAGCTCTTTGCCCCAGGGGGTGACGGGACCTGAAGAAGGAAGTCTCTTCTCTTCCTCCAAAACAGGAGATCACTCTTGACTCCCACATTGACTTTTGTATTTCTGCCAAGCAGCCTCTTCATGCTCAAAACTGTGCCTCACATGCGTTCCACCTTTTCATTCCCTCTTCTCAGGCCCAATCTCAAGGGGCCATCACATTTAAGGTGGTACCTGGTGCCAAGGAGGAGCCCGCAACCAAGGAGTCAAAAGTAGGTCCACATTTCATGCTAGATGTGATTTAAATAGAACGCCAAACAAGGCCATCATTACCTACTAAGTTGACATGTAATAGAATGTGTATAGAACTATTCATTCACCAATCATTCAAGCCGACAGGGGGAGTTTTTACAAAATGGTCCGTTCTGATCCAAACAGTGTCTGTCTTTGAGTTGTTCATTCCTGCAAATTCCCTTAAACAAATAAACTGGATTATAAAAAAAATTAGCAAGATCAAAGCTTCTTTTTAATATTCTAGATTTCTTTTCATTTTTTTACTACATATCATTCAGCAAATGAATGTAAATAACACTGACAATAAAAAGAAAGAATTCAAAACTAAGCAGTCCATTTTCTCAAAAAAAAAATTACTGTGTCAATCCACTCGGCTTTTCTTCATGGTTTGGTGCTAATTGGTGCCAATAATGTTTTTGTAGGTGCATTTGTTTTTCTTCTGAGTCACAATGTTGTGAAAAATATGATATCAATATTGTCTCTGTCAGCTTGTAAGGATGACTGCACAACCTCAGAATACATGGAAGTGACCGGCTTCTTGCTGCCTCAAATCAAATGTGTCAGAGGTAGCTTTCTTCAATGACAATACTTTTTTACGGCCGAAAACTCAAGCTGAAGGCTGTAGTTTGAGGAAACAAGATGGACTAATAGTTTATTAGTGGGTCACTATTTTTTGCCAGCATTACTTTGTGGCATAATAGGGGTGAGAGAATGGGGTCGACATGTCGGTGCTAGCATGAATCCGATTTTTGATGGTGGAGTCGTCCTTTGTGGATCTTGACATACTTTTCAAATCACTATTTGTAATCATTATTGTATGGTTCTGTCCTCTGTGTCATCCATCGTGGCCCACAGCCCCTATTCTCAAAACACTCGTCTATCAAAGGCAGCTTTACAGCCGTATAAGGCTCAGCTGTCATTTGTCACTTGAGTTACAGCAGGACATGATGGACCACTTACATGCTGAATAAGTGGTCTCATCAATTCTATCATCACAAATGCTTTCATCAGGTGCTGTGCCGATGTGATGTTCCCAGGGTTCAGGTGTAAAGTTGTCTTGTATCTTAAAGGGAGATGAACTACAAAGCAATCATTATCCCTGCCTCTCCCACACACTCACATGCACACTTTCTTCAAGTCAGCTCTTTCCTCATGAGCCGAACTCATGACTCATCATGACGCTGCTTTAGGTTGAAACCCGCCGCCCACAACAGGAAAGGATTTTTCCATGACAGAGTCATCTCTTGTGTCGATGAGCTCTCCGACACCATCGTTGCCAGGCCGGTTGATGACAGAGAGCAACTGTCTAACCATCGGTTTGTTCCGAGCTTAAAAACACTCGTGTTTGTGTTTAGAATGAGTGAGCACAGTCGTTCTGAGCATGTTAAGTCTCCTGGATAGTGGAACTCTGAGGCCGTGCCAGGGCAGTGTGCTCCTTCACCAGTCATGTCCCTGAAGTTCTGCAGCACATCTTGTTTTGCTCTAGTGACTCAGTCCTGACTGCTGGATTCGCTTGCTAGTGTTGGACACTTCACGGCAGAGAAAACTTTACGTATAAAGCTTATTAAGTACATTGCAGATGCAATTCCAAAAGAAGAAAAGACTGAAGTTTAGTTGGAGAATATCAAGAGTAATAATACACATTTATAATAAATAAATAAAAATAGTGTTGAAGAGGGAAATGCATTGTGTATTGTATTGCATTCTTCTCATTGTATTATTACCCCCAAAAATACTAAAATTGACTCTGTTTGACTGCCAGGTTTTTATGAAGGCATTCTTTGATTACGACCCCAAAGAGGACAACGCCATCCCGTGTAGAGAGGCCGGGCTGGCCTTTAAAAAGGGCTCTATACTCCAGATCATGAGCCAAGAGGATCCCACGTGGTGGCAGGCCAAACACGAAGGTGACGCCAACCCCCGTGCCGGTCTCATTCCATCCAAGCAGTTCCAGGAGAGGTAAGACGTCACCCCAGCTGCTACAAACTGTTCATTTCCTCCCAGCTTCTGCGCACGATCCAACCAAGTGTTGTCACAAACACAAATCTCTCACCCTCTCCCTTCCCTTACCCCATTTTCTCCACGATGGTCTGGATTTCTGCGCCGCGTCTGGCTTTGAATGAGTAATGACAGAAAATGATAGCGTTGGTACTGATCCACTTTGGACAGCAACGGGATGGAAAATCGCACATCAGTGTGCGCTGGGATGGTCGCGCTCGGCGCAGCAGCGAGCTGCCGAGGCTGGGGCAGTTTCTTTGGCCGTGTCCGAGAGCAGACTGGAAGGAAAACTCGCAGACACACACAAGATGGAAGGAGAGCAGAGAGAGAGAAACGTTTATTTCACAAACACCACATTTGTGTCAACACCAGTGTCCTTCGTTTATTTGAAGCCTCGTGCTCATTCAGCTGAGAGTGGTTTATGACTTCCCCCCGCTGTGAAAGTGATGGTTTTATTTCAACTGTCTTTGCATATTCTCTGCTCACTTTAAGGAGATTCGCACTGCGACGGCCGGCGGCGACTCTTCCCCTCCCTCTTCAGAGAAACTCAAGCAGGCGATCATGTAAGTAGAGCTGCACAAAAGTAGGTCCATGGGAACAAAACAACTTTCACACAGGGACTGCAGGCTGCGATTGTCTGGGTAGTTTCATGGGTGGCAAAATGTATCAGAGCGGATTTGGGGTTCCCTTCCAACTGCGCTGAAACGGGATTGGTCCATATCTGTATCAACAGTCGGTGAAGTATTTCAGCACGCTTTAGGACGTTAAATGAAAAAATATTTCCCTCCATATTCATCTAGTATTCTAGTACATACTGCATGTCTTTTCTAGGTTCTAATAATAATAACATTATTATTATTATTATTAACAGCAATATATTCCCTTGTATTTTAGCAATGTAACTGTAGAGTGGATATATATTTAAGATTAAGTGCAAAACAATTGCCTCGATCAGCTTCCTCATCGTGAATAAGGAAACTACGGAAGCATGAAACAGGACAGAATGTAGACGGCACATTTTTACCAGCGAGGGACCGGAACAGTTCTATTATGCTTCATTTACTCATGAAATAGAAGCCGGTTCCATATGATGGCAACATCAAAACCTCCCAATGGGTTGTCTCCCCCCGTTGACAGCCAGTAAAGTCTGTCTCGGAATGACTGGCACATCTGTCGAGCCAGACTCCGCCCTTTAAGGTAGATCATTAAGCAGGCCAGTGAACAACACGCTTTCTTGTCATCTCTCTCTGCTAACAGTTATAGTTCAGAGTTCAGAAAGCTGAATTAGTTAGTAGTTGACCATTCAGCATGATCGCTGTATACAGAGTTGAACATAGCTCCGTGTTCCTTTTGACAGTTCAAGTATTACCAGTTGGGCACTTGTCTTATGGATGTATTTTTTTCTTCATGAACTGAGACTTGTCCGTCCAATCTCCAAGACTTGTAGTTGGTGAAAACAATTTCTGTTTCGGACCGGACAATCTTGTTGTCGCCACAAAACTCATCATTCATACATTTTAATTTTAAGATCGGCATCGTGCAATTGGTATAATATAATAGTCATTCACTTCAGGCTTTAATAGAACTGCTCCATCCTAGAGTCTTTGCCATCTTGCTGCAGGTGCATGAAGGCAGAGATGAGTTGAGGACTGAACATTAGGATGATGTACAGTAAAGCTAACAGTTGGGATCTTTGGTCCACCACATCTTAAACCATTTTCTTTCCAACATGGTGCCCATGGTGGAAGGAAAAGGGTGATGGGGTTTTAAGTCTTCTAACTAGTAATAAAAGGCCCTAAAGCGTTCAAATAAAACAAAGAGAACATAACTGCGCGAGTATATTTGGATGCCTCACTCCATCTATGGCACTTTGTGGTCGAACATAACCAGGAAATGACAACATCCATATTTTAGCAGAGGACATGAATGTGAAGGAAGAGTGGCTAAGTTCGGAGGTGGTCAGCGCAGTTCTGTCGGGTATTTTAAGTTTACATATTGAACGGTTGTGTTACATTAAGGGCTCGCTTCCAGCAGAGGAAAACAAGTAGCCAACGGAGGGCGTCTGTCTCAAGGCGGTAATCTACAAGAAAAATATGGCGAATGAAAACATGCTTCAGGTTCAGCGGGTTCGTAGGGAACCGAATAAAAAGTCTACTTGACTGTGAAGTGTTGCTACAAGATCAAGATGTAGGACATCAACTTGTTGGCCAAGATTTTTTTTTTGGGTGGGGGGATTCATTTATATCCAATAGATGAGGTGGGAAGTGCCCAAATATGATGCTAACTAACGGCACTTTTCCATAATAAGTTCTACTGTACTCTAAGCGGTACGACTACACACAGCAGTGGTTCCTTTTGAACAAGTTCTCTATCAAAGTGGGAGGGTCGTTCGTTTCAAGATTTCAAATATGGTCTTTCTATTCGCTGATTCTGATCAGTCGTGGTTATGCTCTGATGATCTGTCACTCCAACGGCCAGTCAGATGCCATTGATGTCACAGATGGTGTCAGCCTTCCCGAAGAACCCATCCAAAAGGTGAAATCACATAAAACGGTGACAGTGGAAAGGGGCCATTGGCATATTGGTTCCCTATGAGACTAGAGTCTGGATCACAATTCCTGGATACAGGGTTTAGTGGTCAAAAGGCGGCCATCTCTGTCTGTGTTGGTGGTGTTGGCTATTGGCTAAGCCCTCCGAAGTGGTTCCGATAACGGCCAACTCTGGTCTGAGACCATGGTTCCCATTAAGGAAAGGGTGGAGTGACAGCCTGGATGGAGCGTGAGATCGACAGATTCATCAGTACAGCATCTTCTGTCATGACATCGGTCTGTGCTGTTGAAGAAAGAGCTGAGCAGAAATTTTATTTTGCAACCTAAAGGACAAGCTCCAATTCTTTGTCGCACTATCAGGACTCTCCACAAGTGATAGTGTGAGGTGTTGAGCCATCCAAGTGAGGCTCAGAGTAGAACCACACTGACAGAATCTAGTTGAAGGGACTTTGGCCCTTGTCCAACTGGGAGGAGGCCACAGTGCAAACCCAGGACACGCTGGAGGGATCTAGATTATCTGTGAAAGAGCTGGAAGAAGTGTCCCAGAAAAGGATTTCTTTGCCTTGACTTCTCCCGACTCGACCTCGGATAAGCATAAGAAACTGGAAGGGTGCATAATCAATACCATCGCGTCGGGTTACTTTAATAGGGATTGAAAGCTGACTTCTGGATATTAGGCTGGGAGTTGCTCAGCTCTTCCAACAACCGAAGACATTTACTTGGATGACAGTCGAACTGAATGAGCACAATCGTAGTGAGTGCCGTAGGTATGCAAATTTAATTTGGAGGAAATTGGATTTTAATGATGAAATCCATATTCGTCCTCTTCATGGCAGAATGCGATCAATACGAGCAGGAACGTAACAGAAAATAGCTATTTATGGTTTGGCTAAACTCTCCCCGGAGCAGATATTGGCAGGGAGTTTAATTCATCCAATTCTCCCGGCAGCCCGTGGCAGTAATACAATAACGCACAGTCGGCGTGCCAGCTGGATACCACTTTGTTCGAGAGCTGCTGCCCACCATATACAAACCAAATTGCTGCTTGGCAGGTGAAAGTTGAGTTGATTATCGGCCCTTTTTATTCAGGTGTGGGCAACAGACTCTTGTAGTTGTGACACTTGAACATGAGTATATGGTGAACGCAACTGTGAGCACAATGGTCAGGGTTGTTTTGGAAAGGCCTTTGCTCTACTCTTGACTGTCATGGTTTCTGCAAGTGCATCAGGCCAGTTCAGATCATAATAATTGGTTCATCAAAACTGTTAATTCCACCCTTTAGATGAGGTCGTATTCAAAAGAGTAGCCTTTAAGCTCTTAACACTCCGCAGCAATCCATCGGGCAATCTAAAGTAGAGTAAAGTGGAAAATGTTTCTTCCCCAAATGTCTCCATCTTTGTGTGTTGTAATTCCTAAACCAAATAAAATCAAAGTCCAATTGTTACACAGGAAACGGACAAGTGTGAAAGGAGTTATGAACAGTTGGAAGGGGGAACAGTCAGAAAGAGAAAGCAGTCCACGGGTCACATTCAGTAGCAGATGTGGCCCCGTGCAGCAGCGCTGCTGTGTCAAGAGAGATGGAGGGAGATAGAGCTTGGCTCCTGGTCCTGCGAACGGCTGGACCTGGCTCCGGCCTCAGAGCCATAAAGTACAACAAACGCAGAGGACGCTGAGCAGGCTCCATTGTTACAGAGCGCAGAAAAGAGGTGTTGATTGAGGAAAGGGGTCCTTCGCTCTCTCTGTGTTTCCTGCCTAAACTGGAACAATATTGGTCTTGGCGGGCAAGTGAGACAAGCGCTGCTTAACCATGACCACTTGTGGCTAACATTTTTGAGATATAAATAATCTGTAGTGCTTAGCTAGATAGATTTCCCAGTTATGAAACTGCTCTTTTAAAGTCTGATCTATTTTCTGCTAACAGCCAATTATGAGTCACCTACAGAGGTTATATCAACTACTTTACATCTGAGGTGTCATGGTCTACCTGACTCCTCTCCGCCCCTCAGCTCATTTCCATCTACAGCTGGCTGCTCTCCAACCATCTGCTCCTTCTACCTCTCGAAGGCTCTCTGGGCTTCCTCCAGTCTGATTCTTCATCCCACATGCGATCCTCCTCACTGTCTGATTATCTGATCTGGTCCTGCGGCCTGCCAAAAACACATGGACACGCTTAACACTCACCTTGAGGTTTTTGGGAGTCTCTTCTTTAATGCGTTTTAAACATTAGTTTTCTTCATCCTTATTAAGAGCATTTCTGTCTCACGCCTCAGGCCCCATCCACAGGGAGACAGAGCTGGTCTTATCAGCACAAGTTGTGTGTTTCATCAAAAATCTGGCGTTTTCACTCACTGGATCCACAAAGGCAGATCTGCAAGTTGTTTTTCTAAGCTGATGATGTCATAGCGTCCTCTTTTGTCATCACACAACAGCAGCAGCAGACTCAGTATAGCAGCAGCTGGTTACCTCAGTGGAAATATTAACACAACAAGTCTTCTGCTCTTTCATTGCAATGACCAGTAAATGAGCAGCAGCTCACATTTACTTCCTCAAACCAGCTTCACATCAAAACTGATTTAAAGTCATGCTGGTTGCCTCCTTGCTAGTCTGGGTTCAGAATTTAGTTGGTGACCACAGATCTGTTCAAGACACCATCCTCAGCTACTCAGTAATACCTTTGTTTGTGATCACAGTCACACGGTTTAACCGTTGTTTGCGCTGTTATGCAAATGCGTCCTGCCATCGTATTTGTTGCGTCACCAGTAAAACACCACATACAAGCCAAGCACGTGCACTACGTTCTTTTCGGTGAACACTTCCATTTTCACAGAGCACTTGTGAAAATGGAATCGACAATGAAACCGGCTGGGAAAAAGATCGGATAGGAAAAGATCCATCTTGACGTGCACAAAGGCTACTGCTTAAAGATTGTTATGGTATCGATATCAAGATATGTAAATATCGCCATATCAATAATGTATCGTTATTGTCTATATACAGATATGAACATTTAAGATGTTGCCATCACTAAATCAGCCCGCTTGTCCTGGATGTAAAGCTGTGGCAAATGCAATTTCGCACCTGTCCTCCAATGTACAGGTAACTACAGCTAACCATTCACCACCTCCTCCTTCCTGCTAAATCCAGCCAGTGGCAAACATCTGACTTTCTACATCCTTTTGTATCATAATAATGTTATATAGAAATAATAATTATAAAAAAAACGTGATTTCACTAAACCTATAATCATATTTTATCGTATTGATATATACGACATAACTAACATGAATAATGAGATATGAAACTCTTTCAGCCCTAAAGGTCTTAGATTGTTTAGTCACTCTTAAGGACTGCGTATGCCATGGTGAAGAGGCGGCACAACTATCAATTTTTCTTCACCTTACTCTTGTTAGTTCCTACTCTCACCTATGATCACAAACTTAGGATAGTCACTGAAAAATCAGGATCGCTGATACAGGAAGCCAATATTGCTTTTCTCTGTTGGTTGGCTAACACTCCCTAAGAGAGAGTGATGAGTTCACTCATCCTTGAGAGACTCAACATGGAATTGTTGCTCCTCCGTCTGGCTTGGGCACCTTTTGAAAATGGCTCCTGGATGTCTCACCGGTGAGGTAATCGGGTATGTCCAACGATGGGCGGCTCCAGGGCTAAACCTAGAGTCTTCGTCCCCAAGTTGACCTGGGCAGACCTCTGTGGTCCCCTGGAAGAGCTGGAGAAGGTTTCTGCGGTGTAGGCCTCTTTACACCTTGGAGGATGGGTAGAATTATTTTAACATGTAGTGAAAGGAGTTTGAGTGGCTTCCCCAAAAGGTGGCGTCCTTTACTGACAAAGGTATAAAAGTTTTAAACTCATGAACTAGAAGTTTCCCTTACAAGCATTTTACAGCAGACTGGCTCCAACGAGGTCCCATGTTCTCAGAGGAGAGACACAGGTTGCTCATAAGAGAGAAATGACCTCACCAAGTCCGTCCGAAGAGAAGACCATGTGTCTGCGGATGCTCATTAGAATGACATCATCTTATATTTTAAGCCCTTTCACAATGTGCGTGTTTGGGGTGGTCCCTCAGTTTCGTCTGCCCTTAATTTAATATCAGCAGTGCTTCATCCAGTGGCAACCGTTTGGAAAGTTGGCTTTCCGCACACCGCTTCAGTGGATTCTAATGTAAACGGAACAACAAGTGGAGACTGTTCATGCAAATTCTATTGTCATGGTCTAATAGCTTAGTTGGAAACAACAATAACAGTTTCCAAATTCAGCCACACATGAATTAGTCATAGTTAAGTTTTGGCAGAAAAAAATGCACTGAACAAAACTGACTTGAAGTTCAGCGAGGCATATATTTAAGTTATACTAGATTTAGAAGTACAAGAGCTACCTGTTTGTGATTCCAGGCAGCACTGAGAAGTCTGTTGCTGCTAGCTCATATCAGCCAAATATTCTGTTCAAGTCCAAATAAACACACCGATTTTATCACAATGGTACGTTTTGGGGCCTTTTTGAGGTATCCTGTTGAGCCACTTTCTGACTGAAGCCTGGTCAAACTAATCCTTAAAGCTTTTTCTGTCCCTGCTTTTAGGTTTGTCTTTGGCCGCAGTAACTACTGTGTCTTAAGCCACAACAATCACTTCCCATGTTCTGGTCTGGCAAGTTACTGTGAGGCAACAATTCCAGCCCACGCTAACACTGCTACTATTGTTCCAGGGGTGTTGTTTAAATATAACACACGTAATTGGGTAAAAGAGTGTTGGCACCAATCTGGGAGGCAATGTTTATCAAAAGTTGACCAAGAAGTTTGGAGAAAATGGCGTGGACCTTGAGCACTTCTAATAGTGAGCAAAGTGATTTTATTCGCCTCCAGTGAAGTTTGCGGCCGATTCGCAGGTTGATGCTGCGACCTCCCACGGCTCGTCTAAGGCAACCCATCCTCACTCCCATGGCATATATTGACTTTGGGAATTGGACTTTTGTGCCCTATTCTGATGCCAAAGTCAGCCTTCATCGTTACATGTTGGCGTATTAGTCTTTCAATTGAAGCACTTGTTCCGCCTTCCACAGCGCTGGGACGCCCTGGGAAGAGTGTCACATGAAAGAAAGAAAGAGGTTTGAGTTAGGTCTAGCATGAGGATGGTGCTCTTTTTATTCCACACATGAGGACAGGTCAGTTGAAATGTAAAGCCCCTGAAACAGCTGTGCATTTCTGGTGTCAAATAAGGAGGACAGCCACTTCAGGGGTTATATAGCAACTGACGTCCAGGAATTGATTTGTCGTCAGTTTAGGAAAAAAAAAAATTCGCTTACCAACATCAATATATCGCACCATCGACGTGAGGATGGATTGTCCAAAAAGCTGCCAAACTCAATCGCAGACACTGGCTGGTAGAAATGGTTCGTCCAGCAGGTCATTTCACCTTTAACCTTAAACTTTACTTAGTGTTAGCTAGATGAAGCCTCACCTGAGCACATACTCATTTAGTTTTTTAATTTAATCTGACCAATTTGTCATATTCCACCCGATCAGTTGGCCTACAGATTTATGTTACGTAACCTAAGAAGGATTGAGGTATATAAATGCCTCCATTACCACGTCGACAGACTTGATGGTGCGACTTCCTCAGGGCGGTTTCATACAGAGTTTTCCAGCGAGATATAGTTCTCCCTGTGCTGCAAACATTTCACAGATATGATCTGCAACATAGCGTCTTTCGAGCAGCCATTTTGCAAACTCAAACTCAGTATAACTTGGGAAATGCAAGTGTTTTCCAAAAAAAAAAAAAACTGACTTGAAGCAACTTGCCACTAGTATATGAGCCTCGAATTGGAGAAAAAAAAAAACACAATGGGCCCCTCTAAATTTCTTGGAAAATCTCAGCATGAATAATGGGTGGTTTCAACGAGTGGCCATATAAAAGCAATATCTAATTATGCCACAGACAACATGTAATTGTACTGTGAAATGTATATGGCCTGCTAGTCACAGGTTTGACATTCCTGCACTTAAACTGCAGCACATATTTTACAAGTCATTAATATTGTTTTGAGGGAATTTGGGCTGTGTTATATTTTGGCCACCTTAGGAATTGCAGATGTGTTTGGTCCACAATAAATATCTATCAACTGAGTAAAGCTGAGCTATGCATCATCTGATATTGCTGATCTTCCATTTGTGGTTTCTGTGGTGTAGAACCTGTTCAAACAGATCCCTCTGACATTGTTCAGTTGTTCTTGAACGTAACTTGCACTTTTCCTGAGGAGAAACATTTTATTCCTATATATAAGTTTATACATTATTCTCACATTTTTTTAACAGATCAAGCTCAGTTCCCCATAAGAAGATTGAGATCCACATCCAATGTTTCAGTTGCTCATGAGCAGGAAACTCAACAAGTGTTATTAACACAATGTGAACAATCCAAGAGAAACTAAACGCAATGAAAGTCCAAGCGCTTTTTCTTGCGGTGCCATGGTTTCTAACCAAAATTCTATCTACAGTAAATGGCGTTTCTTGTTCAATATTTTCTCAAAGTTACTTAACCACAATCTTGTCCTGCTTCTAATTTAAATCTGATACTTGCCGGGGAAGAACGTGTCGATTTCGGAGAACACTGTTGGATGAGCGCAGACGCATCAGTCTTCACACTTCACCTCACTCTTGTCAGAAGCAACATCTGCAGCTATCAGTTCTGACTGCTGTTTTGGCTGGTCGCCGTCTCGGAGCGTCTCTCAACAAGCCTCCGTGTCTGTGCTGCGAGGCAAGAGGCAAACTGTGATGGATGGTTATGAAGCCATGTTTTGATTTGAAACCCTGTCAGAAATCGGAGCAAGAGCCATCTCTAAGTGTCTCCAAATGTTCTTAAATTAAATTCACATAGCCAGCTCCCGCCTCGGCTACTATTTCGAAACAGTCGCAGCTGTTTGGAGCGTGCTCGTTGGACGTCGTTTCACAAGTGAAACTGATTGAGTATTTTAATCTGAACTGCGATATTGCAACTGCTTGTGAATCTCATTGTTTCTCTCCATGTAGCTGGAACGTCTCAGACTTGTTCGGCGCACGGCGTCTCACTGGGTAACAAGATTTAGAAGTAGCAGCTCTCAGTCCCACCAGGATTTCACGGCGTCTGAGTTCTGTTGACTCATGCAACTCATTCAATATTTCCTAATGTATTCACAGAAAAACGAAATATTTATAAATACTGGCAGGTAAATGCGACAAATCTGACCATCGCTACATTCAGCATCTCCTTCACTCATTCATCGCCAAGAGAACCAGCTCATTAAGTCAGATCAGAGATTCTGTTCTGAGATTCTGAGATTGACCTACTCCTTAAGGAAGATACCAAGTGCTGTCGCGAGGAAGCTTCTTTAGTTTTTTCCTTTTAATCCGACGTGTCATCTGAATTATTAAGCATTGTTGTATAGAGCAGATCTTTTTGCATCACTGCATTGTGTTGCCACAAACTAAAAGGAAAGTCCAGGCCTCAATCGGCAGCAACCTGATCTTGGATAAGCTGAAGACATTTCACAATCCTACTGAAATATTTCCATGAAAAACTAGACTGTGTAGACAGCAAAACGATTGATCACGTTCATAATGACATGTAGCGTACAAAAGAAAAACCATGAATTTGTGAACACAGTTCAGTATATGGGTGTAAGGCGCTGTTAAATGAACATTATATTAGTCAAGAAGTACGCGATTACTTAAAGAGAAAGAAAGATTTAAGAAATATCAACCAGAATTTGATGTTGGCCCTCAAAATCCTGGGGTGACTGAGCTAGAGTATTTGAGTTCTAGCTGTAACCATATAGAGCTCTGATTATTTGAATGGCACTCAATGAAACGTCTCAATTTTCAAACACATCTCTCTGTTTCTTTCCTCTGACTTCAAAGATGAAGTGGCTTTAGAGTTTGGTAGGTGTAAACATCTTCTTCGTCTCAGTAGCCCCCGTCATCACCCCCCTCTAACTTGTGATTTGGTTTTACCCCCTCGCTTCTCGTGTCGCTCCTCACAGTCGATGGCATCCCAGTCATCGCTTGCTTTCCCACATTAGGCTCTAAACATGCTGGTTGCTCCCTCTAACCCCGACGTGTCTTCTCAGCTGGTGTGTGTTGCAGAACCCCCTCCTGTCTTCCCGTAATCCAGTCTTAGCTCACTCGTATAATTGAGTACTTGGATATCCTATTTGAAATGTTATTTATGTTCCCAAAATAAAGAATGACAGCGGACACTGACTTCACTGAATAACATTCAGAACTAATTTAATTCTGCGGCGACTTCTGTTTGTCTCTTTCTGTCTGTGTATTGTGTGTAGAATTTTCCGAAAATAGCTGTGTCTCTCCTTCATTTTTGGATTCACTGGTTGGGTATCTGTTTCTCTCTTCTAACATCTTGCTGTGCTTTTCTTCTGGTCTCTTTCTTCCTTTCATCACCAGAGGATGCCGACTATAGTAGCGGATTCCACCTAGGTGAGACACACTGTCTTTTCATTCTCCATCTCCGCCATGATCACCACTTCACCCCAAAATGACAGGGTTACCCTTCCATGTGGTCATCGGTTCCTCTTCACATTGTTTTGGGTGACTTTGATTTTCAACATGATTTGGCATTAACTTGTACAGTCCCCAAGTGGTTAATACTGCAGTGTCATGGCAAGAAATAGTGGGTTCGATTACAGCTTGGAGCAGCTCTAGTTTCTCTTTGCACTGAACACTCTGGTTTCCTCCCACTGCCCAAAACTGGGGATAATAGATGACTCTAAGTTGTTTGAAAATGTGAGTGGTTGTCAGTGTGTGCCTGGGGATGGAGTGCCAACCTTTCCAGGGTGTCTCCCCCTTTTGCAGGGAAGAGGCACCCGACCTCCATCATCTAAATAAGGGAATCCATAGAGGAAAAGTAATAAATGCGGCGTGGAAGACTCTGACAAACCTTTGCTCTGTCTTCATTTCTGTACTTCAAGATTGACCCATCATTGTATCAATAGTTGACACAGTCGGTGGTGTTATTGTCTTTAGCATCATCGTACCAAACGGGTCTTGGCGCCAACCGATCAACCGCTTTATAACCCATTTTTTAATGCAGCGGTTTAACTTTCCAACTAGTTAAAAGTTATTTTTTTAAATCATTCTTTATTAAATTCTTTTGTCAATAAGGAATTACATTCACAATTTTAATACATGCTAATGGGGACTTGTACTTTAAAACTGTTCCTTTTTTTTGTCTGTTTTTGATACAAAATATGATTAGATTAATAAAGATAGTAATACCATTTTATCAAATGAAGAGGGGAAAACATGATCAATTTTCTTGATTTTCTTTATAAATCAACAAATATGAGGAAAAAGTTTTAAATGTATGTATTATTTTTTAAAGATCTAAAGGTGAACAAGCAATTTCATCATTAATCCCAATAAACAAACACACAATAACGATGAGAAAATGAAGTGTGGGCAAAAGGTCATCGTGTCCTACTGTTGCATATTTATCTCTTATAGAAGAAGCTCTGTGTTGCATACCTCTACATCTCCATCACGCCTGGCCTTTCTGCTTCCATTCGTTCTATTTCAAGTCGCTGATCTCATTTTCTTTCTTTTGCACCAAACAACATCCAGCTGAGTAGCATTTTTGAGCTGCAGCAGCCCCGAATGAGGTTTTTGTGAAATGAGAAAATCTCGAGGGGAGAAGGAAAAAAGCGAGTTATAATAACATCTTCTCTCTGAGCATTTGCATCATGGCTTCCCGGTCTGTTGGATGTGGTTGTGTGATTTAGGGCTGGCCCTTCACCTCACAGCTTGAAATCCTAGAACTCACTGATGCTTTTGTAATGCTCCTGAGGTTGCTTTGGGGAAATAAGTGAGGCGATGGGATGTGGTGGGCAGTTGTTGTCCCAAGAGTTTGAGATGTTTTTTATTCATGCCTGTATCAATGATGCAATGTCTGTGATGTCTATTGCCAAATGCTGCCTCAGTGTGTAACCGAGATTAACCCTTTCTGGTGTTGGTTGCTCACTATAAATGCAGCAGCGGTGTGGGTTCAAATCCAGTGTGAGGCAACTCTGTTTTTTATGCTAACATGAAAATTAAAAAAAAAATGTTCCAGAGTTGTGATCAATAATTATGATAGGATACAGATTAAAAAAGCAGTCCACCATGCTTGTCATCTACACATATGTTTTTATTTTAATTTTAACTCAATGTCATTGGTGTATATTTATTTAATTATCTGTTACCATTTTCACGTTTTAGATATCGTTGATCACAATGACCTCTTTAGGAAAGCATGTGGTTGTAGCAATAGCATTCATGCTCATGCCTCACAAAAGGATCCAGATGGTTTGGATTCAAAGTGATATTACAATTGAATTACACATCCTGTATTTTCATTCAAAATCAATTTCAATAATTTCAGATTTCAATATTTTCTTCGCCAACAGTCCAATAAAAGTCGATAATTATGCTCAAAAAATAAGACAAGTATGGCATGATTCGGAGTTTCTCGTCCCAAAAAAAGAAACTGCATAGAATCCATATGAGTGAGTGATGCAGAATTTACATCATACAGTTTTTAATGGACAGAGTGAGGACATTTTTGCAAAGTGAAGCTGCATTTTGAGGGTTAAAACTACAAAACAGCTGGGTTATTATAATTGAGTTTTTGTTTGGTTAAGCGTAAAGGTTAAGTTTAGCCATTTGTTTTGGATGGTTAGGATTAGGGTGAGATCCACAGAAACCATGACGGTCAGTATAATGTCCCCAGAAAACATATAAACATATACTGTTTGCGTGTGTGTGTGTTCTTGTACTTCTGTCTTTGTGAGAAGCTGTATGAGTTTTTAATCAACAGAGTGAGGACATTTTGGCTGGTCCTCGCTTTGTTAAGCCTCATTTTGAGGGTTAAAACTACAAAATAGCTCGGTTATTATAATTGAGTTTTAGTTTGGTTAAGCGTAAAGGTTAAGTTTAGCCATTTGTTTTCGATGGTTAGGTTTTGGTTGAGAGGCTGGGGAAAGCATTATGTTAATGTATGTCAATGACAGTCCTCACTAAGATAGGAAGACGTATGTATGTGTGTCATACTTTTTTGTCTCATCTGCAATAGAAATGATTTAGATCTTTGCAGTTGGGGTTGAAATGAGTGAAAAATACAAACATAACTTCTGTGTTTATGTTGCAAGGTCATACTTTAGATTAGGAAATGTTTATTACCATAAATAGACTACTTTTTTTGCATGTGTATCAGTAGCTTATTACCCTGTAATGAATCATTATGAAGTATTTATTAGTGTCTTCTTATGCCTGACCCAGACTTGGTCACCAAAGGTTCATTTTAAACCACATCAGAATTACTAATTATTGACAATATATAAGCTAGTTTATGAATCATAAAGTTGTGTTCTCAAATTTTGAATGTTAGAAAATAAAAAAAAATCTGTTCTCAAGCACATCTATAATAGGTGACCTCAAAAAATATATCGTGAAGCAGTGTTGTAAATCCCCGGCAGAGCAGTGCATTCGCTTGGTTGCGTGTAGTCCAAGGTGTCCTTGGTGATGCTAGTTTAATCCTTCACGTTTTCAACGGATACACTCTGGACACCCAAGAGGAAAACTGGACGCCATTCAGAGCGTCGAAAAGCTTTAGAAAATGGTGGAACCTGAACAAATAGGCCATGGAATATCCATCAGCATCCTTAAACCATCCCCAGTCGGTTTTCGGAAAAAATAAATAGCCTTAAAAAACAGGAATCTCTGTACGTCCGGAATGAGATGAGTTCACGAGGCTGCAGGTTTAATCGTTAAAGGTTTTAGTTGCGGGTGTGCGAGAGCCAACATTGCTAAGTTTTTCCCCAATTCCTCTTCAAAATAGACCTGATTTTTATGACTGATATTACATACGTTTCAATTAATATCCGGCATATGGTTGAAGTAAACGGCACATCGGGCTTATCAGGGGTCTTGGAGGACGTGTGTGCCTCGTGATGAAACAAACCGGAAAGTGGACGTTCATCTTCGGTTAAAAAGACCTGGCACTCTTTAGCCCAAAGAATTCCGGGGTAGGAGAATCAAGAAGACCTCCTCAAGCCAGAGGTCCACCGAGTTGTTCCTCCGTCTGCAACACTTGCACTTGCTGTCCAGGTACTGCGGGGGCAGTGGAAACTGCTCCCAGACCGTGTTCTCCCCAGATAACACTAAGGAGTTCAGCACAGCGGTCGGCTTGCGAGCAGATTTTTCAGATGTGACACTATTGAACTTTCACCGGTTTCTTCTGGACTGCAGCAATGCACCTGAGTCCAGTTAAACACACGCTTGTTAAGATGTGTTCCAGAGGCTGCGCAGGTGCTGTGGTGGGTGCAAAGATCTCCTCAGCCTGATGTGACATGCAGCACTAAATCTCGTCTAATTTACCACCTTAAATAGGTTTATCAAAAAGAGGGGGAAACTTGATTTTTTTTTCTGACTTTACTTCACATATCCTCACAGTTAGTTTTTCTGCTTTCAACACCAATTAACAATTGATAGCCGGAAAGATGCCGTTCTTCATTCTCAAGCCCGTTGTCATCTCGCCGATCGCCTACACATGACATCTGGAGGACCTGCTGCTTGTATTGTTCTCAGGCTTCTCCGCTTTCAGACCTCCATTGGTTGATGTCGTTTGGCTTCATCTGTTATTTTTCATCATCATTTGTCTTTTACTGTGTTCACATTTGTTATTCAGGTGTGGTGAAGCGATTAACAAGATGTCCAGCTTTTCTTTTGCACGTTGTAGGTCTTTTCATGATGGTTTTGTGTCAACGCTCGAGCAAATAGCTGTGCGCTGTTGCTGTCTTTTCTCATGTTTGCAGGATGTAAATCCGTTGGTCGATGTTGCCAGTGAATCCTGAACAAAGATTATCATCTGTATTTATTTAAAGTTCAATTTTCCATCACCTATTGGAGGATGTGCAGCATACAGAAGATACCTTCTCAATCTCCCCTGGTGGAATATCAGTTATCTAAAGACAACTGAGGAATTGATTGTCTTATAGGTTTTGTTTTTCCCCCCATTATTCTGTGGTCAACCTGAAGGCATTCCACCTTGTTACTTTGAGCTTCTCCTTGATGACCATGCTCTGCCACATCTCGAATAGAGAGCACAGGAACCATGCGAAATATCTTGTTTAGTCTGCTTGTATTCACACATTCTCTGTCAGTCGCCACTATCCAAAGCTGTCTGCTGAAGGTGAGGCTAGGAACACAGATCAACCACTATGTTTCAGCTCCGTTCATTCCTGATCCGGACGGATTGACATAGCAAAATGGAATTACACCAAGACATTACATGCTTCAAATATGTTTTAAATTAAAAATAATGTTTTAAATCATTTTATATTCATTTTGGATAAAGGTTATTTATTTATTTATATATATAATGTTTTGATATGACTATCAACAGCCTTGGGCCACAAACAATGCAGAAAATATAGACCTAAAGAGTTTTGTTTATCTTTCAAATATTACTGAATGATGAAAGCTTACAATGTCATTTTGTATTTTTGACATCACAAAGAGCCATACTTTTCGCAGATGATGTTCCAGAATACCACCAAAATTGCAAAAAAGACACATCCGCTATGTTACTCATGAAAGATAAACACAGACAAATCTGTACCTTTGGCAGAGCTTCTACTTAAACCCTTAAATAGTTGTTGAACTGAACTGAATCCCAAAAGCTGCCTTTGTGTGAACCACAAAAGGTAGTCGTGGTCTCTAGGTAATCCCTGTGTGATGGAGCCTAAAACCCCCTTCGGACAGCAAGGTACACTGAAGTAGTTGTGAATAGTGAATTAGCTCCTTGGAGAACACTTTGCTGTTCTGAACGACTGTTCTAGGAAACGTTATAAGGTTGCGAACATTCACAGCAATGAAGTAGTTCTACTCCAACTCTCAGTTACCCAAGAATTGTGGACATGATCTGTGAATCGTGATATGTAGTGTCATTCTCTGAAGAATCTGCAAAGTGGGCTTCTTTGAGTCGAGTTGTGAAGTTTCAGCCACTGTGTCTACTTTGCACTCTTGCTTCTAACTTGGTGGAATTAAAAATGCTGAAGTCGTGTGGTGTTTGTCTGGCTGTAGTGCCACCCGGAGGACCAAAGAAATGAACCCAGGGCACCTGCCTCGCCTGTTAAGTTAATCAGATGTAGATGACAGCTTGTCATACACCAGGAGACGGGATTTATGACTGTTCTTATACCAAATTAGCAAGTTCTGTGCTTACTTTAAGCCCAACGGCCACCAAGGTTGGGTCTAAACTTTCACAAAATGGACCACATTCAAAAGGATATCATTTCCATCATACGTTTAATGTTTATTGTAATGATGTCAACCTTGGTGGATGTTGGTCAAAGTTTGATGTCTCTGCTCGAGAAATGCAGATGAGGTGGTATATGTTTTCCACAGTGTGGTGGAGGTAATGCTCCGAGGGTGGGGGGGCGGCGGGAGGAGGGTGCTGAATGAGTGGATTAACCACAGGAGGAATGGCACAGTAGACGTAAGCCACAACTTGCCCACAGTGGAACAAAGTCTGCCCTAAAACGGTGCAGTGTAACATTATACTGAGTCCACTGGCACGTGTGGACACTTACATATACACTGGCTGATGCAAAACCGCCGTTATTGTGCTCCAAGGAATTACCGTGTGTTTTATTTGTAACTTAACTTTGGTCCAGAGCTCTATTAAGGATCACTGGAAGAATAACAAGAGGAGTTGCAGACTGTTTACCTTCAGTCTGCAACTCATCCTCAGAGCACTGTGTAGCTCTTGTGGAATGTCACTGTCATGCCACCTGATTTTGGTATTGGACGTGCTGTGATTCCAAAAAAAGTCTTGAGTCTTATTTGCTGTTGATTTTTTTTTTTTTTGCTGTCATGGAATTTATGGAATAAAATTCCACGTCAGCCCCAGGTATGACTGTTGAGACATGGGTCATTCCTCATGGTTCGAGCTCAAAACACAACATGGGCCTTGTCAGAGGTGAAAGGCCGAGGTATTGGAATTCTGTGGTATGTCTTGAGCAGGAATAGTGGGAGGTCAAAGGGCTAGCTCACCTGGAACACCAGGCCACTGCCCTGACACTTGAAATGCTGAGCTCATTCACACGTGCAGCAGCTTTCACGCCGTGGGAACTGTTTTAGTTCTTAGAGTATTTTGCAGATGATGCGTTATTGTGCGCTCATATAAGTAAGCAGCATTTGCCGATCTGACCGAAGCTAAATCTTATTCAAGCTTCTCACCAGCGGTTTGGCGGCGTAGGGACCCCACAAGGCTGGAATTTTCCCAGTTTAGGGGGAGTTGTCTTTTCTTTCATGTTGTGAAGTGTGACCCCCAATGTCAACAGTGCATCACCTGTCAGTCGAAGCCTCAGACTTTCAAGGTAGACTGTTAAGTAGAACTGTCAAGGATATACAATGCACTCTGCCGCTCTTCACCCTGCACCGACACCCCCTTGCTGGGAACCCTGTTATTATCGATGGCCAAAGGGGGATGGATGGTGGTGTCATCCATCCCACTGATCCGCTGGAATTCTGAGTGAAATGAGAAGATGGTTCTAAGAACAAAAAATGTGGGGAACAATGCCTTGGTGTTGGAGGAACATGTTGCTGTCCCTAAATTCAACCATCTCTAGAAGTGTTTGCGTATGTACAAGGTGCTCCTTACCATTTTCATACAGTCCTCAATCAAAGACTTGGCATAAAAAGGCCCATAATGCACTGCAACAACTTCAGATTAGACTTCATTGAACGTGCTCCTTTCAATCACTGCTTGCTCAATGTTAGTGTGTCTTCTCTTTCCTTCTGTCCTGCAGCTGGGTTCAGGAGAAGCTTCCGTCTCAGTCGAAGGGACAAGAAAACAAACAAGTCCATGTACGAGTGCAAGAAGAGTGAAATGTACGACATGGCTGACGTGCCCACGTACGAAGAAGTCTCCAAGTACCGCAGGCAGAGCGGAGCTAAGCACAGACTGGTCATTTTAGTAGGTGAGTAATTTATCTCACTCTGACTCACTCATGACATGGTTTTGAGCAGTTGAACCTGGCGTGTATTTTAAAAACCTCTCCTGCTTTTATAATGACATATGCTTGTTCTATGTCTGAGTCAGGCTCAGGTCCTGGTGGCCCCGCATTATCCTGCGGGGTTAAATCTAGCAGAGCCCACAAATGAACTTCCCAACGTGAAAACTCAATCAACCAAAACATGGCCATTTATACTTTTAGCACCCGCTGGAATGGACAGAGCAGCCTGCACATTAATCAGTCAGGTTTAATACGTTCATTTATGGCACTTTGCTCTCAACGTCTTTTCAATTTCTTAAGGCGAGTTGATTGTTAACACCAGCCACAGGCGGCCGCCTCTCAAAGCTCTATACTGAGCTTTACTACTGTATGTGCCAATGAGCCTGGAGTTGGATTCAGCTCACATGAAGGTGGTGGAAAACTGTTCTGAGAGAGGACCGGTCCAAAATGTCTGAGACGGGCCTGTCTTCCTTTGCTCAAGAGTGTTTGTTCTTTGAGGGATTTAGGAGCACGGCAACTCTTATCGATTGTTACACCACTGACATTCACAGTGTTGGAGCCGATGTGTGGTCCACTGTCTGCTCACGTCCTGATTGAGCCATGTTTGGTTAGCTCAAGAGGCTGCTCTCAAATTAGACCGAGCCATGTTCCCGACTTGCTCCGTGCCTCTTTAGCATGTCCTCCTAATGTAAATACTGCTAATTAAATTGTGTAATTTGGAGGCAGCCTTTGGTCCGTTTTGCACGTAACAAAGCAGTGGTGAGGTCTGCTTTATGTTCCTCTGCTACTTCCTTTCAACTTTGCCTCGGTTATTCTCAGGAACTGCTCGACCAGAATTAAACCATTTTGGGGTCCTTTTTTTTTTTGGTTGGCTCTGGAACAACGTCCTCAGTGTTATTTCATATCAGGCATCTCTCCACCTCCTCATGTTTTAACGTTGTCGTCTGGGAGAGCTTGTGGTTCAGCAGTGCCCACTCATGAAGGAGTCAGCACAACCTGAGGTCCGAGTGAAAGACCGGCCAAGATCTTATCTTGACTTCGCCTCATGTAAAATTAGACATTTGATAAATTGTGTTTCAAGGATTCACACTTCTCTGATTCGACAGTTGTTTATTCTTATAAGTGGCACTGTTTCTGGGAATTTAAGGTTGGTTTCATTTCATTGGTTTATAGAAAGGGTGTCCCAACTGTTCCACAAATCTACAGTAGCCTGTCAGGTCAAGACCTGTATAGTTAGAGCAATGTTATGTTCATAGGGTATTTTAACCACATCATGTCTTTGGCACATCGCTGTCGTGACCTACAGGTATTACAAAAAAAAAAAAAAGCAAACAATACACAAAGAAGTGGCATGTTTTGGGTCAGACGGACAGGACCCAGTGGTGCTGGTTCTCCTTGTTAAAGAGCTGGTGGAGGGCCATGTTGGCAGACTTTAGCTCTCTGAAGACGTCTTTCTGCTTTGCGTCATGTGGGTGGGTGAAGATTGTGTTCTCATGCAGAGGAATCCCTGGCACAGTCTGAAACTCGATACAAAAGCATATTTCTTCTTCTGGTCAAGTCGAGATGAATCCCTTTCCTCCTGGTTGGTTTGAGCAGCATCACCTAAAAGAGGTTAGGGGGAATTTGAATTAAAAATGAAGTGCTCGAGACTTCCAGGGGAAGCAGCTTTATCACCAACAGTCCCACATAACCATCTGTTACTTGTTGTAGGAGGGAAGAGTGGGAAGAGATTTTCTGTTTTACATGAGCTGG
Source organism: Synchiropus splendidus (assembly GCF_027744825.2). NCBI lineage: Eukaryota > Metazoa > Chordata > Actinopteri > Syngnathiformes > Callionymidae > Synchiropus > Synchiropus splendidus. The sequence continues at coordinate 25,591,369 of NC_071336.1, forward strand.
TAGTGGTCAGAGCGTTACCCAAAAAGCCATGTTGTCCACACATATTCATCCGGTTCTTCATCACCCGACGGCTCACCACACTCGATGCGAAAGAGATTTTCTCCGTGGTAATCCTCACAGCATAAATCCACATCAATGAGCGAACTCTTTGTCCGTTTGTCTTTGGAGGCCGGCCTGCTAAACACATTTGCCTGGAGGAACACATTTCCAAAGCACAATTGTGGAGCCTGCCCAGAACGCGAGGCATGCTAAGAATCTGAAAGGCCCATCAAGTGCTGCCTGCTCACGCAGTGCATCTCCAGCGATGCACTTGTAACCGATTATCCTGTCCAGGCTGATGCGGGTCTGCTCAATTTAGATCGATGTTGCATCCCAAAATACATAAGTATTTTGTCATCCAGGCCAAAAACACAACAGAAAAAGGTTTATTGTTGAGTTGCATTTCAGTCGTGAACACTGGTGGACTGCTTTTGTTTTTCTGTTTTTACAGGTCCTACGGGCGTCGGGTTGAACGAGCTCAAGAGAAAACTGCTGATCTGTGAGCCCCAACACTTCAGCGTCACCATCCCACGTGAGTCAGTTTGAAGGCCATTGATTTGATGGAATATGGTGTCACCTACCACAACTCCTCAATTTAGAAGCAGAGAAGCGAGACCTTGCGCTCATACAAGTGTAGCCCACAGCCCCTCTGCAATAGGACCACCCAAACTCACACCTGATACTAGAGACCTCTAAATAACTTTCTGATATTGGAAAACAATCCGAAAGACCACTCAGCTGCTCAGTACTACCACACCAGCTAAAGCCACCTGGACACTGTACTTGTCTATCAGCAACAAAAATGAATAATATAATGCCAAGAGTGACAATGTCTAATTGTAACTATGTGAAGTACTTCATACTTATCATCATAAAGCAATAAGCACTGCAAAAATTCACAGTAATGTTAAATGACTGACAAAAGCACTGACTCGTGTCTTTTAGCAATTCTATGGCCAAAAAATTCCAAATAATTCACTCATCCCTGCTGGGTGCCACTTCAATAGATGGGGCTGAATTAGATTGTGAAAAATTATGACTATTACATTTTTTTCCTATTGTTATTCAAGCAATTTTCATGAGTATAATCAACAGTCAAAATAAGATTAAAACAAATAAATAAATACATTCACCACTGTTGTGTACATAAAATTATGAACTTGTGTCAGTAAAATATGAAAAAAATGATATTCTACCTTTAAATAATGAATAAAATAATTGGGCCAGAATGGAGTAAGAATGAAACAGTAAGTACAAATGCATGCAGTTTGATGCTTTTAATAAAATTGAAAAATAAATGTGGTGAGCAGCGATGTGTTTAAGAGCACTTGAGCTCGACGTTACATCTGGCTGTCAAGTGTTGCCTGGTACTCTACTGTCCACATGTTGTCAAGTGAATCGCAATCATCCACATCATTCAAAAGTGAGACATTTTTTTCCCCCATGCTTTTGCCAAACTCTAAGTAGTTTGACTTCCTGTCTCTGACATAACTTGTTTCAAAGCCCAATCTGGAATCAAGACGTTATTTCCAAATGTAATCGAGTATTTTTAGAAGTAGAATTTAGGAGCTCCATCTTGTTGCACAACAGTAGAGTATCATTCCGCTCCGTGCGTGCAAAGCGACGCTCACAGCTGTATTTGGGATGTGTGGTTTTAGGATGATATATTTTTATAAAATGAATTCTGCCTGATGTTCTTTTTCCACGGAGCCTGTTCTATGTGCTCAAATACAATCAGTGACTCTGTGTTGAAAAAGTCCCAGACGGTGTGATTGTGACCCAGATAGAGGAGGCAGGGCACCGGCTTGCCTTTCATGGAGAGGAAAGACACTCGGAAAGTCTCGTTCTCTCGCATTTTGACCGGTGCCAATGGACACATGGATGTGTTTAGCACTTGCTGTTGTTTCAGATTAATTCTGAGACCCTCACCCAGTTTTTAGCTCATGTGAAGAGACCACCGGCTCTTGGCCCTGGTGAGGAGTTTGGGGTTTGTTCTTTTTTTCCGCCCCACTGAGTTGTCACAGTAAAATATGAACCAGCCTTTTCTGACACATCAGGAGACGTTCTGTTGGGGGCAAGGCGTTTTGAGCTCCATCCAAGATGACTGATAGTTTCCATGAAGAGTGTGATGAACGGATGCACCTTCTGTTGATCTGCAATTATCTCCTCCGCCACAAAACGCCTGGCGCGTAATGCTTAAACAACCAAAGGACAGTTTGGCTTCCGTCGTCTGAATCTGAGCCGTTTTAAATGCATGTTATTTTACAACAAGGCAGTTGTGACACATTTTTCCTCCTGCTGTCATCTGGTACTAATCAGAAACACCATTGATCCTCTTCTCGACCGTCGCCAAATTCACGGCTGTCGGCGGGCAAGATAAATGTTTTATAAATGACGGCAGCATAGTTTTTATTAAGTTGCTATTGTCTGGGCCGCAGCGCTCGGGCCGAGCCGTTTCAGCTTATACAGGAGAGTGTTAATGTTTTATAAAAAAAACAGTCATTCATTTGTTCACTGAATGACTGAAATGTTTCACCCAAAAACATCCTCCCTGTACTGCGTGTCTACACTCCACCTTCAACCATTATGCTACTCTACCAACTGTCAAACCTTTTATACCGCAGGTGTGTGCCATTGTGGGTTTGAAAAACTTCGTAATGACAGTGGCATTTTCACAAAGATTTTTTTTCTTTCACCTTTACGATATGTTGATTTAATTTGATGAAGATGGATGTATACTTTATTGTCATTGTATGTTGTACAAGGAAATTGAAAAGTGTGACTAAATTACTGAACGTAGTTTCCATTGTTACTTTTGGATGTAGTTTTACAAGCTACCTCTTTTCAGGGACAGAATAGTAGTTTGTTCAAACTTCTACCAGACTGAACCACATGTCGTTTTACAAGCTACCCTTGCACAGTAGCTTCTCCATCACTGCTGAAGTACACTAGACTGCTGTGTTAAGGCGGTGTCATTATGTTCAGTTTACATGGTAGTTCAATGTTCGTCTGTGTATTTCTTCCAGCTGAATCTTCCAGCTGGCACCCTGCTCTAGCGCCAGCAACGCCTTCCCAGGTCTACTGAGAGACTTAACCTCTTCAGGGGGTCCTGGTTCAGGCCCTAGCCCTCCTACCAGTGGGTGATGCCTGGAATACTGGGGCTTTCCTGGAGGCATTCTCTATGAGTAATGGCTCCACTCTGTGCCTCTCACGGATGGCTGAGCTTCTCAGTCTAGATCCACAGGAGAGTCCGGCCTCTGGGAGGAGTCAACTCAATCTAACTGCTTCCTACTTTTTGACCATGGATATGACCTTTCAGCTCTGCTCTTTCTTCACTTCAACCGACGAACACAAACTGTTTCTGTGAAAAATGCAATGCGTTGGCCCGCACACCTCACAGTTTACTGCAAGTCTTTATACTTTATGGTCACGGTAATGTGTGGACCTGATGTTCACCGGAGCTACCAAACTCAATTACCATGCAGCAGTGTCAGCGAAAGCTCCGGCTTCTGTTCCTGCAGCCACGTTACAGGAGACAAATTTAATAAGAACCAGTAAACCTCTGCTGCATGTCAGCTAAGTGTCCAAGCACTGCTGCAGGTTGTGTATTTAATTGTGTCGTTACACAATAATCCATACAAGGGTTGGCACAGTGCTGCTGTGTTTCAGACTCCCAGTCATGTTAATAGGGGCTCACGTCAGTTGGGTACTACCCCAGCTATGTGGCAGACGGTCTGCGTTTGAGGTAATCATTCCCCCCTCTCTTCTCTTTCCCCGCCTCTCCTTCTCTCAGACACCAGTCGAGCCAAGAAGAATCAAGAGAGCGACGGTGTTGAGTACCACTTCATCTCCAAACATCTCTTTGAGACTGACATTCACAACAACAAGTAAGACCAGCCTGTGCTCAACACACTTAAAATGTGACTTCATTTTTCATAATAAAAAGTGTTGATGTTTTCTTCACCCTCCTTTCACTTATCAGTCGATAAAACTTTATTTAAAAAGGGCTTTTTTACGCATCGGATTGAGTGTATTGCTCATTAAAAACAGCGTTGTGAAAATAGCATGAAAATATTTTTTATAAAAGAAACAAATGTTGGTGGAGTTGAACTGGAAACAGAAATCATAAAACACACACAACAGCGAAGAGCAACGGGAAGAGTCGAATATTTTCTCGCTGTAATTACCGTCCGTCACAGTCGTGGTGGAAAAGAGCCGTATGATTTAGAGGGCTTCTGCACTTGTCCGCCAACTCTCTGCTGTGTTCCATCCCAAGATGTCCCCCTTATATTAAAGCATGAGTTCATTTTTAAAAATGGAATTTAAAGAAATATGACTTGGTGTTCAAATTATTGCCATAATTTTTATGTTGGCCCAATTCTGACTTATTTTCCCTCTCGACATCCGTTCCGTTCAGCTATCTTTTATCTTCGAATAAGTCTAACCGCTTTGGTTTAAAGCACTTAAAACTTGACCTTTAGACATGACATGATCACTTTTCAAGACACTCATCTCTACCTCTGACCTCTGTGTCAGCACTACTGCCTCTAAACCATACATAATGGCAGGACTCTCGACTGTCCTTTTCACTCATGCTACTTCTGTGACAGATAATCCCTGACACTCTATTCCAACTGTCCCATTGTGCCTACATTCTCCTCTTCATTCATCGTGATCCCCCTGGTCTGTTTCGTCTTACTTCCACTGACTTCCATTTCTCTTCTCCCCAGCTTATAACCTCCTTACTTTCAATACCAGTCACTTGAGACAGTCTCAAAGCCCATTTATACAAGTTACGTATGGCTCCAGATACGGATTGAGCCTTCTGTCCGTGCTCTGCATTCATTTCGTCCGTATTTGTGCATGTTCCCACATAGCTTACAGAGACGGACCAAACAGAGCAGTACCATTGGAAGCGGTGGCAGCAGTGTTGCTGTTACTACCTGATGCATAGCTCAAATGAGACATGAAGAAGACTTAACAATGGTGGAAATTCTGTTTCTCTTATGTGTAAGATCTACGTTTTCAAAACTCGGTTTGGGAGTTTGATGTTAAACTTTTGACTCTGGGCTGCTTACCCTGGTGAACAGCAGTACCAACGCAAAGACTGCATGGAAGCATGACGGTAAAATCGAGCATGAATGGGCCTCCATGAGGCTTTATGAAACAGAGTCCTCATTTTCAGAGTTCAGCAGGTGCAATTGGTTGATGTGAGGTTTCATTGAAATGGTTGTTTAAATCCAAATATTTATGAGCCGAGAGTGCCATTTAGTGGGCTCTGAAAATATAGACACTGTTTCATGAAGCCTCAATAGCCCATCACAAATCATCATCAACATCCTTCCCATGATGAAAAATTGATCCTGAAACCTTTTTCTTTGTTTTTGTTTTTACATTTGGAAGCCACATTGGAAAGTTTGGGCACTATTATAATGCTAGGTTTTGTTGTTTTTCTGCACAGTAGATATAAAAGTCTGAATTTGGAAGGCCAAACAACTGTCTCAGGCTTCCAGTCCAACCTTGTTTGGACGCCGTGGTCTTCAGGACATCTTTAGAATGGGTCTAACCCCAGAGATTTGTTTTTATTCCTTTTTTTGGAATCTAAATTCTCTCACACAAACATAGATTTTGGTCCACTGTGAAATCTTTTGACCAGCTTGTGTTACACAATTTCAGAATTGTGTCGGATTTCTGCTGCTTTAAGTGCTTTAACAAAGTAATCACATTATGTAATCTGATCTGCAAAACATCAAGTCTCATGTACAACAAATCGATCTATGGCCATCTGTATTTGTCATTTTTACTATTGAAACCACCGGAGGCGATGTAGCCGCCCGACCGGGCCTGGACTTGTTGGCCCTCTAAAAACACCAGCTCCCTCCTGTCATCTGTGTCTGTCTGTAAGCGAGCGTGAGCTGGTGTTGACAGGGCCAGGCCCAAGATTGGTAAATGATCTCCAGACACTGGCCCCAAGGTCTCCTGCCTCTGCTTCCTCCTCTGCCGGGGCGGGCTCTGGCAGTCCAGTCACAATGGCGATACGCTTTGACATTTCTGGCCAACAGATTGAAGTGGAAGTTCGGTCAAGGAAAGGACTGATTGATGCCTTTCATCTGCTACACACTGGATGGAAAGGGAGCGGATTCTCTGGCACGATAAGATCTTTGCACACAAACACGTCGAACACATGTGACAAGGGATGCCTGTGGTGGTGAGGGCATCTAGAGTGTCAGAGCATGCTGAGAGGAGATGGGAAAGGGGGGCCATATAATTAGGACATGTTGCGGTGAAGGTCAAGGCATGCAATGTTTTTCAGGGAGTCGGAGGGGTGTGCGAAGAGCTGTGATGTGGGGTGCTTGCGTGGGACACTCCATCCTGAAATTACAAGGCTGGAAACTAGACGTAGGGTGCGATGAACTTGTTTGCGTTACGCTTCATTGCATGCAGCAGAAACAATGTGCCCTGAGCAGAAGCGCTAAATAAATGCTCTCTGATTTGGGGCGGCGACAACATGTGTTTAGCGCGAACAACTTTCCCAAGGGAAGCCCTGTTCTCCATCTGCAACATTCACTCTGGTCAGACCGGCCAGACCTCCATTTGCACGCCACAAACTAATCTCTCCGCCGTCTCTTCTAGGTGTGACTTTTTAAACACAGACTACTGTAAGCCCTTAAATGAATTTCCCATAACTAAATGTAAGTGTTTCTTTCCTTGAGTCTTAATCCTGGCTCCCAAAAAAAGCTGAATTAAACGTTCTTACATGGGCAATTACTATAAAACGACCTTTTTTTCACATGCCAGTCGCAGTGGCAGCCTGTCATGAATACAGAGCACCATCCTATTAGTAAGAATTCTTTCCACTTTGCTGTTCCGCTGCTGCTTGCTTACCCACCTTGTTTTAGCTGAGTACGTGGGTTTCGCTCTAGTGCAGTGGCAATTCCCTGGATAAGATCATCAGGTGCAAGTTTTATTCCCCAAGCTGGACAAAACCGGATTCATTTGAAAGGGCAGTTATAGAAATGGAAAACAGCCCAAAATTGTCTTAATCTTAAAAACAAAATCAGTTAAGTCATAAACTGCGTGGATTTCTCATGAGCTATCAGAAAATAGCAAAAGCCCCTTATATAAAAGTTTTTCAAGGTGCTGTTAAGTGCCTTGCTGAGACATTGACCTCATTTCTAATGAAATCGGGGAGTCTTAAATTTCTTGCGCAGTTGACGCAAATTTCTTTTTCCTTGCTCTGCGGCTGTGTTTGTTTCCTTCGTCTTTGCTCTTAGTCCTTTTGACCCAGACAAATGCCATCTGAAGAACTAAATCACTTCTTTTCCATGGATCCATTTCCACTCATGCTCGACTAGCCTGTTACACGCAACAAAAATCCTTGGACGGTCATACACCGCTGATGCTTTCTGTGCTGTCCATGAACGTTGAATATCCAAATGGAAAGTTGCTTGCATCGCAACATCAACATATTAATGAGGACAGAAGATCATGTCAAACGCAAGGCCCTCAGGCTAGATCACTCCCACTGAGTTATTCTATGTGGCCCTTTTGAGCTTTGTATGTACAGCTAGCTGAGAGCACCCCAAAAAGTAGATCACCGCTAAAGATGTCCTTATCGTAACCAAGTTTTGCTCCTCGACAAGTCATTTTCTTGCAAGTGGAAGCGGTTAACACCAAAAAAGTTGACCCAGGAAAGGAAGAATTTGACTAAGGATGGGAAAGACTCTATATTTCCAAGAGAAAACCAGTTTTATAAGGTGGAGTTGGTGTTGAACTACAAAGATGCTTTTTACATAATGTGTCTTGCAGTAATCAGAAGGAAAACTAGTATTGCACTCTGTTCTGACTGTTTCCTGTTAAATGAGTACAGATTCTGCGCAGTTCAGTAGCTAGACAGTCAGTTCAGGACCATGACTGTTGGAATTAAAAATCTCTCAGCTGATGAAATAATCTTTCGTGCTACTAAGTGATACTGATTATTAGGAATAAGTACTACTTAAGTAGCTGTTTTACGAAGAATGTTGTAAGTGGAGTTACCGGAAAAAGAATGAAAGTGAGACAACTGTTGAGGTTTATGGATGTGATATAGGAGGTGTGGCTCGGATGCACAATAAGTCAAGGCAAGGTGGCGGAGGCTGACCCTTGAGAGGAAAATGTCAGTAGCTTAACTTCACCTGACGTGGATGTGTAGCTACAGTGGACACGGCGTCTCCTGGCGACCCCTCAATTCAGCTTCCAGTCCAGCCAAAATTTCAGAAGTGTTGGGAATTTCTGATAAAGACACATTTTGAGTTGCTGTGTATCGTCGCCGAGGAAAATTTCTCTGTCATTTATTTTATAAATCTCTTTCCATCTCACCTCTCAGGTTCATCGAGTATGGCGAGTATAAAGGGAATTACTACGGCACAAGTCTAGACTCCATACGCTCCGTCATTTCCAAGAACAAAGTGTGCCTTTTGGATGTCCAGCCTCATGTGAGTGACACAAACCTTTCCTCTGCGTCCGTTTCTCCGCATTCCTTTCTCTCCCTCTCTCTCCATCACCTGCTTGTATTTTTAGCCCTTGTTGCCGCCGCTGGTCCGACTCTTTCCTCAGACCTTGGCTGCTCTCTGGGTTAGCCGTTTTTCAAAAGGGGGCATTTCAGGGAGCAATTACTGCTAATTTCCTCTATTCCGAGATTTCCTCTTTGGCTTAAATGTCCTGGGTGGTGGCGATCAGACTTTGCCCAAATGGCCAGCTTGTCGCTGAGCCCTCAAAAATCTCCTGAGCAGGATTCCCCATTAACCCAGGTCGAGTCCAAATGGTCTCTACGTGCCTTGCTGGGCAACAGGCTCTGTATGATACGCAGGAAGCCAGCAGCATTAGCTAAAACCACCCTGACCCGGAGCTGTGGCCTGCAGCCCTCTGCTCGTGTTTCGGTTGAAGATCATGTGATCGGGTCTGCTATGAGGTTTTTGGCTTATATTAGGGAGCTTGTGTAAGATGGTAGTCATCAGTCTTTGCCCTCATAATGAGCCCATTACACGACATGAGTCACACATCAGATTAGTGTCGACAAACAGAACTGCGAGTAGAATGCAACTGCAGCCTCCGTTTATGGCCGCTTATTTATTAATAAGGTTATACATGATTATGGAAAGTGCCTTATACTTAACTGTGATTTGTGGTTGATATCACCCCGAAGCCACATTTTGTAACACGACAGCAAGCGTCTGATGACTGAGGTCCCTCTTGTTTACTCTGCTTTACCTTTGACCTTAACCCCAGGTTCTATTCAAATAAACGTCAGATAGAATGGTTTTATAAGACTTTTATTTTCTGTCGGAAGTTAAAAAATCCGTCAGCATCTTGAGCATAAGTAAATGTCTTGTTTTAAGAAAAGCATTTCTTGCTTCTTCTGATTTTTTTCCGGCTAATATTGGGATATTTATTTAACCAGTGAATTACAACAGAAATGCAAGGACAGATCATTTATATTATAAATAATATTAAGCACTATTTAGCAAGCTGGACTTGTTTAAATCTTGGCCAATATTTTTGCAAAAAAGCACTCCTGTCACTCAGACATCAGGTCCCATAAAGCACAGCAACAGTGGTGGAGCCAGAACTTTTTTGTCGGGGTGCCCCCCGCACGCACATACGCACACAAAAAATAACATTTTCAAACAAATAGAATTTAAAAATGACATCAGAGAACAGAATAAATTGACAATAATTTACTAATAGACTAAATAACTACATTTCTGTAGTCTTTATCCACAAGCAAGGAAAAAATATGAAATACAAAATAAGCTGTTGTAGGTCTGTATTGAAAATAACATGATCATTTGAACGACAGTTAAGGTCCAGCATTATTGTGAAAAGTAGTGCCATTCTGTGCTGCACTAAGTCCTTTTCCCTCCATTCGTTGACACTGAGGTGAGCTGTTCCTAGGCGCCGCACAGCTTTGCCTTTCCGACTGCCCAATCCTACTGGAGGTGACGCACCGTCTCATCTAACTATGCGCTGATGATATATAAATAATGCTCTGTGCCAAAATGCCAACCCTGCCGTCTGCCCTGTTCGCCCATGCTCATTACCGCCACTGGGTGCGGCAAGTGGGATCGCTGGGGAGATGCCAGGGGTGGCCATAGCCACCGTTGGCCGCCACGTAGCTCCGTCCCAATATTGGGGGTGTCTCATATATCTTAGTCGGTCCTCTTTTTAATGTTCTACCTTAAAGGGTGGAGTCTTTGGTGCAGACATTGCATGTCACACTTCACCATATGTTGACAAAAACAGCTGATAAGTGCCAGTCTAGGGGCCTCAATGCTGCTAAAGTGCTGCGCCAAACCTTGATTTAATTCATGATGGCAATTTGCCACAGAAGATAAAATACAAATCCAATTTCATTTATGTCGCTATTTACTTTATCTTTAGTACTTGTATAATATCTTTCTGACAATGCAGGCTTGCTTTCCTGACATAATTTCACACCAAACACCACAAGGCATTCTCCCACCTACTATTACGGACATTCCTTTCTGCTCCTTTCCTGCACCTCCCTCTCGGTATGGACCCCTCGGTTATGGTAGAAGAAGCCACCAGCGATTAGCACAGTGTGAATCACGAATGTGGTGTCAGAACGAGAGGCCCTGAACCCAACGCCACCGCTAACCCGTTGTAACCTCTGTGTGCCCCCAGTGAGGAATCCAGTATCAAGGCAGAAGAGTGTGGTTTTTCACCCTCTTTTTTTTTTTTTATTAAAGCACCCCCATTCTCAAAGTGTCTATTTAAAGCTTCACTGTCATCTTTTTAGACACTCAGAACCATAATGGCCGTGGAGCTTTCTCGAAATATGCTTAAGGAAAGACGAATAGGAGATGGTGAATGAGATTGTCCACGTAGCTTTAACTTGTTAGAGACTGAGACCGTCTAAGTAATGCAGTTTTCCGAAGTCCAATGATATGAATTTGGTTTTTAAAAGGTTGGTGTCTTCTCCTACTCTCTCGAATAAAGAGAAAGATCCGTTGGTCTTCACACTGGCTCAGAACATATCTGCAGTCTGGCCTAGTGAAGAGCCAGATGCTGCAGATGAAAGTGGGACATGGACCTCAAGATGTGTCTCTTCTCGCAGACGATTAAGCACCTGAGGACACCGGAGTTCAAACCCTTCGTGGTGTTCGTGAAGCCGCCGCCCATCGACAGACTGCGGGAGACCAGGAAGAACGGTAAAATCATCTCCAGCAAGGACGACAAGGGAACCGCCAAGCCTTTCACGGTGAGTGAAGACGAGGTTATCTAGGTGAGTTGCAACAAGTAACAACAACAAGATTTGACTTTCTGCTTCAGGGACGTCACTTCCAATATGAGCATGACTCACATCATAGTGTTAAACAATACTGAAGTGCCAGATGGGCTGACGAGTGATGGAAAAACAGTTATACGTCCGATTATCTTAATGATGTTTTATCACCAGAAAAGCGTTTTGTGTCAGCCAACGAAAGATTGTATCGCCATTTGGAAAGTCATGAGCTCATATCGGCAAGATAATTGACTCGATGTAAATCTCACAACGCGGGTGATGAGGTCATCTAACACAGCGGGTTTATCCCGGCTCAGCATCCAGATGAGAACCATTAGATGTGTTCTTGTTTCCGCGGCTCTGTCAGGTGTTTTCTGGAGTTGATAGGTTTTCCTCATGCAGGTACTGAGAGTCACTGAAGCGCAATTGATTCTTAAACGTATAATTTGTTACATTAATTTGTCCCACCTCTACTTAAAATACAAAAAATGATGTCTTATAAATTCCTTTATGTTGTTCAAATACACTAACTAGTAGGGCATTTATTTTCCATTAAGAGGGAGACGATTGAAATAAGAAAAATTCCAGCGAAGATCATTCCCTGATGCGAGGTTTCTATTATGCCACGTGGAAGTTTGTCACTAAATAAAAAGGGTTTAAAACACAATGAAAGGTAAAGCTTCAAGCTAAATCTGCCCGTCTATTGATCCCACAAAGCCGTCGTTGGATCAACCACAAATCCCTTTTTGGATTTAATGAGAGTTTCTCCAGGCGAGTCATGGAGGATGCGGCGGCCTGTTGTTTGAATAGATCGGCTCTTTGCTTCAGAGGGGAACCACAAAATCATTTAAATATTGATTTTCCTTCTTTGTTCTTGGTTCATAAAGTGAGTCTAACCCCCTTTCCGCCCTCCCCCCTCCTCGCTCTATTTATTTAATAACATGACCCCACAACGATCTCGTGCAACTTTGCAGCGGAGCTGGATCCAAGTCATTATTAGAAACTGAAGCGCTGAGCAAAAGAGGGTTCTCCCTCCTTCACTACGCTCGGTCATTTGTTTGTATCTCAAGTCGAGCTGGCAGCGGAGCTACCACCCAATCCCACCATCGTCGGTCCAGAACTTCACCTCTGTAATTCGCCGGCAGAACCTTAAAAGCCCTTTCTCCAGACATGAAGTCAGCTGGTGTCGTTCCCCACGAGGACCCCAACTGGACTTGGAAGGGATTAGAAAAAGAGGCTGCGAAATCCTGAACATCATCACCCGCGGGCAGTGGAACAGATTAGTATCCCGGTGATCAGCGGTACCTTTCTTGAAACAGCACCTTGACTGTTTTGTTGTTGGGATGTGGCGCTCTGAGGTTAGCACGGATGCTCATCAAGCAAAATAAATAAAGATTTTATAGCCATAACATAAACAGCTGCTCAAAAGTCCGAGCAGTAAAAGTTGGATCTGTCAGGTCTCCGATTGGTAGTTGGTTTTAGGTCTGTGGAGCATCTGTCATTATTAATGGGAATATAAACCCATAATATTTGTATTTATTTAGTCTGTCTTGTTTTACTTATTAATGTTTTACTTATTTATTTATTTGATCTTTATTCACTTGATCTTTTTGTTTCATTTTTATGTATTTATTTATTCCATCTTCATTTTGACCACATATTTTCTGCAGCCCTTTCACTGTATCTACTGTAATGAGCTGAAACATTTTTAAAAATATTTATTTTGCCTTATGTTTACAATTAAATCTTATATGAGACTCACTTTTATCATATTTCCATTTCCACATGGGTCGCTGAAATGTATCTTTCAAAAAAAAAAAACTTAATTTAAAAAAATAAAAAGAAATAAAAAAAAATAAAAAAATAAAATATATATATATATATATATATATATAATTTTTTTGTTTTGGGAGATTCATTTTTTTCTGTCCACATATTTAGAGAGACACATCAAACAGAAAAGTCATTGTCCCACATCAGTCCTGTAGCATTGTCATCTTATTTAAATGAGCTATTAATTTATTCTAATGAGCCAAAAACGCCAGGGGAAATCATACCTGCGTTTCACTAACTGTAACATGAGTCTTGGTGTATTTCCTTCCCGTGAAAAAAATGACCTCATTACTGTGAATTTCATTGTTGAGAGTTAATGGTTTATTCTTCGCTCATTTTTGCGTGTTTCCCATCTTCCTCTGGGGTTCATCAAGCGAACACAAGAGCTCACAATTATTATAATATGTCCACGTCGTTCCTTTGCAATGTTGAAACACAGCAGACGTTGAAAAAGAATGTTGGAAGTCGGCAGGAATATAGAATTTTGGAAACTGTACGTAACATTTCCAGTTAGAATTGAACGCCGTTTTGTAGTCACATGTTTCAGTTCTGCTGTGTATGTTTGTGTCTGACTGCAGGACAACTCATATACTGTTGTATTAATGAGGATACCTGCTGCAAAGTATTTTCCGTCAATCGGCAAAAGTCTCATAAATGGATCTCGGTAAAACTCCCAGTAAAGCGCAGTAAACCCCAGACCATAAAAACAATCGAGTGGATTCCGAGAAGGAGCAGACAAACAGTGTGACGCTCGGTAGCTGATTATCGCCGGAGTGCAAGTACTTCAGCAGAAACAAGATGCCGCATCATTTCTTGTGGAAATTAGGCAGATAGATTCGGAGGTTGAACGAGACTCTGGAGTTTTGCTCTCTTGCACCGTCGGTGCCATCTGACGATCATGATCGGGCCCGAGCCAGAGACTCGCTCGCACACGTCCGCGTGTCTCCTCCGCCTTCATTAGACTCATTTATCTGCAGCTTTATTTCATCATCCATCAGTCATATTGTTTTCTCCTCTTTCAAAAAAAAGCTTTTTTCCATCTCAGTTCCTGGGTCGGCCTGCGTCCTGCTGTGATTAATGTTCTTTTCGCTGGAACGTCTTGAACAGAGACAGAGGCAGAAACCTGCCAGTGGACATGGAAAAATCACTGAAAACACTTTTTCCAGATTTATTCAAAAATGCCAAGAATTGAATTCCAGAAGTTGGACGTCGTGCTCACCTTTAAGGGCCGCGTCCGTAATGAGAATGATGAGTGAATTCCGATGCTTCAATGGGGACGATCGTTTGACCGAAAAACAACTTAGGTGGAGTTGAGAAGTCAAAAAACTAAGTGGTCCTCTCAAAACAACAGCTGCACCAGCATGAGTTTTAACTGCTGGCTAGATCCGCAACTCCAGCAACTCAAAAACAATAACTCATTACAAGACTACTGTTACGCTTGAACAAGAAACAGGTGGTGATGGGTTGGTGAGGCTTCATGAAACCGTTTCCTTATTCTCAGATCTCATTGGACAGCAGCTCTGAATATGCGGACATTGTTTCATGAAGCCTCATCAGCCCATCACTAAAATCCAGGGTCTGGAGTCAGTCCAATCCCCTCATAGTCCAAGAAATGACGTGGTACTTATTGTTTGAGCATAAAACCGCTCTCCCATCTGTCAACATGTTCCCTTCAATCGGCATCAAATCTTTGTTTCCAGATTCATTTATAACAGTTGAACGCTCCACCTGCCATGCAGGTTTGTTTCGACCAACCACTGTTAACTTGTAAATGTGAAGCAGCTTCAATGCAGGCGACGACTCGACTGAGCGACGACCGGTCTGACCTGCTGCTGTCAACTTGTCAAGAGACCGGCTGCTAAAACTGTCAGGAGAGTGTCTGAACCCAGGACACTCGTCCTCTGAGTGACAGAGGGAAAAGAGTTTTCATTGAGCTGCACGACTAATCCATTACCTGGCAGAAAACCAGCAGAAAACTCAAGCCAGAGTTGGTTGAGACACATGCTGTCAGTTTGATCGTCATGACCGTCATGTGTACAGTACATCAGAGTATCTTCAGTCAGCAGAATGAGACAGACCTCTGAGGACTGGGCTCCCAATTCCTTGTTTGCTACCCAACTGATCAAAGCCTGCGCAGCTTTTTCAGCCCCTGATGTCTAGTTTAAGAGCTTGGGATTTGGGTTAAAACAATGTTTACTGTCGCTCTCTGCAACTTTGCCAAGTGATAACTTGGTTCAGGGAATGATTTTTTTTTCCATGCTTACCATAATGGCCTGAGGTTAACAGGTGTCAGTCCAGTTGAGGCAACGCTTGGAGCGAACTTAAAGTTGGTTGTTTCTTTGTAGAGTTTGTCTGTTCTCCCCCGTGTGAGCCTGGGTTTCCTCCCTCAGTCCAATACCAAACTGAGTTTCGATGATTTCAAACCTAGTTCAAGGCATATCGCCGTACAATAAATGTACTTTTACTTTTGGCTAATTTTGCTTCTGTTGACGTAAACAATGGGCTGCGCTTTCAGTCAATAGATTAACTGTAGAGATATACACCCCTCTGCTTTCAGAGAAAAATGAAATAAAATAGCTTTTGGATAGCATCGCGTCACGGTGGTGATATGGACAGGTGTTGCAGGTTAAACTTTTGCTGAAATTTGCATCGAATTGAAAGCTCCATGGGCTCCATCAAGGTACTTGGTGGGCCGGATCTAGCCCCCATGCCTTGAGTTTGGCTCATCTCAATTGTCCATAGGTATGTGTGCACCTGGTTTATTCTTCCTCGAGGGGACCAATTCTTAACTAAACACCTCCTTGTGGGGGGCCATAAAGCCTCTGTGGAGACCATTTGAGCAGACCACACAAATCAACGCCCCATTTTGAGAATGAAGATAGGTTTATGTTTGGTTCAGAGTCCTGGTTCGGGTGAGCCATTTGTTTTGGGTGGTTAGGTTTAGGGTGAGGGGCTGGGGAAAGCACTATGTCAATGAAATGTCCCCACAAAACATAAGGAATTAGACTTTGTGTGTGTGTGCGCGCCATGGATTTCTTACTCTTACACTCTTATTAGCTGGGATTAGCTCGAGCCCCCTACTGCCCCAAACTGGAAACAACATGGCCTGAGAAAAGTGGCTGCTCAGAACCAGCTCCAGTGAGCTGCAGGTTCACGTTGACCTCTGTCCTCGCACTACACAAAAGTATGTTTTGTGTGGCTGTAAATGATGGTCTTCTGCTTATTTGTATTCAAAAGAGGAAATTTAGAAAATTCTTTGAGGTCAGCTCCTTCGACAGAGAGGTTAGAGTGTCCGGGTTCAAGTGTGGCGACCATGTCATAAGTGGTTCAGCCTCGACCGCTTCATGTTTATTTGTGTGTAAAAGCCTGTGTAATTTGTGTTTCGCTTTGTGCATTTATCTCAGCTCTTCATTTAGTGTGGCGTCTCGCTCCCTCCCTCCCTCTCTCTCTCTGCCGCCCAAACTTGACTTGCCTCTCCGGCCTCCTCTTCCTTCTCTGTCCACAGGAGGAGGACTTTCAGGAGATGGTGGCCAGCGCCAAGACGATGGAGAGTCAGTACGGTCACCTGTTCGAGAAGATCATCGTGAACGACGACCTCACCGAGGCGTTCGGCGAGCTGCGGCTGGCGCTGAAGAGAGTAGAGAGCGAAACCCACTGGGTTCCGGTCAGCTGGACTCACTCCTGAGAAGCAGAAAATTGCAAGTGCAGATACTTATTTAGACTGTGTTGTGATGAGAGCAGAGGGTCTGCGCTCACTGACCAGCCATCAGATTGGATGCAGACCCGCGTTGCGGTCTGGAACTCGGATCAGGAAAGTCCTGACGTGGATATTAATCTCGCTCTGGGTCACAAGTCCAGAGAACGGAGCGAGAAATCGGCCTCCCTGCCAACCTGTGTGCTCAGCATCAAACCTGTAGGAACCAAAGGGACTGACATTCTTTGTTACAAGCGTCTGGAGGGAAAGAAAACACGTTTGCCTTCTGTCTTTAAAGTTTGTTACATACTTTCTTCCAAAAACAAAACATCAGGTACAAAAAGGGGAATAGTTTTATTTAAATAAAGTAATATATTTCCTTCTTCTTCATCATCATCATGTCTGGAAGAACTGGGGATCTGTCCGGAGAACTGTCCGTCCGTTCTCCACATCCGTCTGATCTGGAGAACTGTTGTTGTCCGTCTCTTGTTGCACTAAAAGGTTTTCTCTTTCGCTTCAAACTTCAGGACGCTAAACAAATTAGCTTAAGTATTTTCCAAACACAGCTTTTACTCCATTTTAAATGGTTGTTTTATTCGATTTTATATTCACTCATCATCAAGCCAAGAACAAGATCTTAACTTTAACTTGAGTATTATTTCTCGCTGCACAAATATTCCCAAAATGGAAGAGCAAAAACAGATTTTTTTATAACTTTCATGGGATTTAAATCACGTTCATCGAGTCCAGCCAGTAGGCATATCGACTGATATCGTTTTTCCAGTTTTATTTTAAATCAACTCTCTCATATCTTTATTTTCATATCCAAACATTTTAAATATTTAAGTTTGTAGTCATTAAAAAAAATCTATTGAATAACATTAGCACATTTCAGAATCCAAAATTAACTCTTTGAATGTAGCCATAAACCACTGTTCTAGCTCTATTTAACTTGTTTTGTTTTTTTTTTAATGTCAGGGTTTTAAAAGTGGTAATAGCACACTAACTAAAGGGCATACAGTCACTTCAGTAAATTATTATTATTTTTTTTTTAAATTCCTGCCGACCAGCTTTTTACTATAGCGTCTATTTTATTGCTCGGCGTTTGACTCGTACAGCTCTTTTCATGTCCTGCTATAAATGGGATGCTGTTTACTAGTCGTATGGATTTGCATATTCTTGCTATGTTTTGTATTAAAGAGAGTCTGTGTTCATTTGACTTGTTCTGGAAGTACTTGGTTCTTTTTGCTGCCCCGCTGAGGTTCAGTGTGCAGCTCACAGTTGTGTAATAAGAGTTGACGTCGTTCGTGACTGACATCAGCAGAGAGAAGTAAATGTTTTTCTCACCTTTGCGCCATCTGTATTTGATTTTACTCCTCCCCCTCCAGTGTTTGTCGCATTCTCTGTATCAAAACATAGGTAGAAGTAAAGCTTTCGCTTTGATGAAGTCTCTGCGAGTTGAGCAGGTGAGGTGGTTGAACCCCGCTGTGTGTGTGTCGTGGGGAGCGCTCGTCCAAATGACTAACTCAGACGTTCTGGACTCTTCTAAAACGGTAGTGAGTGGAGTCAGCAGAGGGTGGTAAAAGAGGGCTCTGGGGAAGACTGACCAGATTTGGGTTTTATGAATTTCCCAAATCAAGTGGCTCAGCCTTCACATTTCCTCTTGTTAACAGAATGTTCCTTAATGGCATCTGACATCGATCAGATGGCAGGAAAGAAAGTGAAGGAGCGCTGCGTTTCGAAGCCTCATCGGTCTGTGACTGTGACCACAACAAGAATGTAGTAAAGCTGTTCGCTAAAGAACTTGTTTGTGGAAGAGAGAAATTTGAGGTGACTTGAGGTACTTTACGTACGTTTTGCAGCATAAGACACTTAACAGTTTTTAGATGAGGGTCGTTCCAGGTCAGTATGCTGGAATTAAAGTATGAATAGAAGTTTTTTTTTTTTATTTAGGAGCCACTATCCAGAGTGATTAAGGGAGGTGAAGAGAGGTGAGTGAAAGGGACACTTTAAAGGAGACTTGCCAGGATGTTCAGGGGTTTGTAGGCTCTTCTGCCAGTTCACACCATACATGATTTTAGATTCGATTTTCGGTTGAATTTCAATGTAGAGCTGCGATTACGCGAGGCAGCCAGATCACTATATGGAAGGGGAGCGATGCGACACATTTGGGGCAACAGGGTTGCAGCTTTAATGCGTTTCAATGCCCGGCAGTTGTTCTATCAACAAATGCTGTGCCGTTCCTGAAATTCATGATTCACCAAGACGCCCTGGAGAGGACGCCCAAATCACTAGTGAACCGTCACACTTGGTGTACAGTGAGAAGTGTCATGTTGAGAAGTTTGGAGACAAAGTAACATGGTTTGGATAGGTGGAGAGGAGAGACAGGGGACTTGTGAGGCAAAATTCGGACTGAACCACTGAGGTTCAGGGATGTGGTAAACAAGTATATGTGACTAGCTGAAAGACGTTGAGGTGGGGAACAGGGGTGTTGTGTTAAAAGCATATATCATGAACATAGTGTTTGCAAAGAGCCTGTGTCAAACGCAAGGCCTGCAAACCAAATCCAGCAAACTAAAGTTGCAAATAAAGATCAGCATCAATTATGACACACACACAGAACTATATTGTAAATGTAAAATTGTGAAGCTGGTATCACTTTCTATTTATACTCTTTGTTGCCAGTTGTTGTTGAAATAAATGTGCATTTTGTCCATCCCTCAGCTTGAACCATGTCTAAGATTGAGGTCCCCTCATGTGACTGGGTGTGTTACTCAAGGCAATCCACAATAGTAAACCAATCTGAAGATGGTCAAAAAAGTGTTACCCTCATAAAGAGTTTTCTTTTCCGAGACTCGACATCGACCCCAGCACGTTTCAGCTCAAACGCTGTTCCTCAAGACTGAAGCAGGTTTCCCAGATGTCCACCAGAATTGTCCCCTGACATGAAAACTGATGGCACGGGGGCAGCCCGGCCACATATGCCAGGATACTTAGGAGGTCTAATGATGTCACACTTCCAAATACAGCGTGTGAACATTTCCTTCCTGTATATACATTCAAGATGAAGAAGTGGGCTAATGGAGGCAGCAGCGAGGACGGATCCGCTTTCATAAATCTCATAAAGTCTAAATGCAGCTTCTAACTGGTTTAAGGTAACAAATCTCCTTCTTCCTCTGGATTCATTCCTCTTTGTCTTTCCACGGAAGGCTCGTCATGTGTCGTGTGAGCGAAGCTCCGCCATGGTTTCTGCAGCTCAGATGTGGAAGCCGCCGCTCTCATTTGGTTTAGTGGCTTTAATTGTCTAATCCACGAGGTTTGTGTTGTCGGGAGTTACGGCCGCGAACGTTTGCCCTAATTGCGCTTGACATCCCGTGAGCGGCTCTTTTTCAGAACCGTTTGATGTGTTTGTTTCCAGGTCCATAAAATGACGCATTAGCTAAACGATTGTCTAACAGCGGGGGGGAGGGAGGGTTGATTTCGCTGGGGAAGTTGAGGGACACATAAAATACTTGTCCTTGTCTTGTAAAACAATATATGTTGTAATTATTTTGATGTATTGACGTGATCTCGGAGGCTTCCTGAACAAGGCTCAAAGTGGCGCTGTGCCTCTGAAACTTGACAAATTGTCCGTGTTGAGCATGAAAGCCTGGTACAGCGGAAGGATCTCAGGCTCCTGCTGAGATTTCTCATCATTTCTCCGCTGGCTTCTCCTCCTCCTGGCATTCCGCTCTGCCGGCCTTTCATGTGGTGATTCAGGCCATCACCAGGGCTTAGCTCTCGGAGCCAACCAGAGATGCCGCTCTGTTTTCCTCATCCCGCACTAAGTGCCCTTGAACTTAGGCAGCAGGAACTGCAGACAGGCACGGGAGTCCGCCCGCCATGTGGACGCGCTCCAATTATCCAGCCATTACCTCATGTCTGAAGGCAAAGGTCCTCTGGACACGGTGCCTGGAGAGGCTGTTCTCAGTGATGCTCATCGCGAGACCATACATCAAGCCGACGAGAAAGTGAAGCCTTTAATTCAGGGTGGCACGTTTGTACACGACCAGGGTTCATGAAACTGTTTGGCAAATGAGATGCGGTGGTTAAAAGTTCATCTGGAGGGTGTTGAAAATTCCTGTGACATATGTGGAGCTAAAGCAGGGTTCAGGGGCCGAGGCTACACAAAGGCATTGACTATGTCAGCTTGAAGCTGTCCACCTGTATTTTCTTAAACTTTCGCTGCAGCCTTCCCCCGAGCTTCGCCGGCCTCCTCGCTGAAGCATTTTTAATTACGCTGGATCTCAACTGTCATCTAAGAGAGTTCGGCGCTGATCCGTGTTTGATTCATTCGCCTTTTTTCCCCCCAAATTCAGGACAAACCACTAGCGTTCCTGAAACATGTTCACACAAAAACAGTAAGAGGGAATGGAGTCTTTTGTTTTCCTCTGTAAAAAAAGAGGGACGAATGACAGACAAGGACACGATCAAAGTAGAAGAAACTTGAAAAGTACTTGAGAGATCTGAACTCCGCCCAGTTGAATTGTGAGTTCTTCCTTAATCGTGTCTTTTTTTTAACCCAACATTTTTGCCGTCCATTTATTTTATCCACATAATTTGATACTTTTATTTAGCATTTGAAATACTGTTGGTCGCAGTGAGCTCAATGGGACATCAGGTGGCGGTATCTTCCTGTTACCAACATATCTTGGAAATGTGATTTAAATCCATCCTTTATTTTGCAAATGGACAGAGACAGTGAAATGTAGATGATCACATGACCTCCTTGTTGGAGATTTATGGATGTTTTACAGAATAATATTTCAAATTCCCCCGCAAAACCTACTCACCAGTTACTCGTGTCCAGGCTTACTACTGCTCATGGTTATATTTTCAATGGCCCCTTTATTCTAGGGGTTTGTCCAGTTCTGTTCCCATGGACAGGGTTTGTTTGTGTATCATTTTTCGCAAGTCGTGACCACAAACCTTGTCCAGAGTCGGAGCTGGTCATATCCCCACGAGTTCTGTGTCGGATAGGTTGTTCATCCACACGAAACAGCCATTTTCAGTCAGGAGAACCATGCATTTTTGAAAGTCCCAGTCCCAGATTTGAAAACACCGGTTCTGCGTCTCAGTTTCCGCCAGTTATAGCCTCATCCTTCTAGCTTTTCACTCTAGTTATCCAAAACAACTACCACAGATTCGTGCTAGACCAGCAACAATTATTGGCAATATTGACATCACAGTTCGGTTGCGAAGGTGCTGCAAAAGGCCATTGTGAATAACATACTCTCGGATGGGACGCGGAGGAAGGGGTTGAGAGACGCACGCTCAAAGGAGAAGCCAAGCATAAACACAAGTCTACTCCTTGATATGATTCTCTTGAAATATGGTACAAGCCACATTCAGAGTGGTGCATGTGGCATGCACCTCTCCACAGATCTGATCCCAGATCACCACCCGTCCTTGGCTCCTCTAAATGTTTGTCGATTTCTCCTCAATCCATTCATTCTGTAATCCATCATTTTTCAGTGGTTTGTGATACCTGAAATTGATTCGTCTTCACAGCACCCTCATTGGAAAACAGTGCTGGAAGGGATCAGTGAGAAAAGATGGGTAGCAGTGTTGACAAGGCCTGTGTGGTTTGGTGATGTTTGTCTGAGTGGGAGGTTCAAGAGTTTGATGGCACGGCCTGGTTTAAACTAAAGTTATATACTGCCTCCCTTAATATAAAGTTGTATATTATATTTTTATGAACCAGTCTTGGGACTGTCTGGAAGGTTTTGTCCTGAACCGGTAAGAAAAGTTGAGGTAAAATTCTCTAATGGAACTCTTACTTTGAGAGGTTTTCCACTCCGATATGAAAATTATACATCAAGTCATCCACGGACTGGACCCTCCTGAATGTGTTGCAGATGAATGTGAGCTGACGTTACGGCCTGCGAGAGCCAGCTTTGTTGCTTTTCTTTTCCGACTCTGACTGATTTCCAGCTGTGATACTTAAACAAGTAAGTTCAGTTTTGTAACATCCAACACACGCAAGTGTAAGTAGCAAAACAGTGTTTCTCCATCTTCCAAGCATACAACACTCCAATGGAATGTAGCGTAGCATCCAGCTGTGGAGCCGGAGCCCAGCAGCAGTAGCCACACTGACCCGACTGGAAGTGGGTTACAAGGTCCTGGTCACCGGTTGTTAATATCCAAACCGCAGCAGTTCCATTCGAGTGGCAAAAGCTAGGCCACTGGGGCAAACTCGGGGACCCCCGCGACACCTGAGACCCTCATTTCTTCCGACCTTTCCATGACTGGGAAGATCTCTAAATCGGGACAATTAATTGGCCCATCATTTTCCAGACTAATTGATCTCAGAGTTGAGGTCATCTTGGCAGCTTATGACGCAGCTCCTCTGGCAGGAGTCGAGAGAAGCTTCTGGAAAACGTATACGTCATGTACGGTTTTTGAACCATAACATACAAATACATAATCACCAGCAATGGAAGACGGATTGTTTTGACGTTTCACTGAACACAGCGTGTTCCTCTGTCCAACATTTTATAAGCAAGCTCTGCTTTCTGACCCGTTCGGTCATGGCTGTCTCTGTTTTTTAACAATATCAAGCAAAGCTCTCTATTCATCACTGCCTCTGCGTTCCAACTCTTATCCATTGTCAGAAACATTGGGCAACGACTCGAGGTGAAAAATTACAGCCTGAAAAAGCCAAATGAGTTTCCTGAGTTGCCTAGCTGGGTTCAGTCAAGTAGCAGCCGACGCTAATGGCTTTTTAATTCAAGACTAGACCCATTTTGGTTACACAACATCGACGGCAGACGTTGCAGGTTATTTTACGAGCATGTGACTGAAAGTCAAGGCAAATCATTTATGTGTGAATCCTTTGGTTATCGCGGAGAACATGTACCAGTAAGCCGCTACTTTTTTTCCCACGGTCTAAACCCCGCAGCTAATACAACGATGCGGCTAAGATATGGATTTTTACAGGCTAAAGAGCGTCATGCTGCCAAAATATTGACCCTCATCACATCAAACCGATGAAATTATAGGCATTTTATTTACCGTAAAGCGCTCAAAATGAGCTGTTTTCGCCTGTGTCTGCAGCTCCGACAACAGAGCTGATCTCCTGGAGGACCGGAGACGAGAAGCAGCAGCTGAGACGAACTGTGTTGTCGGGTGAAACCGGCGCATTTTGAGCGCTTTAATCTAAATAAAAGATGTGAGGAATTCACGATTCAGGTTTAGAACATTACCAAGTTTGTTTCACCTGTCAGTCTCGATGCAAGACCCCGTTTTCACAACTAGTTTAGAAGTGATCCTCATGTATATTTAAGCCGGGTGCACCACTGACTTTCCTACGGCACAGGCAGCACCGCTGCACCCGTATTATTTTTTGTCTGTTTCTAGCTGTATTGTATATACTACAGACCCTCATTTGATGACTCCAGTCTGACCCGCTATTGAGCTCAAAATAAAGATGACGACTTATATTCATTTAAAATAAACTGAAACTACACTCTGGGTCGAGAGAAAGCTGACTGTTCCTAATCCTGTTCCTAATTTTCTGTGTGAGTTATGTGGGCGATCTTAAACCAACATGTTCTCGGTCCCAAAGCATCAAGTGTTGACTATTTGCAAGTGGACTTTTGCGTCCCAGAGTGACGTCAGCGGGCCAAGTTGCACGTTCAAATGTCCACCCACCAAAACAACTCTTGAGCCTCTAGTGTTGTGCCTTGGAAAAGTTTAAAAAAAATAGGCTCTGTCAGTCAGATTTCATTTCGAATATTTTTTTTCTTCAGATTTCCAAACTAAAACCTGTAAATCAATGATATCTGGATAAATACCATGTGGTTTACTTAGCATCTCAGCTAGCGCTCAGCGATCTGGTTAAGACATAAGCTGCAATGAAAGCTGGACGGCGTCATGGCTGCGTATCGACAAGTCATGAATCTCCTTGACCAGACTCAGCGCTGTGCTCATTAATGCAACAAGTGCTCCCCTGCAACCCGCGCAGCTGACAGGGTGTATATCTTTCACTGATGGCCTCTCGCTGCGGAGACCTTGTAGCAGACATGTGGACATCTCATTGTGATTGCTGTGTTCTGGGAAACATGTTGACATGTTTGGAGGGTTTGGCGTCTCTATATCAACACGCAGCAGGACCAGACCCTGGCCATGAGAGTGCAATATATTCTCTGAAGCCTGTTCATAACCCTTGAACCGGCGCACTCCTCACACCGTGTTTTGACACCATGTCATTGGGTTTCATACGGCGGGGTCTGCTCGCGGAGCGCACACGCCGGCCGCGCGCTGTTTGTGTTTCTAATCAAGTCCGCGTCCGCACTGCTGATGGCCAGTTTTCCCACCTGGGAGGCATGATGGGAACTGATGTGATGGAAAAAACAAACACAATCAGGAGCGAGAGGAATAAAAGCGGAGTAAATGGGAGCAGGCGTTGCTCTCATCCCAGCGAAGGAAGAATAACACACACCAAAAAAAAAAAAAAAAAGCAGCGGCACGAAAGAGTAAAGGTCGTGTCCCTTTAAGAAGTGACGTGATTTCCCACAGAGAGCCACAGGTTTAATGAGGATGCCAGTATATTATGCGCTGAGCAGGAAGACGACGAGGCTCTTAGGTCCTGTCCGGCGGACGGAGGACAGATCTGCTCCGCACAACACATTAAACTGTCAAAGCAACCGTGACTCTCCTGAAAGAAACCATGTGGCCGGGCCTTAAGACAAACAAACCATAAAGAGGTTCAACTTTGCCAACTATTAACAGTTAGCTTTACTCCGACGTGCGATGGCTTTTGGAAGGTGTTTCTCAGGAAATGCAGCATGAGGTCAGAAATGGGCACCTGACAAGCGAGGTGTCGGGAAAAGAAAAGAGATGCTTGGGGCCTTGTTAGCCGAAAAAACCCCGGCTGAAGTGGGTCGAGCCGGCGTGTCGTGTGTTCTCAGGTGTTGATGGCAGGGAGGGGTGTTGCGGTGGCTCGGGGAGCAGTTAAGGTTTTTGGCGGCGGACTACATGCTGCTATTGAGTGATGTTCTGCAGAGGCCGCTTTACAGGCAGCCAGGGCTTGAAAGAGCGGAGCAATGATTCAGCCCAAACCCTCTGAAAGAAGGAAATGCCCACCGTCCAAAGTCCAGCCGTCTGGCAGCATGACAGATCTACAGTCCTCCTGAGAGGTGGACTCAAAGCCCCACGTCAGTGTGTGCGGGGCCCGCGGACAGACTGATTAGTCCTCCGAGCTTCGCAATTAGACGACCTTGTTAACGGTGGACCTGCGATGGACGTTCACAACCTTGAGAATTTGCTGAAAAACATATTAGATTTCAAACATTTGACAGCTTCAAGCTGAATGTCACCCGATTACAGCTGTCGATTTTTACTCAACGCTCAAAAGGCTACTGTTCGGGAACCTTTTTTTTCTCCTCTTTAGCGCTAAAGTGTCAGCGTTATGACTCGACGTTGATGTATCATGTAGCGTGGAACTGTAAGTAACATGTGCCGGCCACAATAGTAAAATCTGTGGGGTCTGTTTTTACGACCGTTTGTGCTCCCAGTGAAAATAAAAACGATTTAAAATGCTGTTATCTTAGTTCTCAGGAATCAGTAGTTTAGTGGCAAGAGGTCAACCTCAACAAAATTCTCTCGTGACCGGGCCTCGCCAACTCAGCAGATTTACAACGTTCGGGTATCACTTACCTGAAGACGACCTGGACAGGACATACCATTTGGCTGCGTCGGCCATTTTCTTTCACAGCATGTTGTCTTTGGAATCAAAGGGAGGGGCAACTTCACTTTACTACTTCTCTTGCGATTCCAAAATAGCTGTAGGTGTCAGTGAGTATGTGAATGGATGACTGAACCAGCACTGCAATGGACTTGAACATTGTGGTGTCAGAGACGCTCTAAGGTTGTGAACGATGGACGTTCACAACCTTTGCTTGCCTGAGCCTTTGCTTTGATGCTGGACTTTCCCCTCGATGATCTGGAGTCCAGTAACGACTCACTGCCATCATGAAGTCTATTCAAGAGAGAGAAGCCTGAACCACGTTTAAACCATTATCACTCTATACACAAAACTTCTATATGTATCTGGAAGAGATGCTTCAAAAACTCTAGCTGTGATGCAGAAACTTGGCAAAAGGTACTTTGATCTGTCATTAGAAGGAGATGCTGGTTCCTTTGATGGCCAACTGTTTTTCTGGGGGGAAAAAACACATCTTCTTTCATTTTTCCAGTGTTTCTGTTGCCAACAACTTTAAAACAAGCGCCAGTCCGGTAGGGACCATCAGTTGGGAAGTATGCCACCTGCTGGTTATCGTCGCTGGTTTTCCGGGAGGAAGCGTGAAAGAGGACTCAGGAAGGGATTCTTTTCACCTCTGGCTCTGGATCGACCAGCGAGACTGGATTACTCTTTGTTTAATCGATCTGTATTTTAGGGTTACTGCGACACCCACTGTATAAGTTCATCTCATCCCTCCATGTACTTTGTTGGTTGCCATGCAAGTCATAGGTGCTGAAGCAGGTGAAGAGACTTTTCCCCCTCAAGTTTTCTATTGGGCTTTACTGGATCTGTATATATGTCCTGAATATATATTCCGATAGATAGATAGATAGATTCCTTATTGTGCATGTGTATCTTCACATTATTTATTCAAGTGAAGGGTTATTTGTTCTTTTACTTCTGCGGTTTCCTTTTCTGATTTGACCTTTTATTGGTTTTATTCTGCCTTGTGTTTCAACTGTTTTGTGTACGTTAGTGAGTCTTCCTGTGGTTTTAGAATGTATTTTTTGTACTGCAGTATTTAATTGCGCAGTAGATATTTAGGGTGAGATTTTAATAAAAATGTGTCTACTCAAATCTGAGGATTAATTCAACATTTTTATATTTGATACCCGATTCATCAAATTTAAGGTGGATCCATTCACGTAAGCTTTAACGTCAGGGTGGACGTGCTCCAGGAATGGCTGAACTCTTTGCCGCGTCATCTGAACAGCTTGACATTTCTCACCCAGAGAGTGACCAGAACCAGATATTTTTCTATCTTTAGTCAATATTTTTTTAGAGAGAGATGAAAATGACATCCTGGTGTAGGAAACAAAAGGAAACACCTGCTCACAGGAAACCAATTTGACTCTTCTTTTCTTCTCACTTCATCCTCACGTTCCCGTGTTTCCATTACCTTCCGCCATTCACTTACCTCCTTCCAAGTCTCTTCTTTTTACCTATGCTTTCTCCCTCCCTGCTGTTTCTAAAAACGGTCCGAGTTTCTCCCCCCTCTCTTCCCCCTGCTGGTCATTACTTCTCGCATTTATCTCCTCCTCTGTCTGAGAGGGAGACAGTCAGAACAAAGGGGCCCTGATGTCTTCCTGGAGAGTTCTGAAGCAGAAGTCAAACTGTATTAGTGTTCCGCTGGTGTTAGTGAGGCAGGCCTAGCCAAACACGGACAGGCTCTCAGACGCTACTTTCAAATAATAATTACGCTAGAGGAGACGCGGCGAGGGAGACGGAGGAGCAAGGAGGTGAGGGTGGAGGACACCAGCAGAAGAAAGATGTTTTGTTCCTCATCCTGAAAGAGTAAAAGCAGCTGCTCTCTCTGGGGCAGGAAAAGAAGGAGGGAGGATTAGGATTTTGGGGGGGCTTTTAATGGTGAACCGGTCAAGATCCTCACCTGAACCACATTGAGAGTTCTTAATGGCCTTTAGAGAGACCTGTTAGTGGTCAGAGGTGATCTACTTGATCCTGGCTGCATTAACATCACTGTCAGAGGAGCAATAACAACCGCTAAGTACTCGCCAAACGTAAATTCAGTCATCAGAAAAACCTGCCATAACTCAAAAGGTTCGATCAAAGGAATCCTGAGCAGGTTCCCGTTCACAAGTCCCCTCAGCGGTCTTCTCTAAAATATCATAAAGAGATGGCTGAATCGGATCCCTTGGTTCCTTGGAGTGTTTATATATGACACCTTAGGAACCAGGGTTAATCTTTTATAGGTAGATGCCCAAGATTTGTCAGGAGAGCAATGTTTTTAGTCTGCTTGCCTGTAACATTTATGATATTTGCCATATTTACTAAGGTTATTTAAGGCATGAAAACTTTCTAGAATCTTCTACAGCGATAATTTTACCGTCCATAATATCAATATTTATCGTCCTTTAAACTCTCCAGGAGCTGCTTGTGTGGCCCCTGAAAATGCAAGTAAAAACTTCACATCCCCGGTACTTTTCAATCCTTTCAAACTGTAGATCTGGTGCTCCAAAGTGAATTTATTCTACCCTTTTGGATGTCGCTGTGTGGGGCTGTACCACAGGAATAAATAATTTAAAGTCATGTCAGCTCAGGGCCTGTCAACATTTCTCGGCTCGGGCCATAAATCTTACATTTTTCTATATTTGACAAGCATCCGTCTGGTCCAAAGAAAGCACTGGCACTAAGTGATGCCATTTGAAATACACAGAATTTGGAAGCCACAATTACAGCTCTGTGTCCATATGGAGCACAACTGTTGATACTCCTCGCAAAGAAATTGGTCGCAGAGAATTTGAGGGTGCATCAATGGAAGCCGTGACTGTTTGACGGTGAGCTGCAGATTTGAGATAGAGACAGTCAAATTGTAGCTCCACCAAACTAATGTGCTTGAATAAATCCCTCCTCAGACCAAAGTAAGCTTGTCAAGAACGTTGTGCTGTTCTGTTGGCTGAATGCTTGGTGGGTAATTTTCCTCTTGAGCCACATGAGGAGCCACTGAAGTATCATGCCAATAAGTAAAGACATTTTGCAGAGCAAGTTGACGGTTATAGGTCTGAATCCAACTTGAAGCAACTCTTGGTTCGGGTCCTTGTTAAGTTTCCCTCTGGCACTCTGGTTTCCTCCTACTGTCTAAAAATACAGAGGTGAATGCCCTGAATGCCTAATAACCCCATGACCCTTAATGGCTGTAAGTGAAGGAAAATATATTTATTTTTTTCAATGATCTAACAAAATCATCGCAAATATGTTTTCAATTTCCTGCTAAATCAGCACTGTTCGATGACTTTCAGTGGACTGAAGAGACCAGCACTTATCTGACCTCAGAAAGGACGCGGACCTCCCCAGTCCAATCAGACGGTGCCGTTTCCACAGTGTGTTCTGGTCTTACTCTTCAGTGCTGTCAGGGTCCCATTAATCTGCTTTCTCTTTTTGCCTTTCTAATCTCTCATTTCTTGCTTCTCTCATTATTCTGTCCCTTCAGCTTTTATCGCCTTCAAAAACGAAGGGACTACTGAATGGTAATGGCCCAAAATGTTCAGGTTCTTACGTCTCTGAATCACTCCTTCTCTGTCTTTGTGGCATGTAAAGCGTGGCGCTCCTCAGTGACGGACGTTTGACCCCTTCTCCTATTCGTGCTGCATATGAAAACAAGGGCAGGAAAACATCAGATCACATGTCTGGATTAAATGAAATGAAAACAAAGGTGCAGGAGATGTGCCTTCTGACTCCCTAAAAAACCGGAACAGCGGTAATTCACCTCCTCATCAGCGCTCTGCCTCCTCACGCACAGAATGTGTGTGTTTAATCTGAGTGTTAATGGAGTGCTGTGGAGGTCAGAGGCATGGTGAGGCGATGTAATCATCACATAGGTCCCAGTGAGCTGCGATTCATCAGCGCTGCGATCCACAGCTGAAGCCAACCGTCGAGGAGCGAGCAGACGCCGCTCTTCTGTTTATTATTTTCTATTCAGCTTTGACTCTCTGAACATCTAAGAGCGAGCAGGTGCTTCTGGGAACATTGTGTATTTGTTTTAATTTGTGAAAAAGAGGGAGGGTTTCACTTCAATCCCGCAAAAGAGCTCAATTAGATTCTTAATGGGACACAGAGGTAGATGAATTAGTGGAATTGTGGTTTTGTGTCTTTCAAGTTTTTTCCTCTTTAACTACCGCTCCTTCTCTAAATGACGGCTGAGAACCTTATATTGTTTAATGTCCATGCATAACGCCAAGATTGATTTAGAATCGGATGCCACAACTTGTGCACATTGATTTCAACAGATAAATGTACTGAAATAGAAATATTTTATTGTAAATTGTATATATATATATATATATATATATATATATATATATATATATATATATATATATATATATATATATAAATATATATTTATAAAATAAATATATATTTTTTCCCTTTTTTTATCTGCATCATACAGTAGCTATTTACCTGAAACAAGGCTGAGCCAAAACGGATCATTATTGCTGCCATAAATTGCGGTATTAAAAGTTCAGTATTTACCTGTTTTCTGTTGTTCCTAATGGATCCTGACATTCACAACACTGCAGGGAAATGCATGGGAATTCACAGCACACTCTTCAGAGGAGTGATTGTAGACACATCTCACAGAGTGAATCTGAACTGCGTGAACCTCTCTAAACATAGACGCTGGTGAAATAAACTGGCAAATGTTTGTCTCCCACACGGTGCCAGACCAGTGGCCAGAGTGGAAGTGAACTCTGAAATACATGGATACGCAGTAGTTGTAACGGGTATGAATAAAGAACATTTCCCTTTGACCAGTTTTCTTACTGCAAAACCTAATGATGGTTTAGACTTATGAGTTTACATCCTCTTGCGACACAGAACTGCTGGTTTTTAACGCTTGTTAAACTCAAGCCTGCCAATGTTTTGAGTTTGCTAGTAGCCTTTTTGACTCATTGCAGATTCCGTCGTGTTTGACTGTAACTTAGCAACCCGGCCGCGCTCGAGCCGTTACCATGGACACCCCCGAAAGCTAACGTGTCGGCTCGTAGTTAGGAAAACCTCGGTAAGTTTGCCTTTTCACGCCACATGTTCCGTTATAAACAACTATAGGTCTGTTTCAGGCGATATTTTTTACCTGAGATTTGATAGTTAGATAGAGGTTAGTTGTGCGGAACGGCGTGGTTTAGGACGAGAGTTTAAAAGCAGAGTTAGCATCACAGACGCGTTGAACAGTGACGTGAGTCAAGTGTTCGGATGTTCATGATACTTGTTATTATTGGTGGATGGGTGCGCAGAAGTCGCTCCATATAAATACACAGACTTGTCTTTAATGAGTAAATTATGTAAATCTCCTAAAATTAAGAATAAAAAAAGTGGAATGCACATACTGTGTCGAGATTTCCACGTGAATAAGTGGCATAATTTGTTCACCATACTTCATTATTATTTACTTCAATGAGCCTTCCTGTGTTCATTTTACACGCTTTGTCCTTTGCATAAGAAATGAAGATTGGTACAGACAAATTAAAGTCATAGTTGTTGTTTTAATTTCTTGTAATGACTGCTAGTGTTCTAGTGTTGACACACATGTTTAAGGAGTAAGAGTGGTTCTTGAGTCAGTGTGATACACATCAGGTTTGTATTATCTCCATGTTACATTTTGGTTGCAAGAAAAGCTGGTGCCATTAACAGTAACACAGAATTTTCAAGGCATAAAAGAACATGCTGTGCCACCGCAAGCAGCATGTATGTCATTTAATCTGCCAGGCTCCACTACACTTCGACATTTATCAGTAATAGTTTTTGTGTTGTTTTAGCTGGTTTGTCGTGTGGTGCATGAAAGAAAAACACCATAAATATACATTCAGTTGCAAAGCTTTAAAAATCCATTTTCAGCATGAACGTTTTCAATGCTACCAGTGAACCCCTGCCGCTCCACTCATCGGGTATCGGTGAATGATCTTTTGTAATGTTCTCCGCTGTTTGTGTGAGCTCGCTGTTTTTTAAATTTCAGAATTGAATTTACGGAAAACTGTTTCATTCATGGAGGCAGGTCTATTTATTAAAGAAGCATAATATGATGAAAAGAGGGGAGTCTGAATCACATTCATCATGTCGTTTTTCAAGTTTTCTCAAAGCAATACAGAGTTGGGAAATATAACTAATGACTAGAGGCAATACATGTGGTGATAATAAATATCTGTCTCTACATTTGTTTGTGGGACAAAAATCCACGAACAGCCATTCAATATTCAGTGGTGCTACTAGTTTATCAATGTTCAGTTAAAGTATAAGTCAGACTGGCCAAGTTTTATAAGATTATAAAGTAGACCCTCGTGCATAACTTGGCATCAAATGTTGCCAGACCCAGTCAGCCTCCTCCACCTCAGCTTATCTTGTACAGTGCATCCTCCTCATGTTCCTATTTATCACGTCCACCAACCTGCTTGGTTGTTCTCCTTTTCTTTTTACCTCTCTACTCCATCTCAAACATCCTTTGCCAACATTCCCACAGTCTCTCCTCTCAAAAGAACTCAGGCTGAACTCCCCAACTCTGTGCCCAAACATCTCCGCATGAGCTTTCCATCTGATATGCTCTTGTGATGATGGTGTTGTTGCACTTATATTCCATGTGCTCTGTAGTGTATCACCCGGTGTAGAATCAGCCATAAAATAATGCCATGTTTTGAGCTGACTGCAATGTTCTATCCCAACATTCTCACAGAACTGCGGACGTCTGGTCAGATAAATACATGTTCCACGTGTTCCCTGAAAAGAAAAAAAAAAGTCTTAATAACTATCTAATGAATGGGCTTTACTGTATTGCACTCTAGTGTGTTTATGATGAAAAAAACGTGGTGGATGGTGGTAAGATAAGGGCAGCTCATTGATGTAGTGGAAAGTACTTGCCAAATACAGCTTGGATTGGCTTCGGCATCCTGTAAATATTATTACGTGGAAGAAAAGAAGCTATGGATAAAAGGCCTCAATAGTCCCTGTTAAACAATAGCCTCAGTCGTAATGAGCGCTGCACATCTGAGAGCGGACGCATTTAGTGTTTTCTTGGGGGTCGAGGAACTCCATCAGGCGAGTCAATAAACAAGCTATAATGAGGAAATGAATCAACATGTGCAGTAGTCACTCTCCTAAAACACACAAATGTTTCATTTCAAGTGGCTGCTGAATATCAGCGCAACAAGCTTCTTCTTCAGGATGAATGAGTCAATGTTTTATTCACTGTCACTGCATTTGAGCAAGGTGTTTTGAAACTCATCATTAGTTTCAAGCTTCTGACTTTTGATGAATCATATTTGCGTTTAATTCTCATTATAACAGAACTATTGAAGGGATACTGTACAGTCAGTCCTATTACATCTAGAAAGGCTGAGGCATTGACAGCTGTAGCAGAAGTTCAGCTTATAGAAACAGAGCTGAACGTGAACGCTGGCTGTTGTAGTGGCCAAGACTGGTTTTACCTTTCATATCAGTTGCTGCTGAAATTACTTTAATATATTTGAAGCGGTATCTAAATATTTGTTTGCAACGTGAGGCCCAATTATAATTCCAAATATTTTATTACACTTAAGCAAGTTCATAAGCTTTGGGAGTCAACTTTATATGACATACATTAAAGGGCTCTGTTTCGTATTGACGTTTAGCCAAACATGAAAGGCAACTTCAACGCAGAAAAAAACCCCTTTCAGACGTATTGTAATTGTCATGTGGACGTTTTCTAATGGTTGAAGCGCACCAGGCGTACGCTCGCCGTGACTTGGCGGTTGTAACTGAAGGGGGGTTAGTGCTGGCGGTGAGCTGCGTCTGTTATGTCAATGCAGGAATTGGCAAAGCAGGGTGATGACCTACTGCTTCACCATGCAAAAATGTGCCCCTTCAACATTTTCACCTACTTTCTTCCTCCTTGTATGGTGAACAGCCTTTATTAAGTTTAACAGAGAAGACTTGTTTTTCTTATTAACCAATTGTTTAATACTCAGTCTGCTCACATTTCCTCTGAAGTCAGACCTGGAATGGCGCTGAAGAACCTCCTGCATCACAAATAACTCACTCTGAATGTGTCTGCAATCATTCTGAAGTATGGATTTTGCTTCAGCAGCTTTCTCTCTGTTTCTTCACCTGGAAATGGTTCAGTCAAGGTAAAAAAAAAAAGTCAAAAACTCAATTGATGCAAATGAAACCTCAAATCGCAGCCATGTTTTTAACCCACTTAAGTGTTTAACATGGTTTTACACTTCCCCTCGGAGCCTTGCCTGGAGATACTTGCAGACTTGTGTTACAGCTGACATGTGGGTTGCATTATAATTGTGTTGGGGAGAAAAAAAAATAGATGAAACTCTTTTGTGTTTGTGGAAAAAAAAAATAAAATCTCAGCACGCCCAGGTACAGTGGGATCCAAACGTTTACCATCCATACATGAATCCCCTCAAACTTGATTTAAACCCGCGTGGGAGCGGTGAAGTGCGTCTTTGTCCTGCGAACAAGCTCCTTCTCTGTAAACCTCTGATTTGATCAATGACGCTGTGTGACTCACACGTGTAAACAGGCGCGGGATTGTGTAATCAGTGTCTGTTCTATTCCACGCTAGTGAGCTAGTGTCTGGTTGTCACTGTGCTGAAACATTTTTGATCCAACATCCAAACCCCCCCGCCGTCCCTCGCTTCCCCTGTTAGCACACGCCAAACACTTGCTGCACACACACTCGATGCCAGGCATCAAAAATACGTGTGATTTATTCGGTAGTGCGATTTCCTGCTTTGGTTATTTGACGTTATAACAAATCGCCTCTTTAATAGATTCCAGCTGCTCACATAAATCTGTTAATCATTTAAGAACACGCTCATTTTTTTTTCCCCCTCTCACTTGAAGTAATCTTTGTCGGAAAATGTGGCATCACCATCACAAGCTCATCAGTTCTTCAGACAGCTCGGCTCTTATTATCTTCTCATGTGTGGAAAGACAATTTGTACCATCTCTTTGAGAAAAAAAAAGGTGATTTCTAAAAGGCCTATTTTTGGTTTGTAGCTCCTTTGCCAAAACAAGATGGAAAGTGTCACAGCGTTTCCACTCAGGAGTTTGCTCTTTATTAGCAATAATGAAAGTAACAGAAATTGCAGATGTAAAACTAGTCATGACAATAACAATGCTCATATTTCTCCCTGACTTTTTCTGTAAGGTGTCTTATTAATAATTATTAATAAGAACTCAAAAGTGCTTTGATTGGAGCAGAGGTGCTCTACAGTGCCAACAACAACGTCTATGAACGTTTTTCAGTCAGTCGTCCTTTGATATTACGCTGCCTTTTACTAAATACAGTACATTACTCTCACTTACGCTGTTCTCTTCTGTGATCATATGTAGCTGTCGTCAGGATTAGTTCCATACACTGCCGATGGATCATAAACTATCTGGCTCACGCATGTAAAAAAAAAAAAAAAAGATATATCCTCGCTTTTATGTTTTATGAGTTCAGTGTGAAAAGTGATGTGTCAAGCCAGAACTGACCCAAAAATGATGGACAGCCGCTGTAAAAGGCGCACTAAGTCAGTGGGGGCAAAAATGACTGCCATCTTTTTTCTTTGCACATCAAGGGGAGCGTAAGTTGCTGTGTACTAACTAATGTACAACTTAAATAAATCTCAAACAATCCCCACAGTAAAATACAATACTCACCTGCAATACTCATTCTGTGTTGGAGCTCAATGGCGTCTTCGCCTCACTGCCCTTTGCTTATTGGCAGCACCGTATCTTGTCCGCTGGCTTTTATTTTGCTCTGCATGCCTTTGTTTGCTCATATTTTTGTCTGTGTCTTTGATTCATGTTGTCACCACTTTACTTATTGTTTGTCAAAGGTATTAAAAGTGGGAGGTGGCCAAAAAGCAAAAGCCTACCTGCTCTGCTGAATGGAGGAATCACCTGCTGCCCCAACCAAAAGGATATAAATAAATCCTCCGCAGTCGAGCAGTGAATGAAGATGAGAATACAAAGAAGACTTTGATTCTACTTCTATTTTCCAGTTCTTCAGCATCAGGGTAAAGACTTAATGGTGAGTTCTGAATCAGGTTTTTGGAGATTTGACTTGGCGTGTTGAAGCATAAATAAACAACAGTAGTAATTGTAGTAGTAGAGTGAAGAAATCTAAAACGGAAACATAAAACAAGCCTCATACTGTATACGGCACGTCTACATCAAGTATTCAAAGTGTCTTCGCTGTTCACAGACAAGAATCTTCCCACAGATACATGGGTCATGGTCATATCTCCTGCACTGCTGACTTGAAGATTACAGGCTCACATTTGAGACTAGCTTTTAAAGATGCGTTTGGAAAAATACCACCTAAATGTCTGACCTCCAATGTCAAATGTAAAAACATTGCAGTGGAATGATTTTTCTTTTCCCCAGTGGCGTGTCAAAGGATTTGGAGTGTTTGCTTCTGTGTTAGCACATGGACTTTGTCCATTACACATTCATTAGAATTAAAGAAGATTGGTTCACCTAATAAAACCGGCCCGTGGGTCTGTGGTTGGGTCAATTTACTTCTGTTTCCAATGACTCACTTTTGGTGTAATGAAAAACACTTTGGAAAAGACAGTCGTTGCACACCCTATTGAACTTCCTTTAAGTTCCACCCCCCTGACAATGTCGTTCCCTTCATGTTACGTGCAAATATGATGGCAGGTGCAAAGGTGAGTTGCAGGGTTTTTTTTTTTTAAGTCAGTTTGAGAAAGTGCCTTGACTCATTTTACTATCTAGAATGTGGATTTTGGAGGTTAGTATGAATTTAGGAGTATGTAGTATTGTTGGCTCTGTGGTAACCAATTCATTGACATTTCCATCAGTGATGTGTTTATGATGCTTCATGAAACAGTGTCCTCATTTTCTGAGCACAATAGGTGGCACTCTCAGTTTTAAAATGATGTGAGGTTTCATTGAAATGGTTATTCAAATCCAATGATGTTAGAGCAGAGAGTGCCATCTAATGGGCTCTGAAAATGAGGACACTGTTTCATGAAGCCTCATAAGCCAATCACTAGTTACCATAAGCCAGTAAAGTTGTTCAGTCTACTGAGGATCAAGGTGTCCTGGAAATCACCACAGACTTGGGCTCATGTATCAAACTCATGGCCTGAGGGCCAAAACCTACCCAAGAAGTAAGTTTAAGCAGTACCAGTAGTCTATACTAGATGAAAGTAGAAATCATCAATGTCAACAATTCATCTGAAAATTTAAAATGCAGATTGAGGGAATTTGTTGAGAGGAGATGAATGTTCATGAAGGAACACAAGTTGATGGTGAATGAGTTAATTTTTTTGTATTTTGACACCAGACACAGAGAAGTTTTATGATAAAATTAACC
The DNA here is from genome assembly GCF_027744825.2 of Synchiropus splendidus. Classification (NCBI taxonomy): domain Eukaryota; kingdom Metazoa; phylum Chordata; class Actinopteri; order Syngnathiformes; family Callionymidae; genus Synchiropus; species Synchiropus splendidus. Next base: position 25,629,332 of record NC_071336.1, read on the forward strand.
CCGAAAAAAGGAGACTGTTTGGTGCAACAGTGGCGGAGCTCCCAAACAACACTGTCTGATTTCCTGAATACAAGTAACATCCGACTTACGACCTGCACGACTTACGTCCACCCGTACTTATGACCACAGCCAGCAGGTGCTTATTTTATTTTATTTATTTTTTAAATGTCTGGCACCGCAGCACGTAGCAGCCCAGCATCAACAGTTATGGCGGCACAGTATCCCAGCATCTCACTGTTACACACAGCGATCTACCACTGCAGTAGTACCTATTTTGAATGGCATTCGACTTTCGTCCAATCTGAGTTACGACCGGTTGGTCGGAACTTATCCCGGTCGTAAGTCGGATGTTACTTGTACAAGTTATTATGGTCTGTAATTTGCACAGAAAGGGCCTTCATACTTATATGAATGAGTCATCCAAAATAGTTTTGACTTGAACATGTAAAAAAATTGTCACAAAAAAAAAAAAAAAAAAAAAAAAAAGATTCATTCATTCAAGGCTGTTATACTGTGTCATGATTTACATGTTGCTGAAACCATTGGGGGGGACCTTCGATCTCCTGTCCATCAACATTGGACGGAAAAGACCACTTGAGAGTAATCACTGTTTGACGCCTCTTAATATTGCCAATATAAAATATGCTCCTGCTCTTGTTTATATTTGCAGCGAAGCCGCTACAGTTGAACTTACCTATAAAGTAACACGTGTCCCAGCACGTGTTCAACACTTTTAAGTGTTGTATGAGTCGTTCAAATGTGAGTTGAAAAGTGCTTTTCCCTCACTTAATTCTTACCCTTTTCTTACCAACAGGATTTAAAACAAAAAGTTCTTGCTTCAGTGCCCCATAGCCAGAATGAAAAGAAACATGGCCGCAACACTGTAAACAAGCACAGGCTAAATGATGGGAGCTCAGCAAATGGGTATGTGATATTTCCCCTCCTGAAATATCATAAAGCCGCGGCGGGCTGCGCACAGCCAAAATCCTTTATGTCTGAGACATGAGCTTCAGATGACAGTGATGCTGAACCTCACACGCCCTCGCCACATGTGTTCAGTGCGCGCCTGCCAGCGAGAGATGGTTAGGAATATGGTTTATGAATCTTTGTGCAACTGCAAATATTCCTGATTACACAGTGATGGAAGCCAATAAATGCATTGGCGAGTGTGGAAACCGTTTCTGCTCAATTACAGACAGAAATCTTAGGAAAATTCTCCCCCCCCCCCCAAAAAAATCTATTGCATATGGTCTTTGATTGATAAATAGATCTAGCGTGGGCTGAGCGGTTGCAGCTGTACGTTGTGATAACTGTGCCCATTTGTGAGAGAGACTGGCTCCGGATGAAAGTCTCCGAACGCCGGCACAACTCTTGTCTCAAGCTGTTAGACAATGATCATGTTTGAAAAATAAGCATTTTCAAAATGGAGGAGGGCATAATGACTCTTGTTTTGTATCATTATAGCACAACAGGGCACAAGAAACCCAGTGTAGGTCCCGGCGCAAAGATGGAGCCCACAACCGGAGCCAAGAGCAAAGCGTAAGTGCCGTCAGTCTTACGACACCCACATTAATGTGATGGTTAAATACACGGACGAATAGTTTTTAATAGAAACATGCGGCCCTATCAGATGTTTTGCTCAACATTGTCAACTTTTTGTGTTGCTGCTTCTGGCAGCTGCAGCTCCACATCTGTCTCTGGAGGCTGCCAATTCACACAGACGTCGCCATTGATTCTCTTAATTCCCACCACTGTTTGGTGATAATGTGCTCAGTTGGTCTTCTGTAGGTCAAATAAAGACTCTGGGGGCATTTTACTCCGCTGGAGCGGTGGGCGCACGCCAGCCAGGACCGTCTACAACGCTGGCTACTTCATCAACCTCGTGCTCAGTGTTTATCACGGGCCTCTCTGGAAAACGTTTTCTCATGTCAGCGAATAATGAGCTCTCCTGGAAGTAGTATTTGTATGTAACTCGCGTCTCAATTTGGTAAAGTCGAGACAATTTCATCGTAATTGCAAGCTGCATTACTGTTTACATCGACGGCTTAAAACAATTCGATGCGTGATGACGACTTCAGTCTTCGTATGACAATTTTTCCAGCCATTCATCTCGTCTTGTTTGGATTCTGAAGTTCAAACACTTAACTTATCCGAGATGGTTTTCATTGTGCCGATCGAGATTGTTCACTTCTGACCAAAGGAAAGAACATGTCATGATTTTATCTGCCATTCTTTGACACTTTGAAGGGCAACAATCGGAGATTAAACCCTGATTTTGTTTTCTTTTGTTTCGTTTCAGGAAAACCGCAGCACGAAACACGCAGCAGGACAATTTCAGTGAAAGTTCGTCTGAGAGCACAGAGGAAGAGGAACAGCCAGAACGCAGTCCTCAGAACAACGCAGACTTGCCCACTGAGTACTGGCAGATCCAGAAACTGGTGAAACACCTTGAGGTCAGTGGACATTTTCTAATGAGTCATTTGTAATAACAACTGTAAGGTGATGTCACAATTATAATCAAAGCATATGAAGTGGATACATGACTTCAGCATTTATTTATTTAGACTGAGTTAAGCTCCACTTTTACCGTAGTACTTTAATACTCTTCAAGCTGACTCCTGATCTCGCAATGTGGCGAGTCAAGTTTTCTTGGCGATGACTTCGAGTTCTAGTCTGCTTTGCCAGATTCATCATTTGTGCCAACATGACCAGAACATCTACTTTCAAAACTCTTGTCCAGAACTTGGATTTCTGTGATGATGATTAGACAATTGTGACGGCTGGATGACTGGATCAGAGCATCTCCAAAGCAGAAGCTCCTGCACGCTGCGTACACTGGCCAGAAGTGGCCCAAAGAGCTGAACCACACGCTGCTGGCTGATGTGGTCAGATTCAACCGAGATACTGTGTAGGAAACTTTGAATTGCTGTACAGTAGATCTGAAAACCGAATGCTCATCCTGAGAGAAAGATGTCAGGGGGCAGGGAGGGTCATAATATTCTCTCACTTTATTCTTTTGAGGCTTCAACTGAGATTAACCCAGACATTATTTAAAACCAACTGTGTGTGGCCCTGTTTCTTAGCAAAATAACCTTTACAGTTCTGGCTATATTTCAATGAAATTGTCAGTGAATCTTGTTGGTGGGACAAGGGACAGATGATTAATAATAATGATAATAATGATAATGGCTCAGATTTATATTGCTTTTGAAGACCCCCAAAGCACTTTACCGTCACCATTATCCATTCATACCTCAGTCATAGCGCCGGTGGTAACCTACTTCTGTAGCCACAGCAGCCCTGGAGCAATTCCTATTACATCTTAGTGGCAATCTGGAGTTCCATCTGGATCCTGGACAGTTTTTACGGGTTCGGCCTGTGACTTGTATGAGTGCCCCGTTCAGAAAAAGTTTAGAAAACCCTGCTTGAAATCGATTCACTAAAAAAAAAAAAAAAATCTATGCGACTGTGTGTGTTTTCACTCTGTTGACAATGGGACGATTACTGGAGCCTCAACACCTGAGGAATTCTACTAACCTTGCATCACTTGTGGTCGAGTGGTTAAGGTTCAGCCCATTCACTACTGTGACTCGGGTTGAAAACCTTGGACTGACCCTCCTATCTTAGAATACCAGTTTTGTATTTACACCTCTGCCAACCTTTGAGTGGTGGAGGTATTTAGTCAGTTGTGTTGGTTCGTTTGAAAACTGAATGAGAATGTTTTTTTTTTTAGTTAGATTTGGATTTTTTGAAGGTTGTATCATTTACTTGTATGGCTTCGCTGTTGTACACACTCTACTCTCAGCAACTATTGTGTGTGTGTGAATGCGTATGTGTGTGTACCTGATTGAACCACACTTGTGGAGACCAATTCTTGACAAAACACTATCCTTGTGAGGACCTCATGACAATGTGGGGACCCTTTTGCTGGACCCCACAAATCCAAGCCTCAATTTGAGGATGAAGACATCAAAATAACTGGGTCATTATATGACTGGTTAAGACTCATGGTTAATGTTAGTTGTTTGTTGTTGTTGTTTGTCCCCACTAAGATAGACATACAATAATGTGTGTGTGTTTTGCATCACTACTGCCACCTTCAAATCATTCATTCAAAGAAATCGGAAAAAAAACAGAAAAAAAAAACATATTTTGTTTGTTTGTTGATTGTATTTTTTTCAGTTTTTGATAGAGTTGATTTATTGCAGTTATTTGTTTCTAAATTCATGTTTGGTTTCTGGTTGTTTTAACCGGAGCTGGTCATGTGACCGGATGTGCCAGTTAGGAAGAATGAAAAACAATAAGGGGAAAAGTTAATAGGTTATTGGCTACATCATACACCTGAATAAAGGTGAGGAATAAGTGAACCATCAGCGTTCAGTCTTTAGTACGTCACCCCAAGTCACATTCAAAGCGACACGTTGTTGGAAGATTCCTCTTGAAGTGGTTGGCTTGGCCCATGGATTCCTTGTTTCTGACACGGGCCTGCCGGGGTTGTTAATGTGAGCCAAGGCAGAAAGGAAAGAGCTGTTAGACAGCAGCAGCTGTAAGCAGTGTTTGCCCACACCGCAGAGGCATATAAATGAAGCGTGCCTGTGATAGTTCTGACAGGGCATATGGGGAATATTAATCTGTCAAAACATGCAGGGAAAGGAAAAGAGGACATAACAGCAATGACCCAGACTGGCTGGGAATACCTCTGACCACTCAACTTTGGAGATTACCCGCCTCACACAGTGGATCTTATGATCTTTTTATCTGGTCTGCCTCATTTTGACACGATATATAGGAGGAGGCATCAGGCACTTCGCTTAGAAGGAAATCTGTTGCTGCTACTCTCTGGACTGTCTACAGCCTTTTTCATCAGCAGTGAATGAAGCATTTTGTTCTGAGACACTTTTTACTTTAGTTAGTAAAAGTTCAGTTAGTAGTAGTTAGTTGTAGCGAGTACATTGGTAGGAAGATGTTGAGGTTGGAACTTCCAGGCAGAAGGTGGAGAGAAAGGCCAAAGAGGAGATTGATGGAGGTGGTGAAGGAGGACATGAGGTTTGTAGGTTTGAGAGAAGAGGAAGCAGAGGACAGGGGGAGATGGAGGAAGACGATCCGCTCTGGTGACCCCTGAAGGGAGAAGCCGAAAGGAAAAGAAGAAGACACTTTTCACTTTAGTTCAGTTTGGTACAAGTTTGACCTAAATTCTGCAAGTTTGTGCCAAGTTCTGAAGAATCTAGCTGGGAGATTAGTGCCTCCAAATCTGGGTTGTGATTGTGAAACTCATCCAACAAGCTCAGTATATTGTGATCGCAAGTTACAGTGAAGTAAGTAAGATGCCACACCTGGAGAACAAAACCTCCAGTGTGTTCTGAACGGTCGCTAGATGATGGAGGGTGGTGTTGTAAGAGCTGCGCAAGGAGGATATAGCCTGAGTTTCCATTGCTTCCAATGTTCATGGTTGCCAAAACATATTCATTAATTACACATCCAGTTGAAATGAGGTTCCCCTTGGAAGAAAGTGGGCTTTGGAATACGACTAATGATGGTCAGAGTGCAGCTCCTCAATTGTCGAGGGAGTTTAGATAAAAATGATACAGATGGATGTCAGTTACTGATAGCAGTGCTGCCGACTTATCCACCTTATCAAACCCAGACATACTTCTAAATTCTTACTTTGTAAGTAACATTTAATGTTCATCAGCAACTCCAGATATTTTGTTGAACTTACTCTATAGCGCACAGGGCAAAGGTTTCTGGGAAAATGAAGAGAGTGTGTGGGATGAGCCACTTTACAAGCGTCTTCTCTTTTGAGTGTGATGCAAGGCTGCACTAACTAACATGCTCCGACTCTCTATCTGGCTGGAAACCACACGGCTCTGTTATTTATGGTGTTGGTCCAGTAGTCATTTTATAATATCATTACCATCAGACGCTGAAACTTTACAGCGAGCCAAGTTAAATATCTGTTTTGTTTTAGAAGGCGATTCTGTCCCTCATCGTTGCCTTCACAGACAGTGGTTCAGTACCTGAGAGAGATTCATAAATTGACCCACGGATGGTGTGTTTAGTGTTTTTTTATTCTATTGGTGTTGGATTGTTTGCTTGGTGCTGCGATATGTTTCTTTTCATGCCTATGTGGCTTGAAGTCTCTGCCCTGAAAATGGTTACTTTGGCTCCACGTCCGTGGTATGGCTTCATTTTGGACGTGGATTTTATGCACCGTAGTTAGACAATATGCCCAGTGAAGCTTTAATCACAAAACCACCGTTTTATTGTCCATTCTAAATCATGTCATGGTTGGATTATTTATTATTTTACTGTTGAGTCTAATACTGAAATTCAAATGTGAATTTCTTTGGGCCATTTGTTGCAAGAACATCATTGTAACTGGGAACTCGTGAAGCTTCTCCCCCTGTTGGCCAGTGCCAGTAGTGCTTCTCCTCTCCTTTGAAATCCACCGCTAATAACTTGCATTAATGCCAATTCAGGCCTCAATAAAATGGCAAGCAAAAAAGAAAGCCAACAACAGATCATGCTTTCAGCACAATTTCATTTTGTTTAAAAAAAAAAGCATTGAGTGTAATTACTTGTGCGGTATAATGTGTTTGTGTTCTTACAAAAATACTTGTATCACATCATTTCACTTTCTCAACACTTTTTCAACTTGCAACTCGGAATGATATACCTGATGCATTTGATCTTGTAATAGAAGTAATATGAGGGTTTACATGATAGGTCATAGATCGGACAACGAACAACCAACAGTAGTCCTTTTGATCCGTCCTTAGATTCTCTCTCATTATACAGCAGCAGCTTTTCATCTTTTCTTTTGAATTTAAGAACTATAGAAAACTACCTTCTATCATATTTCAGACCTATGTAATTACAATGCCCAAGGTTAATTACAAAAACACTCAGAATCAAGGAGATATATTGTTGGCGATGTCAACATGAATAACATGACTATTAATGACGTCCTGCAAACTTTTAACTTGTGAAACTTGGGTGGAACTTTTCCATTAAACACTGATATAAGTGACTTAATTCCTAAAAATAAACAACGCACTACACTCCCCTTTGTTTTACACTATACAGTACTACTTTATGTTATATTGTATTAGTTAAAAATCTCAGCAAGAGCAGCTTTAACCGCATTAAACCTCTAAACCATTAAAGCAAGACTGAGATCAAAAGTCCATCTCTTTCTTTCTCAAATGAGAGATGTGAAATCAGTTGACGTCGCTTTTTTCCACTACTTGGCTAATGCAGTATTGCAGCACCAGAGAAGAGTTTTGAAGCTGGAGCGCTCTCCACCTCCAATAAGAGGCTACCCTGTGTTATCTAGGTTGAGTTTCTGTTGCCATGAGATGTCAGACCCATGAGCACATGTTGCTACTAGACAAAAGATGAGGATAGCTCCCCAAAATACTGTACTGATATGTATACTGATTCCAAGGTTCATGCACAAAGAGCCAAGAACTGAACTTTGAGGGACCAATGTTTTAGCATTTACAACCTATTTCCAATCTTTTCTTTACTCATTCATTTCTTTCATGCAAATGTTTCGTAATAATACCAAATTATTTCAGTCTCTTGTGAGAATTTAGTTTTTTGTTGCTTTTATTTAGTAATGTTATGCCAGTCCATCAACCACAATAGTCCACAAAACGTCAGTTCACTGGTCAACAGTTGCAAGTCATCTGACTTGGTGTCTATTCAGTGGCTGAAAGAAATCTTTTATTCCGCATTTGATATAATTTATGATAATAACATCAAAGAAGTAGATGATTCAATCCCCACCACCGCAGATATAAAACTGTTTTTAATGTCTTCCATATCGCGCGTCTGTCCGTCATGCGCCCGCTCAAAGATCCTCCGCACAATAAAATACTGTCAGATGTTGTCAATGTTTTAAAGAATGTTGAGCAGCGCTTCCAAGACCAAAGCTGATGAAAATGAAAACACATGATGTGTTCTCCCGGCTATCGCTCCTGAACATAGTTTTTTTATGTTGTTTTTATAAGGTACAAGCCTTGCCTGCAGTCCTTTGAAGAGTGAGAATGGAGCACTCAAAGGGAGCAGTAGATCCAACAGTGTTAATGCGTATATGGTTTACATTTGGCCAGTATCGTCATAATGTGGTGAGCACATGTTTGTCGGAGAGCTACTTTGTAGGGAAGATATGATCAAACAGCACTTGAAACTTGGGCACTGATGAGCCGTCCACTTTAACACTGACTCAGATTAGGTTTTTTTTTTTTCTTTGGGATGGCTGTTAGAGACATTCTGATTTTCAGTTGATATTGCCTATGTTGTCTATAAACTTTCAGTAACCCTAAATGTGCCATATGACAGTTTTGCTTGATAGAATCACTCTTCAACTGCTGCCAAAAAGGCAATAACAAATGCAACAACTTGCCCGGAGAATTATCATACAGACAAATCAAAGTTGTGTAGAATTGAGAAGTGCTGTAAGAGATGCCAGGAGTTCAACTACAGCATGAGCTGGCTTCTGTTGGCAACTGGCTTCTCTTTTTAAAATACATCTTATGATGTCATGCATGGTGTGTGGCAACTGAAAAAAAGTGTTGTTTAAATGGAAAAAATGTATTGATGTGGGTAATGAATAATAAAGTAATACAAGACATATGTAGTAAGAACTGCATTCATTCACTTTTAAGTATATTAAGTATAAAGTGTCAAACCGATGGAGTGGACTCATCGACACCAAGCAACACTGTGCGTCTTTAGCTTAAAAATTAAATTGTCTTTCTTGCATAAAAGTGCATTGTCCAGAACCCCTTCCTACCATCTCACCACCCATACAGTCACCAACTGTGCAGTTGTAGTAAACAGTTATGTTCATTAAATTTGTGAAACAGCAGAAAATATGTGATATGTGACAATACAGTTGTTGGATGTTGTTATGGTATATTGTCTAATGTCAATTTGAACCGACTGAGATTAAATTATTAAAGATATGAACATATATTACCACATAAACACACACAAAAGTACTGAAAATAATGGCATTGAGTACCTGGGAATCGGTACCATTGAGTACCGATTCCCAGGTACCGGTTATATTAGATTAGATAAAATTAGATAGCAGCACCGTACTGGGTCAAATGTCAAAGGTACCGTTCCCTATTCGTAACAGAATCAACCATTGATTGATATGGATTTGAACAAGCACTTCAATAAAACCCCACATCATTTTTAAACCTATTGAGCTCTGAAAATGAGGACACTATTTCATGAGGCCCATCATTGATAGTGACCAAACCTTCAGCGGTGTCCATGTGTTGAACAAGTCAGTCTTGGGATTCTTGGACAATATATTAAGGACATATACTTCCTGCTTCGCCAGACGCACTCATTTCCCCTTTGTTCTGTAATTGGAAGTTTCTGTGTATTTGTTATTGCTATTGACAATGCTTCCCCCGTAGCGTTTCATGACTGTGGACCACATAAAATGACTCGGCAGGCTGGACTTGGTCCCTGGGCCTTGAGTTTGATCCCTGTTCTCCAGGGTGCAGATGACCGTCTTAACTGTGGCAGTTTTCTTCTTCTTGAACTGCATTTTCTTGCACATCGTTTCTAAGCTCTTTAGTATAGCTTTTTTGCACTTTATAATATTATTTCTTTTTTAATTTATTGTGATATGTTGTGTACAGAGCATGTTACGAACACGAATTTCCCTTGGGATGAATAAAGTTTTTCTGATTCTGATTCTGGTTATGTGTTATTTTCCATGTTATTTGACTAAATATATCCAGTTGACATTTTGGTTTTAGTTGTTACAGGCTTTCAAAAGAGATATTGTCTTGATCTCACTGTAAGCATGATGGTTTGCTTTATAAGGCTGTTGTTTACTGGTATATATAAAAGCTGTGTGGTTCCTATAAAGCAACAGCAGCGCTGGTGGTATTTTCAAAAGAAATGGAAGAGTCAGGTCACCTACCACAAAGGGGGAGGTCTATGTCCTTGGGCTGACTGTTTCTCAGGAGGAAGCGAAGCTCAGCCACTGCTTTTCTAGGCTGGTGAATAGATCCCATGTTCCCGCTGCTCACGTGCCATCCGTGAACGCCACGTTAAAGCAGGAATTACTTCCATTTGCCGTTTTATGGGCTGTTAATGTGACTTAACTTTCCCTTCTTCCCTTTCAGCCATTAATGCTTCCTCATATTATTTCAGGAAGGTGATCAAACGGCCACCGTCCTAACTCTGTGTGCCATGATGGGCCTCAATTTGATGCAGGACATGTGCCAGCTGGCCATCTGGGACTTAGGTGGCCTTGAAATCATGCTGAACCTACTCGACACAAATGAAGTCAAATGCAAGGTGAGTATCAGTGCCAAAGGCGGCCTTGAGTGGCCCGTAGGCATCAACAGATGTGACCGCATGTCTTCGTTTGAGAAACATGTGCCTGCTAAAATGTGAGCTTCAAAAAAGCAGACTAGTAATTATTCTTCCGAATGTAATAATATGTATGGTCACTTTTTGACCTCCCGCCGACTACTGCAGACATGTGTCTTGTCTATGGAGGTTCTGAGTTGTAAAGGAAGGAAGAAACCTTTGGTCTTTCTCATAGTTCATGACAGAATATATGAAATGAATGGATTACTGTATTCATTGCCAGGTTTGCTATAGGAGCAAAAATATTTCTGAGGTCAGGTCACGGTGTCAACAGCTGGAGCAACAAGGTTCAGACTTTCTTTCACCCAGAAACCTCCACTAGTTCTTCTGTGTGAATACCAAGGCTCCAACGTAGGGTCTACCCAGTGCCTCCTGGAGCAGTTGGACATGCCTGGAATACTTCACAAGAGAGCACAATGCCTCTTTCTACTTTGAATCTCTCCATGATGACTGCTCTCCTCTCTCTAGCTCAGCCACCCTGCAGACAAAAAAACATTCTTCTATGGAAAAAGAATTCGGGCCAATTGAAGAAAAAAAATAATTGGAAGAATTCTGAATTTCTGACTTTAAAGTGAGAATTCTGACTTTAATTTCAAAATTCTCACTTTGTGACGTTGAGCAATGATTTTTGGGGCAGGAATCGTCAGACTAAAGTCAGAAATCTGAGATTAAACTCACTTTAAAGTCAGAAGTCTGAGAAAAAAAAGCAGCGTTCTCATTTTAAAATAAGAATTCTGGCATTTTTTTTTTCTTCACTGGCCCTAATCCTCTTCTGTATTCTTCTGCTTGTATCTACTGTATGCTCTTGTTCTCTCAGTCGCTGGCCAAAGAAAATCATGACCATGGTTCAGAGTAGGAATATAGATCAATTGGTAAATAAAGAGCTTTGCCTTTAGGCTCAACTCTTTCTTTGCCCTGAGGGACCGATATAGGAGTCCTAAATTGACTGAAAATAGAATTAGCCATCCATAAAAAATAAGGATGATGCTATGGATCGTGTTTTTTTTTTTTTTTACAGACTAAAGACATTTATTTCTATAAAAACAGAATTTCCCAAAATGACTGTTTTTTTTTTTTTGTGTGTGTGCAGATTGGATCTCTCAAAATCTTGAAGAAGATCAGTAACAATGTGCACATCCGTTGGGCCATCGTTGACTTCGGAGGTCTGCAGAGGATTGTCAAGACACTGGACTCCCGCGTTGCAGACCTTAAGGCTTTAGCCGCGGAGACCCTCGCCATTGTGGCTACATTCAGAAGAGCGAGAAGAATCGTCAGGCAGTGTGGTGGAATTAAAAAAATGGTAAATAACCATTACAAAGCAAAAAAAAAAAAAAAAAGAATTCCTTGTGAATGCTAATCCATAGAGAAGCACAACTACTTTCTATTGCTTACTTGTGGGTGCATGACCAGACATATGTGATTCTGTTAAAATGTGTAGCGCTGTACCGCTTATTAGACTGTTTCCACCACGTCTGACTCATGTGGACTTTGGGAAACCTTTGATGTGATCCTTTAATTGTGTGTGCACTCATTTCAGGACAGGATGCATGTAACTCATTTGGAGATATTTCCTCCTGAAAGGTGGTCTATCAGCCTCTGTTCACCTGGCATCTCAAAACATGTGGTGATGCAAAGCAGATAAAATGTCCTCTCCATCGTCCGAGCTGCATTCATGTTTATTGACACAGCAACTTGTGATTAAAGCCTCTTTTCTTTGTATATTTTCTTCAGCCCCCGTATCGGATGTTCTCATGTAAGAGTCACTAACAGAAGCATATTAATTCCGCGCTATTCTAAAAGACCACCTTTGAACTGGGCGGCATGCGATAGCTCTGCCTGCTCCGTCTCACTGGCCCGGATCTGGGGATTCGAGCTCTGAATGGTGGCCATATACCGTCACACTATGCTTTTCAAGCCTAACATCAACATTGATCCTGACAGTTTTCCATGGCTAACATCTCTGGCTTTTCATCCACTCAGACTCGTTGCAAATAGAATTTTAATTACACCCTTAATCATAGCCAGGATCCTAATACTTCCATCTGGATGCATTATCACCTCGCGGTTTTTAAGAGGCCCTGGTTTGGTTTGTCTGCTCTCTATTTTCATTTTTTTATTTATTTTCTACTTTCTATGTCTGTATTTAGGTGAAACTGCTGGACTGTGTTCCGACTTTTGCTCGGCCGAACCCCAAGCATGAGAAGGATCTGGATGTGGCTCGCTGTGGGGCGTTGGGCCTCTGGAGCTGCAGCCATGGGAGCAAAAACAAGGAGGCGATCCGAAAGGCTGGCGCTATACCTCTGCTTATACGACTTCTTAAGTCCAACGAAACAAGCATGCTCATCCCTGTAGTGGGCACCCTGCAGGAGTGCGCCTTGGAGGTGACAGCCATTCATCTGAACATGTGCCAATGGAAGCACCTTAATATATATATATATATATATTTATATATGCATTTATCAATTGATTTACAATACTCCATAAATGATCCTCTGAATCCCTGCCTTGTCTTTCAACAGGAGAAGTATCGGTCAGCTGTTCAAACTGAAGCCATGATAAAAGATCTTGTCAAAAACCTGAGCAGTGACTGTAAAGAGCTGCAAATGAGTTGCGCAACTGCGATCTTCAAGGTAACCCACCATGCCGTCCTTTGTTGGTGGGTCTAGACTGTGTTATGAATTGTCCTGACTACTTCACAGTATGCCGAAGACAAGCACATCCGCGACCTTGTGCGCATGTACAATGGTCTTCCTGCTCTGGTGTCGCTGCTGAGCATAGCAGACAACAAGCAGCTCCTGGCCGCCGCCACTGGAGCCATCTGGAAGTGTTCCATGTGCGCCAAGAATATGGCCATGTAAGTCGGGGGGCTGTGGGTCTGCTTTTATGACTGTCACTCCTTCACACATCGACAAATACACACAAACACACCCTTGCAAGAATCCAAAACTCTTTGTCTCCCTGTCTCCAAGTGTAAGTGTAATAACACCAAAAGTGGAGTTTTCCCCTTTTTCTTTCTTTTTTTTTTCCAGACATATGGGGGTACCTTAGTATCTGTCATTCATTGGATCATAGACCCTATAAGCAGGAACAGCCAGAGCATTATAAATGGAAATATTGTAAAAATATTTTCAAAATAGTCATTTTATAACAGATGACAGATGTACAATACAGCCATCTATATGTCTTCACCACCTTTCTTGATACTTGCAATGGAAATTGTTTATGAATCATCTAGTTTCCTAACAAAAAATTAACTTGTACTGCTAAGTTGTGTGTAGAGCCATCCATGACTAACATGGTCATGCTCAAATGTGGCCACAGTGAACTTTGGTGCAAATTTACATTATTTTGGCAAAGCAGTATACACAAATATTGTCCTCTTGAGGCCACTGTAGTTGGGAGAACCACCACTGGAGGCACACTGAGGAGTACAGTTCATTACTTCATTGTGGAAGGCGTAATAAAATATATATCATTGGAAACTTCTGTGAATGTGATTTGAGAGACATATTTCCCCAAATAATGGCAGTGCTTATTTTGATTTTATCCAAAAAAAAGTTTCATTAAACTGCCCCTAATTTGTATCTAGAGTAGTTTAACTATAAAAGGTGACCCAAAAAAAGTCATTGAAGTTACTTGATGCAGAGCAAATATACATATGCATAAATACATGTACAGTAGTTCAGTCTCCCCAACGCTACCCAGTGATGTGCAATTTACTGCGCACGCACTTCAAAATTTGCTCAGTATGTAGTTCAGTGTATACGCTACTTTTGAAAAAAAAAAAAAACAGTGTTGTTTAAAAAACGGGTGCAAACAAGTAAAAAAAAAACAAAAAAAAATGAGATCAATTGAAGAACGACGTAGGGATGAAAGTACACAAGCAAGAAAGTATAGGATGAGCCTGAAGTATAATGGTCACCTTACTTCTTTACACTCACCAGACATGTGAACATTGTGGTGTATTGCTGATACAACCCTCCAAATTGTCACCTGCTTCTTGCTTTAATCATGAAAATGAAGGTGAAACACAGATAACTTTATATGATGGATTAACAAGGATGATGTTGTGGGGTCCTTGGATGTGCAGCCCACACTAATATCACAAGTGTTTCTTTGACACGCGGCTTGTCATGTCACTTTTTCCACTTGCACCATGTCGTCCCATGTTAGTTTGAACGGTCTTAATACATGTTTCATTAGCTCAAGACTTTACATAATGTATTCTGATCGAAAATCTTTCCACATGAAAGAAAGTGTCGAATTTACAGAATCCAATAATAGGTTAGTCACTGCCAGTTAGGGCACCCAAAATTAGGCATATTGAAAGAATCAGATGTGAGATTTTCTTCATCAGACACACGTTGCTGAAGTCTTTCATCATTTGTCATGTTGGACAGAGGTTTATTTATGTCACATTTTGCTTGGTTGCTTCAGCAGTCACACTTCTGGAATAGCTTTTGACTTGCGCTAAAGTGTCAGCTGAATTTTAAGTCAGTCATTTTTCCTTCTAAAATAAATAATGCCTCGCGACATTGCCCTGGCACCTTCGCACGTTTCCACTGCTGTTCCTTGAAAGAGTGATTTAGCTGTATTTATTTTCTTAAACTGCAAGTGACATGTGCAATAACCACCGTGACCCATTTCGATACTCTCTGTCGCGCCAGAACCCGTTCTGAATCTGATAACTCATTTTTTCTGAACCGATGAGAGAAAAGAAATGCTGGTAAAACATGGAGTGCTGCACGATTCTCATGGAAACACTTCCAACTGACGCGTCGAACGGAGACCACAAGGGATGCTGCAACTATTGTGGGAACTCAGTCGTAGCCAATGGTAATTCAAGTCCTGTGAATGAATTGTTTAATTGCCATATGATTTTTTGGCTTGTTGATCTTCTCTGGGCGTTTAGTCTTCTGCTGGCATTTTGAATTAAAATCTTTTCTGAAGTGCGATATTTAGACTACAATTTGGACAAAGCAATTTGAAGCTGAAGTCATGATTACCGTGGTTGACGTTTGTTTTTATTTGTCAACTGCATGGCTTTGACAGTTATGTTTATTTAAGAATGTACTTTTATAAATTGCAAGACCTAATCGTAGCATGCCATAAAAATGTGTTAACTTGCCATATTTGCATTATGTTTGTAATTTCATATATATTCATATATATTCCATATGTAAACATCATAAAACAAGGGCAGCTAAAGAGTTACTGTAGGCAATAGTTTCCCATCATGCACATGTAACATTTCATTCTATTCTTGATCAGTTATCCCCCACAAAGTAGAGCAACTGCTTTGAATCATCACATAAAAGTGTAAGTGGATCTGTTGGTCTAAACTCGGTTTGTAATATTTCATTTAATGTTAATGTCTGGCGAAAACGTTGAACTGACCAAACCATTACACTGAAAAAGTCAGGCTTTAAAGTGCATTTGCTTGTATCAGAAACTGAAATTAAAATATATTTTGGCCATGAGTTGCCCTCGCTGTAATGAGCGGGCAGTTGATCCCAAATGTCTTGGATTAAAGACAAGCCATGAAAAATGTTCGGGGAAATGGATGAGTCAATCTCCATGTAAAATATATTTTTGTTGCGTGCTGAATATTGCGCACAAAATGATAGTGTGTAGGCCATAATTTAAAGAGAAAACCCTTCAAGATTTTGTGTGGTTGCATAGAACAAAAACATGATTTAATGACTTACTGTAGTGTTTTGAGTGTTGACCGAGTGCTTCATGTAATCGGTTTATTTTATTTACGCTGAAATGCTTCATGATACATTGAGGTGCTGTTCAGGTCTTGCGGTATTTCCCACTTGTGACAGCAACACAATTTCTTCAACCTAAATCATTCATGTCCACATTAATGATTGAACATGAATGAGGGGGATGATTTGTCTAGATCTTGGTCTTGATCTTGATCTTGATCTTGATCTTGATCTTGGTCTTGGTCTAGAGCTTGGTTTTGGTCTTGGTCTTGGTCTTGGTCTTGGTCTTGGTCTTGGTCTTGGTCTTGGTCTTGGTCTTGGTCTTGGTCTTGGTCTTGATCTTGATCTTGATCTTGGTCTTGGTCTAGAGCTTGGTTTTGGTCTTGGTCTTGGTCTTGGTCTTGGTCTTGGTCTTGGTCTTGGTCTTGGTCTTAGAGTCACACTCAAGATTAAAAGCACACTACTGGCTGATCCAACTGCGATGCAATGTCCTTAAAGCAAGTCAACTTGAGGCTCAGTAGTCTGTGGCCCCCACCTGCCTTTATGACCTCCATGCAACTGGGCTTTCCCAGCTTGGCTCCGGCCCAACTGGAGCCCCCTTGGGGCATCACTGCTAAACAAAATCAATCTTCATATCCTCACCACACGATCTGAAGAAACCAAACATGAACTATAAAACACTGTGATGTAGTGGAAAGTGAAGTTGAGCTTGCACACATTTAAAACCTATAAATGCATTTATGCACAGACTATATAATGTGTGGCATAAAATCCCTCCAATAAGTTTGAAGAACAACTTTACTAACTACTGAGAGCATCACGATGCAGTGGAACCGGGCGACTGCCAAACCTTGGTCTGTGTTTGCCAGAGCAGAAATGCTCAGGGTCAAGATTGTAGGCTTTCCTTCCAGTTTTGACTACTGCTTTATTTTACCTCTCTTCCAGCCCAGAGATGAGCTGACCATAATTGCCTTGCAAATGATACCGCACAATACCTCCCGAACATCTAAATTTGACTCACTTTGCTCTTCCTCAAAAGACATCCATCATTGATTTTCCTACCGATCAACTGGATAAAACCAAATGGTTTTTTAGCGAAGAAAATGTCACACCGAAGCCACAATCCACCCTGCAGTCATCTGGCTGCATCCATTTTTCTGAGGCAGTGTTTCTTAAATAGACCAGACCTGACTCTTCGTTCATCATTGATAATGTAGTAGAGTATTTTGCTTTATATTTTTGAACAACAGAAAGTAGTGCACTGATTTCCTTCACGTACAGAAGCTTTGTGAGAATAGAACCGTATCTATGGACTTTGACCAAAACCAAAAAGGCCTTGGCCATAAACAAAAGCTTATGTTCCTTGATGCCAGCGACCATAACTGCGAATAAAAAAAGGAGCTGTAGAAGTTTCACCGTACATCAGAGGCTTGTTGAGGCCTTTTTTTGACCTCATCATATCCCTTTAAATGTTTACTATAGTTTACCACGCTGTCGCTTTGGCATAAGAAGGCAAAAAAAGAGGAAGCGCTTCCAAGCCACAGCAAAACTTTGGTTGCGCAAACTAAGAAACAAGTCACAAGTGTGTGCAGGCGTGGGAAAACTGCTTATTCCAAAGGGGTTACATTGATAGTTATGAGTCTCTGTGTCCAATGACATGGAGATTATCAGTTCAAATCAATGCTGGAATATAAAGAGAGCACTTTTAGATTTTTTTATTCTTTAAGCTCTCGTGTGGCACACTCTCATTCCCAGGTTCCAAAGGTATAACACCCTTGAGACGCTAGTTGGCCTGTTGTCCCGCCAGCCTGAGGAAGTGCTGGTCAATGTTGTTGGCGCTTTGGGAGAGTTTGCTGAGATTCCCGCGAACAAAGTCACCATCCGCAAGTGCAGTGGCATCAAGCCCCTCATCAATCTGCTGACTGAGACAAACCAGGTGCGTTGCTAAATGTGTTCAATTTGGTCATCGCTCCTACAATGTGTATCTGTCTTCCTGCCCAGGCGCTGCTGGTGAACGTAACCAAGGCTGTGGGAGCATGTGCGACAAACAAGGATAACATGGTGTAAGTGTAATAATGGTGTTTTATTACAGCCATCACCTACATTTAAACTACTCTAATTGAGTCTTTCTGAGCTTGACAGGGACAAGTGTTTGCAACCGTCATTGTTCTAGTCATGGCAGATGTTAAAAGCCTTGTTTATTGTACCTGCTGATTTAAATATGCTATTGGTTCATTTCCCACTGGTTTACGAGGGCTCTGCGGTTACCTCAGGGCTCAGGCGGGTCAGGCAAACATGCTGAAAGCCCTGCCCTGTCCAAGACCACATTGGAAGGAAAACACAGCCAACCACAACCTTTGTTCTGCGATGCCTTTAACCTCACCCTGTGCATTGTAGCGCATTGTCCCACTTTCCATATGTGCCTCGCTGCTTTTATAAGGCTGCAACGAAGTGCAATGCAATTCTTGTGTTTGACGCAAATGCAACTCGCTTGTCTGAGTTTATGCCGTATAAGAACCCATAACGCACTTGTTTATGTTCACATAAAAGTTATGTGTAGAGAATGTGAATAAAAAGGCAGTTATTGTGGTAATGTCAGTGTTTACCTTGGTTCATGATGGTCTTCTTGTTTTCTCACAGTATGTATATTTGGTTCGACCATGGAACCATTGAGGCGTCACTCACCGCTGTAAACAGGAGAGTCTGATTTCAGCTTCTGCTGTGAAATACTTTTAGACACATATGCAATGCACACTGCAGTTTCCATGGCAGTTAACTGGCTTGAACTCCGCTCTTCTTCCATAGCTGTGTTTTGTGGTTTGATGTTTAACTGAGTGAGGTGTGATGACTTTTTAACATTGGGATCTATATTTTTGACTGTAACCCTGTCTAAGATATAATTTGGAATATATGTCTGCATGTCTCAGATGAAGGACATTTTCAGAGTGTTTATCATGCACCTTAGAATCATACAATTGGCTATAATACTTACAATTACTGCAGGTATTGTTTTCTCGAGTGCAACCAGAATAGATCAGGATCGATGCTGACTTGCACAAAATGATGTTTTATGTGTCTGAAAATGGCTCTTATGTGGTTCTTTTTCATCCATTCTCAGCGGCCAAAGTCACAGCTTCACACATGCATTTAAATTCTGATGGAGCACATCACTTTCACCTTGGGGTGTTGAGTGTTGCTCTAGTGGTGTGAAGTTATCAGCTCTGAAAACCCTGTTCTCGCACCTCAATAACCATCAAGAGTTCAAGCGTTAATGAAGACGTGACTGTGTATATGACCGTGCTTGAGTCTTTCTATCGGTAACAAACCTATCAAACATTCATTGGCTGTTTATAACATGTGTGTTATATGTCAAATTACAATACTTCTATAAATCGTCATCTCTAACATGGAATGCAAGGATGCATCAAACAGTATTTCCTGTTTTCATTCATTATTACAAAATTAATACCACCACTACTACTAATAATAATGGTAATAATAATAATTATTATTATTAGTTGTAGTTGTAGCATTTTTTACTAAAAAATATGACTTCCTGCTTTGTCTTAAACATTTTCCAGGTAATTCCAAACTGCATTTAGCCAATGACAATGTAAAGCAAGAGATTACAATTTCATCTAGTGAAGGCACAGAATTGGATGTTTATTTTAAGACATGAACTTGACGTTATTTTTAGATTCTATCCACCACACCATTGATGATGCTTCAGCTCGTGTGGGAATCTTCTGTGAGTAAAATTGTCATGGACAGATGTGTTTATCGCTTAAACTGTGGCCAAACTTTTTTACTGCGCGCCTGAACGCAAGTCATGTCGAAGCACCGACACGTTCCTCTGCCTCGCTGTGTTACAAGAGCGAACACTCGTTGTTTCATGCCTCCAGGGCTTGTGGTCTCCTCCCATCCATCACTGTCAGCTGCAACTTTATTGCTAATCTGTTTCATACCTGCTTCATGAGAAGACCGAGCTGTTTTGGTGGATGACTTGAAGCTTCACTTTCTGTTTTTGGTCCGGATTTAAGAGGCCCTGCAGACTGGAATCCGATGTTATGATCCTTGGAGACTGATTTATGTGCAAACAGAAGACAGATGGTGCAGGGGACGTCCCTGATGAGTGTTCACTTGTTGCCAGTCACGGAGATACTGTGATTAGGGAGTGTTTAAGTAATTATGACAGCATTCAATGTCGGCCTTGTTGGTGGAAGCACACATGGCGAACACGTTACATGTTATTTATACCAGACAACGCTTGCACTGTGGTGTAATGCTTTGAGCCCCCCCCCCCCCGATTCCCCACTGCAGTTTTGACTACAGTTATGTGTACAACATGAAATACAGCTTATGCTTAAGTAAACCTCACTCAGACCCTATGAAATATAGAGCGACCTGTCTCAGCCACTGTTTGATTTGGAATGAAGTCCTCTTTTTGGTTCTGGTGAAAAACAAGCCACCAACATAAGCGTAAGTTTGTTTCACTTTCTATTTATAAACCTGAGTGTGAAGTGCATGCCTCACCTCTGGCCCAAATATCACTGCCGTTTCCTTCACTGAGCAGAGCCTCTCTGTGTCTCGGTGGGCCGACTTCCACGCAAACAATGGCCTGTTTTATGAAGCATCAACACAAAAAAAGCTGGTTTGAATTAATGCGTCATTTTTTGTTCTCCTTCACCAGAATCATTGAGCAGCTTGATGGGGTTCGTCTGGTGTGGTCCTTGTTGAAGAACCCTTGCTCACACGTTCAGTCCAGCGCTGCCTGGGCCCTGTGTCCATGTATAGAGAACGCAAAGGTACGAGTTGTCTGTCGTCTGCCTCCGTTCGACATTTTTGAGGCAAGGCACACCAAAGCTCCAGGGATCCGGGGTTTCTGTTGTTTTGGAATGAAGTGTTATCTGAGAGTGAGATCCCGCTCGCTAAACAGAAGCACACTTATATCAACACGCTTGTCTCGCTTGCTTTGCCTCCAACCTGCTGCTGTTTGGGAGGTTAGCTGGGGCAGGGTTGAATCAGTGGAGGCTTACATGAACTGCGGGCTAATATGAAGCAGAGATGCTCTCTGGCACACTGATATTGTTGAATTGGGAGGCAGACGGCGAGAAAGAGCAAGTAATATCCTGTGGCGTGGTTCTGACTCCCCATCCCAAATCCTCTCGCAACATGTTGCCAGTTACGAAGAAGGTACATTTAGGCACAAAGCAGATGCTATTTTGATATGTGCTGTCATCGCCAAGGAGAGGCAGTGCCTCAGAGTTTGGCACTTTTTTTCTTTTTTTTCTGGATCCCAGAGTTACCTGATAGTCAGAGGGAATTATCATTTGCACATCACTGTTCACTGAGTGATAAGGTTGTATCTACACGTGTCACAAGCAGAGACAGTCAAATAAAAATATTCTGAACTTGATACCCCTCACAAATGGTGGAAAGCAGCAAATAAGCAAACATGGAAAATAAATATGATTAACACATGAATTAGATTAAGATGAGGCAGCTCACCGACATTCTGCGCCAGGCTGCAATTTTTCTTCAAAAACTACTAATACCATTTACTCAAATTTGCTGCAAACACCACCTCCTTTCAGACCGAGTCAAGACCAAGACCAAGGCTTTAATCTGTTTTTCATTTTGAAAAATGCATATATTTTATTTATTTCTGAATTTGGTTTTATTATTTATGTTATTTATTTATTCATTTTTTGTTTCAAAATTTGTTTCATTTTTTATGCATATCTTTCTGTGGCTATGACCAACTCGTGTGCAGTCTTGTTTTTTAAAATGATTATTGAGCGCCATAACTCTGGGAAAAGAATAAAATGCTGAAGTCTTTTCATTTTAAAATGACATCAAACGTTTAAAGACTTGCGCACACACTGGGAAAATGCAACAACATAATTAAGGATCTTTTGTGGAGTGTGCACTCCGGAAATTTAATGCGTTTGTGCATTAAAGAAAATTAGCAACTGTGGATTCAAATAGCAATTGATGCGTTGTAACGTGAAGATCAAAAGGAGCACCATCCCATGGTTTAGCTAACCCCAACCTCCGTCTTTCTTTTACGTGACGTGCTGCGATGGCGTCGGGACATGACGCGGAGGGTGAAACATGTGCTCCAATTGAAGGCCTGATGCGTCAACATGCAACGCTGAAGGTTGCCTGGGGCGTCAGTATAGGACGCCAAAGTCCTATACCATGGGGATCCTCACTCCCATGGTATCAATATATAACACCATGGGAGTGAGGATCTGTTGCTGCAGTAAATTCCGAGACTGAACCCATGACCCTATCATAACATGACTAGTATCATTTGGCATGAACATCTCAAAAGCATCTCAGAACAATATACGTTATACATATAAAACAGATTTTCGCTCGTGTTGAATATTTATCAACTATAGCGTTTTATTGGCTTCTAAATTCTCTCGTTTTCGCACTTTACACTATCACTAACTAATATAACTGATTTTAAAAATATGTAAAAAAACATACGTGTGCATACATACATACATGTGTCTTTATATGTAACTCCCCACAAATCGCAGAAATAGCTGTGCTCAAATCAAAAGTCATTTATAGCATAGTGTCTGTCATAAACTGCCAAATTCTGCATTTGTTTAATTTCTCCTCATCATCCTGAAAATGCGACGTTTTGTGACACCTAAACAAACTGAACACAAATTAATGAATTTTAAAAATCTCAGCACATTGACCTACATTTTTTAATATTTTCCCTGCAAACTAGAATTTTCGGCTTGAAAGCGTTGTTGTTTCGCATGTAAATGCATTAATCCATGCATGTATCCATGCACGCAGGCATGACAACAAATATTTCTGGCTTCATATAATACCTCTGACAGTGCCTCACTGGTTTTGTCAAGCAATTAAAACTTGGGATGGTATCAATCCCAGAGCACGGTTCTCATTTCCAAAGTGCAATTTAATATTGCTCTATTAGATTATCACTATGATTAAAGCAAACAGCTTGTCAGTGGGAACGTCTGTTTAAGTTTAAGCAAATACCTTCAGTCCAGACAGGTGTCTTGTCTTTTTTTTTTTTTTCTTGGCTGGGATTTCTGTGGCGTAGAAAATGATGCATGGTCACCATATGGGGACTGCAAACCAAACAGTGAGGGCTAACCACGTTTGACACTGTTTGTTGAGATGTTTTTTAGGGCAAATCAATGAACAAGTTTTTTCTTTTCTTTTTTTTTTTCATGAGACGGGGCAACGACAAGAGCTCCTTAACCATCAACTTAAGGAATATGATATAGCTGCTCCCATACAGGCTCTATTTAGCTATAGACACATGTGGCTTGAGTTAGTAGCTCCATCGCAGATTTATGAGAGCTGTGGTCTAAATGTGTCTGCTGGATGCACCACATAAACACTGAAATTCAGGCCTTTAATGCCGCGATTTCAAACATGTATACTGAAGTAGTGAATCATTGCTTTTGCTTGACTCCTATATCTGTCCCTTGTAATGTAGAATGTGTCATTTATATGTGTCAATTTGCGTGTTAGTCAAGTTTTGAAATAGGAGAGAGAAAGTGAAAACGTGTTGTCCGCCTGCAGAATCTTAACACTTTGACAATCTGGCTGCCTACCCACGTCTTGAAAAGGGTTCTGGCTAGTCCTCTGCAGCTGGTGGCTTGAGAGAGCTTCCTGTGTCACAGGGACTCTGCAGGCCAGGCATCATCAGTATTCTTCAAGCATAGTTTCCTGCTTGTGTTTGTGGGTCTAAAACCTCCCCTACCCCTGTACACATGGCTCATCCGCTGGCAGCGCATCACAGGAGATACACCACATCCTTCCACTTACTTGGAAAGGAAATGTATATCATTTAAAAAATCATATTATACATTGTCTGTATTGCCATTCGGGACAACCACACAAGTGTCTTTCAGCTTCAGATGGCCTAAAGACAGTGAACTCCCAGCCACCGTATTCCATCTCTCACTTCAGATTTGAACACCTCCGGTGTTTCTCTTCACATCTTGCGGCAGATCGGAGCTAAGCTGAAGGAAGGCTCCCACCTAACAGAACATCCTGACTGTTTTTCGCACCTTAAACACCTCAAATATCTCTTTAAAGCTGGACCTTCATGTCAACACCTGTGCAAGTCCGTCCTAAAAATGGTGGGGCTTCAGACAGGGATTTATGTTCAGAAGAAACCCTCAGTGCGTTGGTGAGCTGTTTTCAAATCGCTGCCGCATTTCTCTCAGCCAGCTCTGAGCTCACTCCCCAGACTGCAGAATTAAAAACTTAGATCACTAAGCTTTAAATTTCTCCGATAATTTTTCGTTTGCCAGAGATACTTGACTTTCACCAGATGCAGAGATGTTTTTTATTGTCAGGCCCAATGGTGAATTTGACATGTATACTTACACTGTGCCCTTTTGTTTTGTCTGCTGAAATAAACTGGCCTGCATTTCTATTTTCCTCCTCATCTTTCTCATTCTCCCAATCATGTCTACATTGCTAAAGCGGCAGCTAATAAGCCTTTTTGACTTCAGGGCGCGGAGGAAATGGTTCGCTCGCTCGTCGGTGGATTGGAACTGATTGCTAATTTGCTGAAGTCGAAAGACAACGAGGTGCTGGCAAGCATCTGTGCTGTCATCGTCAAAATCGCCAAAGACAAGACGAACCTGGCAATCCTCACCGATTGGGGGGTCGTCCCATTACTGGCCAGCCTGACAAGCACAGTGAGTACGCGTCGCTGCTGGAGAGGAACAAGCTTTTACTGTTCCACTGCGTCGTGCTTTCAGCCCGTACACAAATAACACATTTACCCTTTTCAAATCATTTCAATGCAGCTATAATGAGAAAAGCATTGGCATATTTTGCCGGGAGCCTCTTGCAGAGTTGGTTGTTTGTTGCGTTGTAAATCCTAATCTCTCGGGTTTAATATCATTTTGTTGTGTACACAGACCGATGACAGACTCCGCTGTTACCTGGCCCAAGCCATCAGCCACTGCTGCCTGTGGGGGAGCAACAGGACGGCCTTTGGAGTGGCTGGAGCGGTGGCGCCGTTGGTGCGCTACCTGAAGACTGATAACAATTCAGTCAAACAGAGCACAGCCATGGCCCTCTACCAGCTGTCCAAGGAGCCACGGAATTGCATCACCATTCACAGAGAAAAAGGGCTTAAGGTCAGTCAAATTCTGGGCTTTGTTTCATTCCCTCCGTGTTTTATACGGCAGACATTTGAAAACAAATGTTTATTGGTTCTTTTTGTGACTCAATCTGGCTTAATTACATTGAAGCAAATGTTCTTTGGACTCTCACCGCCCTTGTTATAGGGATGTGTGAAAAACACAAGTAATAAACTTTGACTATTTTAGGAGCCTTTGACCGACAGAAAAGAAACACAGTGGGTTTTTTTTTTTCTTCATGAGACATGAGTCCAATTCTGAGCCGTCATGGGAATTCAAGAAGAGCAAATAGGTCTGTGTGTGCAAAGTGCCATTTCTTCCAGTAAACCCCAGATGCCATCACGACACCAGTCAAAAGGGGTGTAGCTGTGGGTAACCGTTGCTAAGGTCCTGTCCAGGACATCCGGGCGGAATGAAGCGGCGTTATGTTCTGTGCAAAAATCCGGGTCAAGCAAAGATAACGCTGCTGCTGTTGTTGTTCACCAGCAAAGCAGCAGTCTTGGTCTGCTTCCAAGAGCGAGTGATTGTGTTTACATTCGTCTCTGTCGGCGGAGATTTCATATGAAGATTACTCTCTGCTCACCAATGATCAAACCCTCGGAAAAAATGGCTGTAATGAAGTCATGTTTTACAGAGACCGACTTGAACTTTAGAGACGTTGATGCAGCCACACTGACTCGTCCTTTCCCTAAATAAAACGTGGTTATGCCACTCAAGCCAAATGTTCCCAAGTTCATTAAACGGTTTACTCTTCTGTTACAGCACAATGCTGTTAAACTGAAGCCATAAATGAGCAAAGCGTTGGATGCTCAAATAAAGTTGCTATTTGAAGAAACCTTTTTTAACATGACGCCTTTGGAAATTAGTGATTACATCAATAGAGTGGACAATGATCGCCTCTTTTACATGGAAACTAGACACACTAGTTGAACACAGAGACATCGTCTGGTTGTTTTTGCTGTCATGCACTGCTTCGTTTCGTTTGAATCTTATTTAAATATGCGCATATTAGATTTTTACTTGTGTGAAGTTGCTGAATGAAACCAACTTAAAGTGAAGCACATGCACAGCTACTTGTGAGGAAATACTGCTACACGAAATTCTTCAGAGTACAAGACTCACGTTGGCACCTGCAAATGCCAATTTTAAACATAATTTCCACAAATTTCTGTGATAGATAAAGACGATAAAGAACAGATTCACATATGCAATTAAGTCAAAAAAGAATAAATAATATTCACACTGTAAAAAGTGTGAAATGTGCAGCATTTAGCATAACACGATGATGATGGCACATTTAAAAAAAATGCCTAAACTCCAATGTCTTTTTTTCATACAAATGGCCATTATGAACAAGAAACTGTTCTGGGTTTATTCATGTTGATTTCATTTGTGTTATAGTGGCCCTTAACTTGCAGTAGCAGAACACAGGTATTGATCAGCTGGGAATCCATTGAAATATTCATTTGTGATTCTTGCTATTTATCTGAATGTAGTGAAGTAAGTTATAATAATTGATAATACACGTACCGTAATTTCCAGACAATAAGCCGCTACTTTTTTTTCGCGGTCCGAGCCATGCAGCAACACCGCGGCTAATATATGGATTTTTAGACGCTGAAATCAGATGAAATCAGAGGCGATGAAAATCAGAGGGTTTTTATTTACCCATGAAGCACTACAAATGCGCTGTTTTCGCCCGCATGTCCACAGCTCCGTCAACAGAGTTGATCTCCTGGAGGTCTGGAATCGAGAAGAAGCCACTGAGACCGGCAGTGGCGTCAGAACTTTGGGCGTGCGGGCGAAAACCGTGCATTTTGAGGCCTTTAATGTGGATAAGAGATGTGAGACGCTGTCTCGAGACAAAGTGTGTGAACAAGATCTATTTTCCTTCTTAAATTTTGTGGGTGCGGCTAATATTCCAGTGCACTCTATAGTCCAGAAACGACGGTAATTTTATTCCCAGCATTCACATGAAACAAACAGGCTTGATGAACCCCATCTGTTTTTTTATTTTTTATTTTTTGCCAATCCAGGCTCACTAATTGCTTGTTTTGGTCTTTTTGCATTTTCAAACTTCCAAATTACCACAGATCTATTCGAGGTCCAGACATTTGGAGTGGGAACAGTGCTTTGCAACTCCGACCACTTGGGTTTGGTAACTTTTCTTTACCTAAAATTAACTAAATGACTTTTGCTCAGAATATAATTGACTTGCCTTTTATGAGCGAGCCGTGTCATAAAAGCGAATAAAGCCTGTAGTTATACAAAGATGCTTATGTGAGTAATCGGGAGTGTAAATTTGGCTTCGCTGAAAGGAGCGCTACCGTGTTAAAAGGCTTAGACATCAGTGTTAAGCCAGTGAAAGCATTTTTGCTGGCCTCAATCGAACGTTAAAACTGCATGCGAATAACAAATCTTTTGTAAGTTCAATACAGAGTTGTGTAAACCGTTATTCCCGCTTTGTTTATTTTCTATGATTATCTGATTTCACATCTTCCATTGTGTATCGTCTTGTTCCGATGCGGACATTTCCAGCTCTTTTTATTCCCTCTGAGTTTGCCCTTTTTAATGTTCCAGTTTAAAGTTGCAACATAACGCTGTAATGTATTTTAAAGAGCTTAATTGCAAAAAAAAACAAAAAACAACACAGGCAGCCTCATTGTTCAGTCTGACTTCAGCCAGTCTGGACGGGAGGTGAATGCCTACCTGCTGGCCGGACCCTGTGGAGACATTACGGCAACAGGCTGTCGATCTCCAGCCTGCTCTAAAACTTGGAGGCAGAGAGAACACTGAAACAATGCAGTCGAAAAGTTGTAAATATACCTGGAGGTAGTTTATTGACAACCGATATGAGGGAATGTGATTAATTTACGAGTTGGTGTGAACGTCTGAACTGTCTCGTATTATTGCAGCCTTATTTTTAAGTGCTTTTCTGCGCCGTTGAGAACCTTTCCAAACATGCTCACCCACATGTAGTGTACAGTTTCCAATGAACGACAGTTTCTCTTGCACTCGAGTTGTTTTTAAAAAGTTTCAGTCCTTCCCTGCAAAACTTTATGGTTGCGCCATGAGATCCGTGAAGGAAATTAACCCCTGAAAAGAAAGCAATTTCAGTCTGGAAAATGTATCGGTGACGTGCCTCAGCGTGTTTCATCATTTGTCAATGGGCATAGAAAAGAATCAATTCATTATGAGGGCTCCAATCCCTCACTCGGAAAATAGGCTCATCACGACTGGCTAATTTTTATGGATGCTCTGAACTGCCATCGTAAGTTATTTTTAACTATGTATAATCTTGTTCATACGAGAAAATTATTACGTTCATACGTGAAAAAAACACGTTCGTACACAAGAATTATCACGTTCCTTGGAGCTTCAGCTCGGTGGTCTCCGGTCATCCCACATCCGACGTACAAACGTGTTTTTTTCTCGTATGAACGTAATAATTTTCTCGTACGAACGTGCTAATTTTCTTGTACGAACGTGTTTTTTTTCTCGTACAAATGTAAAAAACGAGATAATACATAAATAAAAATAACTTCCCATGGCACTTTAGAGCTTCTGTAAATTTTAATATCATTAAAAATGTATTTTTGTATTTTGTCTATCTGTGGTATTTTTGTGAAGAATATACTGGAGTCGTCATTATAATTGCGTTGAGGTGATGTTTGTCTGTGTGTTCGCAAAATGAATGGAATTCCATTTGCCCTTTTCAGGAAATGTTAGTCATGGGATAAGACAACACGAATCCTTCATATTATTCATTACCCTGTGGTAGCGAGAGTTTCTTCCTCACACCTACTGTATGTCTTAGCAAAGCCAGTTTCAGAGCACTTCTGGCACCTGCTGGCCCATTAACTGCTATCATTGATAACTGAAAAAGGTATTGAATTGTAGCTTTTCCCGCAGAAACATTGCTAGAGTGGCCAGGGGGGCGAGAGAGCTTGACAGTGTTGGCGTGTCGGGCAGGCTTGTAGCTTCGTGTCAGCTTCCACCTGATGGAGCAGTGGACACGTGGGTAAAAACAGCACACATAAAACGCCTGTGATTTCATTGGTCAATATTTTGGCAGCATGGCGCTCTGTAGCCTGTAATAATCCATATATTTGCTGTGTAGTATAAGCCACAGGGTTCAGACCGCAAGAAAAAGTAACAGTTTATAATCCGGAAATTATGGTAAATGAGTGTACTGGTGGAATTCTATCCTTTTGGGATGCTTTTAAAGTTACATTATTTTACACTTAGCATGTACACTCAGTTTGATAAATGAAGGCCCTTCAGGTAAAGAATATTATTTATGCCTTTAAAAAAAAACCTCTCTCTCTGGGATGAATCATCTCTGCCGTTTGATTTAACACCCACTCTTGGTATCTCACAGTTAAAATGTTCATTTCATGGCATGTACAAAGATCAACAAACGCGAAAGTGCTGAAACCATAAATCCTGATTTCAGCCAACTATTTGTAAAAGAGGCTCTTTCACCAGAGACAAGTCAATTGATGTTCACGACCAATTGCTGATGGCATTTATCTGTAATTCTTAAGTCCGTAACATTCACTGAGATCCGCCAGGATCCATCAGTGTGTTTGTTTCCGAGAGCACACTTCTTCCGCAGTTTGTTTTCTCTTCCTCTCACACCGCCTGAGACTCAAAACGCCAGGCTGAAAAACAGACCTGAATGAAGGCAGTGGAAGCCGACACGCACCAAGCAGAGCGTCACTAGTTTACTTCAGCAGGCGACTGCTGTGTAACCTGATTTCAGGTGCGGTGAGAAGATAATACTGTGTTGCCTGCTCTGTTATGACGACCATGCTTCCGATATTCAGAGTGTAATATTTTAAAACCGTTGATTTAAACTTCTCACAGCCACACCAGACATGCCAAGCTTCATTCTTCTACCCTTGAAGTCCTCATTGAGGGCTTCTGTCCCTGCAACTGGAGTTTCACCAGAGGCTGCAGAGAATGTTGTTTACCTAAACGTCCCTCACTGACTTGCTCCTGTAAATGCTGCTGTCTGTTTATGTGGCAGGACGACATAGCAGAGTCTGAAACAGCGAAATCCAGAGGCGAGATTTTCTCCTATTGGAAGAATTGAGCCAGTTACATGACTGAACTTGGCGCACGCTTAACACTGTGACACCTCCTGGTGTGAGCACACGTAACAATGTTCGCAGCCTTCCAGAACTGGACCTCCCCTCCTTCTAACTCAGCGGGAGTGAGACAGGCAGCGTGTTTCTCAGCTCCCTTCCTGGAGGTCAGGACTCGCTGGAGAGTTCTCACCTCAAATTCTCTTGATTCCCTTTTCAAAGTTGGGGCAAGTGTTCATGTTGTGGCGGCGAGGGAATATCAAACAAGTGCTATATTATATCCGCGGAGGTCCCAGCTGGGAGGGAAATGGCAAGTGAGGGAAAAAAAAAAGGAGAAGCGAGACACGCTTATCTGAGTGTAGCTGTGCGCTTCGGGAGACCTTATTTGGCGACGCCTGAATAACATGCTATGAGGTTGGCAAAATGCTGCCTCTGGCACTTCTCAGGCCTCCTCTCCTTTCACAAAAGAGACTTGTTTAGTGAGCGGTGTGTTTCCCCACTCTGTGGATGTAAGTTTGCTCTCAGAGGTGTTTTGGATGCTATTTAAAGTTGTATTAAACCAGCAGGGCGAATGCTTCACATAGATTCTTCAACACTGCTGCATTGACAAGTCAGAATACTGAAAGCAGCTATCCACAAAGGAAAAGAGGTTTGGGCTTTTTTTTCCCCCCTCCTGACTTGTTCGAGTTAGATTAAAAGTTTGTCTGGTCGCTGCTTGGAAACGGCTTTCTCTGCTGTTTGCCGACGGGAGAAATGTGCAGAGTGGCATTTGCATGTTTACATGTAACATGAAGAGGTTTCGGGGTCAACCTCAGCTAACATGCTTTGTGAACTGGGGTTTAGAAAACTGCTCAGCTGTTCCGTGTAGAGGGAGAGAGTGACAACAGACCCTCGAGTCTCCCATCTGTGCTTGGCAGACAATAGTTTTCTTTGTGTTGGATGACGGAAATTGAGAAACTACACGGAGGAGGCTGATGCTGAAGCTCCGAGTTAAAGAGCTCACGCTGTGTGGTCCCTCTGCTACTCAAGTGAAATCAGCACAACCAGACATTCGGCTCATAACTCTGTGGCGTTTTCCCTTCAACATTCATCTGTCTTATGAGAGCAAGCAATGATGGGTCTTGATATTCCTGACATAAATAGAGTGTCTTTTGCAGACGGGGAAAGAGTGTTTTTTTTTCTTTTTTATCCATTTTGCAAATTAAAACAGAAACAAATGAGTCTAGCCAGACGTTAAGTTCACCCTTTAGTTCTCATAAAATAATCTGGTTGAACCGAAATGAGAAGAAAGTCTTTGGCACTATGTTTTCTGGATTTATTTTTCATAGCTTCTGTGGGACCACAAATTTATTGAACCCTTGCACTGATGAACTTCCGTTGACGTTGTGCGTCCATTTTGGCAACTGATGCCGAGCTTTGCTCCATCTATATAGACGCGTAAGTTTGTTTGAAAAACAAAAATATTCAGTCCAAAATATGTCATGGTGTTTTCAACCGATATTTTAGCCGATATCTTCTGTCCGCTCATTGACGTTGCATGGGTCTGGGATCCTTTCTTTATCCGGCAGTGTGAATTTTTCTTGTTCAAAATTAGCCATCTTTTTACAAGTTGCTCTCTCATGTACAAGTCTTTCCAGCTTTTGCAGATGTTTCCAGATTTACCTTTGCCATTTATAATCTCCAAATATACCAAAAGATTTTCTTGTGGGCCACTTAAAATCACCTAGTGTTCATCTTTTGGTCCCGGGGTCTGTTGTAGCGGGAATAAGCAGCAAATCGGGAGTGAATAAAGTCCAGTTTTCTCCTTTTTCTTCTCATCTCCTACTTTAAGTTAAGCCTCAGGCAGCAGCAAAAGGTCCCAAGTCAAGGGCTTGTTTTACTTTGGGACTAAATGAAAGCTTATAAATAGCTGCACATCTTGGGTTTTGCTGATCCCCTAAAAGCAAAAAACATTCACTCAAAAGTGAAAACAGTTTTGGTGGGCGCACTTCCCAAAGCAGTCGTGGTTAATTTCCATTTAAAAATGTTACATGAGATATTGTCTCGTTTGTTGTCCAAATGGTTGACTTCAGTGCGACACTGCTGCTGCAGAAGAGGAAGCCAAGGAAACAATCCACTAGTAGTCCAGACACCACATTTGTAATCCCCCCTGGAGAACAAGCTCTCAAATATTTGGGGATTAGCAGCGCCCCCAAACATCTCGGTAGTAGCTGTATTTATCAAGGCGTCTTTATGTTTAGAAGCAGGGGGACCTTAAGAGCTTAGCTGGGGGATGTAATGATGCCATTTGTTCATCATTGATGTAAACAAGACTTTCCGACGTAATTGCGAGTGTGGCTTAGGAAACCTCAACGGCAGGCCATTGTGATTTTTATGAAGAAGCACACATTGAACGAATTTGCGTTCACTCACTGCAGCAGAGTATTTATGCTTGCATTTGCTTTTATTTTGATTCCGCTCCGCTGTCGCCCACAAACATGATGGAGTGATTTTGCTGAAGATACACACATGCCACTCAGTCGTCGACCGGCCTCTTTTTATTCCTTTTTAATGTGTTACTGAATAAAGTGTGTAATCTCTCTGGATTTTGTTCCGCACTGACATCTTAAGTCGTACGAGCAGATGGATCACATGCTGCTGTCACAGTTGTGAGAGTGGTCTTCCTCGGATAAGTGCGCTTCACTAACTTCTGTGGGAGCGCGTGCTGGTGCGCCTGCAGCTCTAACAATGCCAGTCGGATTTCTGTTTGCTCTTTGTGGTTATTTTAAGGGACTTTTTTTGCCTGCATGATTGTGATCTGCGCGTTTAGAACCACCTGCATGTAGCCTGTAGGTGCTGTAAAGAAAAGAGCCATGTGGCCCATCAGGTCTGTATCTCTATTGGTACAGTCACATCAAACACAAATATATGCATCAAACGCTAATAAACATGAAACTGTTGCGCTACAATATGGACATTTAGAGTTAGGGAGAGCCGTCATAAATTCGACATCAATCTTGTTTGCTCTACGTCTACTAGTAATACATTTTAAGTCCTGGTGCTCAGTTTTGGTTGACTAGTGCACAAGTACACCTGAATGGTAAAGCAAAAAGTGTCACGCCTAATATTACAGTAAAAAAGATTCACCAATAGCATTGGATACATTTGTCTACTAGTGCTAGTAGTGAACTCAAAAACTTGTACTAGTGCCAATAGTGATCTCAATAACTCATACTAGTGCAAAAATAGCAAAATAATCTGCTAGTAGGCTATTTTTACTATTATACTATTTAGTATTATTATTTACTATTTTTTTTACCTTCCCCTGTATCACATTGTCTCACACGAGTGCGCAAAAAACTTTACTAGTAAAACTATTTTATGTTTACCAGTAGTTCTAGTTCAACAAAAATCTTCTTAGTAGTGCGAGTAGGCAGTTTTTGGTGAATGAGCACTGCTTGTGAAACCAAAACCTGCACTAGTAGACCCAATGCAAATGGAGGTTTGGGTGTGATTGCCAAATTTCCACTCTCTGATAGGTCAAAATATTTTAAACAGCCAATAGGAAGCCACAATTCATTCATCCCTGCCCATTTATTAGCATTTAAGCATTTACTCGTGACACTTTTTGCTTTACTAGTAAGGTGTACTTGCATACTAGTCAACCAAAACTGAGTGCAAGTGTTCAAAAATGTAGTACTCTTGGATCAAAAGGTTGATATCACCCATGTCGAATTTATGACCAAACAATCCAGGCGACATTAGCTGCTCAAGTGGACAAAGCCGACCTTATTTGACAGTTCACCGCATTAACCAACTAGATTCCAGAATTCATTGTGGTGTATGCAGGGGAATATTCAAGAGAATGTAGTAGTGGTTGCTGGCAACACATCAGAAGACTGATGAACCCAGAGAGGGCGACATCCAAAAATGTTTCATTTTTTTTCTATACCTCCACAGTAGATCAGTTCTGCGCCACCAATCCACCATGTTGACTTTCCACTAACTTAAGACCCGCCCACCGGCAGACTGACCTGCTTTTTTCATGCGTCTTGACAGACAGAGGAGCGCAAAATTCAGCGCCAAATGTTGTGGTCATACCCTAATAAAAAGACTTCAAGCCTTTCGTTCTTTGTACATACAGAGTTGATATCACATTTTTCTGTGTCCATTTTACTGTTCCCGCAGATCCTCGTCAGGCTCATGGAATCCGATGATGAGGTGCTTCATCGTGCCTCCGCCGGCTGCGTGCGGAACATCCGTCTCCTGGCTGAGGCCAACAGGGATTCCAAGTTATTCAAATGAAGCTCAGTGGCGGCGCCAGCGCTCACCAGCTCGCAGACTCTGTCCACGCTCATGCAACAGGTGACACCAAATTTGTCCCTCGACATGAGAAAGAGTTGGGATTTCATGAATCCTGATGGTCGGTACCTGAGCTAGGATTCATTTGTTAGTTACCTCACTAAATCGTGGACCCAAGTGTGCAACTTTCCATGGAATCCTGTGATTACAGAACAGAACCCGTGACAGCGCCAGCAACCCGTCTCATTCCTAATGAACCCTCATAGCCCGACTGTCAATGTCCCGTGCAGTAGACTGTTGTAGCTTCAGGCTGCTTCAGATTTGAATTATTTGATGCTTCGCACTGATCTGCCCACTTTCCAGCACTCCCATCGCAGTATCGGTCCATGTTTCCTTTGTCTGAGTTTACTTTATTCCTCAGTGTAAGACCTACACACTCTTTCCATTTCAGCTTCAACAACAGTGTAATCAGGAAGACTAAACAAGACGATGAAAAAATATATGTTTTACATAACTGATGAGGTGGAATCTCTTTGCTTTCCACTCATCTCTTCTGGAGTCTCTATGAATATCTGAAGAATCTGCTCAGTGACTGTTGCAGTGATGTACCTCTGTGTAGAGTGTAGGAAACAATAAAACTGTGAACGTGGTAAAATATAACTTGAGACAGACTAAATCATCTTGTGGACGACAGATGAAGATCTTTATATCATCAAATGTTTAATTCATTTTCTGGCTCTGAGCATTGAGTCTCACTCAGCAGGAGAGAGAAATCATGTACATTCACTCAAATGATTTGAAATAGTAAATAAATACTTGCAGGCTCATGCAGCGTCACTAAATCAAGAGAAATGGGAATTTGTTTTTAAAAGATGAGTTGTTTGTGAGGCAGTTTTGGAGAAAAGGAGGGGGAACTCATTTGGTGAGTTTGAGTTTTGTGATTGTCACGAACATGCAGTTACTGATCCACCACATCACATCGGGAGAGATTGCGGAAAAACTTTTGTCATGGTTACGTTGAGATTACTGGAAGAACAGTCTGGAGCACTGCACTGGATGCCGTAAACCAATGGATTGTGGGGTTCACTTCCCCCACTGATCCATCTTTTGCCACAATATGTCTGTGCTCCATTTGTCTACAAACGTGGATCGATAAAGTTCATGGACTGACCTACTGATATTTGTTGTCTTCCTGGAAATTTTAGTTAAACGTCATCACTTTATAAACTTATTTTCTTGTTATTTTCAAAGGAAACACATTATTTTATGTGATCACTGCTCTTGTACCAATCCTTCTCCTGCTCATTGAGCAGGAATTTCTACCATTTCTATATTTTCTCACTTCTAAGGCATCATATATCGACGATTCTCAAGTGGACTATTGCGTTTCCTGAGGCTGTGTGCAGTACGTCAGTCATGTAGAAGAAAGATGTTGGTGGGTGTTAAGGTGTGTTCCTTTTAATCTGGATATTCATTCCTGCCACTTGGTTTATATAGCTCCACAAATTATTATGTGTTTTAAACAAGGTGCGCACAGTCGTCTCCCCCCGTGGATCCTATCCCCAGCCCCTTCTTTTAAATGTCCACTCGATTTGATACACACGATACTCGATATGTGACGCCCTAGTCGTAAGACTGTGTTAAGTTTGTACTGAGCAATTGTCACGTTGTTTAGACTTGTTCTGCTGCTGTGCCGAAATGGAGGGATTGAGGTTAAGTCTTTAGTCTTCTTTCCACCCAGAGTAGAATGAGATGTCATGAATACCCCTTGAGAACTTGAGTACAGTGCTATGTTGTGAATGAAAAATTGACTTGCAGCCCCAGTACTTGAGAGGTAAACCAGAGCTATTCTTTCTCTGTTCGCTCCAATTCAGCCTGCAACAGTGTGAGATGTAATGAACAAACCTATTGAGAAGTCAACAAACCATTTCTGTTGTCATACTGCTAAGCTAACATGAACAGGGAACATTTTGCCACCCATTAGATGGCAACATAAATGTCGTAAATAAAATAACTTCAGACAGATGGACTCTTTCCATCCGCACAGTCGTAGCTTGTTACATGCTTGTTAGCATGATTGTTAGCATGATGGATGTGGATATTACCAACAGTGATGTGACTTTGTTTACATGTCTATCTGCCTGCAACGCCGTTGTCCTGGTCCCAGTTAGCGCAGAACCCTTTCCGGTCGACCACAGAAGCTGCCACAGAGTCTCACGGGACTTCCATCATTAATATCTGCCATGTGCTAAAATAGAAAATTAGCCGATCATTGAACATGTGTGGTTGAAAATCGTCCTCAGTCTTTGAAGCCTAAACGCATCCAGCTGCTGGCGCGGGTCACAGCGAGAGCACAGGGGGAGGATGAGTGAGCAGACTGTTACGCAAAGACACAACTCGGTCCCAAATAAATAAAGCAGTGAACAAATAAAAATACCTCAGTAGCTTTGCGGTCAAATATCGTTAATGTTAAGGACTTTGCGGCTTGAGCTGCATCTCCTGTGTCACCCGACGTTGTTAGCGCTCCATTTTTTTTTCATGGCTGCTTGTAATTTCCCTGTCAGTTCTGGTTCTGTAGAATTTCAGACGTAATGAAGTCGAGATTCTGATTTGTGAACATCTCAGTGAACTGCCCCGACCTTTACGTTGTGAACCTGATGTTGAACTCAGAAGGGAGGCGACTTTGAGGAAGTCTAGTAAGTTGGTTTTCGGGACCATGGCCCTGGGGCTCATTGGTCATAAAGCCACAGTTGAGAGTATTAGTCGTGCCACAAACCCTCTGAGAACCGAAACTGCCACTTTTTTTTGGCTTGCCGTCCGACACAGGGACATTATTCAGGGGAAATTAGAGGTTCTGCATCCACGCCTTGGCATAGCCGGCAATTAGGTCCGGCTCTGGCCCTTCTGGTCACCATTCAAGAGCCCATGCTTCTCATCACCTCACGGAAGAGATGAAAATAGTGGAGGGATATCCCCAATGTTGTTGTCCTTGTTTAGAGGGAAAATGCATCTACCACACCCGCGTCTCGCCATCGGCCTGACCTTCACCCGTCCAGCAGATGTTTCCCAGAGGCCGAGGTGACCCATGCAACCACACTCCTGCACTTTTTTGCGTATCACAGACGGCATATCCCCTCAAACCCTGTAATGTTTCTTCCTGTTTGTCTCGGTGGGTACAGTAGTAAACACATGATAGACACTGTATTATTGGCTCTCTTTTAGAGTCAAGCTGTTGCGATGTCCCCGGGCACTTTGCAGCAATATATCATGAAAGCAGCCAATAAGTTGTGAAAGTAATTTCTAAATATTAGATGTGGCTCTTGCCCTTCCTTCTGCATCCAGCCTTTTGGAAACGGCATCACAAACTGCTGTACATCAGTGGCAGCAGTGTAGCTGGGCCGCGGATGTTGCCATGAAAAACAGGCGCAAACACAACAGCCTCTCAGAGCGGCATCCAAACTTCAGG
This sequence comes from Synchiropus splendidus, assembly GCF_027744825.2. Lineage (NCBI taxonomy): Eukaryota > Metazoa > Chordata > Actinopteri > Syngnathiformes > Callionymidae > Synchiropus > Synchiropus splendidus. The sequence continues at coordinate 25,667,451 of NC_071336.1, forward strand.
GCTTAGCTCAGAGGGCCGTCTGAACGTGTGTGCGTTTATATCGCGGCATTAGCTCACGGCGTGTTCCTCACACCTTCACTGTTTGCGCATCACAAACAACACACTGTTGGGAGACGTCCACTGCGTCCACTCTGAGAATGTTAAAGAAGGTCTTACAATGCGCTAATTAATCCCGACGTTCTCTTCCATGAAGTGTAAACAACTCGCTAGTCTGGCGATGAATAAACAGAGGACCGACTGGGCAAAGGTTTGGGTCTCATTTCCAGACCTTTAAAGTGACGTCTCCATAAATGTCCCTGAAAAATGCACATTTCTGTTATTGGCCTTGACAGCAGGCACTTTCTTTTCTGAATGAGGAGGACATTATCAAGTCTGTTTTTATTCGTTCTGGGACTTAGGTGTCTAACTCTCGGCTTGCGGGCCAAATCTGACCCACCAAGTCAACGAATGCGGCCCAAAGCAATTTCAGGGAAATGTAGTTCTTATTTATATCCCTGGAACGTATATCAGCTAATGACCCACAAAGTTTGCCGTGTCTGAAAATGCCATTTAGGAAGTTATTTTTATCCAGTGGAGATCTTAAATGTCAAACATCAACATAGAAAATTCCAAAGAATGTTACAAATGATGCATCAAAGATGGGCATTCGACGGGAAAGTGGATACATGTTTGTGCTTGGGGAAGGAAAACTGGGGTTGGTGGTGAAGAAGCGCAATTTATAAAACTAACCACAAAAAAATTTCATGCAGCAATATTGAGACTTGTATTTCGACTTAAGGACGTGTCCTTTCTAACGGCACTGGCTCCCTGTTAAACACCGCGTAAACTTCAAGGTCTTCCTCATCCCCACAACTCTGTACATGACCTCGCCCCTTCATACCTAACCAACCTTCTACAGCATCACTCGTTGCTTCCATCACCATCACCAAGTTAAAATACTGCACCCTGTGTGACAGGTCATTCGCCATTGCTGCACCAACTCTCTGGAACACCCTAACCCTTCATATCCAGTCTGCCAACACTCTCAAAAGTCAAGTCAAAACCCACCTTTTTACAATCACTTTTGAAAACTGAAAGCATCTCTGAGTATCTGAGAAAAGCGCTGTAGAAAATTGATGTATCATCATTATGATAATTATTATGAACATTTTGGCCCATTGTGTGATGTTTGGCAGCCTGTTCTGAGTCCAGTTTTGTCAGGTGGATAGAATATTCTGGCGAGACACCAATGCTGAGGCATCATTTCCCTCACTGTCATGAAGGGAACTACAGTATATGTTTCTAGCAATAAATAAAAAGTGCCATTTGCCCAAGTAGCAAAAGCAAAGTCGTTGATCACAAAGTGAAATGTATGAAGCCTCCGAATTGAAATTTCCAGATTTGTCTCGCACACCTGTGTGAACTTTTGCTCAACTTAGCCACTGAGGTAATAACCCCCAAAAAGATTGGTCTCAATTGTGGAAACAATATGTTCAAGTCATTATCCGATGAGCTCGAAGAGTAGGCCACCTCCAGATTCTTCAGCAGCGTATGTAAGGAAAAGATACCTCCTCATCAGAACACTGGCGTGCTCATCTGGTACCACGAGCTCGAACCTCAGTTTTCAACCTGAAACTTGTCTTTCAATTTACCATCCTGGTCCATTCCCCGACTGCTACGGCCCTTAACATCCAAGCTCTGCTAATGAAAAAGTCATTACGGACCGGATCTGTTGTGCGTCTGCCTGTTGTGGTGAGCGTAAGCTAGAGGGAGTTATGGATATGCCTGTCAGTTACACTAAAATATCATCGCTGCTTTTTTTTTTTTCTCGTGTTTGACCTTGAAATTGGGAGATTTTGGTAACATTAGACAGTGGTCTGCTTTGATTAGAGTCCGGGAATGACTGCAGCTTCCAAAATGCTGTGACTGGCTTTGGAAATCGATTTAAGTAAAAACATGTTTGTGGTCTTAAAAGCATTGTCCTCACTCCGAAGCGCTTCTAATTTCCTTTAGACGAAGCGGTGCTGGTTGTACTTGTCTGGATGCTATAATTGAACAATATGGCAGACTGATGTCCAGCAGTCATATTCATTGGCAGCCTAATGAAAGTATCCAGTGAAGAGGCAGCGAGAGCAGATGTTGACTAATCTCTACACGCTGTGAGCAGCACAGCTGTGATCCACGAGTCCGGCCAAGTTCCCTTCTTTTTGGATCGACCTGCGCGTGGCATTTGCCCAAAACCCATATTATCCTCCAGTTTTCATCAGGATCTCCTCATCACAACAGCCGACCTGAGGGGAAGACGTGCGAGGGAGGGAGAATAGCACCGAATCATCAGCCAGGCACTGAGGAACATGCCGCTTAAACCTGTAACTGATTGCACACTCCGAGCGCAAAAGATAGTCGACGCTGCAGGATTCGGTTTCTGCCCAATTGCGAGTATCATTAGTGCGGTGTGTTCCCTCTCTGGCGTTGCGTCATATCTGCGTGAGGACAATCCTTTCGATCTGACCTTTCCTGACGTTAATTAATATCCGTTCCCCCCGCGCGCGAGGCTGTAATAGTCCCGCCGTTCCAGTCTAGCTCTCTGCTGTCTGTCAGTTTGCCCAAGAACTCCCTCATACTTGAGAGATTTGCAACTGTCTGCACGCTGAAGGGGGAAAACACGGCCCCAGACCCGAGGAAGATGCTCCAACAGGGGATGTGGAGGCGATGACACTTAAATAGCGGCTACATCTTCGATAAACCTCCTCACAGAGCCGTTCTAACTGACCCCACACCAGTTTACAGATTCCTGATTTTCTTGCGAGACCTTGCAGTGATACGTCTTGTGAGCAACGTGGTTCAGTTGGCTTGAGCTTTTGCGCTCCCTGGATTGGATTGAGAACATGCTATTCGAGTAGTGCAAATGCAGTCTCATAAACTGCCCTGGATCCGTACGTGAAGCCGTAACTCACTAATGTGGCTTAGGGTGAATCACTTTCAGACTCAGACTTGTGGTTTTCTATTGTGTGTTTGCCTTTCTGTACCACAGGTGTTAGACTCAAGGTGCAGCGCCAATTATAGTGCACTGAAACCAGGCCACCTCAAACTTGTTTTACATGTTAGTTAGTTTGTGGACTTTTAAAAAGCTTTATGCAAAGATTGTCTAATAGTTTAAAGGCAGATAGTTTTCACACCTAAGTGGGGGTCACACACATCGATGTTTTCATCCTGACCCTTGCTGACTGTCCAACGCCCAATGGTCTTATCTCTTAGAAGATTATCCTTAAAGGCAATGCTGGGGTCTGATGTGTACAGTGGATTCAGTTAAGGCAGAGAATCAAAAAGTGTAAACAATGTTTACAATCCAAAATCTTTATGTGTGTATGAGAGCTGATCGCTCTCAACAAGACCTGTGACGTGGAACGTAATGCAGCCATTCAAGATGCGTGTTGACTGAAGAACAAGTGACAGAGTTACTTTTTTATTCAACAAAATGCTAATCCGGAGAGATTAAACTGTGATCAATGGTTGTTATCCTGTCACTGAATTTTTTCTTTTGGTATATTTTTCATCATTCCATTCACTTCCATGTTATGTGTTTTCAAGTTGTTGCATTGTTTCGTTTTATCAGTGGCTTGTATATTGAATTGAGATTATCATATTTTCGAAGCACATTTTTTCATCTTCAATTATGGGGGACTTAGATAAAAAAAAAATCTGTTAAGATTCTGAAAACCTTCTGTGTTGCAGGTATCCCAGTTATATGCTGTTCAAAAATAATGTATTTTTGTGACTTGGAATTTGTTTCAAATTACAGCCCTTGTCATGGTTGAGTTTGACGTGTGTGGATATTATCGGATATTTCGGATCCCAATTGCATGTTGCTCCTAAAACTACTTGTAAGTCATATATGATATACTTGATCTAGCATCCCATACTCCAAGTCAGTGTGACTCACATTTGCTCTTCGTCCATCGGAATATTTCATGCAGTTTTATGAGATTTGCCCTCACCAGAGCCTAAAAATCTACCTCCACATTCAAGTAAGTTTTGCAGCTCACGTGAATCTAATAATCCCAGAGTGCACCATCTGATGCTCTCTGCATTTTCAGGAATGTTTTGCGTGTTCCTGGTGCGCCACATTTAGACGGACAACTCGGATGGGTTGGTGAAAAGTTTGTCTCGAGTCGCCAATTATTTCCCACTGTAATTTCACGGCACAATCTTGGGTCGGCGTTTGCCTGCTGATGACTTTCTCTCGACTGACAACGCCACTCCATGATTACCGTCCCGGATCCCTGGAAGCCGTTGGGCTGCGAAGGTAATTGGCTCCTTCAAAAACCAACCTGCTAAAAACGTCTCCCCTCACATTTTCCACCAATTTTGGCAAAACTAATGAACAAATATGTCTGTGGCTTTACAAGCGTCTGTGGCCTCTAACTCCGACTCGCCATACAAGGCGATACTAAGCAAAACTCTAATGAGGAGAGTTATGACGGCGCGGTGTTAGAAAGTGATTTTGACTGTAATGCCGTTGACATGGACGTTAAAGTACCTTTCACTGGCAAAACCTTTAATATGTGTTGACTGTAATGAGTGAAACTCTGGCAGGTCTCCCAAAATGTTTTTACCTTCACTCAGGGCGGCGTTCAGTTTGAGTTTGCAGATTTCTTGATCCACGCTGGAGCGCTAGCTTTATGACATTACAACTGTTAGAAGAAGCCTATTTCTGTCTCGCGGCTCTTTCATAAGTGAGCGCTTGGAAACACCATTGTCTTCATGGTTCCTGAGCGAGCAATGTCAGGGGGTGAGGGAAAGGAGGATTCTAGTCTAACTTTGCGTTGTCCCTCTGATATAGCCGTTTCTCATCTTGTCCTTTCCAGTCACTCCCAATGGCGGCCTCAGTCTGTGCGTCCCATCTTTTACCGAGAACAAAAACCCGATTTGTGCCAGTCAAATAAATCCCTTCCGAATACATTTTAGTCAAATTCAATCTCTTTCCTGCTTATCCATTTTTGAATGGCAACTAAACACTAATCCGGGAAGGTGACTCTCACTCCCGTCCACCGCTGTTCTCCGTTCCTGCAGGAGGAATGCACAACTTTTGTCCTGCTATAAATGATTGTTTTCCTGTCACTGTCACTGACATTGTTGATTTTTTTATTTTTTTTTGCTTTGGAATTTTTTTTTTCATAACCCCATCCACTTCTATGATGTGTGTTGTGTTTTCAAGTTGTTGCATTGTGTCTTCTTGGTTTTCGGTGGCTTATAGTTGAGTTTATTACCGAGGACAAAAACCTGATTCGCGCCAGTCAAATAAATCCCTTCCAAATAAATTCTAGTCAAATTGAATCTCTTTGCTGCTTATCCGTCGCGCATTTTACCGAAATATACTGCGCGTCATTCAAACATGATTCTTTTCCTTGGTCCAGTTGTATCGTTACGCAACATTTCTCCAGCCTCTTGATAGTCCGTGAGTGCAAAGGAAAGTGTAGTAAAAGGGTGAAAACAAGAACTCTTTGATTTTATTTGCCAGTAAATTTCCAGCATGTTTGTGTCTCCTGCTGCGCCACAAAGAGGCTTTTTGTTCTGAACGGTGTGTCACAACTTTTCTGCAGCCATTACGAAGAGATAAAAAGATTGCATAACAAATGTATTTTTTTTTCTGAAAACATCACTGTTACAGGAAACCGTGACAATCTGTTATTGAACATTTTTAGTGGTGTTTTTTTTCTGTTGAACTTTTCACCCAGAGGCTCATTCCGGAGATTCATTCTTTGAGGCTGTAATCTGATTCCGTCACGATTATTACACTGGACAAGGAGGTTGTGTTTTTGCTGCTGTTTATCTTTCCGTCTGTCTGTTTGCGACATAATTCAAAGAGTTTTGAACTGATTTCAATGGAGTTTGATAATGGGTCAAGAACCTGATGGTTAAATGCTGGTGCTGATTTCCGTCGGGGTCCAAGAATCTTTTGAAGAATTTGTCTTGTCTGCGTTCAGGGTGATGTTGAGTAGCCTGTAACAGTAACAGTCTCTTTGGACAGCAAACAAGAGTGAGCTTTAAATGTTCCATCAAAATCTCATTCTGGACTGAAATGAGCTGCTTGGCAGAAGTCTGGACTCTCTATGTGCTTTCATGGTCTCGAATTATCATCATCTTCTTGGTGATCACAAGACAATATGAACTTGTCCAGTGATATTTTTTGGGCTGATTTACTCATGATTATTGTCAGTGGACACCCTGGAAAGGTGACAGGCCCATTGAGCCATTTGTTTCCTCCAAGGAGCAGCATTAAGAGGCCCAGACTTCCAGCTTCTCAGATACCTCTCGGTCTTCTTACCCCAGTGTTACAGCATAACCATGTCCTTGCTTCCTCCCATTTGGAAGAGCTAGAACACCACTCCCGGGAGGCCAAAGCCTTCTTTTCTTCTACAGCTACAGCTTCAGGTGAATCCAGTCTTTAACCCTCTAATTTCGTCCATTGGCTCAGAGATGGTGCTTCAACACCACTGTAACTGACTGATCCAAAATGTACCTACCCTACTTTTTGTACATGAAAAGCATTTCTGGATTGCTGAGGTTTCTCTCTCCAGCCAATGCAGATGCTAATTCATGCTTTCATAACTATTAGAAACTCTTATTTGAGCGCTCTTCTCTCTGGTCTACCAAAGAAAAATAACACAGAAGTGTTTCCCTGGAACAACCCTAGGTTTTCTGTGATCTTTGTCTCAAAAAAATCATGCATTTTCAGTCGGTTTTGCATCTTGTTTTGCCATCTTGTTTTCTTTTTTTTTTCTTTTGAAGTAAAGTCATCTGTTTAAAAGTATGGAAAGTGCTGTCCAAGTTCACTGATGCAGCAGCATTATTTTGTTTAGTCCAGGCAACGTTGAAGGCCTTTTCGCCTCTTGGATGCAGATGAGGAGCTCATTCTACCATTTAGGACTCAGGACAGGTTTTCAAATGTTAGAGGTCTGGACTGCTAAGAGACTTTTCACTCCGACAAAGTTCTGGGTCTGGAAATGGTGCCATTCACACTCTCAGAACCTCTTTTTTCAATATTCCCAATTCCTTGTGGAGTTTGTATGTTCTCCCCAGCCATTGTGTGGTGAAACACAAGCAAACAAATGCAATCTGTTTGCTTTTGTTCAGGGATTCCTCCATGTTTGTTGTTGTTGTTATCATCCTGCAGTCCCATGTTGTCTGGAGTGCAAACTGTTAAATTAAATTAAAATAATAAAAAAAATGAATAATGTTGTAATTAATTAATTGTTATTAACTTGTTAAAGTGCCACTACGAATATATGTCTGTATATATACACAACACGCTCACAAATGATGTTGAAGTTTGCAAGCCCAAAATCTTTTAGGGCTCCAGCCGTGAACTGTTTCAGGATCCCAGACAGTTTTTTCCCATCTGGATGCGCGGGCTGGTTCAAAGCACGAAGGCCTTTGGTGGAACGCAAACCAGGGTCTTCTTGCTTCGACCTCACCACCTGCCGTGGTTATATCATTTGTGAAAAATAATTTTCACTGCATAATATGTTGAGAAAACTTGACTCTCATGACTTTAGAGACCTATTTTTAAAAAAACTGACATTTAATTGGACACAGATTTAGATCTGTTTTTTGGGGCTTGGACATTGTCGCTTTAGTAATAATACATTACAAAACATTTAAATGAGTCAAGTGACACAGATGAATGATATATGAACTTTCTCAGGGAACATTTTTCGGGCCACCAATTCCAAGTGCCTCACATTATACTGATGGATGCAAAATGAAAGTTAAAAAGTGACGCAGTAAAGAGTTCGCTCATCACTGCAACACAACCTCCTTCAGTTTGGATCAGTCTGGACTCTATATTAAAACGTCATTTTAATACTTTAAAATATTATAAAACCCCTAAACAATGGTTTTTAATCAGGTCCACCTGTACTTGACGTCCTCGTAAATATCCATGTTGAGCTGAACCGAGGTTAAATGTCAGCCTCCTGGCTGATGAAGTTTGACACCCCTCTAAACTATTAGACACCTTCCACTGGAGAACGGCGAGGACGGGTTCAGACGGCGGGGTCACAGCGGCGAACCAAGGGTCAAGCGAGGCGAGAAGCAAAACTTACACATTGTGCATAACCTGCGCAAATAAACTTCCCCTCACCTTCATTACGGTGATTACATGACTGGACCTTTCAGGGCATGTTTGCACAAACAGTTAGCAAAGGTTCACTTCCCTGTTAAACACAAACAAACAATAATTACACACACACACACACACAGATCTCCAGTCGTATAGCCCTCGCGCTTGGTCACAGCCTCGGATAAACCCGCTGGTGAGGACATTTGACTCAAGTTTTATAATAGACGCGGAGCCACAGATGATCATCTCCAGAAATCCCCCCTTTTTTCTGCGGTTATTGTTGCACAGAAGCACAAGACACCAGCTTTAAGCCACACGCTGATAAAAGATGAGCTGTACTCAGATAAACGTCGCCCTTGTTTCGCTGAAACATGTTCTCCTGCGCCGCCAAATGCAAACAGTGGTCCGGTCCGGCACTTTGTGAAAACATTTTTCCGGGCCTGTAATCTCCTCTGATGCAGACAAAGTCACGGCTATTTCGACGTGTTTCTGCCATTGTTTCGCTGCTGTAATAGGCGATTTCAGACACCACATTAGCACTGGATTAGTGTTCGGTCTGAGCTGCTGCTTGCACCCTGGTTTTGTAATCTGTTTAATTTCACATTAAGCTGCACAACTGCATCAGTCTCATGAAACACACAGGGCGTAGTATTTCGACGCCTCATGAGTTGTTTTATCTTGTTAAAACTAATGTGATTCTTAATAGATTTTTTTGGAGCCGCCCTTTTTTCTGTTGCCAGATGAACTCTCTTTTAAAGATGTGGATCTAATAGAGCTTTTTTTCTGGGCTTGACGTTGTAGAAAGTTTTGTAATCGCACATCACTTCAGTCTGGAGGGTGGAGGAGAGTGAGAGGGAACTGTGACATCACATTAGCGGGACCTGTCATGATGTTTGGGTTAGAGACTCTGAGACGTCATTGGGAGACGAAGCATGTCAGAGAGGAAGAGGAAGTCGACCAATGAGGTGAATGGATATAGTAGATGAGGATAATTCTTCACTGTAACCTGGGGATTATGCATTTAAAATCCCATGTGGGCCATTTAAATGACTTCCCAGGCCAGATTTGGCCCCCAGACCTTGTGTTTAACACATGAGACCAACATGGTGCTGAGTCCTTCGGTTCCTACTCCCATCTGTAGAAGCTCAGTCACTCAGGAGAGACGCATAACTATGACTGCTGCTGCTCCGGATAAAGAAGGGCCAGTTGAAATACATGATATCTCCCTTGTGAGGTGATGAAAAATGCAGATATTCCGAAATGAATGGAGACTTCAACATCCTACGTTATACAGATATGATACTAAATTTCCATGGTATTAATACCACAGTGACACCGGCAACCTGGCCGTAAGATTTGCTGATTCCTAAGGCTTGTTTTTTATTTGTGTTTTCCTCCTTTTATTTTACTTAAAATTTATCTTCGGGTCTGTGTTCACGTTCACTCTTTTTTGTATTCCTTTGTAATTATTTAATTTTAATGGTGTCGTGTATCTTCCTTTTTTTTTTTTTTTTTTTCCTCTCGTGACTGTCCTACTCTCTAGTGAGGCGTTCAACTGGAGGCAGACCGGGGTCAGACCCTGGACACACTGGAGACATCTCGCGGTAAAACTGGGAAACTTTGGTTTAAGTGCTGCCCCCTTGACCTGACTTCAAATAAGAAATTGGGTGGATAGAACTGACCATTGCAAAACACTCACCACAGAGTTTTCGGCCCTTAAAATGTATTTACAGAAAACAGAAAAAATATATTTAAAAAAAAAAAACAAGAAAAGCCTTGAAGTATTGTAGCGCATCAAAACACAGAGCCGTTGAGACGCCTGCCTCCTCTGCTGGCCGCGGCCCCTGAACCGGTGTAAACGATGGGCAGTATGTTCGCAGGCTGGGCCACTGTGCTGGGAAACATGAGCACGGCTGCCTATTCAGATTCCCGGGCGGAGCGGCGCAGGTCGCCGGATAAAGCGGAGGAGGAGACGGAGCTCGGGGTGTTCGAGCTCTGGACCTCAGGAGGGGAACATGTGAGCGGGGAATGGGCTGCAAGCTGGAATACTGTCGGACACCGCACAGACACGCACCCAGGTAAATATCGCGTTTTTCGAACCGCTATTTTTGTCACACAGCCAAACGTTGAATCGATGGACCGATGAATAAAGTTAGCGACTGAGTTCTGTGAAATTAAAACGCTCATATTAACATTATTTCACGCTAAGTAGCTTTGTTTTCGCGCCAGTTAAGTGTGTTTTAAATTGCTTTTATGATTAAAATATAACAATTAAAGACTTTTTTTTTTAACTTTGACATGAAAACGGTTTTTATTTAAACCGACTGAAACGACTGCTTTGTTTTTAAAACTACAGATATTTATCCGAAAATATTCACAAAAATCGATGCCGTTTTCAATAGAATCGCTTCGTTTAAAATTAAATAAAATGCAGTGTTATATTTTGAGCGTCTTTAAAAGGTCATTGAACGCATCACAGTGACGCAAACACAAATCACAAGGTTTCCTCTTGATTGAAATCCATATCTATTGGTGATGATCTTAACATAAGCGGCTCCCATTCTGTTTATACTTATATGCGACTATATATACACTATATATATATACTATATATGTGTTTTGTTCTGTTCAACAGGAGACTCGCCGGGACGGTTTGATGCCGCAGGAGGAATTTTGATATTTTTGAAAGTTGATTTTGGAGCGGCACCTGAGACGTCCAGGACGACAGTGACCAAAGATGAACACCATTGTGTTTAACAAGCTGAGCAGCCAGGTCCTCTTCGATGACAAGGCAAAGGAGGTGGAGATGAGCAGCAGAAACTACCTGGAGGTCATCGACGGGCAACATGCCGACCTGCTGTCTGCCAACCAGACCATCATCAGGGACAACCAGGCCATCAGGCACCGGCGGAGCGGGTATGAGCTTGACCTGTCTGTGTGAGTGCTCATCTTTACCCATATCAAGTCACAGCCTTTTACACTTTGCAGTTTAATAACCTGCTGGGTCACTTCCCACAAAGTAAATTCACACCTTGTGTGGTCTGGTCCTTCACTGAAGGACTGTGTGGGTTTGACAAATATTTTATTTAGTGGTGGGTGAAAGGCCTGATCAGGCTTTTTTTATTGGAGAAATAAGGATGTTTATGACGACAACAGAGGGGGACTGTCCAGCAGGAAGCTTGACTAACATCGGCGTGAGCGTGAAGGTGGCACCTCCAGGGAAGCATCAGAACTAATGAGGGCCATTAAATCACCCGACACAAGTGCATGTGTGTATGTGCGTGTGTGCGGTTGTGTGTGAGTGTTAGATGTTGAAACCCAACTTCAGAACACGGGGCGAAATGTGCTGCAGAGTGTTCATACCGATCTAGATTACAAGGAAAATATTTGTAGAACATGAACCTCAGGCAGACTTGAGGTTAGACTAAAATATGTTACATCTGCAGCCGGGCAGACTTTTAGGGAGATAAAGGGCGACGCGGAGCGCAGCACCATACTGACATCTACAGGTTCCTCAAACCTGAAGGCACAGGTGAGACTGACAAATGTGTCCACGTTGAGGCAGCTTTTCGCCTCCAGTTTGAGCACCAACGGCTCCCTGTAGCCGGATTAGTTTGATCCCTGACACGTCCTAGTGTTACAGTCTTTGGTTAATTTCAGACTGTTGTGTGAGGCTCGGCACTTTGCGAGGGTGTGAAGTGTCGGGTCACAAATGAAAGACTTGGTGTGTGTGTGTGTAAGTCAGCGGTTTGCAGGGAGGGCAAAGAAAAATCCCGAAAAATTCGTTTTTCTCACGCACTCCCTTCAAATCTACTCATTATTTTACAATCTTTCCTCAGTTTTGTCTCTTTGTCCAACAGTTTTTTGCTCAAACTTTAACCCCACAATCATCCATCCTGTGCTTCTCACTGGACTGGAAATTAGGGTCCACAGTACCAGAGGCAGTGGCTGAGACAGAAATGTTCATACATGTGAAGAGGTTAACAGCTAATAAGTTGCGCTACTGAGGAGTTAAAAGATAAATGTCTCACCTGGTCTCAAAGTTGAGCTTTTTTCAGTTGTGATTCCATCGTGCAAAAGACAGAACAATCTCTCTTCCAGACTTTTATAATCGTTCAGTGCTGAACACAATATCAATTTCTTCATGATAAGCGAGAAAATACTGCATAATTTTAAGTAAAAATGATCATTTTACTTATTAATTTGAAACTACGTTTCTTGTCTGGCTTTGTTGAATTAGTGATTGAGTTCAGTTTTTATCTGAAATACAATGTTTCTATGTACAAAATATGTTACTTTAGTGCACACCTTTACGGATCAAAGCACACTGAATGCTGAGCTGTATGAAAATAACAATAAATACATCAAAACCAACCTCAAAATGGGGTCAGAATATGACGTTATAATGTGCCACATGTTTGTGTTTCCCACATTTTGACCGATTCTTTGACAGATATTTAGCGATCACTTGCTGATCTGAATGAGAACACAAGCCTCCTGAGGGTGTCAGTAGAGAGCAGCCAAGTGGTCTCCCTCTCCTGTCTACACTGACCTCTTTTAGAGAAACCTAGTTTTTATTACCATTCACGAGAAAAACGTTACAAATGCTAATCAAGTTTAGCACCTTTCAGAGTCAATGTTTCTTAACAATATGTAACTTGGCAGTTCATGCAGGTTCATTGTAACCTAAATTGTATTGACGTTGCCTTGTTTTTTCCTGGTAAAACTTTTTTGGCATTTTCTCCGCTGCCTTTGATCTTATCTGCAAAAAGGAACCTCGGTATACCTTAAGCTGCTTCGAACACTTTTCACTTTAACTCAACCAAATCATTAAAAGTAGCAGCTGAAACTTGACTGCCACTTTTTACCAGCTCAAGTACTTTCCAACTGGAATTTACATGTCAGCCACTAACGGAGTGTTTCCTGCCAGTCTCTCCTAATTACAGCGTGTGAAGTGGCTGACATCATGGCCCGTGTTCCCTCCACAGGGGTCGACCCAGCGGCGGCAAAGTGCGCCACAAGCGCCAGGCCCTTCAGGACATGGCCCGCCCGCTCAAGCAGTGGCTCTACAAGCATCGGGACAACCCCTACCCCACCAAGACGGAGAAAATCCTGCTGGCACTGGGCTCGCAAATGACCCTGGTCCAGGTGGGTCCGCTTTCCGTCAGGCCTCCAGTCAGTCGACGCACCAAACTATGTTGTGTGGTCCTGCTAACCAGCTCTTGAACGGACTGGAGTTTCTAATGAGACTGGCAGAAAGTGTTTTCATAACGTGAGCTCGATATTTTATACAGCGCTAAATGTTGTTTCTACCTTTGGTCGGCCAATTTCCTACTTAAAATATTTACAAAATATACCGAAATTAGTGCTGGGCAGTGTGGCCAAATATTGATGTTGAAGCGTTATCCAGGGTTTTATTTTCTTCTTCAGGAGGCTGAGAGGAAAAGGTGACGTTTTCAGACTTATTGTGGTGAACAAGTGTTCTGTCTTGGACAAGCTTTTTGTCTGTTCTATTCATGTTTAACCCTTAGAGTGAGAAGGTAAACATGAAGTTGGATATCAAAGGCGTGTCAACTTTTGGCAGGGTTCTTTCATTTTGGGGGTCTCGTACACGAAGATGGCACAGAGAAGTTTGAGGAAAATGATGGAATGAAAGACAATAATAAAGAAATTTCACTGTGGAAAATATAGTTTTAAAATAAATAACATAGTAATAAAATGGTTTGGGCTGTAATTGTTTTCAGTAAGCCACAAAGTGTAGGTGGAAAATGTTTAAAAATGAAACAAATAAATAAGAAAAAGCAAAGAGAAACTTCGATCATTTGTTCTTAGACAGATATTAACTATTCTAGGTGTTCAGTTTTGAGGGTAAAAAAGTGGGAAAAGCAGGAAAAAAGATTGATAACATGAGTTAATCTATGCATTTGTTTGATTCAGTCAATGCTTTTGACTGTTTTTTTTTTTTTTTTAACTCATTTGTTCTAAGTATTTCTGGGGGAAAGGAGGAGGGTCTTATGTGAGCCTGAAACAGTAAAATTCTTTCAAACATTTATCTATGTATTTATTCATTTTTTGACCCATTTCAAGTCCTTCTTGTTATTATCGACTTGTTTAGACACGATCCTGAACGTGTCCTCTTGAACTGAAGTATAGGAGCATCAACACACAGTAGAGTCAAAATTTTTATTTGCCGCAAAAAATGTAATTCCGATTTTGGGGATTATTCTTAATGTTATCGACTGGTCGCACGTTTCCATGGCATCACTCCGCTTCATTCTTTTACTTTTATATTAAATGCAGTGATCTTGTTGGTGGGGGTCGGTGAAGACTGACCACCTGAACGTCACGTCACTGTTTGTTTAGCGACCAGCACGTGCAGCTGTGTGTACACTATCATCTGGCTGACAAGGTCACTGATACGGCCTCAGAGCGACGGCTGCAGGAGGGTTTTTTTTTTTTTGACCGCCGGCCACGCTGCGTAATCTGGTTCTCATTTTGGGGGCCCTGATGGAGCTGTTTGTTTTGGTGAAGGCGAGCGGAGTGAGGAGGAATGCTCCCTGGGAGGAGTTGTACACACCAGTACACACGTACACAGCATCAGTTCAGCGCAGTCATTTTGAAGCTGCCTCCAATATTTCATCGATACGAATCTAAATCTGTGTGAAATCTTGCTCCCAAATTAGGATTATTGAAGTACATGTTTGGGTTTTAAAGGGACGTCATCTGGTAAATGTAGCTGTGGACGCCACAGTCGTGTCAGGTGACAGTTTGAGTTCATGCTCTACAGGCTCAGATTCTCCACCTTCACTTTGCTCGAACATGAACGCACCACTTCACATGAATCAAACAAAGTTCTCCTCAAAAAAACGCCAGATGTCTTCAGCAACTAAATCTGTCACGTTTAAGACAAACAGCTGCTTCTTTCCATCTAAATATTGGGAGTGATTTCTTTCATGTTCGTAACGTGGCGTCGCTCTCGTCCGTCATCGCCGTCGTTCCCCCCGGGGTCGCGCTAACTGACGCCGTCTGCGGGCAGGCTACGCTATGTGTGCTGCAGACAGGCTGGATCTCCGGGTCTAATCTGTCTGTGTACCACGGGAGGAGGCCCTCTGTGACGGTCCTCGCCGCCGGCGCCGTGTCTCCTCCTCTTCGCTCGGGTCAACGACAAGATTCCTCGCTTTGCCCGAAAGCAGTGGACGTCACTCGCATAAGTACTTCAGCATACGCGGCCTCATACGCAGCTTTCAAGTCAGAGGAGCATGAAAAGTTATTGTAGCTCCACATCTGATCGCCTCGCCGTTGACACGAGTGTCTCTTTTATTGCAAGTCAGTTTTGGAAAAAAAGCATGTGCCAGTCCAGAGTAATCATTGCGCCTCTTGGATGAAGTATTACGTTAATGATGCGTTCACTGGCCGTCATGCATCCTGAGCAGCGCGTCTGTCTTTTCTCTTAAAGTCCAGCCCCAGCGCGAGTTTGTGTGTCGGATCCTTGTGATAATGAATTTTCAGCAGAATTGGCAGCTCGTCCAAGTAGCAGCTTTACATGAGATGACAGCGACAGGACTGCGGTAGCTCTCAGGGCAAAGGTCACGCTGTCAAGCTGCTCGCGTTCAAACGGTTCCAAAAGTGCGTCAGGTCTTGTCGGGAAGTTTTGAAGCGAAAACGCTCACCCTCTGCTCTGAACGAGACAACAAATGTCTTTGCTTTTTGACAGCCAGTTGGCCGACGGCGTCGTGAGATCACAGGTTGCATCAGTCACTTCGGACCCGGCAACAAATTGTGTGGTTTTTGGAAAGATTTTTTGAGGCTTAACAGACTCAAATCTAAATGTCTTTCCCATCCTGTGAAGTCGATGTTTTTTTAACGTCATTGATAAGACAGACCACTATTTTTGGGACAGAAAACTTTTTCAACTTTCGGCATGTATTTGTTCGGCATGTTGAAGTGATACAAAGTTGTATTGTACTGTCAAAAGATGGAAAAATGGAACATATTTTCATATTCATTTCGCAAAATATTCCCTGGTCCTTGTCCCAACATTTCCTGAATATTCCATTGACATCCGCTCAGAACCTTTCGAGTTATTTTGCAACAGACTGGGAAATAAACAGAAACTTTTTGCAATAAAATGCTCCACACAAATCCACCAAATGACACCATTTGTTGCATGTATAAAGCAAGTCTGGAACCAATGCAAAACAAACGCTTCCTCATCCCCGTGACTGTCTCCTTCTCAGGTGTCCAACTGGTTTGCAAATGCCAGGAGGCGACTGAAGAACACGGTGAGACAGCCGGACCTGAGCTGGGCGCTCAGGATCAAACTCTACAACAAATATGTTCAGGGCAACGCGGAGCGGCTGAGCGTGAGCAGCGACGACAGCTGCTCTGAAGGTGAGACACTTTTTTCCCCCCTTTTTTTTTTAAAAGATTGACTTCTAAACGCACAGTGTGGAGTGAAGAATTGCAGGGTGGGGAATAATCCCACCAGTCAACCATGAAGCGTAAACATTCAGACTATTTTCTCTCCTGCTCGACATACAGAATTATTATCATAATAATTATAAGAATGTGCCATTAACTTTGACTCTGTCTTCATTCTAATATCAGGCAGATGAAATATCTTGTGTGGCAGTGTCACAGTTTTTATATACAATCCACTCCACCAGTCATCACAATGTCTCTTTATATTTCTACTTTCAGACTGTGATTTGTCTTTTTCATCGTAGAACCTCATCGTAGATTTGCTTTTCAGGAGCTCATTATTTCGATTTTTTTATTGGTCAATATTCAGTTTGTAGATGAGTCTAGTCCATGACATGTCATGAATAACATGCGAAAAAGTGAGCTTTTTCCTATAAAAAAAAAAAAATGTTGGATATTATTAGTCATCTAAAAAATGAAGTTAAAATTAAAAACAAAATAAAGTTTATTAACCAGTCAAAATGTGGGTCAAATGGTAAATCCTAAGCTGTATAAAAGCTTCAACTGTTGTAGTGCCTTTTGGGACGTATGGATTTGACATGCTGCTGGCAAGGTTCACCTGGTTATGCCTGAAAAACAAAGGTGTCTGATTCACCTAAAGGGCATCCGGACTATGCTTCAGTGGCTCTGCTCCATGACTCTGCAAGATGCCTGATATGATGATGCTTATAAGGAAGGCTTCATGTCTCAAGATCAGACAAGGTCACGATGGTGAAGGTCATCTGTGGAACGTGATGAACTTCACCTGATACTTTCCTGTGACAACGTTTGCACCGATATAAACCCGATGCACTTTACGCAGAGTGACCTGCTGAATCTTCTTACGTCACACTTCTTGGGCTGCTAAAATTCTGACACAAAAAGCCGGCTGGTGCCAGCTCCCTGCCTCAGATGCTATGCAGAGCCATGTTCTTGGCGGATATAAACGGCGAGCGTGTGACCAAGACGCCAGGCGGCGGGCTGCGACACGCTGTCATTAAGACACCCCACCGAGCCAACCTCTGTCTCCCAGCCTGCAATTGGAAATGACTAGCTCACAGTCAGCATCTGCATTTACTGCGCACACATGCTGACTCTCGGGGGAGCTCAGTGACACCGATGAGAACATGTCAAGTAAGCAAAGGATAAGCACAATTTTGGAACAGAATGAACGCGAAAAGGGGAAGAGCGCTGCAGTGTCAATGATAAATTCTTGAGGAAGCGCGGCGGCGGGAGGAACGCGTGCTCAGTTTGCATCGCCACAAACCAGCAGCAGTGGCTCGGTTTATCTCCCAGACGCTCTGATACATTATGTTTACGAAGTCCATCCCAAATAAGCCAGCGATATTTTTGAAGGCTTTTGTTTTAGAGGCTATTTACGGGGGTGGAGGTGTCCCCTCTAACCCCACCGCCACATTCTTACTGTCCTGAAATGGTTCAAGTTTTCCAATGAGGTCGGTGAGAGGGGACGTTACTGTGAGCAGAAGTGAGCAGCAGGTCTGGTTTATTGTTTTATCTCTGCCTCGACAAGATTGTGACACTCGGGTCTCGGGGTGGAAAGGCGAGCCAGTGCTCTACCTCCATGTGGTTTTTATATTTGTGAGCTTTGATTTAATTTGGCTTCGACCAAATCGCAAACCTGCCCAAATTACAAACTTCTTGGCGCAGAAAGTATCTGGAGAGTAGTTTGCCTTGATTTCCCGCCTGCGCGTGTTTTATCTTCCTCCTACTTCTTTCATCAGGTACGAAGCTGCTGCTTTAATTCAGACTCCTCGGCTGCGCGGTGCGACCCCACTATCACTCATTTCTGCTCAGGAAGTAATGGACCAACAGGAAATAGACTGCCACGGGTTCTGGTCTGGTAATGCTCCCTGAGCCTCGGCGGGGCTTTACGGCTTGTGATGCGATGCCAACAGCAGCGCAGGAGACTTTAGATTTGACATATTAACTGACCTGCCATCTGGAATTTCCATCTCGACTGCTTAACTCTAAAATAATGTCACTGCCCAAACAAAATGTGTTTGTTTGCAGTCAAACTGGAAGATGTCGGAGGATCAGGTTTCCAGGCCACTCAAGGTGGTTTTAATGTGTGCGGTTTTCAAGGAGATTTGACCCTTCTAAGTTCCTCTTTTGGCCAGATTCTAACTTTGCAGTGAGACATTGTTGGCTAGTGTCTGCACTTTTCATGTCGGGACATATCACTTCAGCTTTGACGTCTTCTTAAGCAAGACAATTTTTACGATCGTCTGGTGGACTTTTTGCATCGGAGGGTGACGCAGAACTCCGTGTTAAGAATGGTTGGGGTAGGGGATTTTCAGGGGCATCGTATATTCGAAGAGCAGAGTTCTTTGTATAAGGTTCTCCTCAACTGACGACAAGGTGGTGCTGTCATTCCATCAAAATCCCTGCGTAGGGTCCCCCTAAGTTCTTGGGAAAACCCTGGGTAGAGCTCAAGCCATGGGGTGGCGCTCTGTCAGGTTCCGCTCTTGAAATACAAGTGTCAGCACGGTATAAACAGTATGTCAAGTAGCATCAGAAGTAGGAAACTAAGAGTGTTTACGATGGTCAACCTGCAATGCCCGAGCCTGTGTCGGACACTTGGCCATCCTCAGTATGTGACGCCTTGGAATGTACCTTGAGCTTTGTAGTAGCAGCGATTTGATCTGAGACCGGCTTGTCTTGCACTCGCAGACGGGGACAATCCTCAGAGGACACAGAGCGGCCAGGAGGAGCTCCACAAGCCGATCTACCAGAGCGTCATCAAGAAGGAGGGCTCCTCCATGGTGGGCATGGCCATGGGCATGGGCATGGGCGCGGGGCTGCGCTCTGCCTCGGACGCCGCCTCGCTGTCCGAGGACTACGTGTCTCCGCCGAAGTACAAGAGCAGCCTACTGCACCGTTACTTGAACGACTCTCTGCGGCACGTGATGGTGGCCAACGCCGTCATGGACGCTCGCAGGAGGAACCACTCGGGCTCCTTCAGTTCCAACGAGTACGACGACGAGCTGCTGTCGCCGTCCTCCTCGGAAGCAGAGGCAAACTTTGTCTATCGATCTGGTAAGAAAAAAAAACTTTCCCACCTCTCTCGGCCAAATGTTCCCACCTGATGGTTTGCGACTAGACAGGGCACTCAGGCGAATAAATGGGCTCCGCAGTCATGACGTGTCTTCGCCCCGATTCTCATCTGGAGTGGAGCTGTTATTGACACACTGTTACTAGCTTTCTGCTCCTTCTCCACTCCAACTCAGTGGAGGAGGAATTCCCCCCAGCCAGCGCTCTGACCAGACTTTAACAAGCCAGACACAACAAGGCCATGTGGAACACTCTCGCAGACTACTGTTTGGCATCTCTTTGATCTTGCCATGAGGTCCTGCTGACAGTGCCGGGGCACGGCCAAACATGCTGCCTGTTAGCAGACCGCCTGATTCATGAGAACAGTTTCAACGGAGATCTGTTGACAGTGATGCAGCACTGTGTAGGTGCGTGGCTAGAGGTATTTTTTGAAACTGTGGCGTTAAATGAAACTGGCTAAAACTATACTGCATTTCTAAAAGAGGGAAGAAGCTTGTTGTATTAAGATATGAATTTTTATGTGCAAATTGACTTATTCTACGTCAGGGCTGTCAAACTCGACCACCCAAGGGGCCAACATATGAAACGCAGACCAAGTTGAGGCCCAGACATCATTCAATATTTGGTGAACAGACTGTTCATGGTGATCTTTGCAAAGAAAAACACAAATAATTTTGACACCAGGCTTCTCTGTGGTCGCCTTCAAGCACATAAATTGTCCACCTACCCCACTCACTCACAACGTAGGAGACAGTTTTCTGGTTTCCTTCTTGAAGCACAAACACTCAACCCCTTTCCCATCTTTCATTGAAATCCTTTTATCGTCATCGTTTTTTAGGATTTTTCCAGATGAATTCCTGACATTTATGACTCCACTTGCTAGCCTGTCTTCCAAGCTGCATCACGAGCTGTTTGTGGACTCAAAACCTTCAGAATTAGATTTTATGCAGAGGGCTCTTCGAATGACTTGGAGAGCCTGACTTTGACACATGGTTTCTACATGCTTCTTTTGTTTAGAATTGAGCGCAGAATGGCTGGTGAAGGAACACTGGCAAAATGTCATGATGGAACCCGTCCTAGTTCAGACGTGGGCAAAGTGCAGGCTGGTGGCCCCATGTGGCCCTCGGCCTGCCTTTATGTGGTCCCATCAAATATGAGGATCTTTTTTTTTTTTTCCCCCACAGCCATTAATTGTCATGCTGAAATGTTACATTATAATGGATTCATTGGTGAGTAATGCAAATTCTAATCGTATTTATTGTCCCTCAAAATAAAGTATCAAAAAATATAATATATAAAGTTCCTATATTATATATATATATTTTTTCCCCCATATATTCTCGACCTAAAATGATCTTTCAACATTTATGATTTTTAGCTAAAATGGAAAACATGTATTCCACCAATATACAATAAACTACTGTATTTGAAGCTCAAAATATCAGTGTTGAGACTTTTCTTTTTTCCTAAAGTGTCAACGCACCATGGCATTTTTCCCTTGGTTTACAATATTTTAGCAACAAAATATTAAAATGAAGACCATCTTTTCTTCTCTTTTGGGTGGGATCGATGGAGTACCAAAACGCCATCACTCACTCTCACTCACTATATTGAAATGCATTCGAGGCGAGAAGTAGTGCAACCCAGTTTAGTATTGGATGAAACTTTGAGGCTACAGCTCTTGCATGAAATCACTCGCCGGGCCACAGTCGGACCCCGGGCCGCAGTTTGTCTACATATTTTTTCTATGGGAAAGAGAAGTCGGAGGCGTGTGTGGACGTGGGACGTTTGAAGCGCATCGAGTTTGACGGATATGATCCTCCTGAATCAAAAACCTTGTAACCCTCTGACCTGAACAAATATCAGGCTGATTTCTCATTGAGGCACCTGCCGGGACACACAGATGGAGAAGGAAACAAAGAGATGGATGGACCAAGTGAGACTTGTAACTCCCTCTCGAGTAAACTTTAATAAGAGCAAGCCTAAAAAAGAAAAAAGAAGGGGACCTGATTCATTCACCTGGCCGTCCTTCTGCTTCTAATCAAGAGTAACTATTTTATCTGCATGGTTAATATCAAGTCTTGGCACCGCCGCCTCCCTCTTGGATTTCTTGGGGTCTGGCACTTTTACAGAAGTGTTGCTCTGTTACATGCGAGAGAAGCTTTAGAATCCACACATGGAAAGTTTTCCGCTGCAGTGTTGACTCATGGGAAGGAACACCTGCTGGGGCCCTCCGCTCTGCCGACCGCAGCTACAGAGAAAAGTCCAGAGAATTCAATTTGGATTCAACATCTGATCTCGGCGCTGAAGACTAAGCAAATAAAAGGGGAGAGGAAAAAGACAAGAATATATTTTATCTTTCAGTTTCCGCCTCACTTTTATATTTCAATGACTCTTTGGAGGATTTTGACCTTAGTAAGTTGGCATCTCTTTTGTTGTGCCATCTAATGTTAGCGAGCTTGATCTGCTGAGTGACATATCTGTTGTTGCAGTTTTATCGCTACATGATCATGAATTACAGTACAAGGATTCTCCAGAGTGCCTTCTGTATGATGGTTCTCCATGGAGCAATAGAATTGCCGAGCCACAGATGAAGCGAATGACCTGACTCAGATTCACTTTTCGGTTCCTACCTGAGTTGTGTCTCTTATTTTAAAGAAGTAAATGTATCTGTGGTCACTGGAGGGCTCCTTGTCAGTTTTTTTTTTTTTTTAACTTGGGAAGCAAGTGTGTCAACCATGGCGCAAATAGTCCCGTGTTACTGGGTCAAACACAATGGCACTGAAATCTCCAGAACCCTCCAGAAATACGTACAACAGAATTTTTTTTTGCACAATACTGTGAAACACTAGCAATATACTGGCTTCTCGCCAGTGCTAGAGCAGTGTATACAAGTAGCATCCGACTTACGACCGGGTTAGGTTCTGACTAACCGGTCGTAAGTCGGATTGGACCTAAGTCGAATGCCATTCAAAATAGCTGACGTGAGGGTTATAGATACGAGTGTAGTGGTAGATGGCTGTGTGAGAGTGAGATGCTGGGATACTGTGCTCCCGTAACTGTCGTACGCGATGCTGGGCTGCTACGTGCTGCGGTGCCAGACATTGAACTAAAAAAAAAAAGCATCTGGTGGTTGTAAGTACAGGTGGACGGAGGTCGAGCAGGTTGTAAGTCGGATGTTACTTGTACAGGGTTCTCGCCAGTGCTAGAGCAGTGTATACTAAGATTCAGATTCCCTGTGATGCGTTTCCTCCACTCTGCTAAGGTTATTGGTATCATTTTAATTTCAATATTTTTGCCATGGTGCACTTTTATTTATGCTGTTAAAAGCTTTACGTTGTAGTAAAGCCAAAACAGTTGAGCGTGCTTTTAGGTGGTGCTTTTAGGACAAATGGAACGGGGAAAGTGGTCTTGACTCGTCCCTAGTTGTTCTCGAATAGGGGCAGTTTTCTGTGTGTGTGAAAAGCAATGGTTGCGTTGCTCCCTACCGTGTCTGTTTGGTTTGCATTGCTAATGTAGCCAGTATTTTAAATGGTTCCGTTAAATGGTCTTTACTCATCATAGCCACATTCCAGTGAAATGTGTCATGAACATAGGAAGCACACGCATGGATGCAGAATGGGTGTGAGAAGCGCGGTGAGCTCAGCGAATCAGAGGCCACAGGACGAGTCAGCTGACTGACCAGCTAACTGAGCAGATTTCAGCAGCATGTAGCCCTGTCATGCTCTTGATGTGCCAGAAGAGGCGCTTCAGTCGCTCAGCGCTGCTCCAGCGTCAGTTCAGCTGAAGTGAATCTGGCAGCTTGGAATGGTGCTACCTGGTGAACTCCAGCTGGGAGAGGCCGAAGGCCGATGGAGCGATAGTGTCTCCGCACCGGCCAGGGAATGTGTCAGCGTCCCTCAGTGGGAACTGGCTGATTTGTCCGGGAAGCCCAAAGTTCCCTGAAAGTGTTACAAGGTCTGACGCCGGCGGGAGGGAAGCGGCCGTGAATGAGATAACACTTCTGGTCTGATGCATTTCATTAAAACTTTCCATGACAATGACAGTGTGTCTCCAAGAGTCAGTCAGTTGGGAGGAGGAGGAATTCAAACAGCAGAAGAAGAATACAAACAGTGTCTCTTGGCTGGTCCCTCGCCTGAATTCCAGCCTGTAAAACAAATAGGATTGGCCAAACTCAAAGTGGCGTGCCGGACAACCCTCATACCATTGGTGGAAGGTCCATTAATGGGCCAACTGGCTGTTGTGGCTGCAGCCTGAGCCCACAATGTTATCTGTGACTACAGTGGGCAGTCAGACGTGGCAGGAGATGGAGAGTGTAGATTTACCTGGGCGGAAAACTAAACGTCTGCCGGCGAGAAATGACTCGCGCACACACACCAGCGACACTCACGCACTCATGTCCAGTCCAAACACACACACACACACACAGTCAAAAAGCCAGTGGGGAATTTCATTGAGCACGAGGAGCGGGAGAATTCCATCGCACATGCCAGGGGTTTCATGCCAAATTACCCTTTAATGGGATATTAAATGGCAGGAATCTGGCTGAATGTTTTCGCTCCTTGTGCCGCACTAGATTTCGTCCCGTCCGATACCATAGTTGTCATCATACGGCGAACATTTCCCAACGTTTCCGCGGAGGCAGAGTGAGCGATCTCGGTCAGACGCCGTGCTCGGGGTTGACAGCGGAACGCTGAGTCGGATACTCTTGCTTGAGGACTCCGGGTGGAGCTGAGATTTATGGTTTCCGCACGGACGTCAGAACGTGGATCAGGGTTTTTCACACTGTCCTGGTAGCTGGAGATATACACCCGCTCATTTTGTTAGGTGGGGTAGTAATTTACAAGTCATTTTAGAGGTTTTAAAAGTATAACTTTTCATCATTAATGTCAGCTGTAGCTGGTCAGTACATTAAATATCCAAAAAAACAAACATTATATTGTGGACTGGACATAATATATGAAAGTACGGTGCTTTTCAGGGATTGTGGACATAAATAACTACGTAACCAAGCAGTAATATGATGAAAATAGAAATTGATTTACATTTTATATTTAGAAAAAAGTAATAATAATGAAATTTGATCTAAAATAAAATAGCAAATAAGGAAGTTATAATCAATAGAAATCATTTAGTGGGATATAATTTATATTGTAGCAATAAATATGAAAATATCAAATACACAAAAAAGATAAATATTGACTATATATATTATTTGTAGTAGAATTATGAATTAAAACTATGAATTAAAACTAAATTGATTGAGACAGGAAACATAGCTAAATATTCCTGGGAAGAAATATGCAGTAAATTTAAACAACTATTTTTGGAAGCAAATTCACAGGGTAGGAGTGGTAGAATATATATATAAATGACAATTTTCTCTTCATGACTTTGGCTCCATGTAGCAGTGCAAATATAAAATGTCAGCGTTTGACAGCAGCCACAAACCCGACAGGCCTTTCGACTCGGGTCACTCAGCTGCGCCAGACAGTTATTGAATGTTCCACTCTCGTAAGGAGTGCTGGAGTCGCTCAGGTAAATGAAGGAAAAGCAATGTCACCGAGGAAAAGAAGGCCTGGACTCGTGCGCCTGAAGGAAGAAGGCAGGAAGGTTTGATTGCTGTGGACAGAGGCAGAGATTTCGATCGAGTCTGTTTTCGTATTCCCCACTAACAAGATCTGCTTAGCTGAATTTGCTCCCACAATGATGTTTATTCCTAGAATTCCATCTGCAACAGCTTGAGCCGCAGCTTCGCGGAAGGTTTAAAAGACGTATGTGGTGACCAGCAGCTAGCAAAGCGACGGGCCTGTCGCGCTGATAGACAACGTCATGAGATGCTCATGGACTGGCTAACTTTTTCCCCTGCTTTTCCAAGACGGCCACTTGTTTTGCCAAAACCAACTGTGCTCAGGTCAGACGCGGGAATCAGTGTGGAAGAGATTAGAAAAGTAGAAGTTATTTTCTGTAAGACCAGGAAGATTCGGAGAGTGTGGTTTGGAAGAGCAGACTGAGCGACTCATATTTATTACAGATGACACAAGGATTAAAATGTATTCGGAGAGAGACTAGGATGGAATCAAGACCAGCTCTCGCTCCAAATTTAAGGTCTCATTACGCGGACTGAAGTCAACTATTAATGATTTTGGTCAGAAAATTTCCCTGAAACTTTAACAACTGAATTTCGTCTCGTCTTATCTTATCCTCTATGGCGAGCTGTGAAACTGTGACACCTAGGAATACATCAGCTGTAGCACATCATTTGGACTTCTGTATAACAAAATGATGATACAAGCACAGTAAAGATAAATAAATAAATACAGTAAAATAAAATGTCGAGGAGCCACTTGACGTTAGAGTGGAGTAAAGTTGACTCAGAGATATCCAGACTAAACTAATACTTACTGTGTGGGGAAACAGATGTTTACTGTATTTTTATAATTTCATTCATCTGTTTAAAACAGTTGTATTAAATGGACAACAATGCTTTTATTTATTTTAATTCATGAGATATTTTCTCAAGTTGCGACAAAGTGAGCTGAAAAAAGTGAACATATGTTTACAATCTAAAAATCAATTTACATGAGGCCAACATTATTTTGAAAATGCATTAATAAAAAAACAATTAAAAAGTTAATTAAAAAAAGGACAATTCTGGCACAGATAGCGCTGTCTCCCGCCGCAAAGTATTTCTCTTGGAAGTGTGTCCATCAACCTTCATGTGATGTTCAAGAACGGAACTGGTGACTGCTGGTGATGGGCTTATGAGGCTTCATGAAACAGTGTCCTCATTTTTAGAGCCCTCCAAATGGCACTCTCTGCTCTAAAACCATTGGATTTGAACAACTGTTTCGCAACAACCTCATCATTTTTATACTGGCAGCGCCACCTATTGCGCTCAGAAAATGAGGAGGTTGTTTCATGAAGCCTCATCAACCCATCGCTGGTGACAGCAGGTGTGTCGAGAATGTGTGTCGCATTTTTGTCAACAAAGAGCTGTGTCCAGTGATGGTCATGCTTGCATCATTGTTGTTGATATTTTTCCATGTATAAAGGATTAAGATTACAATATGAAAAAGTAATCTACAAAATCAATGAGACACTTGTTTCAGTTCAGTTTCACACTAATCCAGGTCCAGAAAACTGCAGCACTGGGACACATCTTCTACCACGGTCTGCGCTGAGGCTAAGTTTATGACTTGTGTGATGTTGAACCTGAACATAAACTCTAAAATCATGACTTTCCCGACTATCTGGGAGCATCATCATTCAACTGAGTTCATGGCGGGGTTTTTGAAATTTCATTGGCTGTAGCGGAGTACAATGGAAATTTGGCTTTAGAGACTCCAGCGACAGGAATCTGCTCTCGCTTGAATGGCGTCGCTCATTCTTCAGTCCCTGGTGGCGTGAATGAAACACCATGACGTGCCCATCAGGGTGTGGCGGGTCGGGTCCTGGTGACGGCTGCGAGCTGGCAGAGGCGCCGCGTCGTCCTGGCATTAAACTGCAGCCGAGGATGGTGGAAAGGTGGATGAAAAGAGATGGTGAAGATGGGATTTTGGCTTCTGACCACAAAACAGCGCCTGAGTGTTGAGGCAGATGCTGCCCTGGCTCCAGACTGTGTCCAGTCCGGTGACCATCCCGGCAGACGTGTTAATGGTCGCTCAGTAACTCCCAGCGAAAAGCGCGGCCTAATGAGTCCCTCCAGTTGGTCCCTCTAAGAAAACCCAGCCGTCTTGTGAGAGAAGCTGCCGTCTGTGTTCAACTGAATTTCCACTTTAAAAACGGTCGAGAACAATAGACGGCCGTTGTGTTCCCACGGGATGGAGAGCCGTTTCATGAGAGCGCCAGAGGTGTGACCTTGTCAGAGTCCAGAACACACACTGGTGGAAATCCCAGAAGAGTGTGAGAGGGCACATGAACCCACCACTGAGGGCAATTGCTACATAATGATGCAGGAAGAGCAGCTCAAACGTATCATTTGGCCTCCAGCTCCCAAAAAGGATATTTTTGGGAGCATGAAATCACTTGGAAATCCAAATACTGTTTACTTGTGGTTTGGGGCTGTTTTTTAACTAATGTGTGTGTTTTGCACAAACAACAGCCATTCATCTGAGGCTGGTAATGTTCCTGGGAAACCTGCAACGAAAGCTGAAAGTTCTCCTGAGGCGAGATGTGGACTTGTGATGAAGGGAGGTATAAGGCCAACCGAGCTCAACATAAGCTCTGATAAACATGTTCAATCTTAGGGTTTGACTTTATCATCGACTGAGTGCTCTATAGCGCTCCCTTCAGTCCATCTAACTCGGCTGAGTATTGGATTTCGACTAGGTGAGGGGTGGGGGAAAGGAAAACATGTTGGATAAAACCAGATTTGTTTGTGTTAGCAGCTAACGTAGCAACCTACCATCAAGATACCGCTCTCATCCGTTACACTGGACCACATTGGACCCAGTTCGCTTCCCAATGTTCCATGACCTTCTCTGTGATACAGCGCTTTTCCATCTGTACTGACCACTTTTGATCGAGAACACACCACAAGACTTGCCGTGTCGATGGTCACGGTGATTCATAATGCTATAGCCGATGCCTGAATCCGGTCACACTTAATGTCTTGGGCTTCTGTCGGAGCTTTCCTTGAAAGCCTTCGCTCAAGTCACGTTATTGTTCGCTCCGTAGCTTCCAAAACTCAAAGAAGTGTATCTCTCCGGTGGAGCCCCATGCAACTCAAGGCCTGGGGGCCAAATGCAGCCGATCTCTGTACCTTTAGGACGTTAACTACAGATGGTCCAAAATTGATTTTCAACTTGAAGTTGAAGGAATGTTGACGTCACCCTGAAACACAAGAGTGGTCAAGCTTTACCTTTTGTCTGAGTCAGTGGAGGAAACCTCAAAATATCTGCATATAACAGAAGGGAATTCAATTGTTTCTTGTGTTCACCAAGCTTCTCCCATCGACAAGGGCCACGTCCTGAGACGTCCGAATTGGTTCCACACAACTTTCCTTCTAAATTTGACTCCACCGACAGTTGACTTGTAGTTCGCTCAACACTTGCAAACCTTCCTTGTGTCGCCTCTGAAATATCTCACTGTTATCACCACTGGTTAAAGGACTGGTGCCGTTTGGTACTCCGGCACATCGCGGCACGCGCCTTCCCACCCCCCAAAACACACGAGGAGCAAACCTTGACAGCGTATTTACTTCTTCGTCAAGGCGCTGTTCTCATTTTGGCTGATTTACAAGAGGCCCTGATTACATTTTGTTTACTGGCACTCGTAAACACAATGAGGACCTGGCAGCGTTTAAGCATCTCAAACACTGTTATTATTCCTCCATCCAGTGAAAAGACATAAAGCGTAATCCTAATTGCTGGATTTTGGTTATCTGCCCCGACCACAGCCACACCAGTGTGTCATCCGCTGGGCAGACGGAGAGAACAACAACGTCACGGAGGGGAAAAAAACAAAAACTACGTTTGAGAATAAGTGGCTCCGCAAACGTCTGGTCCGAAACAGTTGTTTACAGCTATCAGCTCTAATGGCTCAATATGTTCTTGGTGATGAAAGTCTTGTCAGGGCCCCTGTGTGATGTTTTTGGCTCCGCAAGTGCAGCTCTTTGGACACGTCTTCATCTCTGTGAAGACTGGAGGATAAAGGACAAGAGAAAAATATTAAAACTTGGGATTGGCAGACTGCGGTGGAGGCAAGTGCCAAGGCATTGCTAACTTCATTTGCAGACCCTTCTTGACATTATAAAAGGCACAGAGCATTGAATATATGGAAGATAGAAATGGAAAAAAGTCGAGCCACTGAAAGAGAGTTCACTCGGTGTAGCACCTCATCATCCAGTCAGTGGTCTGGGTGAGTCTCAGATGTTCTCCGGCTTGTTAATCTGAGTTCTTCAACTGACAGAAGTTATCACCTCTGGTGCTTGTTCTTAATGTTCACACAATTTGCCCCAGGTATTCCAAGGACAAATTGAGACATGGTCTCCAGACATGTCCCGTGGCCTCTTCTAGTCGGACATGTCCTGAATACCTTGCACGGGAGGCATCCAGGAGACATGGCTTGTACTCTGAGTGTCTTCTAAATAACTGAGCACCTCACGCAATCTTTTAAGAAGAGTCCATTGGGAGATAACTCTTGTATTTACGACCTTGGACCTATGGGACTATAAAGCAAGATCTTTGACTTTTGGCTCAGCTCTTTTTTTTTTTCACACGGCATCCTTCCCTCACTCATGAACAAGAGTCCAGGGTACCTGATCCACCAAGAACAGTGGTCTTAGGTTTCGAAACAATGGTGTCAGGCATTCAGATTGGGAACTGAAATGTCCCAGAAAAAGACGTTGAAAAAAAATGGTCTTGAAGAAAGCATCATTTCTATAACATGGTACTCTAAACTTTGTACCATCATTTGGAAATCAGTTGAGATTAATAACACAACGCCTCTAGAAGGAAAAGTACCTCACATTTTGGCAAACAGAAAACTATATCAAAGAGGAATCCGAAGGCGCCATGGTGGCTGAGACTAAAAGTGACTGAGGGTGATGTCTTTCATCATCATGCTAGCACCCTGCTCAGCACCATATTCACTCAGTTACTTGTGTGAATAAAGGTTGATTTTCACGTGCATTCACACGAGCATACAGTATCGTTTGGTCACAGTTCTTATTCCAGACAATCTGAGTAAATAGATTCAGATTTACAAAAAAAAGAAAAGCAACTCATTCGCGACATGAGCCGTCTCATTGCTGCCTCTGTTCTTTTTCCACTTCTGTCATCGGCACCGAAGCCAGGATACATTAAGTGGCGCTGTTGGAAATATGAAATGAGGGAAAAAATTTGAGTGAATTTAAACGAAAATGATCCGAACCACTTTAATAATTGTTTTATAAAAGCGAGAACAACATTTATACGTGTTACGATTCCATGTTTGTGTTGTTCTTGAACACGTATCAGCGCGTTTCGATGCCCACAACAGCCTCCATTGTTTTTGTTGGTTAAGAAACTATATAAATAATAGTCTGGTCGATAATTTTATTACTTTCTTTTTATGAATTGCAATCCGAAGAGAAGCTAAGATGCCAAGCTACACTTTTTCTCCATGTTGCTTTTGGTCAGCACAGACTCCTGAGGTCTGTTCGACCGTCCGCGTGCCAGACGGTTTCCACACACTGTAAGTGTGATACTGGAGAGCGTGTGTTTATTTGTTCCCAGCCCAGCATTTGTGCTACAGAACGGGCCTTGTTTATGGCTAGATGTTGCTAACAACAGCAGCAGATGGTGATGATGATACACAGCCACCCCCATCCACAGCCCTCTTAACAGGTGTAACCTCACCCACTCTCTAATTTGTCAGTCTCAACTTGTTTTCCCTCATTTTCACCAACTTTCATATGACTTTTTTTCTCTCTCTTTTCCTCCTTCCTGCCCTCTTATTGCTCTCCCCCCATTACCCAGCGGTGATGTTAAGCGAGCTAGTATTTTTGGACTTAAAGCATGATGCCAGAAACCATTAGGCTTCTTAGATTTCCCCTCCAGCGGTCCGTGAAACCCCACTGTCAGTAGAGCCCAAAGGCAACAAGGATGAGGACGCAGTGCTCAGTAGCGAGGTGGTGAAAGAGCAGAGCAAACACAGACAAAGAATATGAGGGCACATTTTTAAAAAGGGCATCTGTGATTTATTAGATATTTATAGTCTTTTGGCAAAACTGTGAAGTTTTACGTGTCTTATTCTCAGTGGAAACTTTGTGAACTACCAAGTCCGGGGCATCCTTGCAGACACAGGGGGATCCCAAACTAAAGATCCATAATTGAGATCCGACGTGCCGCTTTTCATCTTCAATATATCAGGAGAAAAGTTTTCACCGCTCTAACCAAACAGCCGGAGTGTTCCCTCACCGCCTGACTATTTCCAGCGACTGGTTCCTTTCCTTTGCTCTCTGGCTACTTGTAGTTATCTGTGGACTGTAGCATTATTGCTTCCATTTCAAGGAACGGAATGATAGAGGTTTTCCTGAGCCAAGATCCAGGGTGTCCTTTACCTTAAGGATGGAGCGATGCAGTTGACTACTAAAATAGTCGCCGATAGCTTCATCTATCGACTAGTCGGGACGTCATCGCACCCTTCGTCACCGCACATTCCACAGCGAGAGGAGGAATGGATGAGGCTTCCAACGTGACCCAAAATGTCGGAAGTATGGGAACATTCCATGATGGATCAAAGAGCAGAGTAAAATTTCACCATTTAACACTAATTAAGCGCAATTTATTACACTTTTTAATCTTCTTTAATGACATTTTACTACACGACAATGTGGGTGACTTCGTCACCTGCACGACTCAGAGAGTGGAATAATAACAGAGATTGTCAGCGACTAGTCATAAGATGCAGCCCTTGTTTCATTATACAATTTTAATGCAAATTCACACAATAAGCAGGCTTTTAGCTAGGAGGGCGTCTGGGCGTCTGCAAAACATGAAAAAATGGACATCCAATTCTTGACCGTATCTTGGCCGCCAGATTACGCCGGTATATAGCGGCCAAGATACAGTCGAGAATCTGGCGTCCATTTTTTCATGTTTTGCAGACGCCCTCCTAGCTAAAAGCCTGACAATAAGTCAGGGCTCACAGTGCTCACAAGTACGATTTGAAATAAGTTATTGCATCATAATTCGGGGGAAAGAAGGGTCACAACGTTCCACATTTCACAGCATTCTTGATAGCTGAAGAAGAATGAGAAGGTCTGGGACGACACACTGCGTGATAATTACTGATAAGACGGAAATGTGGCTGCCAAAGATTTCTCCAAATTGAGAAATGATGCTCGGTAAAACATATATTATCAGTAAAAGCTTCTTAAATGGTGGAGGAGGTGTTTTTTTTTAAGCTCAGATTTCACTTTCAGTCAAACGTAGATGGGAAACATTCCATTTGAGTTGGACGGAGAGGACGGTCCGGAGAGCTGATGTTTTGAGAGTGTCGGGACAGATGTTGCGGTACATCAAAGACGCGGTGAAAGACTTGCCGATAAGCTGAGGTGAAGGCCGAGACACGTCAGGGGCAGTTGTGGCTGAGCGGGAATGCGTGGATTTTGTTGGAATGCTTCAGGAAATACATCTCATTGGGTGGTTTTATCATGTCCTCGTATTGCTCCTGCGTGTTCACACGTTCCCTCTGTAGTATCGATCAGCAGAATGTAGTAGTTTTTTACAGAACAAATGTAAAGAAAATCCATCCCACATTGGCCTCAGGGAATCTTCAGTCTTCAACAGAACATCGGGAATCAGTAAAGTTCTTATAGCTGCTACCAACAGAAGTTCCGCGACGTTCAGACCCTCACAAGTGATGAAGTTTTAACGAAACCCGACTGTGTGATGTGTGAATCTGAAACACGTAACTGGGTCGGTGTTTGTGTCACGACATCTGGTAGCATGACAGCGAATTCACATCTGAGTGGGAGCACAGTTGAAGATCACTGGTGCGAAGTCAAAGTCGAGGGGGGCTTAGAGTGAATTTGGGCTTTTGAACGTTTGTAATTCATTCCTACCTCATCAAGCCAGAAGTCCTTAAGAGCTCAGCAGGCTTAGGCAGGGTGTTTGGCTAACTTAGGGTGAGCGCCTGCAGGCTGCGGGACTACCACATCCAGATGCTTCACGTTCTTTGACTAATCGAGCCCGTTTTGTATTGTACATGCTGGACATGTGTCTCTTGTTTGACTCTCTACTTGTCTATACACCAATGATGTAGATGACAGGATTTTCACAACTGAAAGCCTAAAAATATCCTCTACTCTAACTCCAAGACCATTGTTCTCACTGAGAATATTGGGATATGAGGTTCTCATGACAGATTCAGGGAATCCAGTGCAAGTTTTACTCCACTGAATGTCACATAGCTTTCGCCCAAACTGTGACCCATAGAAACAAGAGTTCAGGGATCTTGTACTCTATTTGTTGATACAAACAGGTTTGACCTAGTTAGTGATGCCTTCCATTTGAGTTGTAATCTGGCCAATGCATATGCTGCTTGAGTCTGACTCGACGAGAAGAGGCCTTGTGCTACATTTGTCTGAAATTTTACTTTAAAAAGTCAAACCCTTCTTCACCCAGCAGTCAACTTCAACACAACAATGTGTCGTATTCTGACCTCTAAATTAAGACAATACTGTTCTTGTTTGTGTTACACAGTGTTCAGCGTGTGCATGTGAAGGCTATTTCCAGTGGAATTATCTAATTACATATGTATAGTAGAGCAGATATGTTTTTGTTTTTTTCTGCTAATTCATTAGAATCCGACTCTTTTCCATTGTTGTGATTCAAATTCTTCTCCGTGTAACTGACAACATTCATTCACCCACCTTCACACTAATCCTACACTCGAGCTTCAACGTGAACTGGAGCTGTTCCAGCTCCAAAAGACTTCAGGCTTTGAAGCGCACGCTCAGATTCTGAGTCGCCATAACCTGTTTTTGGATCCCACACTGGTAAGGGAACACCACATCTGGGTTTGGCCAAAACTTGCCCAAAACTGGTATGAGAGCGGGAAACTGGGAGGCTGCGGTACATGAACGCCCCACTGCTGCCTTCAATCTAGTCGTAAAAGCTTATAACTAAATGAGTAGTTGAGTCAACGAAGTTTAAAGTCGCACACCTTGTTTTAATCCGTCGCTCAGTACCGTCTCGCCGCTTCACATCTGAGATCAAAGTGTCTTGCGTCATGCACAGAAAGCTTCATCTTACCATCCTGCTTCTTCACTCCCATTCCAACCAGTCATCTTCAGTCAATTTCCTTCGGACTAGTCAACTATGTTGGCCGCGCTCCGCCTGTGTTTCTGGACAAAAGAAGCGGAACTTGTGAGTCATGATGAACATCATTCGACCCGGTGTGATTAGTCGCCTTGTTTCTCCACGGCTGAGGTGCCGCGCAGGTCTGACTGAAAACAGAGCACGCACTAGCGAGCGCCGCACGCCGCGCACGCACGCACGGCAGTCGAAAATAGTTGTGATTTATTCAAGAATGTGGCTTCCTGCTGCAGTAATTACACAAGTGGCTTCTAATAAATCCTCATTGACCTTCCCAGAATTAACCTTTTCTTCCTTCTCTTGTGTTTCAGAATCCACGGAACATGGATCAAGTAAATGTGACAGGTGAGTGGACCAAAGCTACATTTCCGTGCTCAGTCACACTCAAGTTTAAAAGCAACATGCCTGACCTCGTAATGAAGACCCATCCATTACCGTCTGCTTATTGGGCTCGGACAGACAGCAGGGGAGACCAGACTGATATCTCCCCCAGAAAACCTTGAGAGGGGGCTTTTCCCAAGACAACTGAGCAACGGCATCTCTCCAGCATGTCACGGGTCTGTCCAGGTGCCTCCTTCTGGCTGGACATGACCCTAACTAAATATCTACCGCCATACCAATCCTCCAAGTTTGAGAAAATTTACCTCAACATTTACCTGCTACTCAGGGGCACAACTGAGCCTCAGGACCCTTTTGGCTCAGCTCTTTTTATCTACAGGGGTTGGACAAAATAATGGAGACACCTTAAAGCTTTTTTATTATTTTGTCCAACCCCTGTAAGAGGTGAATACCAAACGCAGGAGGAACCTCACACTTCGGAAATGAGAAATTCAGAAAACGCTTTATTGCCAATGTGACATTGGATCCCACCAACTAGGAAAGTGCTTCATTGTGCTGTGATGAACAAAATATAACAAAAAATATATATTTTTAAATGAATAAAAATAAAACAAAAAAAAGGTTTTCCATTCTGCACCACTTCTTTCTTTCTTCTCCCCGTTTATGCCAAGCTCTAACAAGGACGCCGCTTTAATTGAGCAGGTGTTCGTATCATATCGGAATGATTTTGGTTCCAAACAAGTGAACGTTTCAGGTCCCTGACGTGAATCGTGCTCTTATCAGAAGATTTCCTCAGCTACAAGATAAGCCTGACCTCTGCCTCCCCTTCTGTTTTCCTTCTCTGTCCGCCCAGCAGCAGCAGCGGTTACGTGGGCTCTGCGCAGAGGGAGAAGGTGAAGGGTAAAGACGAGACGTACTGGAAGGAGATCAACGCCGCCATGGCCTTGACCAACTTGGCACATGGGAAGGAGAGTGGCTCCGGGACCACCAGCTGCATCATCCAGAAGTCCTCCCATATAGCAGAGATCAAGACTGTCAAAGTGCCGATCATGCAGAAATATTAGGGCGGAAGACGGCGTCTTTATCTCTATGCAAGTCTCAGCGAGAGTCAAACTCTGAGGACTGATGAGTTTGTTGCCTTTTCGGACAGTTTCACTGCCAACGAGACACTTTTGTACCATTAACTTATTTTTACCAGACGTTTTTTTTTTAATCCTCTTTTTTACAATATCTGTATTTTGCCAAAGTGCCTTTTTATTCTGTTCCCTACGGTGCCTGATGAAGGATTCCATGAACGACGGCTGCGGCACTGACAACGCTTTCTCATAAATTTCCATGAAAGCACTGACCCTTATTTAGACTGGAGTCCTCATTATGACTGTCGAGCGAACAATGTTTTGGCTCTCCGTAGCAGCACGACAACAACAACTTTTGGGATACGTCACAGGAACGTGAGCGGAGCGCAGATAAGCCGCCGGCGCTCTCCACCGTGTTGGCGTCGCAGCCTTGGGAGGGCAGGGAGCAGCGAAGGATTCTGCTCTTATCAGGACTCCCGCTTGTGTTAACGTGCGGCCGCTGAAGTCACGTTCACTCGTGCGGTGACACACATCTACGTAGATCCAGAGCCGTGCGCAGAAACGATCTGACCTAAAAGGGATGTTTTGCTTTGTATTATCAGTGTTTTACGAGCGCAGCGTTGCTTTTCCAAGATAGTGCCGCGCGAAAGAGAGCAGAAGGCTCCTGCAGCCGTTTGAAGCGTCGGCCCTCTCAGCTGTTTAACATTACATCCAAATTGCTGTTTACAAGACGCCCGAGGGCAGACTTGAAAGCTCCACTCGTTTCGCCGTTGTTTGTCTTCAAACGTGCATTTCAGTATTATCTGTTTGTCGAGCGAGCAAGTGTTCAGCGTTATCATCAGGCCAGGCGTGTGTGTGGTCGCTCTGATGGTTGTTTATCCCGCCACATTAAGAGCTTGTCATCTCACAGAACCTCCTGTCCTCACCCCAGAGGCTCACAGCCACTGATTTCAAACACACAAGCTGGAGGCTACATCCACTCACAAACAGAAGTCTTCATCAAGGAAAGAGTACTTCT
Source organism: Synchiropus splendidus (assembly GCF_027744825.2). NCBI lineage: Eukaryota > Metazoa > Chordata > Actinopteri > Syngnathiformes > Callionymidae > Synchiropus > Synchiropus splendidus. The sequence continues at coordinate 25,704,327 of NC_071336.1, forward strand.
ATTAGTGACAAAAAAAAGATGGGTGGGAGGATGTTTACAGGGAGATCAAAGGTCAACTATCTTCAAAGTCCAATCTTTTTCAAGGAGATTTGGCTCAATACCTCTGATATAACATGAGATTTCTTGTCACTCTTCAACTACATGAAGAGATATCAGAGAAACCCAGTTAAATAACTGGGCCTGTACCATCACCATTATGAATGTTTGACTGAGATATAATACGCAAAAAAGCTATATTTTTGTGAAGTAGGCCGACTCTTCTGATGGTAAATACCAAGATGAAGAAGGTAGATGAGGACTAAATACTCCACAGCTAGTATGAGAAGGACAAAGGCATAGACAGTAAATGACTTTTCTCACGTTTGTAGATGGAGTTTTGAAAGCTATAAAAGGTGTACATTTAGAAGAAATTGGTACTATACTTGAAGACATTTATGATCACAGCGCTTCTCTCTTCATCCAGCTCCTGTTTTGTTTGTTCGCTCACAGAAACTGCAATAAAAAGGGTTTCGATTCAGATATTATTTTGGTAAAAACTGGAGCCCTTTATTGAAACCTGTGTTCCGGACAACAGGATCCAGTTCAGTGTTCTCTGAGAAAAGCTGTACTGAAAAGACTGTGGAGGTTTAAAATCCCCAAAAGCATTTCCTTACTGGGTCTAAAACGTTTAAATGTTGAAGCTGTTCAAGTGAGTTACCTTGAAAGTCAACAAGACGAGAAGCTTCAGTAGTGTGGATGTAGCCGGAGAATCTTTCACGGATGCTGTGCCATTTATTCCTCAGACGACTCTGACCGAGTGGCCACTGGTCATGAATGTGCCGACTTGCAAAACAAAACCTGCACTTACAGTTGAAAACCTCACGGCCTTAACTGTGTCACAACATTGATGAGGAACCAACCGACTGTTCCTGCGCGGACCCGAGAGGCTCCACATGTGTTTCTGATCCAGGGCGGGTCGCCGCGGGTGGTGCTGATCCCCGTGGTTCCGATCCCACCCCGGGACCTGCACACCTCAACAGCAACAACAACAACAGACACACTCTGAAAGAGACGTATTAAAGCCTATAAATTATTGTGATGAGGCATTTGTGACTTTTTTATTGTTAAGTTATATAAAGTGAGATTCCTTTTTTTGTATTATTAGAGACTGGGTTTACGATCCAATGACCAAATACATATCTCCTTGTACTGTTCAATTTGCTTTTATTAATAAATGAATTTTATAAAACTTTATTCCCCGAGTGTTTTTGATTTTAGACCTTAGAAAATGCCGTTGTTTGTTGATGGTTTACTAAGGAAGGCGAGGAGTTACACAAGCTGATCAGCTGAACATTTCAAAGGATTGTCTGCAGCAGCCGCTGTGCATCCCACATATCAGTGGTTCGAGGCCCCTGGTTGACTGTCTTTAACATGGCTGGAGTTTTGCTATGTGTCAGGCTATTCTGTATTTTCATCGTAAAGGACATGGATGGACAGTCACGTCTTTGTCTGGGACGCAACGGTGATCAGAGGAAAACTGAGGTTTCGCATTTCCACAAGAACTTTTAAAGCAGGAGGCAGAAAATAGGTGATACCACGGCCGATAAGAGAGAGGCAGGAGTGAAGATGTCGACAGCAGCTGTTCTCACATCGGTGACAGCAACGACCACAAAGTGTAAACGCTGCCCAAAGTTGGGCGGTAAAAGCGTTGCGGTTAATGCCAGAACCGATTAAGATGAAGCCTACAAATCGCACCAACACCCAACAGCATGTGGAGCGGAGAGTGAGAGAGGCGCATCATCCAGGCTCTTAAAACACACAGTCATATCAGGTTTTGTGACCTCTCATCTGTCGCAGCACCGAGCAGAGCGTCCCCCGCCCCGGTTGCGTCGAATTTTCCGCTTAACTTAAGCGATCCTCCAGGCTTCCATCGCTCCGGCTCCAGTATTTTCACTCTTCCCTCTCGAACTTCAGGAGATGAACAAGTGGAGATTTTGGTGTGGCGCGGCTCGCGAACTGACAGACTCCAGACTTCACCTTGGACACTGAGTCGGCCGGTAACTGGAGCTCGCCGACGGCAGGCGAAACCACACGAAACGAAATTGAAGAACCGACGCAGACGTTCTAAAAATCATTTCCCATTTGATGAGGAAATAGGAGTCCTGGGCATGCTGAAGTAATTAGTCACCGTGCTGTGAGGGATGCTCCGAGCAGCGACGTCTCCTCAGAGCAGGGGTTGGCCTTCAACACACTCAGCACCATAGGACTCTCTCTCCAAAGTCTTTGAACAACTTGCATCATTTTTAAACCGGTAGCGTCACCTACTGCGCCGTGGAAATGATGGTACAACTTCAGTCCTGTAGCATGAGCTACGCTAACTCACGCTTCTGGCGTTCCCGCTGGTCAGAGTAGTGACTATCACCCAGATAAAATATGTCTCTCTGAAAAGGCAAGCGAGTTCAAACGTACTGAGGGTGAGGAAGTTTGACATAGGGCTGGTCAGTAGATGGAATTTTATCAGGATTACAGTGGGAAGCTACTCTGGAAGGCACAGTGAGCCCACTACACAGATGGAGGCCTGCAGCTCTGCCTCTCAGCGAAAGAGCTCGAGCCTCTGTTTGCCACCGTTAGCGACCGACTCAGTCGTCTGTACAACCCCAGCATGGTTTTCCGAAGAGCAGACGCTCATCCAGAGTCACAACCGCAGCCATAGCTGCTTGTTGGAGATCTTTTTTTTTGGAAACCAATGGAAGTTTGGAGGTGGATAAATGCATAAGAACAATCGCTCGCGCTCAACCTGAGACAGGGGTGATCAAACCAAGCGCTCCTTGTCATTCATCAGGCTGCAGAGACGCAGGAAGAGTGTTCAATATATAGAACTTTTATAATCAAAGGAGTGACTTCTCTCAGGATCTCATGAAAAATGACTAAAAAGCTTGGAAGGTGAAATCACAACTTACAACATCAGAACCACAGAAAAGCTCAGCTCGAAATATTGTCTCCACTGTTGTCTAATGCCAGACCAGACAGACTGGTGTTTCTAGAAAGAAACCTTTATCCTACATGGTGAACATGAATATAACTTCTAATTTTTTATTTATATTTTATGCAAAAGTCTGAAAGTTTAATAATAGCAAACTATGAAACTGTTGAATAATCGTGAATATGATATGAATCCATTTAATCGCGATTACAATTTTTGCCATAACTGTCCAGCCCACGTTTAGTAGAGTAATGTCCGGACTCTATGTGAGAAAAGGTGAGGAGTTTGGTCATCTGCAAGAGGCTGGGAGTAGAGCCCATCTACACTGAGCAAAGAAAGAGGTCCTTCTCCGGATGCCTCCCAACTGAGATGTTCAAGGCCACTCCCAACTAGTGTTAACCGGAATGGTCACCGACCCAAACCTGAGTTTTAGACACACGGGATTGAATTGATGGGTGCGTTCAGGAGTCTGGTAGCAATGAAGGATCAGTGGTAACATCTCAATCCAGATAGGCTCCATGCCTCATTTCAGAGCTCAGTGAATGGTGCTCTTGGTTTTACAATGTGAGGACTCTGCTTCATGAAGCCTCATGAGCCCATCCACGCCGCCAGGGAACACGAGAAAGGTGCTATTGTGTAGTTCATATCCGTCCCGACCTCCAGTTAAGAAGGAATGTTCCGTGGTACACGCTGCACCCTGGAGTGTTATTTGGCCCATCATGTCCACTTGCACTGCAGTAGAGCGTGAACACCTCATCCATAACTGACCACATCCCTGCTGTTGCTCCAGGGTGCACTTCCATCACGTGGTACGTGAACGTCTGATTGATGGGAATCCACCCGAGTCCTCTTGTAAGAACACACGGTGAAGACAGAAATGTTGTTCTGGTGAAGTAGATGAATGTAGGCCGGTCGAAACACACTTCCTCCACCGCCAGAGTAAACTGCTCGCACAGAGGATGGAGAAACACTTTTCGAGATCTGGAACTGGACCGGGTCTCCGGCTGGGGGGCGGGGGGAACGCAGGAAATCTCTGCTTTCATTGACACAAGCCTCTTCGCTGCTTACACGGACTCCAATCACGCAATAAACTTTTCTTCTTTGCACTAAACTGACTTAATCCCCGTCCAGTTTCGCTGCGAAGCTCAGTAAAGCCGCCGGATCTGGAACTAGCACAAGCGTACAGAGGTCCGTTCCGTCCTCATCTGCGTCCAACACCCAAACAGACCCACCGTGCAGTCACATGGAGAGAATCCTTCTGTTTGTTTGGACGGGGATGTTTCTCATGGACATCCTCAGAGAACTCCAGTACACACACACACACACACACACATGCTCAGACTGCTGTACTGGGATAATCAGGATGCAGACATGAGGTGGGAAAACTGATGGACCGGTGAAAAGCCAACAAGCGCTGCATCAACGTGGAGAAATCAAAAGGCGATTGTGGATTTCTGTGCAGACCATCACCAGCCTCTTGAACCAGCTGTGGAGTCTGTCCAGGGTACAAGAGCCACAGGGGAAAATCTCAGGAAGTTACTTCAACACAACTGTCCTACAGATGTGTGGTCAAAACTGTTAAAAAAAATCTAATACTGCAGCTCCTCTCCATAAAGGGGTGCTATTGTTTTTGTTTTTCGTCAGTTACTAGTCTCACATACTCAGATTTAAATAAAAATGTTAGATTTGAATTGACCAAGATATACTTAAATTACCAAAACGGCTGCTTTGCACCAAATATTTTTTGTTTTTTTTACTGCGAAACTACAAAAATGGCTGATGCAAACGGTCAGTGATTCCACTGCGGTTTCAACTGCTCCAAAATATGAATCACAGAGGTATTTACAGCAGCTGAGATAAATCTGAAACTAAAAACAAAACCAACTCACACCATCATCTGGGTATCATGGAAGCAGCTGCGTTTCAAGACGTAAAGCTGGAAGCCATGTGACGTCACATTAACTCCCGAGGAAGATGCCGACCAATAACACTCTTCTTTCACACTTCTGCATGTGTATAGCTGTCATTTCATCTTACTGATGCTGTAAAAGAAAAAAAAACATAGATGACTCTCTGACCTCTTCAACATAGACTTTCTTTGTTCTCCTCTCTGCTCCTGCAAAACAGCTTTTTTATCTTTCTTGTTTCGCTCCGAGATGTGCGACAGTGCTAATAATATAAAAAGACACTTCTGTGTGAGGGTGGAAATCACCGAAGACAGAGGGGAGGGAAAAAAAAAAACCCTTGTAAAGTCAGGATTAACAAATAAGAGGCTTGTTCTGATGTGGCGTTTGAACGTTTACACGCCCTCAAGTGGTTTGACAGCAGTTATAAGTAGCCTATCCACGTTTCCAAGTGGTGACTCTTTGTATAACAACCCAACACAGCTCCGTTCTAACAAACACCCCCCGAGATATAAACAGGAATCACTCAGGAGCTGGAGTGAGATGCCGCACTTCAGAGGCAAACAGAAGCCCTGAAACACAACGGCAGCCGGGGGAACATAAATAAGAGCGCCGCGGCTGCTGCTCTCTCAGTGTAATATTTTATCACAGAAAAGCTAAATAAATTCCTCAGTACAGTCAAGTGAAACCACGTCAATGCAGCAGATGTAAGAAATGGCAGCTGCCGGAGGAATGCGGTTTGGCAGCGCACGAGGCCTGGGAGCGGGTCTGGAGGGTCCTCTCACGTTAACACTTTGTATTTGGGAACACTGGGATGTGATGTCGAACGGGTCGAGGCGGATTCAGTTGCATTTGTGTATATTTGTTCAAAATGGTCAGAGATCCAGGTGGAAGACTGGGACTCTCCTACGTCCTAATTTCATTGAGCTCTTGTATTTTTAAGAAGAGCTTCGAAGGTGACCTTCTTACCGCAGCATCTTCGCGAGCTTGACACGCGATGAAAAGTCTTCCAAAATAAGTTACCCTCTTTCAGACTCCACTGTGTTCACTCTCCCAGATGCTACTCATAACTTCATTTTATTTACTTGTCCTCGCACCATCAGATAAACGCGAGCCATAAAAACATGTAGCGGAGCTGTCGAGATGAACAACCTCCCTGCGGGTGACTTGAGTTTCTTGAAAGCAGGTTGTAATTCTGTTTAGTGGGAGGACGCTCAGCGGACATCAATGCTGACTACGTGTGTCGGGGCTCGGCTATAAATTAATCCAACGCTCCTAACCACCGGTTCTGATGGCCTTTAAGGACAGCATCTCAGATGAGGACGCGACGGTGTCCTCAGGATGCCTTTCTGGAGATGATGCAGAGTAAAAACCACATTCATTCTCGGCATGAAATGTCCAAGGTAGGCAGCGACTTGGTTCAGAAGTGAGGGGAGAGTGGGATCTGCAGACTACTTCTGTGGTGAGTTGTAAGTCCTCCACTTACCGCCACAAGGTTTGACCAAAAGAACAAGACAATCACCGGCTTCTCAAGACTGTCTGGTTCCTAATGAACGGTGGGTATAACAGGAGCAAAAGCATATTTAATGAGATCTGATCTAATGACTGGTGCTGAACAGAACAACATTTAGAGTGTTAGAGTGATTCACTTACAGACATAAGCAATTTAAAAATCAAATTCAATGACATCTCAAAAGCTAAGACTGAGGACTTATATAAAACAATATAAATGTGGCAAGTGTTCGGCTGGACACATCCAAAGCAAAGTCAACCACAGATACAGGAGGCAACACATTTCTTTTGTGTGTCTCTGTGTTCTTGTACTTCTATCTTGGTGAGAAGTTTTTCTTTGTGAGAGTTTTTAATCAACAGTGAGGACATTTTGGCCGGTCCTCACATTGTCAAGCCTCATTTTGAGGGTTAAAACTACAAAATAGCTTGGTTATTATAATTGGGTTTTAGTTTGGTTAAGAGTAAGCCATTTGTTTTAGATGGTTAGGTTTAGGGTGAGGGTGTCAATGACAGTCCTCACTAAGATAGGAAGACTAATGTGTGTTTGTGTGTGTGTGAGACATCAAAAAAAAAAAAAAAAAAAAAAAAAAAAAAAAATATATATATATATATATATATATATATATATTTAGATATTTAGCTACTAATACTAATACTGTAGTGCTGACTGCCTGCAAGATGGCAGTCGTAAGACACAGGTCAAAGCAGATGCACCAACTTCCAACTACTTCTATGAGGGGACAACACAAAGTTCTGAGACTCGGCCACACAGTCCAATGCACCACACCCGATGTTCATCAATCTCTTAACTAGTGATTCCATGTAGGATCACACTGCAGTATGCAATTATTCTGGTCACTCCACTTTGTGGAAGGGATGCACCTCAACAACGCACCAGTCCATCTCTGCTGAGCTGCGAGGGAAACTGCTCTCCAGGTTTCTTGCCCACAGTGACTTCCACCTCTTTCCCCAAAACACTTTCAGGGCCAGAGATTTGAGGATGACAATGAGCTGAACACATCTGTGGGAGGTTGGTAAGGTGACCAAGATGATGGCTGTTGGACGGGACAATGTCAAAACTATTCGATATCCCCTCGTAAAACGTCTCCTTCACATTCCACCACAGGCCTCTGTGACAGCTGCTAGCAAGTGCTCCTTCCTCAGCAAAGTCACCGCACATCACTGTGATGTATATTTGCTACTGTCCTCTGTAAATATTTGAGCGGGCCACCGCTGCCTGCTGGGAAGTGAAGCTCCATGGAGCTGCACGCTTCATCCAAACACCACTGATGCAAGCAGGGTGTTTGTGAAAGCAGGAATATATGAAGCAGGGCAGTAACTCAGCAGGGTAATAACATGAACCATATTGCAACAGAACATGGGGAGCGGTAGACAAAATAGGCACCGCAGTACTGTAGCTTCTATTACACCCAGTGATTCAGACACGATGGCGAGGAGCACAGCCAGGCTGCAGGGCTTCTCATAAACGTAAAAACCGAGCTTACGTATCGTATAACACAAGTGCTGCTGTGGAAAACTATACCTGACACTGATGCACGGTGCGCTGTTGTCCGACAACTGGGGCCCGGGATTAGATTCTGGAGCAAGTCAAAGCCCCCCGAGCGACTTTAGAGGAGAGCAAACGAAAAACATTCAGAGCATTTCCTGGCCAGCAAGCAGGCTGCATTTGGAAACACAATGGCACAGTGTTCTACACACCTTTCCACTGAGTTCCCTTCAATCACCCTCACACACCGACACTAACCAACGGTGGATCCACTTTACTCGCTCCCATCTCACGTAGCAAATACCAAAGTCATGAGAGCAAAAAGGGTTTTTATTTTAGCGCCCCCTATCCTACACCTTGACACAACCACCGCCGTCCTTTGAGTGCACCTTAAACAAGCAAGCCGAGCCAAGCACCTATTCAGGGGCTCCAGGGAGCCAGAGATCAAACCGGCTCCCTGCCCATTAGCGAGACAGTACCAGCACTCTAGCTGGGCTGAACGACCCTGAACCGATGCGGTTACAAAACACTTGTCTGTTATTCTACAGAATCAGTATGGAAGGAAGCCCTGCTTCCAACTAGGCTACGGACACACACATTGTTTGAGTGAAACTGAAAACCAGGTACATGAGAGTTCTACAGTGTTAGTGTGACCTGGCCACCGCCTCCTTGGAGAAAAGGTTATTTGACTTGGGCTTGCTAGCAGGAGAGCAGATATGGAGGGTCGGATGATGCACTTCCAAATTAAATCACCAGCCTTGAAAGGTCATCCTGCGGTGCACAGACATGAAGCTGAACTGAGGCTTCAAATGTGTCACGTATCAACATCTTCAGAGAAACAGTGACCTCCGGTTAAAAACCACCAGTAAAAGGTACGTATCGTTTCTGTACTTTTCAAACAGACTTCAGCGTCTATATACATGCATCAGGCGGATAAGATTATGACCACTTTCTCAGGTGGAGTATTTTCCTCATTCTTGACTTCTGAATTTTTCTGTTTTCAATGGTCAAGAATTTAAAAAATGAAGTTCAACAGAGGTGGATTCAAAGAGACAAACCCAATAGTTAACTCAGACTCAAATGCTCACACTGACCAAACTACAAGAGCCCAGATCTACATGCAATACTTCAATAAAAAAGTGACTTACCTGGTGAGTCAAATGGATTCAAAGCATCTTTTAGTCAAGTGATTCTTAGGGCCGGGGCCCACAGTTGGGCCGCTGAAAGGTTTTTTGTTTCACACTTTGGGCCATGTGAACTGCGAGACGCTCAGTTTTAATACATTAGCCACATATGGTGGCAGTAGTGTGTCACCGAATTGACTTGACAGCTGCAAATCTGTGATAGTTAATAACTATGGAGTTGGTTCTTGAAAAGAAAAAAATGATGAAGTGATGCTGCTCTCCAACTGTAAAAACTGTTGATGAAAGCACCCGTTGAAGACGTTTTGAAAATGAATGACAACATTTTATGGCGATACCTTCATCTACACTTTACTTATATCTTCTCTGGAGTTTAAATAAAATATATTATTTTTATTTTAGGACATTTAGACATGGTTTTATGATATTTATATTTCCACTTTTCTCAACATTTTGCATCAAGTGTATTTTTTCTTTAGTAAATGTGATGAATATGTCTTGCACCTGGTTCTGCTTCTGCTTGGACTTTTCGATGACAAATAAATATCTTTGCGATGATCACATGGTTTCATGTCATTTCACAAGTATTGTTCATGTGCATGTAGATGAAATATGGTTGTTGGTCGCAAATGAAACCAAGAGTAATGAATAGAATGGAAGAGAATAGAATAGGCTTTATTGCCATTGTAGGAGATGATACAACGAAAGTGAGTGGCATCTGCCTTGTGCAACAGCATAATAATAAAAACTAGGTGGTAATAAAGTGCAGCGCTGTGTCAACAAAAGATGCTGATATGTACAGGAATTAAAAAGTTAAAAAGTTAAGGAGGTAAATGTTGTTGTTATTATCTATTACTTGAATGGGTCCCGAGCCCATTTGTTCGGGGAAAGATGGGGCCCGAGTTCAAAAAGGTTAGGAACCCCTTTTCTAGTCCAAAGTGCCCAAACTTTTCCTTCTTCGAAACATGTACTGTATAACATGTACTGATCATGGAAGATGTTGTTTATAACTAGCATGTCGTGCTCACACATGGATGAGGTCTGGTACAAACTTCAACATGTCGACTATTAAAGGTCTGAAGAACAGTCTTTTGTCCCATAATTCACGGCAGCAGTCGACGAAAGATAATGCTGGTTTTCCGTGTTTATTTATTTATGCATTTTTGAAGTTCTTGCCACCCAAAAAAAATCTGTAGTTTGGGCCCAAGGCATTGCCAAGTCTCCCATTCAGCCTCATGTTCAAACTTTTCCCGAGCCACAATCATTTAAAAGACGAAACCGTATATTTAAATCCACACTGTCTTAAGTTGTTCAGAGTGGGTCTCCTGGTTTTGCGGCTCACTGTTCACCCTCTGGTCCGACCCCAAGCATCAAATCATCTTGGCAAAGAAAAATAATCCATGCAATTACAACACAGGGCCCAGATTATTTATTTAAAATAATGAATTTGTTTCTATACATGCCAATCATTTCTCGTCGGGGGGAGTTTATTAATGTGGCTTTTCTCCTCGGTGCCGCGGCCGAGCCCCATCCGTGACCATGTTTGAGGCACATGGAAAACCAACCCCCCTGTTGATACAAAGTGATTAGTTTATTGTAGAAGCCCGCCACCTCCGTTCACGGCTATTAGCGTCCAGGTTGTCGTGGCAGCAGGAGACGGCAGCCGGACAATGACGACACAAGCCTCGAATCAGAGATGGAGAAGCAACAGGAGGCAGGAAGGATTACCAGTGATGAGATGATGGATGAAGTTGGTCCTGCTACCACTTTGACTGCAGGGAATCCTGTGCTCTTCCTGCTGCCGCTCCGTCCGCGGCTCACATGCTTGTTGCTCCAGTAACCCGAGGACCTGTCAGGATCCTCCCCCACTGAGAGGGGAGTTTGCTCTCCCAGGGCCAGGGCCCTCCTGCTTTCTTTAGGGCTTGGTGCACGGGGGTCGTGTTTTTGAAAACAAGACTGAGTTACAATACAATCATTTAGGTTGAAATTAGATTGACAGAATATCAAAATAAGTGGAAACTCAATTACAGCCTCATTACGGGCTGAATTTTCTAACATGGGTCCGGGGCCAAAGGTTCCCACCAAACAAGGAGGCTCGGTTCCTGCGTACCCCAGGACGGTTCTTATTAAGTTATGCAGGTGATTGATGGGTGGACGTGCCGTTCTTCCCTCGACGCGGATGTGGCTCCGTTTTAGCGATGACAGAACTCCCATTAATTCTTGATGCAGCTTTTTCCCAAATACGTTCGAGTCCATTCAGGTAGTGCGTCTGGCAGAGCCACTATTTGATCTAACAATATTGATACCAAGGCCACACAAGGCGTTCCAAGGATCATCAGAGCAGGCCAGGAAACGGGAGGTTGACTTCCCTGCAATAAAACAGACTCTCGGGCCTAGTGCAGGTCACAGCACTCAAAACAGATCAGGCATGAAACTAGACACGGCTGATGCCTGAGCGAACGTTAGAGGGACCAAAAACACATCGAGGTCCACACAATCAAAGTGTTTCCACCTGCAGTGACAGAGCCATCAGTTCTGGCCGGGCCGGTCATTAGCTCCCGGCGCACTCACCAGTAACCTAAGAGAGGCTTCTGGCCCACTTCAGAAGTGAGAGGTATTTTCCTTTACCTCACCTCTGACGTGGAACAGGAAAGCTAAATTAAGGGTATTGTCACTTTGGATTCAGCTCAGCTGTATATGCTTACAACGATGAGTGAAAGGTCGATTCATCATTATGTGGTTCCTTTACTTAGCCATTGATAACAGTCAACTGTTACTGGGTTGCTGAAAAGAGCCACATTGGTTACAGCACATCCCTGTGTGTCGCAAAGTTGCTAGTTCACGTCCGGCGTATGTCTCTCCTCCATGCATTTTTAAAATTCATACATTTTACTGTGATCCTCCTCGAAATATCAGGGGGCTTAGATAGAAATGTGTTCGCCATTTACATTGACATTTCGCAGGAATAGCTCTTACTTTTTCATCTTATTTCCTGTATAAACAATCATCTCAATAGCAACTTGACCAAAATTGCAGTCAGTTTGGTGGCTCAGTTGGTGAAGAGTTGCATGAAACTACAAGATCTGCAGTGGTACCTTGGTTTTCGAAGTCCCGGAATTCGAACAAAAATTTTGAGATTTTTTTGCTTCAGATTTCGAATGAAAATCCAGAACTTGAAAGCCCCTGGAAAAAAGCTGGAAAAACATAAGGTGCGCGGACCGATCAGCTGACCCACGACGCTCTTTGTTATTGTGTATAATGCAGCCTCTGTATGCAGACGTGTCCCGTTAGCTACATTTACTGACAGTTTTTTCTTCATATTGAGGTGTAAAACCTTTCCTGTCTCTGCACTGGACCGTGGTAGAGTGTCACAGGGGAGGTGCTGGAGCGCTCACTCCAGGGTTTGATGTCCTGTTGTGGGCTGGAGCTGGGACAGGGATGAGGCGAGTCTGGGACAGAGCGTGACTTGGTTTATGACTTTGTCACAGCCAAACTGCACAGAAGCGCACATTCAGAGCTGGACACACACCGGGCACCTCTTCACTTCTGGAGAGACGTCACTCACTCGGCAACCCCTCCCACATGCAGCGGCCACACACATAGAGGAACAGCCACCTGCAGCAGACACTCTACATTCACTCCTACAAAAGACTATTTTAAGGTTTGGAACGCATTATTTCTTTTTCCATTCATTGTAATGGGAAAAATCGATTCAGATTTCAAACAATTCGCTTCTCGAACGGCCGTCTGGAACAGATTGTGGTGGAGAACCGAGGTGCCACTGTATTTCCATCCACAGTAGAGTTACTTCTGTATCGGCGATGGGAGAGTCCGACCTCTGCAGAAAGCACATCCCGAAGACTCTCAATGGGGTTAATGTCTGAACACAACATAGCACAGAGCACAGTGGTTCCTGGCACTGTCACCTAGGAATATACCCACACAATCAAGGAAGAATAAATCCATTGATGGAATAACACGCTCATTCAGTCCACTCAGGTATTCAGCTGACACCACTCTTTGGCCAAATAATGCTGCTTCCTTTGGCCAGGTAGGCCATCATCTTAATTGTGGGTTTCAAATTCCATTCCATGCTGGACTCAGCAATTGTTCATTCTTTAGGACTCGGGAAAAACATCATATCACTCGCACACTACGGTGGCTATGGAAAACACAGCGGACGGTAATGTCCTGCTCGGAAAGACTGGAGGATGCAGTTCAGCAACTCTGGAAGTGGTTTTATTGAAACAATGACCAACCAAGTCGGGAAGTCATATTTTATTTGATCTCACTTCTAAAGGTCCCACGTCTCACTACGATGGTGATGTGTGTGCATGCAAAGGCGATGTAAAGCTGAGGCTATGGGTGACTAACTGTTATTAAAGATGAAATGATCAAATGTATAAAAGCGATGACCCGTAACACATCCCAGGGTAGACCTGTTTACAAGTAACATCCGACTTACGACTGGAATCGGTTCTGACTAACCGGTCGTAAATCAGATCGCATGTAAGTCAAATGCCATTCAAAATGCCCGACGCGAGGGTTATAGGTACGACTGTATAGGATACACCATGTCAATCTGTTGCGTTTTTAAGCAACTTTTTCTGTAGAATACTATTATGTACAAAGCTGTTTACAGCCACAATTGTCGTACGCGTTGCTGGCATGCTACGTGCTGCTGTGCCAGAGACTGAAAAAAAAAAAAAAGTAAAAAAAGTAAGCTGCAGGCTGTGGTCGTAAGTACAGGTGGACGTCAGTCGAGCAGGTCGTAAGTCGGATGTTACCTTGTATGGCAGTTTCCAGTGTTTTATTTGAGGAAAACTCCCAAAAGAAACAACATAGGTCTGTTACTCGCGGAACTAAAGTCATGCATTCCAGCTGGATATATGAAGAGATGGACCGCGTGACGACAGTTTGGATTAGAGAGAGATTTACATCAGTTAAAAAAAAAATCCTGGCGGAAACTCTGAGCTGCAGAACAAAAATAGGGAAATGATTTTGGACAATTCGCGGCACGTCAACCAGTCAGAGCCCAGATTATATGGTAACGTGTGCAGAGGGTAAATTCACCAATATTCTATGCAGTACTACCCAAAATGTGCCTTTGTATGAGACAGAAATGTAAAACAAATTTGTCTAAAGGAACATAAACGAAATGGTGTGTTCCTGAGGAGTTGTGCCATTCATATATATATATATATATATATATATATATATATATATATATATATATACTGAAAACCAACTGTCAGTTATTCAATAAATTCAACAGAATATATATATATATTCTGTTGAATTTATTGAATAACTGACAGTTGGTTTTCAGTCAGAGGAATGGTGCCACAAAAAGTCGGAAGTTGTGAGGAACATGCCTATCGACCCGTCCCCCAGCAGACTGATCTTTTTAATGCCAGCCCAGTTTGTTGCCGGAAAACTGACCATTTGGGGCAAACGCAGCTTAAAACCACTCTACAGGAGACATTTCTGTCTTGTTCTGTAATTGTGCAAAAAATTTGATTGAGCCTTTTTGTCTTAACTTATCTTAGACGCTCAAGTCTTTCCATAAATGAGTGTAGAAACCCCGATGATGGCTTATGTTCCGATTCCGCATGAATTGGGAGAAGCAGAAATGAACTGAAAAACGAAGTCGTCACCCGGCAACATCAGTAGCTTAACCCGCAACTAATGAAACAGAGTATCAACAGAATTAGAGTGTGAAAATTAGAATTTTCACGACTTGTCAAAACCAACTTCACTTTGCTCAGCACTCCAGTTCTTTGGACCGGTTCTTTGTGGTTCCATGTTCTTAGATTGTTCTTGACTATAACATAATAAAGTAGTTGGCTGTAAATACAAACGTTTTATGTTGCCAAATACTTATATAGATATTAAGGAGATCATACACCACGAGTTGTTAAGAAGACGATGATCTCAGAAAGACTGATGTAAGGGAATCAAACCCCGTATGAAACAAAATCCAAGGTCTTGTAACATTTTCACACTTGACAGACAGCATGGCCGTCTTCTCTAATCCTGAAGGGCCATCGCTGCCGTCCAGGGAGCAGAAGACTCAGAACTAACCAGAGCCAGATCTGTTCAGATGCAGACAGCAGGACAGAAAGTCGTCCATCAAACTGCCGAACAGAGCTGTGCAGGACTGGGAGCGCAGGGCGGGTTGACAAGGACATTTGGCATGTGAGCTATTGTGCCAAACACAGTTTCTCATCCTCCCTCATATCCATCACAGCACAGCCAGTGGAGGTCCACGGACCAGAAACCACAACGCTACGTGGGCTGCTGCCAACTGTTTGGCTTGTGACCCCCTACAGCGAAACAGTACTGAACCGTTGCATTTGTTTCTTATGTGGGCTGTGACTAAGTTCCACTCTGGAGTTATGTTCTTTCCCTCTGTCATTATATACGTTTTGTTTCACGCTCCGTTTCAGTTATTGGACAAGGCAGGAAGCGAAAGCAACGGCTGAGGTGGACTCGCAACCAGGATCCATCCCAAGATGGGAGCGACTCAAATCTGCCTTTAACATTCTGCCAAGTTTTCAATTTGTTCGGGATTTTAAACCAAAAGGAGCGAACTGTTATATTTCTCTGAATCAAAACGTCCACTTTTTTTAATAGAAACCAGCAGTGACAGGTTGTTGGACGACTCGGAGTCTCTGCCTTGTAGCAGAAGTAAAATGATGAGGATTAAACAAACACATTCTTAGTTACATTCTTTTAATTACAATACCGCCGTTTATCCGGCTCGTCACATTAGCGAGCGTGTTATTCTTCTTTACAGAGAATTATTGCTTTTGGAAAGTGGAAAATTTGCTTTGGACGTCAGGCTGGACCAGACAAGCGTGTGGATGATTTCCCCCGTGGGCTCCCTTCACACCTTTTTGACAGCTTATCAAAAAGAAAATAAAGTTGGACGGCAAACTGCTTGTTCCGAACACAACTTTAATGTGACTTGAACAGATTTTTTTTTTCTTAAAAAAATGAATGTAAATCCAATACAACTGAATGGAAAAAAAATCTGTTATACTGGCCAATTTTTCGTAAAGAAAAAAAATCAAATTACACACAGTAAACTGAGTAAAGCTTTTTCTCTCGTAAGAAAACCGAAGCAAAATACAAAGCTTCCTGCTAACCGGATTAGCATTTTTAGTTTGAAACTTCCTTTAAAACCTTTATTAATGATGAAGCTTGGAGCAGGTTTCAGAGCTCAATAGGTGCCGCTCATTGACACTAAAATGAGATTACAGCTTCATGAAGCTTCATTTTTAAACTATAGACCTAGGATCGAAAAAAAAAAAAAAGGAATGGAGGTCTATGGGGTGACCGTCCCATAGACCTCCATTCATGTTTTTCATGCTCTGGATAACACGTGCTGTAACCTCAATTTGAGTGATAAAAAATAATGTGGGTTTTGACTATGTTTGTCATGTAATGTATGATGTATAAATTATTATATGTGAGATCTATGGCATATTTCAAGCTAGATCAGTAAATAGGTTTTATCTCTCCATTGACTGCCGGTCATAGTTTTTGGTTAACTTGAGGCGGAAGTAGAGGAGCGCTCCTCATAATGTTTTAGTTGCAATTGTTGCATTGCGTTTTGGGACTTGCATGAGTGGAGCTGTTCAATAGCTTTTTCAGGACACGACAATCGCACCAGAACAGCTGACATTTATCCAGACTCAGAGCAGAGGAAGCGTGGCGCTGCGCTATGTTGCACCACATGAAGGCTTGCTGTTTGACTGAGACATACTTTCAGACAGCGGCCTGAGATGTGGCTGAAGATGAAGGATGTGCTCTTGCGGCCAAGACAGACCCCTTCAAAAAAAAAAATCACTCAGGAATGAAACACATCCCAGCGAAAGCACTGCTGAAGTGATGTGCAGCTGCAGCAGTGTTTCCTGAACGCTCTGCCAAAAAAAAGGATGATTTAGATAGATCACACGTCTGGTGTCCGGGGCTTCTTTGGACACTGTTTAAACAAGGGGTCTTTATAGTGAGGACAGGGGGAATGTGAAGGGCGCAGAGCAAAGAAGCCGTCACCTAACAGCGACATTTCCAACGTGGCAACCATGACAGCAGAGTCATGGAATACACCGCGAATCGTGGAAAACACAGAACTTCATTATGGACGAGCGTGGGCAGCAGTTTTCATTGAAAAAAAGAGGTTTATTCAGTTTAATATAGAGGGCAGGTCATATGTTTACATTCAGCTGTACAGTTCGTTCCTGAATTCTCCCGCTTTATTCCTAAAATACACACAATTTACAAGGTTCGTCGTCGAAAGATAACAGCTAGACTAGTCAAGTAAAAGTGAGACTCCTTTCAAGGTAACACTTAAAACCTGTTTTTCCATTTGCAGCTTAACATAAGTTAATAGGTAAAAGCCTGTAGAGAAGATGTTCGGACAAACAAAGAATGGCACTCATGCAATTGGACACGCAAAAATAACTTTTTCTTCTCCGTCCTCTTTTGAACTACAGCTCTCAGAACACGCAGCAACACATGGGCACAACCAACAAGGTCGCGGGTGCAGGAGCTTCACTGCTCCACGGTGACACGGGTGCTGTAAAATCCATTAGCCATGTAGAGCCTCTGCTTTTCACTTTCCATCCTCGGCAGAAGCAGCCACATGACTCACTGTCCTGTTTAATATTGAACACTTTCCGTTGTCCCCGCCCGGGTCCAGAAGATCCGAGGTGAGCGACCGCAGCCGTGATACCTCCGATATTGCCTCTCAGATCGAGAGCGTGCCAGCAAGGGGCACTTCATTAAAGCAGCGCAAAAAAACAGACATGCAATTCAAGATGTTCCCTTTTTTCAGCAGTGGAAAGCCTGCTGCTCGCCACACGCTTTGATTTATGCTCCTTCCAAAATAAAAAAGTCAATTTAAGTAGTGTATCCCAGACTAATGAGGCAGTGGTGTTAAAACGAAGACGTGTCACAAACTCTTAACCGAGTGTTGCAACGGAGGCGGTTCGGGTAGATCGGCCTGTCGGCGAGATAAGCAGCAAACGCGACATGGGAGGGGCGATGCTAAAATAAAAAAGGCATGAGGGAAACAGGCATGCGCAGGTCGGGGGTGGAACAGCCAGCATTCATCGCATCACAGTTGAAGTAGAAATGAAG